>NC_134015.1:44611463-45297463 GCF_040712315.1 Castanea sativa | reverse complement strand
TGGTTGAGTAAGCACATATTTGTGCTCTTTAGCTGTTAAAATTATGTCCAAATTTCTTTTCCAGTCAATATAGTTGCATCCAGTCAGTTTGTTTTGATTAAGAATAGAAACAAGTGAGCTAAATGATGCCATGTTCAAATCTGAAAATAATAAACATGAATATAATAAGTTAACTGGACATTATCAATTTAGCATATAAACATATAGTATGGAACCTTAATAAAACCATAACATAATATATGCAATGACAACCTAATCTCATATTCAATATTCCTCAGCATAGAGTGAACATTAAATACTATGATTGATTGAGAACTATTCTCATTATTAGTGCTATCATGATAACTCTTATCAAATACTAATAATATGCCGTTTTTAAATTTAGCCTCTAAGTAATAATAGTAAGAACTCAGCATAGAGGATACTATAATACTTAGTTTAGTGTATACCATTGTCTAGAATCATGTGTAGCCACATTTCATCCCATTAACAGGCTTATTTTGTAGTACCATGATAAAACACCATTCGCATGGAATGCAAAGCTCGAAGCTAAGACAAGGCGTTTGATCAAACCACTATAAACCAAGAAATTCAATATTGTAGGACTATGAAATAAATACTCTCTGCATGGAATATTAAGCTCGAGGCAAAGAAAAAATATATATTTCACACTACTATGAACCAACATTGGAGACCGTGAGATGCAACCCTTGTATCTCTCTCCCACTAGATGTTTTAAGATGAAGGTTTTTAAATTTAAAACATGCATAAACTAATTACACATTACCTTGCTCTTTATATATGTAAAAACACTTAGAAAAATTCCGAATCCACAGTCCTCGATCGATCGAGAAAATTTCTGGTTGCTCGATCGATCCTCGACAAATTCTCGATTGATCGAGAAAAAGTTCTACGAAACTCGATCGATTCTCGACAAATCCTCGATCGATCGAGAAAACTTTCATAAACTAATTACACATTACCTTGCTCTTTATATATGTAAAAACACTTAGAAAAATTCTGAATCCACAGTCCTTGATTAATCGAGGATGTACCTCGATTGATCGAGAAAAGTTCTGGTTGCTCAATCGATCCTCGACAGATTCTCGATTGATTGAGAAAAAGTTCTACGAAACTCGATCGATTCTTGACAGATCCTCGATTGATCGAGAAAACTTCTGCCAGCTCGATAGATGCTCGACAGATTCTCGATTGATCGAGCGTCGCGAATTTCGAATTTTCTAGAATTTTTAAAAGACAGTTTTTTAACGTTTTCATGAACAAAACAACCATCATACGATCATAATGAACATAAATTGATATCAAAACTGAATTTCATTGATGCTATAGCCTTAAAGTTCAGTTTAACATACTTAAACTAAAAATTAAACAACATCATAACATCAAAATCATTTTTTATCAAGCAATAATTTCAATAACCATGTAGAAAATGAATTTCTAACAACATGAAACTATTGTCTATAATTCCAAAACTCAAAACATGTTAAACAGATACGAAATGAAGACCGCTCTGATACCATTTGAAGGAAAAATGCATGTTTGTATCGCATAGAAAACATACGCAGCGGAAAAAAATAACGAATCTACATGTACTATATAAGTTTCAGAATTTGAGAACAAAAGAGTGTACCTTGGAGCGATGAATTTCAAAACCGAAGATCAGAAGCACTTGGAAACACTTTCAATCTTTACTCCAATTCCACTAACGCCCAAGATGTGTGGTCTCTCAATCAGTTCCAAAGGGAGAATGTCAAAGTGTCTAACACTTCTTACACCATTTCACAATCGTGTTCTTTCAATTCTCTGCAGAAAATTTTGTATGTTTCTCCCTTTGTGTCTAACCGATTATCTAATTGGGTTGGCCTTTTGGGCCTTTCTAATTGGGCTTAAGTGTGTGACTTGGAGTGGGACCAAAATGGACCAATAGGACACTAGCTCCAATGGGCCTTGGGTTTTTCTGTCAACTCTTGACAAGTCCAAAATTACCATTAATTATATTTAATACCACTATATAAATATAATTGCACTCTAGACTTTATCTATAAATTATATCCCAAGACTTTATTATACATACAACCCCTTCATAAAATATTCCTAGTAACACAAAGTCATGAATGTAGACTGCCACTTTGTAAATTATTACATCTTATCCTTGAGTACCCGGTTTAATCTTTTAAGTTATTCATCATATATTTATGAAATCCAATTTCATAAATATATACTCTAGCAACAATTTACTAGAGTAATTGGGCCTAACATTCTGAATAACAAACCCATTAAACTTATCTCAAGGGAATATTTTGTATCTCCGTTAAGAGACTATGAATTCCATCTTGAGAATATATGTTCCATCAACATTAAATGTGGTTGTCCAACATACTAAGGTTTTGACTGTTACACTAGATCTCACTCTTGATATATCAAAGCAACCTACATCTCATGATCAAGTCCATTATTCTCTTAGGATTAAGAGTTCATGCAAATACAAATCGTGAGTTTATTATTCATTTGACAGTCGTTAGAAGAATAATAGATCTCACACCGGTTCAGTTCAATATATTTTAACTCTTAAAACATATCAACTAGAAATCTACATTTCCATGATCAAGACAAATCATCTTAGTTGATATGTTATAGTCTTCGCAGATAAAATGCCCAATTTCATTATCGACTATAAACTACAATTCTGAGTTTACAAAGAACTTGTGATTTATATCTTCTGTGACTTTTCACATAAATCACATACTATGCATCTCATAGACTATATGATAATGTCCCAATATTCATGTTACCATTATTTTTAGATAATAATAAAACAACTTTATTAATCACAACATTAAGTCATACATAATAACATACATAGCATCATACAATAGGATTTAAGGGCACACATCCTAACAGAAACCAAGTGTAGATAGAGATTATCCCCATCCCACAACTTTTTAGAGAGAGAGAGAGAGAGAGAGAGAGAGAGAGAGAGAGAGAGAGAATAGTTCATATGGTTTTATATGACTAACATTCAAAAAGACAAAACATGTCCTGGATGGGTTTCTAAGAACTATGGGTTAGAGAGGGGCTAGCTAATCCAAGAGTTCACAAGTTAGTGTGCAACAATAATATGACCCAAATCCAAATTATCAATACAAATGTTATTGCATGTATACTGTATACATCATAGCATAAGCCTAACAGAAAGTTAATAGGCCTACCTTGTTCACAAGTCATTTCATCTCATACTGTATGAGAATACAACACCAGTTCAGGGAAAACTACCAAAATGGGAAGAAAAGTTCTACCCCAAGTATTGTAAGACTAAATAAAATTGTTAGCATTCAGTAGGGTTTGATGCCCCTTGAGGTAGATCCCCAGGACCACCCTGACCTAAAAAAAATATTATACATAATAATTTAAAATTTTATATTTATCTACCTTTAAAAAAAATTTTGGGAACACCCTGAATTTTTTTTATGCCAATAAAATTAAATTTTGGTCCATAATTTGAGTAACTTAACAATATATTAGGGTATTTCAAGCAAAAAGAATCACATGCTTTTATATTCTTTTAAGCCTATACTACGACTTTACTTTTCATTTTTGCTTTACCTGACACACTGTCATTGTACGACTATTTTTCCTTAAAAACATTATAACATATATTATACAACTAATTGGTCAAAGTCATGTAAATTTAGCTTTTTTCATTGTACAACTACTTTTCTTTTTTCTTTTTCCGATAATTTTGATTAGAAAAAAATAGTAGTTTTAGTTAATTAAGTGAATAAACTTAAAAAGTTACTTAATTTTTATATAACATCAATTAATTCATTATATATATATATATAAAATAAAATTTTTATTTTTATGATTATAATTAAACATGTGATTGTCCATTCTAAGGAAATTTGATTAAATTTACATGAAAAGTGTCACTAAATATTATGTTTTTACATTTTTCTATCATATTATTAGTAATAAACTTATTATATTTTTATTTATTTAATTTAAAATTTTATTAATTATATTATTTATTACGTCACCGGTTCAACCATCGGTTGGATTTTGGTTCGACCAAAAAACTAGTAACCAGTCCATTTTTCGGTTCTTTCAATGTACTAGTTTATAAAACCATGTGAAAACCCCAAAAAAAAAAAAACCTTGAACGAAAATCTGGAAAAAAAATTATAATAAAACCACTAAAAAGGCCCAAACCCAACACGATTTTTAATTCAACAAATATTTTAAAAAAAATCCTCACTGCCTTAGTGCCTCTCGGATTCACAAGTCATTAAACAATTTAAACTAAAACTAAATCAAACCTAAAGGCTATAAGGAAATAAGAAACTCTCTTACTCTCTCCAACCATCGACGTCCATCCCTATTTAGCAACACTAACAACAACCACAACTGTACTCCACAAGTTTTATGCTGTAAAACTTTATGTATTTGCGTGTTTTTTTATTGTTATTGTTGTCAATATATAAAATTTTCTTTTTATTAGATTGTGTAATTTATACTTATTGAGGAGCACCCTAGAAAAAAATTCTTGGAGCTGCTACTGTCCTTATGGAATATGTGGTGCGAAAAGATAAATGCAAATTGCAAATAAGAAATAAACCAGAATAGGGTTTCATCTTTTCTATAATAAAAGGGGGAAAAATCAATCTCTCATAAAAGAAAAAGTTTGGAACACAATTTTCATGCAAGATTATGGTTTTATTGCGTCCTTGCACTAATAAAACACTAGCCTAAATCTATTCAAATCATAAGGTCGTTTCTTTTTGGTTAAATTGGATGATTCCAAAGACAATGGCAGCGTTATCAAGCATGTTGGAAGGAACAGTTCAGTAAACAAGATGGTAATGAAGTATGGAAGGCAATTCCTTTAAGTTTGATGAAATGCATTAAGAGGAAAAAGATGTGCCTTATTTTCAGGGGAGAGGAACAAAGTTTCTCTCCAAACTAGTTTGGAGAGAAACTTTTCATATATATCTTTTTTTTGTGAATTTTGAAAATCTAACCGATAAATTTTATGTTCCTTATGTTCTTAACATGCATATCAAATTTCATTCAAATTGGATATTATTTACTATTCGATTAATAAACTTATTTTGTATACACGATTTTAGATCATAAAATTTTGAAATTTTAACATTTGTTTGATGAGATAGCAATTGATCTTTGATTTTCTTGAAATTTTACATGCATGAAGAATATAATAAGAACATGCAATCTAACGGTTAGATTTTCAAAATTCACACTCAATATAGAGATATATGAGGAGTTTGTAGAGATTCTCTCCAAACTAGTTTGGAGAGAAACTTTGTTCCTTTTCATATACATATTTCTTGCCAATTTTACCTTTAAAAAAAAAAAAAAAACATATTTCTTGCTGATTTTAGATCTTTTTGCTTCTTAGATTTTTTTTTCCCCAAGGTTCTCTTGTATATGCCTTGTGTACAAGGGTTGCACCCTCTTTGATTTTTTTATTTTTTTTTTTATATATAAAAAAGTGGAGTTCCTATTTCATAAGTCTAAAAACTAAAAAAGAAAAGAAAGAAGGTTCTTTTTTCTTTTAAAAAAAAGACCTCAATAATCCATTGAATGCAGCCCAACAAAATAGGGTGCGGTCAAGATTCTAAGAGGGGCATCTAAAGCACAGAATAAACAAGTCCGGCAATAGCATGGAAAATGTATTTACAGATCCAATAGTCAAACTTTAAACCACACACTTCTTGTTTATTATAAGTTATTCCTTAAGGGCTTTTACCTTCTAATGAGCAATTTATATGAGCTGCAAAATGGTCTAGACCCATCAAACCACATTCCATGCAAGCGAAATACCATGTTTCCACTCTTTTCTACATTCTACAAAATACTATCCAGAATTTAGGAAAGCTATATGCAAGTAATCTAATTAACTTCTCTAACAATGAAACAAGAAATTGGAGAATTTGCCTACATATGCTTGTGGTGGGTTCAGGTTTATAACGATTTGTAAATATAGGGTTTAGATTTGTAGAAGAAAGTTTTACAACACAAAATTGGCTTTAGTTTGGTAATGTTTTTATGCCTATTTGATAGAATAAGTATGAAAAGTTTAAGGGTTTCCAAAGATGAGGAAGGATTTGACTTTGACTTGTAAGGATGGAGGGACAGAAATTTATAGAGTTCTATTAACACTATCTGTGAAAAGTATCTTGAGAAGTAGAGGAAAAAAAGAGATAAGAGAAATGAAGAAAAAAGAACAATAATTCCAACATGTCTCCATCCTTTTTTTATATAGGCCATGTCTCAATCCTAAACATACTCAATATTTTTAGTAATCAATCCATATACTCTTCAAGTACAATCTGTACAAACCTATCCAGGTGTAAGGAAAACGTCTACCCCAGGTATTGGAAGACAAAACAAGATACACTCAGCAGGGTTTGATGCCCCTCAATGCAAATCTGCAGAATAGTTGCTTGCTTGTGGATTCTTTGGTGCAAGAAATATATGCAAAACCAAAGGACCTCAACAATCCTTCACTGCAACCCAACCCAATAAATTGTGATCATGTTTCAGAGAATTTTCATGTCAGATTGGATTCAAAATAATGGTCCAACATGTTCAGGTTGGCTCATGGGTTAGAGAGGCACAGCTAATTCAGGAATTAGGTTATTTTAAACTAGTTTCATAATTCTAAACCATTGGATGCTTCAAACGTTAATCTTACATTACTCAAGGTGATACATTCCATTTGAACTGAATTTTCCATCAGTAAACCACATGGAAAATTCAAATAATGATAATCTTATGATAGGAGAGAAGTCTCTTATAGACTTGTGTTGTGATGTACATGAAAGTCTAGAAAAGAGAGTAAACTCTTTATTACGTTATTGCGCAGCAGTAGTTGACTTGGATTCAAAACATTGAACTATAATGAAGATAAAAACATTAATGAGTAACACAAACTTCATGATAAATAAAGCTAATCAATCCATGCTATGTTTAATATGAGCACATCAGGTCCGAAAAAACAAAACATAATTTTAGAAGTTAAAACAAGATGCAGCTGTGTTGTTTAGTGACATTCAAAATGTAAATGAAGATAATAGATTAAAAAAAACTCAGACTATGAAAAAGAATTGTACACTTTGTTAGTATATAGCTTAGACTAGATTAGCCCATTGGGCTTGGCCAAGTATACTGTACTTGTAGTTTACTCATATTACTTGTACTACACACATACCTAGCCTATATAAGGTTGTCTATTGTACATTATTGTTTACACAGAATATACAGACTATTCAGTCTTTCTCTTTCACTTTATATTCTTAACATGGTATCAGAGCCATTCCTCTGACTTTCTGGTTCCTGTGAACATCTCCGGCGTTCTTCCGCTGCCCTCACCTTCATCCAGTAGCCACTGTCAGAAGCGAGTCACCATCGTCACGCCCACAGTCCCTGCAACTCTTGGATCTCACCGTTCTGTTCATCCAACTGTCAAAGCAAAGACATAGAGTGATAGAATAGCCAATCCCGAGCAAAACCCAACCAAGAACAGCCAGAAAATACCTCACACACGCCCACACGCGCCGCCTAAAGATTCTGACTGTCGAATACGCGCTTCCACGCGCCACCAAAGGTTCTTCACGTGTTGCATGTGCTGGATCGAGATCCTCCACGCGCCTCCACTCGTGCCACGCCCCTAAGACCATCCGCGTCTGTCCACGTCAGCCCTAGGCTGACGTCATCCTACACACGTCAGCGTCTGAGTCATCCGCCTACGTCAGCACACGCCAGCCATTGACTTTGACCGTTGACCATCACTGTTGATCGTTGACTTTGCGTTGACTTTTTAACCAAAGTCAAAAAATTTCAACAGGACTTGTCTTGCTCAGTTTTTCATGTAGATTCTAATTTTGAGCTCCATTTCTGCATTTGAGGTATCTAAATCCCAATTTTTGGTCATTTTCTTCATTATGGCTCCATAAAACGAACAAGATATCATACATCCTATCACCATTATGTTGGATGGTCCTGCTAGCTATCATGCATGGTCTCAGAATATGACTATCTTTCTCAAGGGTCGTAAATTGTGGAGATATGTGACTAGTTCAATTCCTAAGCCAGTACCAAAACCTAAATCCAAAGCCACAGCTGCTGAAGATGCCTCAAAGACTGCTGCTACAGTGGATGATTATGAAGAACGCCTAGAGGAATGGGAGAGTATTCAGAGTAAGATTTTGTCTTGGTTTATCAATACCTTTATTCCCTCCATTCATAATCTTCTTCCTCGTCTTCAGACTGTTGAGGCAGCTTGGAAATTTCTAGCTGATCGCTATAATTGCACTAATGATTCAAGCCTGGAGTTCCACATTGAATCAAAGTTTTATCAAATGTGCCAAGAGATAGGTCAGTCTATTTCTGATTATTATTCTCAGACTTCTACTATGTGGGAACAACTCTCTGCTGCAGATCCTCCACTAGTGTGTTCTAAGGACATTGAGCTCTTTGTCAAATATCGGGATTGCCGTAAATTTATGCACTTCATGATGGGTTTACGTGAGGATTTTGAGCCTACTAGGGCTTCTCTGTTGAGCCGGTCTCCAACTCCTTCTCTTGATGCTGTAGTCAAGAAGCTCATTTCTGAGGAGAATCGTCGGCCTACTTATCACATGCCATTATCATCTGATCATGTCTTGGCTACACCATCTCCGCAGCCTCCTGTTGCTGCTTTCACTACTCCTCCACGAATAAACTTTGGGCGTCCCACCTCTCAGTCTTCCAAAGGTACTCACTGCGAGTTTTGTCGTGCCAAAGGCCATGACATCTCAGTTTGTCGCAAACTGCAGAAATTTGTGCAAGAGTAGAATAAAGCTTCTATTCCTCGGGCAGCTGCTGTTCCATCAGATCCATCGGTTCCTTCAAATCCATCGGTTCCTACAGGTCCATCTTTGCCTTCCTCACTTACTACGGCTGATATTGAGGTAGTAGTTCAACAGGTTTTATCCCGAACTTCCACTGCCCTTTCTGTCACCTCAGGTAAACAACTTTGGTTTTTTGATACTGCATGTTGTAACCATATGACTCCTGACGAATCCCAATTTTCAGATAAGGCACCCTTAGAACACCCTATCACTATTTACACTATTGATGGAACTCCTATGCCTGTTAGTCATAAAGGAACAATCTATTCTCCTGGTTTATCCCTAAATGACACCTTTCATATTCCAAAGTTATCCCTCAATTTGCTTTCTGTTGGTAAACTTTGTGAATTAGACGTAAATCTTCTATTTACTAATCATGGTGTGGATGTGCAGGATCCCCGAACGGGTCAAGTGCTTGGGACGGGCGTAAGTGTTGGGGACATATTTTTATGTAATTGACATATTCTTTGACAAAACGCACTTTACTTATACTTGGGTAAATCTAAGTAGGTTCAAGATGATCATTACAAGTGGTTAAATTGAAGACATGAAGATTACTCAAGAACTGCTCAAGAAAAGTGCAATCTGCAGGTCTTGATACCTCCTCGACAGAAGCTCAATCTGTCAAGATTCATTAAAGCTCGACAGATGTCCCGATCGATCGAGCTTACGGGTTTCACATTATAGCCAACAACGTTTTTATTCTAAAAGGCTATTTGTTTATGGGTTTGTATAATTCTTATTGAACTAGGAAAGCCCAAGGTTTGTGTAAACCTATTTGGAATAGGAGAGCCCATTAAGCTCCTATTTAAAGGAGGTGGAAAAAGAAAAACCTAACCCTAGAGAGTTTCATAAGGTTTTCTTTTTGAAACCCTAGCCTCCTCCTACAGAAGAAAGAGTTCTTGCTGCATTTCTTGTACACCTTTGGGTTCTGTAACCAAGCAAAGTCTCTTGCACTAACATTGAAGATCTTATTGGTGTTTTTATGTGAAGCTGCTGCAAATCAACTACAACAATCAAAGGGTTGTTGTGGAGTTAGTCACGTACTGGGATTCGTGCAAAGGAGTAAGTCGCGTACTGGGATCTGCGCATCAAATTGGTTAGTCACATACTGGGAGCCGTGCATTGAAAATGAGAGATTGTCACTACAGAACAAGTCCAATTGGGTATTGGGATAAGGGTTCAACTGTAGGTTGCTAAGGTACTTGGAATTCCTTTACTTGTAACCGCTTGTTGTGATAATAGTGAAATTTCGGGAGTGGTGACCTTAAAATCACCCGGTGGGGTTTTTGCCGTGTAGGTTTTTCCCATTCGTAAGCAAATCACCGTGTCATTAATTTCCGCTGCATACTTAGTTTAATTGGTGATTTGTTTGTGCTACCACGCGCTTTGCATGTTAACTTGATTAATTAATAACTTGGCTAATTTATCAACTTAATTCATCACAAGGGGTCAATACATTTTTGGCCTATCAGTAAGGTTGGTCGCATGTTTGAAGTTCATGATTTTAAGATTTCTTCACAAATTGTTTCTGTAGCTGCTGCTACTGCCACCCCCTCACCTAATTTATGACATGCTTGTCTTAGTCATCCATCCTTATCTCGTCTTCAGTTGTTAGCTTCTCAAGGTAGGTTCAGTTCAATTTCAAAAATTTGATTGTACTTCCTGTCATTTTGGCAAACAAGCAAAATTGCCCTTTAATAATAGTGACTCTTTTTCTTCTGCACCTTTTAATCTTATACATTCTAATATTTGGGGTCCTGCATCGGTTCCCACTAGGGGGGATCTAGATATTTTGTCATATTTGTGGATGATTTTTCTCGATATACTTGGATTCATCTGCTTCACTATAGGTCTGAACTTGTGTCTATTTACCAAACATTTCATAAAATGATTGAAACACAGTTTAATTGCACCGTCAAAATGTTTCGATCAGATAATGCCCAAGAATATAATGATAAATCTTTCCTATCCTTTTTAGACAATCATGGTACACTTCCTCAGCGGTCTTGTCCTTACACCTCTCAACAAAATGGTCGTGCAGAACAAAAACATCGTCACATTCTTGTTGTCGTCCGCACCCTTCTCATTTCTACCTCTCTTCCTGAGCGCTTTTAGGGTGAGGCAGCACTCACTGCTATGTACACCATTAATCGTATTCCTTCACCAACTACACAAAACAAATCACCATTCAAGCTTCTCTACGATCAAACCCTTGACTACTCCTTTCTTCGGGTTTTTGGTTGTGCTTGCTTTGTCTCTATTCCTCCTCATGAACGAACAAAGCTCCACCCTCGTGCTCGTCTCTGTTGTTTCCTTGGTTATGGTGTTTCTCAAAAGGGGTTTCGTTGCTATGATCACATTTCTCATCGGCTTCGTGTCTCCTGTCATGTTGAGTTTTGGAAACATCGTCCTTTCACGAGTCTTCAGCAGTTTCCTGCATCCTCTTCCTCAGAGTCTCCCATTTTTACCAATCTTTTCCTCCCTCTCTATCCTGAACTTGTGGAGGATTCTTCGACATCAGCTGCCTCTCTAGACGACTCATCTCCAGTTCTGTCCCTGGCATATGACCCGCCTATCTTGGATCCTGTGGCACCACCCTCTCCTGAGTTACCTGTTGGTCCTGAACTTCGTCATTCCACCCGGGTAAGCATTCCTCCCCCTTATCTCACTGATTGTCACTGCTCTTTTGCTCTTGCCACCCTCTATGAACCTCACACCTATCATGAGGCCTATACTGACCCTCTTTGGCAGCAAGCTATGAACAAAGAACTAGATGCCTTTCATAAGAATCACACTTGGGATATGGTTGATTAGCCTACTGGTCAGTCTGTAGTAGGTTGTAGGTGGGTTTACAAGATCAAGACTAAGGCTGATGGATCTGTTGAATGATACAAGGCTCGCCTCATTACCAAGGGCTTTACTCAGGAGTATGGCATTGACTATGAGGAAACATTTGCTCCTGTTCGCCATCGGCCTCTTTATCAAATGGATGTGAAGAATGTTTTCCTTAATGGAGACCTCCAAGAAGAAGTGTACATGCAACCACCCTGGCTATCCACACTCAGGAAGTCAAGTTTGCCGCCTTCATCGTGCTCTTTATGGCCTCAAGCAGGCTCCTCGAGCTTGGTTTGAGAAGTTTAGCTCAGTTGTTGCTCAGCAGGGTTTCACTTCGAGTCCTCATGACATTGCTCTTTTTGTCCGAAGATCCTCTGCTGGTATCACTCTTATTCTTCTTTATGTTGATGATATGATTATTACTAGAGATGATTCAGCAGGTATCCGCTCTCTTCAGCGCTTCCTTAGTCAGCATTTTGAGATGAAAGATCTGGCCACTCTTAGCTATTTTCTTGGGCTTAAGGTTACCTCATCCTTTGATGGATACTATCTTTCCCAAGCTAAATATGCTTATGATCTTCTCTCCAAAGCTGGCATCACCGACAACAAGACTGTTTCCACTCCCTTGGAATACAATGCAAAGCTCACACCTTTGGATGGTGAACCTATATCTGATGCTACTCGTTATCGTCAGTTGGTTGGTAGTCTGATCTATCTCACTGTTACTCGTCCGGATATCTCACATGCCGTGGGTATGGTTAGTAAGTTCATGGATGCCCCTAGTTCTATCCACTATGCTGCAGTTCTTCAGATTCTCCAATATGTCAAGGGCACACTTTATCATGGTCTCCAATACTCCTCTCGGTCTTCTCTCGAGCTTCATGCTTATTCAGATGTAGACTGGGCAAGTGATCCGACTGATTGATGTTCTATTACAGGTTTCTGTTTCCTGTTGGGTACTTCCCTTGTCTCATGGCGTAGCAAGAAGCAAGATGTGGTTTCCCGTTCCAATACTGAGGCTGAGTATCGTGCCCTTGCCGACACCACCTGCGAGCTTGTCTGGCTTCGCTAGCTCTTGGCTAACATGGATGCTCCACAGCTCACTACCACTCCTCTTTATTGTGACAATCGTAATGCCATCTACATTGCTCATAATGATGTCTTCCATGAGCGCACCAAGCACATTGAGATTGACTGCCACATCACTCGCCAGCATCTCAAGAAAGGCAATCTCCAGTTGTTCTCCATCTCCTCTGCTGACCAGCCTGCTGATATCTTCACCAAGACTCACCTGCCTGGTCGTCTTCGAGATCTTATATCCAAACTCCAGTTGGCTTCCTCCTTGCCACCTCGAGTTTGAGGGGGGATGTTAGTGTATAGCTTAGACTAGATTAGCCCATTGGGCTTGGCCCAGTATACTGTACTTGTAGCTTACTCATATTACTTGTACTACACACATACCTAGCCTATATAAGGCTCTCTATTATACATTATTGTTTACACAAAATATACAGACTATTCAGTCTTTCTCTCTCACTTTATATTCTTAACACACTTGACCAACTATCAACCTCAAAATAACTGGTGAGAAAGGAAAGCTTTATAATAAAAGCATAAAACAAATATGTAAAATGCATAGTAATGAAGGAAGCTTACACTTTACCTTCCAAAACTAACACCCCTTTTGCGACCCCCTCAGATACTAAAATTTTCAATTAACACCCAATTTCAAAGAACTGTATCACGCACCCCATAAATCAGCGAAAAAATATACAAAAGCAATGCCTATTTGGTGACATGGTAGTTTAGTACATGTGGCATATGTCATGTCAGGCATTTACGTTAAAAAATAAGAAAAAATACAATAGATTTAATTAGAAAACGAAGAAAATAAACAATTTCTTATTTTTAGTTGCAATGCCAAGTGTACTAAACTGCCATCTCATTATTTTTGTTATGGGTAATTTATGCATTTTTCACATTTAGGGGTACATTGCTAGAATTTCTTAAAATGGGGTGTGAAATGCACACATCAATATTTTAGGGTAACATTGCAAAATCAGTAATACTTTAGGGTGGGTGGTAAAGTAAAATTCACCCAAAAAGAAACAACATCCAATCCACAACTATTGCTTTGAGGTAAGAATATTCACCTTAATTGTAAAACTATTTAATGAAGGAGCTGCGCATAGTAGGGATGTGCAAAGGAGGAGCAAAACAAGCGGGAAATTCAGTACAAATTCCAATTATTTGAAATTCCTAAACTTGGGCAATTTTGGGAACCGTGTTAACTACTGAAAAATTTAAATCACAAGAAAAATTGAGAAGCTTTCTTCTTTTGTATCTATGTTTTTTCTTTCAAAAAATAAAGAGAGTGGTGGGGGGGGGGGGGGGGGAGCAAAAAATTGGATTTACGTACTAACCTCGGTACCTATGTCCAATACAAGTGTCTCTAGCTAAAAGATATAGCTTGGAAGCTGGAAAAGAATCTTGATGATATAGCAGGCATGAGGCCTTGCAAAAGGCTGGGGTGTGCACTTGAATGAAATCTTCCAACAATCAAATGAAGATATTTAAATGATACAAGATTTTCTACATAAATATCAAGACTTCCCAACTATCAAATGAAGCCCAGTTACATGTGAAAATCAAATGAAACCTTTTAACTCCCTTTTGAAATGAAAAGTTGATCCAACTATCAATATCACTTTTAAAATGATCACCATACATAGAAAAGTGAAGGTGAAATTTATTTATTTTTTTTGGATAAGTTGAAGGCAAAATTTATCTAAATGTGTTTCAGTACTTGATTTATCCAATAAAAAAATCTGTTCCTTTGAACAAGAAATGGTGGTATGTAGGTACAAATTGAGACAAATCAAAGAGAGTGGAAGTGGGAGGTTGAGCGTTTAAAAGATTCACAATGCTCACATCATCTAACTCTAAATGAGTAGCAAAAATCCACAAGTAAAGCCATCTGTGGGCAAGGATGCTAGTTCAGTAGTTCTTATTACTTCTTTTGTAGGTAAGAGAGACAAAATGGAAACAAGTATTTCATCTGGCAGTTTATCAATACCAATCCAATCCTCCAGGTAATTTTGAGTCTTGTGACATTAAAAAATTTCAAAGAAAAGTCAATTTGACACATGTCAGCAACAAGCACATAAAAATAAATAAATTGTGCAACCTTAAAGGATATTTTGAAGTTTCAATAGTATCAGATCAAATGCATAGAAACAAAGTGTGAAAGTGTCACCTTGAGTAGAGGAAATTTTGAATCAGGCTGCCCTATTTTCCTTTTCTTACTTGAGATCCCTTCCATGGTGTTGGAACTTTCTTTTCAATTTAGCTTCAAATTATTACAGTCTGCAAAAACAGGCAAACAGTCAAAAACCAAACTTGAGCGCAAATTCAAATAAAAATTGAAATAATCAAAAATTAAAAAAACACAAAACAAATCCTCTAGGGTAAATAAAGGTGAGACCTTTTTCCTCTTTATCTCTAAGAATCAGATATTATAAGTGTGATAGACCTTTATCTAACACATTGGATTTACTATGTATGAACCAGAAGAGGTATTAAGACAACAACAATAATAACATGATACATGTCGGCAGCAGAAACAGAAAACAGAAATTGGGTCCTCGATGAGAGAGAGAATGTAGAGGAATGGAGGAAATAGCTATTCCCTATCTATACTGATTCAACATAACTACCTAGGCAGAGTTTGAACATATTGCTTCAAGGCTAGCTGGGCGACTAGTGAAAAAGTCAGTCCAAAAAGCATTTGCCTTGTCTGCATACCTTCTAGCAAGCATTGGACAAGCATGGGCCTTGATTATTAATGGCAGTAAATTTCAATAAATTTTGCTTAGTCAACTAAAGGTAGAAGGAAAAATAATAATGCTTACAGGAAATAATCATCTGTTTTCAGTTGCCATGATTCATTTACTGCATATTTTGCCGTGATACAGATAGATGGTGTAGAATACAAGGCATTAAGTCAATCGTCTTGAGAAAATTAAACACACTCGTAAATGCATTACTAAGACTAAGTGAAACATATTGAACAACTGATAAAGAGAACGGTAGAAAAACAAGAATGTTATAATGCTCCATTCCCATTTTGAAATTAATTAAATTACATACCAAGAAAAGATATTGTTCGGTTTTTAGACCCCTTAAACACAACCAGATTAACCTAGTTAATTAGCCAAGTGATTACTTAGTCAAAATAAACAGATCTAGGTTAACACAAATATATCATATCATTGTAAAGTGCGAAAAATAAAGAACACAACAATATAATAACCTAGGAAAACCAAACCGATAAAAAATCTAGGGAGTATTTAACCTAGCTATTCTCAAGGTAAACTGAATCCACTATAAAAGAATTGAAGTTTACACAATAGCAACTTAGACCACTAACATCCTATTGCTACCTCGAGTAAGAAACTTACTACCACGACCACGTGACAGCTCCGAGTCTACGGACTACTTCTTTCTTGGATTCCCAGCAAGTACAAGCACTCCCGCTTGTATATCTTTAAACTCTTGAATCTGCAACTGAATTGATCACTAAACTTTTGACATCAATCTAGATTTTGATAACCCTAAGTGTATGTAAAAGCAAACACCTCTAGATCTCACAAGAGATTCACACACACAGCATAAAGAGCAACCTTAAAACGTGGTTAGAGTTTTCCCTTTTATACTTAAGACAAAATATAAAACCCTACATGTCAAACGGGCTTGGGCTGAGTTGGAAAATTCTACAAAAAAATAATATGTACGAGCTTCGATCGATCGAGTCTAATTTTCGATCGATTGAGCCAGGCAAATTTACACAGTAAATCCTACAGAACACTCGATTCCAACTTTACACTTAAACATACTTTGAGCAAGTCTAAAACAAGACTAAACATTTTGATCATGGTTTGCCAACATTACAAATTGAAGTTTTAATACATTTAAACCTAAAGTCTTAGAACCCAACAAACTCCCCCTTTGGCAATCTGTGACAAAACACAAAAATAATATGTACGAGCTTCGATCGATCGAGTCTAATTTTCGATCGATTGAGCTAGGCAAATTTACACAGTAAATCCTACAGAACACTCGATTCCAACTTTACACTTAAACATACTTTGAGCAAGTCTAAAACAAGACTAAACATTTTGATCATGGTTTGCCAACATTACAAATTGAAGTTTTAATACATTTAAACCTAAAGTCTTAGAACCCAACAAACTCCCCTTTTGGCAATCTGTGACAAAACACAAACTTAAACAAAGTGCTCAAAGTTACAAAACAAATAGCCCATTATAAAACATTGTTCAACACAACAAATTCAACCCAACTACTATCCATCAGTTGCAAGTGTAGACAGCAGCACGACTGAATCAACCTGTATATTCCTGTAACACTTAACAAACACATAAACACATGTGTGGAAAATACAAGTAACACAAAATAACTTCTTGATTTCACATAACACAAAATAAAGACATATATCATGAAAAACCTCATAAATATAAATCAATAAACAATGTGAAACAAGAGACATATATAATCACAGTATCTCCCCCTATCATGGATAACCCATACACAATACATCATGAGCCAAAAATGTAAATACATAATGAAGCACCTAGATACAATCTAAAGCTCCATAGCTCCAAAAAAAAAAAAAAAAACTCCCCCTAACAACAAAATCTCCTCTACATATGTACTCCCCCTTTTTGTGATGAATTGCTAAAGAGCACTCACTCATCATCAAAAGGAGGTGGCGGAGGTGATCGTCTAATACTATCCAAATCCACTTGCAAAGCACGAAGCTCATCAAGCATGTCCACCAAAAGCTAACCATGAGCTGCCTGAACGGTCATGATAGTCTCCAACATACGACGAATGTCTGAATCATCCGAAGTAGGAGGTAGAGGAACAGACAGACGCCTCAGCAAAAGTATCACTTGTAGAAGAGGGAGGAGGAGGTGCGGCACCAGAAGACTCAACCCTAGGGCGTTTAGAGATTGAGCAGCCCTCTTCCTAAGAAAGGTGGCACCTAGAGGAGAAACTATATGGACAGGCTCAAATGCGGGAAATATCCTCTAAACTTAAATGCAAAAGGATCCGATGAATAAAAACAGGAAAGAAAAGAGCATGTGAAACAAAACTACTCCGATGAACCACAATCAAAAAACGAATGAAAAGATAAGGAAAGCTCATAAGTGCATTGGTAACAAGGGCATATAAAAATGCACATCTCTCTATAGGGATGGTGTGCAAATGAGAGATAGGCCACAAAGAATGACAAGCAATTCGAAAGAAAAGATAATGAATCTCGGTCAACTCAGCAGACGTGATCCGAGGATCAGAACCCTACTGGATAGAAGTACCAGTAATGTATGACATGATGTCATCAAGGGGAGGAGACTCATCGTAAGGATAAACAGGATGCTGGACCAGTGGCACCCCAAGAGCATCAGCCACTACAGAAGGAGTAATGGTGTACTCGTCACCCCGTATCCAATTTCTCACAAGAGTGTTGGCATCATAGGAGTGGACAGAGGGGTTCGAGTAGAACTCTCTAATTAAGGTAGCCGGAGGGGATGTGAAATGTCCACCAATGGTAACCAACCCTTAGGCTCAAAGTTTCTCCTAATCTCAGGGTCAGGATCATCTAAAAGAACCTTTCTCTCAGCCCAAACGTTTCTAAAAAGGTTCAAAGTCTCATATGTTTCTTGGTTTTTCTCACTCAAAAACCTATCACTCTCAAAGGAAGGAGCAGAAGAAGAGGAGGCTTTCCTATTGGCTCTAGTCTTCCTAGTCATGGTGTTAAGGATAGGACAAGACACACAGAAAAGAACCAAAAAGAAAGAAAAAAAACCAATGGCAAACTGCAAGTTAGCACAAAACAGAATAGAAAAATAACAATATATGTGATGCATGAACAGTATAATCAGATGATGCCTGATCTAATGTAGTGAGATTAAGTTCAATTTAACTTTAAGATCACAAAATTGGCTTGAGCATAGAGTTTATATCAAAAACCCCAAAAATTTGAAGACCCACTTGTACAATTTTCAAGAAATTGACCAATTGATCATTAAACAAGATAGATAACACATTATAATAATCATATTAATCAATCCAACAAGCCAATTTCATCTAATCAAACCCAATTGAACAAAATCCCCAATTCGGGTAGTTTCAAGCCCTAGAAATTTCAATTTTTCAAAATTCATCAAATTGATCAAATTAATTCACCAAGAACAGTTGGATATTATCCCACAACAAAAACCCATTGATTAATTTCCAAAGAAAAAACTTGAATTATCAAAAATCCAAATTTCCCTTAGGTTCGATATTTCCCTTTAATGCATGGTAAAAATCCATGTAAACATGAAAATAAAAAGAAAAATGAGGGGTATAAAGGTCTTACCGGCCTTAGATGAAAAAAAACCCTTGAAGAAATTTGAGGGAAAACGACAAAAATCTTGCTTTGACTCTTAAACCAATCAAATAGAGAGAGAAAGAGTTTTGAAAATTTTGAAATAGTGTTTGAACACGTGAAAAACTTAGTTTAAAAATAATAAAAAACTCTCTATACAATTTTTGATTGATCAAAAATTAGATTCGATCGATCAAAAATTCCTTCGATTGATCCAACAGTAATCGAGCACCGATCGAAACTCACAGAACCAAACCAAATTTTAATCACAATTTTGATCGGTCAAAAAACAGGTTCAATTGATCGAAATTCTGGAAAAACCAATTTTTTGAAAAACAAAGCAATTTTATGCAGAAACTCCTCAAAACATACTATTTTATGAATAAAATGCATGAGTATGAGATGAAATGCTTTTTAAAAACACATGTTTTGAACCCAGTTTTCCCAAAAATTAAGATTTTCAATCAATTCACCTTAAATTCTCAAACTTCAAATACGTTTTGCATAAAACTCAAGGAATTTTTCAAACTTGGTTGGCCAAACCAAAATCACATACAATAACATGTACAAAGTTTAGCAAAGAGTAACTTGTGTAATGTGTGCAACTTGCAAAAGTTTGAGATACATGTGAGATGATATGTGAATGGTAATTAAGCACAATTTCTACAAAATTCATCACATAATTTTGAAAGAGACTATCACCTAAAGAGTTACACCATATAACTCTTACATCTTCTAGAATAAAAGCTTGTAATCATGTAAGTTTCTTGACTTGCCTCATAATGTACACACCAATTTTATTTGATTAGAAACTTATTGTAAATAGCCGTGATAATGTACACACCAATTTTATTTGATTGATTTAATTATAGTCCAATAATGCACATATCAATTTTATCATTTAAACCGAGGCTACACCTTATGTTTTTTTTGTGCATGTGCTACACTTTCTCGAGCACAAAGTCTTACAATATGCACTAAGGTGTTCAGGATTGACTAGTAAACAGTGGTGAGATGGTTATTTATGTCTTTCTCATTAAGATCAAGTCCAACAATCAAAGGCATGTGACTTCAAGATCAAGACAAAGTGATAAAAAACTATAAACATCTTCCCACACAACATGCACTACAAAGCTCAAACTAATAAAGTGCAATAAAATAAACTCATCCAAGCTAAACAAGGTACATAAACATGTTATGTAAAGATAAATTGGCCAACCTTGATTTCAAATCCAAGAAAAAAAATGCAAAACACATTTTGCTTCCCTTTTTCTTTTTGTTTTGAAGAAAAAACCAAAAACAACCTAGAATGAAATGCATGAATGTTATGCAATACAAATCCTACAAAGACAAATAAAACAAAAACAATAAAGGAGAATGGTCACAAAGAGAAGAGCGATAAAGTACAAGGACCATGTCAAAAAGACTCAATTAGATGCAACTCTAGCATTGGAGTTATTATTCACATTAGGATTCTGAGCAACTCTAGGATTGGAATAAAGGTTTAAAGTATTTACCAACTCACTAATAAGTACCATTGGATCTTGTACTTGATGCACAGACACTTTTGGTTTATTTGCTCACTTAGCAGCTTGCAACTTGAAACAGTTTGGAAGTATGTGCCCCGACTTTTCACAAAAATGACAAACCCATGTAGGTCTATCATGCAACTTGCCCTTAGGAGGATTAGACGTCTTAGGTTTAGACTCTTGAAGATCAACCCTAATCTTCCTAGGAGGTGTAACTTCTACAGGTTTGACAACCTCACTCATAGTGGGCTCAGAAGAATGAACAAAGTTTGTAGAATGTGTTTCAAAAACAGAGATGCTTTCTACAAAACCTAAGCTAGTTTTTTCTGAAGGAGACTTTTGAACACTTAGCATGTGATCAAGTTTGGAACTAGCAGACCTTTTATATTATTTTCTACCAACAGATAATTCATGTTCCAAATTCTTAACTTTATCAAGCAAAAGCATGTTCTCTGTCTTCACATTATTCAACAATTTATTAGCATCAAATAGTTTCACAAGCAAATTTTTCTTATCAAGTTCAAGAGATGCAATTTTCTTTAAGCCTAAATCATCACTCATAGCATCCTTTGAAGCAACTTTGCAAAGCTTATTGTAAGCTTCTTGTAAATCTGCATCCTTAGAGAGTTCTCCATCAAAAGGGTTCTCCTCGACAGCAACACTTTCATCAACTACAGCAATACTAGTGAAAGCAATGAAGTTTCCATCCTCATCACTACTAGACTCATTATCAGAAACTTCATCATCACTAAGGGTTACAGCCATAGCCTTACCCTTAGTACTCAAGAATGTTGGACATTCAGATTTCACATGACCATACCCTTGACAACCAAAACATTGTTGACCCATAGAATTATTAGAAGGTTGACAAACTTTCTCTTTAGGTTTCTCATTATTGTTTGCCTTAGTAGGTTCATTCCTCCTAAAATTTCTAGGTTTAGTATTGTTTTTACCTCTTGCCCTTCTGTTATTGTTCCTAAGAAAATTTCTAAGGTTCTTGGCAAGATAGGCAATCTCTGTAACAGAGAGTTCATCATCAAATTTACTTACATCAACATCATCACAGACTTAAGAGCCATTGATTTGGATTTACTAGTCTTAGGTAGGTCCAACTCATAGGACTTAAGAGATCCTACAAATTCATCAACAGGGATGGAGTCCACATCCTTACTTTCAATGATGACAGTTACTTTGGGCCTAAAGTCCTCAGTCAAAGATCTAAGTATCTTCCTAACAATCTTAGGTTGATCATAGATTTTACCCAAATTATAAGTAGAATTCACAATATCATTAAGCTTAGCATAGAATTCATCAAAAGTTTCATCATCAGACATCCTAATGCTTTCAAATCTAGTTGTTAACTGCTGTAGCTTATTGATCTTAACTGCCTTTGTGCCTTCATGCATAGTTTGGAGAATATTCCAAGCAGTGTGAGCAACCTCAACATTAGAGATTCTCTTGAATTCCTCCATAGAAACAGCATTAAAAATAGCATCCATAGCTTTGTTATTAAAAGCGACTGCTTCTTTCTGAGAAGTTTGCCACTCACTCACAGGAGTAGTGGGCGTCTCCTATCCATATTCAACCAAGCTTCAAACTCTCTCATCAATAGATTTCAGGAATGCTTTCATCCTTACTTTCCAATATGCATAATTATTCCCATCAATGTGAGGTGGGATCACAAGAGAGTGACCGTGTTCCATGATAACAGGGGACAAGGATCAACTCTTAGATCAAAAAATCTAAACACTAGAGCTAACCTGCTTTGATACCACTTGTATGGTTTTTAGACCCCTTAAACACAACCAGATTAACCTAGTTAATTAGCCAAGTGATTACTTAGTCAAATTAAACAGATCTAGGTTAACACAAATATATCATATCATTGTAAAGTGCGAAAATAAAGAACACAACAATATGATAACCCAGGAAAACCAAACCGGTAAAAAACCTAGAGAGGATTTAACCTAGCTATCCTCAAGGTAAACTGAATCCACTATGAAAGAATCTAACTTTACACAATAGCAACTTAGACCACTAACATCCTATTGCTACCTTGAGTAGAAAACTTACTACCACAACCATGTTACAGCTCCGAGTCCATGGACTACTTCTTTCTTGGATTCCCAGCAAGCACAAGCATTCCCGCTTGTATTTCTTTAAGCTCTTGAATCTTCAACTAAATTGATCACCAAGCTCTTGACATCAATCTAGATCTTGACAACCCTAAGTGTATGTGAAGGCAAACACCTCTAGATCTCACAAGAGATTCACACACAGAGCATAAAGAGCAACCTTAAAACGTGGCTAGGGTTTTCCCTTTTATACTTAAGACAAAATATAAAACCCTACACGTCAAACGGGCTTGGACTGAGTTAGAAAATTCTGCAAAAAAACAATCTACACGAGCTTCGATCAATTGAGTCTAATTTTCGATCGATCAAGCCAGGCAGATTTACACAGTAAATCCTGCAGAACACTCGATTCCAACTTTACACTTAAATATACTTTGAGCAAGTCTAAAACAAGACTAAACGTTTTGATCATGGTTTGCCAATATTACAAATTGAAGTTCTAATACATTTAAACCTAAAGTCTTAGAACCCAACAGATACATAACAATTTAACAAAAAGAATAGAACTAAAGAAGAAGCAAATACCTCTAAACAAGTACATTATATAGTGGCTAACTGAGAGTATCAAACAGAGAATATGTACCACACTTGAAAGACCAAATTTACAGGGATCAGGACAGGAAATCATAATATCTTTCGAAGTACCAAGCTAAATGTTTTAATAATTAAAATACCCAACTCAAAAATAAGTTTAGAGAACATGAGATGCAGCATGGTTTTAACACAGATTCTAAGAACACTTTCACCTCAAATTTTCTAATAGAGAAAGGAGTGGTATAAATACATGGAGAAATAATAGAAACTTAATTCCCAACTTAAACCCTCAATCTTTTTTGAGAGCCATTATCCAAATTATCTAGCAATGGACCTGATATCAAGAGTCACTATTTGTAAATCTAGTGCTATATTTGAGTTTTGAAAATTTGCTTTTCATGCTGCATTATATCAAGCCACCTTACTGTTGAAGAATATGATGTTAAAACATCCAACAAAGGGTCTTCGTCCTTTTCTAGACTTTGCAAAAAAAGCATGCCACTCCATTTGGTATCTCTCTTCCGAATTCCATCTAGGATTAAAATAATTTGTCAATCCTTGATGGGCCTACCTTCTATTATGAAGTCTGAGTTTCTTCTGTTAACTTGTTCCTGTTGATTGTCTGCATAAGCTTGTTGATACATGCAAACCAAAGCCTTAGACATAAGGAGAACATTATTGGCATTATCACTTGATTTCTGTGAAGCCATATGGCCTAGAGAGTGGTAAGTAGAGTTTAGGAAATGAAGTTAAAGGTTTCTATATCAAATCTGTTGGATGAGCTATTTTAAAAGTTCATTTTAGTGAATTAGGCTGAAACTCTGCTCTCTTTATGGATAAATTTGACCCAAACCAGATAGCTCTAGAAAAGGTGTAGAACACAAAGGTTACAACCAACATCACAACTAAGCTTTCTATCTAATTAGACTGCCTTAACTGGTATAGCATCATGCAATATTTTTCCAGATAAAAGTGAAACTTTGCAAAAATTTTAACTTTCCCCGAGATTTTCTAGACTCCACTGTTAACATTACTAGTTTTAATACTGTCATTGTCATCATCACTTCCCATTCTCAAATACCTCATTCCCACCTACCAAAACATTGTCCTTGTAATGGTAAAAAGGTCAAGTACTTTAGAAACAGTTTTATTTTGCTTTGATATGTTCGATAAATGTATGGCTCCCTTCAACTGGCAGGAGACCCTATGGATAGGTTAAAGTAGAATGAAAACAGAATCATAAAAGCAAAAAACACTAGAGGCAGTCAATGTCCAAAAATAATTCATCAAAAAGCAGTGGTGTGCAACCCATGTACATCGGAAGTATACAAGAGAGATACCAACAACTATTAACGATAATTACAAAGATCAAGCATCTCAAGTAAATCAGAAAAGGAAACCTGTACTAAAGCTGATATCCACTTATAGGATCTAAGAAATGGAAAATGCTTAGAGTTTTGAAAGACAAAACCTAAGCTGTATTTAACAAATCCTCTATATTTCATTTCTATATTTTCTTCTTCCAGGCCAAACTTGGTTAACGCTCTTAGTGTTCTTTTGCCACCAATTAGACATAAAATTCTTGACTAGTAAGCCCAACCATGTTCACATCTAATCTCTAAACATAACTTAAGAAGTTCACCCAATGCATTGGTCCATTTTCGTTTCCAAGACGCCTTACACTTGTTCTTGGGATTCCTCTTTTTCTCTCAAATACAGAACTGTCATGAATGAGCTGCATAAACTCATAAGTTTCATTCTTCAGTGCCACCCATTTTCAACATAACAATTCTAGACCATATGCATATCGCTCAATGAATTAACACACTAATACTATTCACTAAAAAATGTTTCAAGCACCCACAGACAATTACTTGTCTCGTTTTGGTTGTCTGCTTGGTTGTTACAGGAATTTTCTGTTCTTATGGTTGTCTACTTGGTTGTTGCAAGAATTTTCTGTTTTTATCAATATGCATCTATAGGAAACAGTATCATTATGGGCAAAAAGTAATAATAATAATAAGATCCAAAGGTAACATGGTCACCTTATAGGAGCCATCCCAAACCCCCACCTTGAACGTATTGTGTGGCAACATCTTTTCCAATCTACCATAAAAACAAATTATTGTTAGACTACAGGTTTTCCAATCATTCCACTTGCATGGGATCCAAAATTATAATTGTAAATCTGAAATAAAATATATAAATTGTATAGATTTTGGATTAAGCTAAAAACATTCACCTCCCCTCACCCCCTAGGAGGTTTTCTCCCATGACGATCTGGTAGGTGAACAAGAACAGTGAGCAAGTTTTAAGCTTCAAGGTGGAGAATATCAATGATATTAAGAGAATACCTCCAAAACATGCCTTTTGGAATGGCCTTTTTGTGCCCATTTAAATATACTTCAGCAGAATAAAAATCATATAGAGACAATGAATGAATGAAATAGTACATCATATCACCATAAACAGCTGTCCAATTCACAAGTAACTTTGAAAATTATTTTCTTCTTTCAGGGGCTATTTTGATGACCACAACTTTCCCCCTCGTTTAAGATGATTTTTCTGTACTTAGAATGCAGTAAAGTTGATATTTTTTGTATTTAGGTATTATTTAAGTAAAATAGTAGACTCTAGAAGAAAAGTCCAACTTCACATTTTAATTAACAATTACTTCAAAGAAATTTCATATATCTTAAGAGAATTTGTAATTTAGATATACCTAATAACTATGGTTGTAGCAAATAATATGCAAATTCACCCAAAAAAGAAAAAAAAAACATTGAATTTTTAAAATTTTGAGCCTTACCTGCTTGTTATCATGTAATCGATGCAACTTGAGTCTTGAGGTTACTAAGATCTTTTGTTAAATAGGTAGGATATAGCCCAAACACCACCCATAGACCCAAAATGGTCACATCATCAGCAATCGACCAATGTCCCAACCCCCAACCAACTCAAATTACACACAAATTAGCCACAAACCAATAAACAGCCCAATAAGGTTCATCTAAAAAACAAAGTTCCCCAAAACTACGCTAATAGACAACCATAATAATACAATAGATTCAAAAATAAAGAATTAAAGGCTCAACCTAAATGAAAAATATACATAAAAATTAAAACAACAGTGGTCCTTCTATAAACAATTATTGTGAATGTTGAAATTACACTAGGCACATTGATAGATCACTTTTTACATTATTGTGTAGCACCTCCCAACTGGTGGCCATTATATGTGTTGCTTGACATTTGGATTTTTCCCAAGAACACAGTCACGATGAGCAGGAAAGCTGCACTCTGCACAATAGTAAAACCATTGCTTGGGATCTCGTTCTTCTTCACAGATATCACAATAATATTCACCGGAGTCATCTTCAGGAGTATAACAGAGAGTGAATGGATGTTCATGTTGGCTGTACCATGTGGTTAGTGGTAGTGTAGCACATTTGAAGTCAAGAACAAAATCACAAGTGGCACAACGAAATACTTTATACATTTCAGAACTACAACTACTACACTTTTGTCTAATGCTTGTGCTGGAGAGGTAAAGACGATGCTCATGACAGGCATGAGTAAGGGTGTCTGATAATAAAATACATTGAACATTGTAATTATACTCGCATATTTGACAGTTGTATTTTAAGCCATTGCACCACTGGGCACAGGTAATACAAAAAAAAGAATCTTGCTGATAATTGAGGGTGAGAGGGTGAGTATGAATAGGGTGTCGTTTTATTTTGGGTAATTTGGAACAAGATTTATGAAGAAAGAAGCTACACAGTGTACAACTATAAAATGGAGAAAGAATGGATTGTACGCACCCGTTGCATTTTGTGTTATTCGAAATCTCCTCAGTAAGCTTCAAATCATGCTCGTGACTCAAGTGTTTGATTTTTGTGGCTATTTCAGTTCCATCCTCCCCCATAGTGGTTTTTTTGACTTTGCAAATTTCTAAGACAAAGGTTTGATGGAGCTCTAGATCTTCAGATTTTGACTCGGTGGACTGCTCCTCTTTAAGTTTCTGCAAATTTATGTGCTCCCAGTTCCAGGAGAGCATAGCACAATAGAGGTGGGCAGCAAAATTGCATCTTGAGCAATAGTAAAGGTAGAGTGTATCCACTTTTCGAACACAGAGTAGACAAATTGGAGAGTCGGATTGATGGACTTGAAGAGAAGGGGTGAGGTGGAGAGGGTGGTTGTGACGATAAACTTTCAGTATGCGTGGGCAAGCAGCACAACGTGAATGTATACCGAAATCGCATTGGACACAACAATAGGGCAGATTGCCTCCTTTGCCACAGAAGTCACAAGTGAACTTCATCAGCTTCCAAATGCTGCGGGTCAATTGGTGGTCATGGACTTCAGTTTGGATGGTGAGTGATAAAGAAGAACATCTGATGTGAATGTTGAAGTTGCAACGGTAACAACAATAACTGTATTCACTACTCTTTTCTCCGCAGACATCGCATTTGCTGAATTTGTCAAATTCTTCTTCATTGTGACGATATGTATTTATGCCAAAGAGAATAAGAGGATGATTTGGGTGTGAGGGATGGTGCAACCCAAGGGGTAGTTCTGCACATGATTTATGATGAATGTACTGCCCTCTGCATTCTTTACAACTGTAGCTAGGACCAAATACTGGTTCGAAGCACCCATTACAAGGTCGTCCACTTCTTTCGTCTTCATTAAAGACCAACGGATGCTTCCAATGCCACCAATGTTGAAGCTCCATTGTCTGGACAACATCAAATTTGGTTAGAAAATAATGACAATGCAAAACAAACTGAGAAAGAGAGAAAAGCACATGAGATGCTTGATTGAAGTCTGGTAGCATTTTTTTTTTCTGACTAACTATCATCAAGTCCCATGGAACAATTAGTAAAGTTTTGTAAAAAGAGTAAAGACCAATACCCAATAGACAATCTCGCACTTCTCCACTAAGCTTAGACACTAATGCTCTCGCTGGCTGGGCTTGCTCAAATTTGATTTGGAAATCCAATTTTTAATGTCAACTTGTGAGATTAAAGGTGTGAGGATTCTGGGATTTAGTGCCCGTTTGTTTCAACTTTAAGGAGGCCAAAACGTGTGTTTTCTAACCCAAAATTCAAAACACGTGTTTGGTAAATTTTTTCAAAAGTGCGTTATACAAAGTGTGTTTTCTAGCACAAAGGATTTCTACGTTTTGGCACGGCAGCTTTGAGCTACAGTTGCAAAACGCACAAACACTTTTTCTCAACAAAAAAAAAATATTACTGTTGATGGGTTTCTCTTTTTCCTAAATTGCCCATAGTATTTTCTGCTCCTCTATGTTGCTATGCTGCGGCATCTTGTCTTCTTCTTCTTCGTCTTTTTCTATGCTGCTTCTTCTTCTTCTTCTTCTTCTTCTCTTCTCTTTTTTTTTTTTTTTTTTTTTTTTGATTTACATCTTACATATCTAATCTCAAAAAACCTTTTGAATTCGGTAGAGTTTTTGATAAATGGAAAATATGGAGTAGAGAGAGGGAGCGAGAGAAGAAGACGATAGTAGGAACGTGGAAATGAGTATATGGTGGAGAAAGTCTATGGAAGAGAGTATGTGGGGCTTTGTGTGGAGGAAAGTAAAAGAAAAGGAAAATAAGAAGAAAAGGAAGAAGTCAACGAGTGGATGAGAAAAAAGTGAAAGGAAAAAAAATAAAAAGAGTTTTTGGGTTTGGGTAAAGTAACGTGGAAGAAAATATAGAGAGTATGAACACAGATTATTTCACAACTTTTTTTTTGACAACTGTAATGTTATAGAGCATGTGATGGAGAAAAAATTGTGGGTACATATATAATCCTAGAACAACTCATTTAAAAGATAAGTGTTAATAAAATTTTATTTTACAAAGATTAATTTTAAATTAGTATTGTGAAAATATTGTGACATTTATTATATCTCTAAATTTTTTAAACTAGTACTATTTTTCTTTAGAAAAAAAATAGAACTTTTGACAAAATATTTTTATAACAACTTCATAATAAAGTTTACATAATAAATTGTTATTAGTTCTCATCTAAACCTACTAGTGACATTTTTTTTCCTACCATTAACAACTTGTCATATAGACTTTGTTGTGAAATTTTTGTGAAAATATTGTGTCTATAACTTGCATTAAAAAAGGTAATTAAAACAAAGAATTTTCTTTATATATACATTGTCCTTTTTGGTAATTTACCTCTCAAATTGCCACTTTTATAAATGCTAGCCAAACACTCAGTTTTTTCAAAAAACATTTTTTAACGGTTTTTACTAAATACTCAGCTTTTACAAAAAGTCCAGTTTTATATCACACTTTTTGAAAACTCCACTTTTTCAAAAATTCCAATTTCAAAAGCTGAACCAAACTCACCCTTAAAGAAAGATAGGAGACATTTGGGTTCATTCGGAAGTGGATGCTCTCAGCATTTGGGTTCAAGTGAGTGTTGCACTTGCACGCACATCAAGTGTTTGATTTAGGTCGTGTGAAAGAAAAGTTGTTGGATTTGGAAGAAGTGATTAATTAAAAATAAAGTTTATAAAAAAATTAATTGCAAATAAAAGACCGTTAAGAAACAATTAAATATTAAATAAAGCTAGTGACGTGCAATGCATATAACTTAATTAATCCAAACAATCAAGGGAATCACACGCAATACATATGACAAAAGGTAAAGTATAACATGAATATTTCCATTAAAAAAAATAAAAGTATAAGATGAATATTTGATAAGCATAATAGGTTTAAGTAAACCTTTACGAAAGAATTTGGATTTGATTTGGTCTCCATCTAAAAGTTCTAAACCAAATATTCCCTAATTTTGGTGGTCTCACACTCCAATATAAAATAATGGAATTAAAGAAAAGGTGCCTATAGGGTAGGGATAAATAATAAGACATTAATTCTAAGGAAAAAAAAAATGAGACATTATTCTTGCACAATACAAGTTCCAATCATGTCATTAATTGATACCACAATTAGAGAAGTGGAATTGGTTTCAGTTTCTTTTGTTCATGTCAATAAATATTTCCCCTCCAAAAAAATGTCAATAAATATTCATTATAATTAAAAAAGTTAGACTTGGTTAATTTTACAAAAGTTGCTCTACTAAATAACTTTATTTTATAATAATAGTTTTCTAAGCCTAAGTAAATATTCTACATGTTGAGAGTAATGCTCTTTCCTCTTATATAATAGAGGGTACTACTATTTAAATTCATGGTAGGAACCCACCATTTTTGAGGGAAAGGATTATTGCTCCATAAGTATTCAATATTTTTCATCAAATCTAATGTTAAAATAAATTTCTTTCCATAAGTAAGATGGGAGGCATTTGGATTCATTTGGAGGTGGATGCTCAGTCTCTGGGCTTGGTTGGAGTTCTGTAAAAATAAAGTTGTTGGATTTGGAAGAAGTGATTAATTAAAAATAAAACTCATGGTTTGTCAAATTGGGGGTGGACCTAGTGGAGGTGTATTTTCACTATCTTGTCACCTGTTAATAAATATTAAATAGAGCTAGCGATTTAGTTCCCTAAAGTAAATGTTTATTGTTTTTTTTTCCAATGTAAAATGTGGAACACAATATTGAAAAGTTTTAAATATTGAGTTAGAAAAAAGTTCTTTAAAATGAGTACAAAAAAGTTATAAATTTTCAACTAAGATTATTAATAATAGATAAAATGAATATTTAATAAGCACTATGTATAAGATTTTTTTTTTAATAAAATGTATAAGTTATTCTATACATTACAAAAGGAATGAATTTTCATTAGGGTCCTCATGTCCAATTCTTTACACTATGGTTAATGTTCCTTCCTTCCACATAATAGTAGGTCACACTAATTAAATTCTTTGTGAGGATCTACATTTATATGAGAGGAGGGTTACTTTTGGAATATTAAAAAAATTTCTACTTAACTCATAGTTGGAATGAATTTCTTTCCAAACTATCAGGTTTACCAAATAGTATTTTGATCTATCATTCTTTCTGAAAATCGTAGCAATTAGGCATTAGAAACTCATTAATTTATAAGGAGATGTTATAGTTTTTTGAATTATTAAATATATTAAACAAATAACCATATAGATTTAATAGTAGATCGCAACTGATTGTTGTGATTTCTTGCATGTGATTAACCTATAATAGATATTTAATAAGAATGTGAATTCAAGAAAATAGGAATTTAAAAAAAGTAACTAATTGATGTAATTTTTATGAAAGCAAAGTCAAATGTAGCATGAACCCAACCCATTTAGCAAGGATATATGTCTCACAAAATATAATGTTAATTCAAGTACTAAATAAGCCAAAATTATACTTTATTTAACATCTATACAACAAAATTTAAGCAATCAAACCAACATATTATTTATGAAAAGTAATAGAAAAACACACATGCATATAAATAAATTTGCAAAAACAACCATCATTACCTATTGTAAGAATAATCCAATATTGACTTTAAAACGCACCTAGGAAAGCTTCCAAATTAGTATCAATATCAATTTTGACAAATATATGTTCATGTGGAGGTCATTCATAACTTCTTCTATTTATAGGCTTATTATGCTTTGGGCACATAAAAACACCCTCCAACACAAAAGAAAGAACACAAGAAGAAATTGGGCAAGGAATTTGATGCTTATTTGTTTAGATGTTTATACTTATTTTTCTCATATTCTCTAATCATTTATTATTATTATTATTATCATATCTAGACTTCATACTAACATTTCCTCTTTCTTTTTTTTTTTTTTTTTTTGTAAACATGTCCATACAATCAATTTATTTCTCATTCATTTATTATATTTCTTTATGCATCTGTATTTAGATTATACACGCATGCATGAAACTCTATCTTTTTGTTCATTAGATATATTCTTTAAAAACATCAAGATGTGCTAGTTGAGATGCACACCTTTTGGTGATAAGATAGTAATTTGATGATGATAAATCAATCCTAATTATGTCATATATTCAACACCCAAAAGAAGCATCATATATTGTATTATATTTTATTAATTATATGTGTAACTATATTAAAACATAGATGACAATCTGTTAGTGGTTCTAATCTGGACCATCAAAGACATCATTTATTTACCAACTATTAACAGTTTACCACCTATTGTGAATATATTGTGTGCCTAGCTTTATTCATACGACTTAACTAATTGAATTTATTTTGTTATCTTTTATATTAATTAATGTATAATTGATTTCTTTTAGATAAGTAGATTAGTAACTGTAATAAATATGTAACTTGGGTTCTAGTACAACGCTAAAGTGTAACAGATTTTTTTCCTTTTTGTGTGTGTTTCCTCTTTCCATTTTCTTTGTCTTTGAAAAACATAAACATTGAGGTCAAAAAAGAAAAACACAAACATTAGATTGACGTAAAAGAGAAAAAGAAAGAAGATTGAAAAAATAAAAAATAAAAATAAAGACAAAAATACTTTAAAAAAATGAACTTCTTTATCTTTACTTTGATTCTACTCAATCATTTTAAAAAATTGATTATTCAAAACTTAGAATGCTATATCTTGTGAAACTTTCACTTCTTTATCTTTGCATAAATTCTACTCAATCATTTTAAAATATTGATGATTTCAATCTTGAATGTCATCTTTAGTGCAACTTAATCATGTCAAACGTATTGATGATTCCAAACTTGAATGTTATCTTTACTGTGACTTAATCCTGTCAAACGTTGCCATTAATATCTGGTACCTCTAATAAGCATAATATATCACTTAGTCCTTTATATTCTAGTTTATTAATACCTATTGTAACTCTAAGTAATGCTATACCACTTAATAAAATTAAAATTTTGAAAATACGAGTATTAGATTACATGTTTTTTATGCTTTTAATATGCATTAAACTCTGAACATTTTTGTTGGAAACACCAGCTAGTGTCAATTGAACTATAAAATTCTTGACGCAAAATTATGATTTAACTAGAAACATAAATATTATATTCTCATGAATTTGATAGGAATGCATCTAACAAACCAAACTTGATAATTCTATATTTCCATGGATATGATTTCAGGAGTGAAAGATTCCACAAGCCAAATGGTTTCTAAATGTTTAAAAATTCAAGATTTGCCTTTCACATTCCCTAAATTAGGAGGTGAATAGGTAGTTTCTCTCCAAGTACAAAGCAAAGTTTCAAGCTATGGTTATCAATCCCACATCAGTTTTAGAAAATACTTCTTGGATGATCTAAGCTGCAAAGATATCTTGACTTTTGGAAAAAACCTTGCTTATTGTGACAACCAGTCACCAATTAGTCTAGCGCTCAGTGCCAAAATTTTATGGAGTTGATGTTTTAGAAATTATTTTGCTTATTCGAACATGGATTGGTGCTATCGTACAGGCATACAAAATTCATTTTTTTGCTAAAAATGGATTCAATGATACCTTAAATTCTTCAAGTGTTCGCCCCTTGGTCTCTTGTACCAACTTTGCTACAAACAAAATAGTTGAGCCACATATGCTTGAGAATGTGAAGAATGTTCCTGACAAAAGGTAAACATAAATTAAAAGCTAAAGTGATCATATTGCTATTTGCATCCAATATAACAACAATATTGAGAGATAAGACTAGCTTGGCATTACCTACTAAGCTCCAATCCATTAGAAAGTTAAAAGCAAATGATACAATCCAAGAACCTAACCAGCTAATTAATGTAACAAGGCTTCCAGCTAAACCCTTCATGTTTATGGGAAATATCCGAGACAGAATCAACTCTATTTCAGCGAACCATAGGCCTTCATGGCAATTATTTTGATAATAAAAGATGGTGTTTCAAGTATGATAAGGTAAATCTACCTTTGACATTATAACCCAAGGAATTCCTCCCATGCCTAATGAGAACGATCCTGTGTACACCTGATTGCAGAACCAAACAGATAAATTCAACTTAACCAATCTTTATACCACTAAGAATTTGGCTCTAACCAAAAGTTAACATCAACTGGTGTACAATGTTGGAATTGTGACCCTCAAGCCAATTGTACCATGAATATAGATTCAAAGTTGTAATAGATGACCAAAATCAGATCATAAAAATCCACAATTTTATGCAAGACCTTCTGAAATGCTCATGCTTTCAAAGCAGCAAAAACTATTTCTAGATTGCTACTAATTGGTTAAATACAACCAATGGTAATGGTATTAAACAACATTCATTTTATGAGCTTTTAAACTTAATAGGATTTCCACACTCAAAAGTACTCAAAGACCATGGATAATATGATGAAAGTTGGAGATAAAAGTTGTTCTTTCTTTGGATGTTTTATAAGGAAAAAAAAAACTGTCATTGGGATAATTGCAATACCAGTACACCAACAAGTGCTAAAATTGGCGTTGTCTTGGTCCATGTTTGAAGATCCTACATAATTGAATCTTTATTCTATTAAAAAATATTCAACAAAACTAATGAAACTAATTTTCAAGAAAAATATATTTTTTCTGTAGAAAATACCTGCAAGAAGAATGACAATCCCACAAGCAAGCAACCTATGCATGTTCCTACCGTAGAAACCTGTGAATATAGTTGGATTCAAAATTATTTTCATTCAACTCCATTACATAGTAAAGATCTCTTAACCTTCTTACCAATAGTAGTGGCCGCCTTCCAGATTTATCCATCAAAATTACCCCTAATGCCGTCATTGGAATCTGTACAAAATCATGTAAATCACTTAAAAAGCATTAAGCAGAAGCAAATGTCGGAATTTAGCAAAGATAGTTAAGAACCTGAACAATGACCATTGCTATGGTCCCAATACTACCCAAAAACCCTGTCATTGACAAAGTATTCCTCTATTCAACTTCCATTTCTTGTTAACTATAAGTAGCATTAAATAAGGGAAAAAAATAAGAGAAAGAAAAAAGACAATCCTTTTTCTACCAGCTGTTACGAATATAGCACTTGCATAAAATGCAATTCCAATGACTCCTCCAAATTGTTGTAGGACCATCAGGCCAACTCCAACCTAACCCACTTTTATTTTAGCCAAATAGATCAAACCTGTCTAAAAAGTTAAAAAAAATGTGCTACAAAGATTATGATACAAAAGCTTACAATAAGTGAATGAACATATTTCCATTGAAATAAGTTAAGAATTCTCGCTTCAAAAAGCCGTTGAAGGGTTTCTGTGTACTTCTACAAAATGATTCAAAAACCATGTCAATACTTGTTTCTAAGCAAAATTGTTGGAAAATATTCAAGACTATGTTGAAGTATGTAATTTTTCTAGTTAAAGAGGAAACAAAGAGTTATATTCTCATTGACATTTGAAGTCCAAAATTTACTCTAATCTCGGTAGCTTTTGGAGTGATATCAGCATTCTGCCCCCTAAGGTGCTGTAGAGCAGCTTCACACTCTTTCTTTTGACCAATTTTTGCCTTAAAAAAAAATCATATGAGCATGTCAGTCAATGCTTGAATTTACTTTGCCACTTTATAGCATTTAGACATCTTAGTCAAATCACATGTACTTGGCTAATAAAGGAAAAGGCAATGATTAGCAAAACTTTAACTCTTCGTTTTTTTTTTTTTTTTTTTCTAGTTTTCAAATGCATTATCCAAAGAGCACCTTTTGTTAGAATATTTACGTGTGAGTGGTGTGGTTAGTTGTAAGTTGTTTAGTTAAAAGTAGTGAAGTTCCACATTGGATAATAATTACAAAAGTGAGTAATTAAATATAACATAAACTCATTTCCTCAAGCTTTTGGGTTAAGTGGTGTCGTGATATGTTATATTAACTCCTCAATTGGAGTCTTCCCAATTTGTTATCTCCCCAACACCTTCCAAAAAAATCTTCTAATAAAATTTTGAATAACTCACCAACCATCTTGGAGATTTTGGAATGAAGAATAGACCAAGAAGTTGTACTGGACATGGTATAGTTCTTGAATTAAAGAAAAAGAAGAAGAAGCCTTATTATGAACCTACCTTCAAATGACAAGAATACAGGACAAGAGCAGGGAAGCTTACCAATCAGAGCCAAAGTTCGCCAGTTCACAAAAGCTCCAATTAGATATGTTAACGATACCCCATAACAAATAATCAACTGTATGAGTGGCTATTAGTAGGTGAACAAGGCAATGACTTACATGGTTTCCATATGCATGAGACTTTTGCCTTACCTGATGAACAGTTGTAAACCCTCCTCGAAGATTCTTAGGTGTTATTTCTGCTATATATATAGGTACCTGATTGGTATCGGGAACACAATTAATTTTACTGTTTACATGAAAGATAAATCATTCAAATTGCAATCTAACAACTTACCACATAGGAAAGGAGTCCCATCCCACAACCTACCAACAGTCTCCCAAGGTCAAGCCACCAAGCACCCTTTCAACAAGCACCAAACATTTGACATTATGTAGCTAAGATAACATATCTACTTACTACAAATTAATTCCTGAAACAATTTTGTGATGTAGTTGTTTCTAATCATGTATAATCATCTAAACTTTAGTTTTATGTAAGAGCAACTACAAAATTATGATGCTGCCTCAATGCTTTCCATTATCCTTGTGTAAACATATTTTCAGATAAAATGTAGGGTTTTCATGTATGTAACATTAACATTAATGTTTGGAACTGCATAAAACAGAGAGATGGGATTCAAAACCTTTGAGAATGCTATGGCTAACCACCCTACCAAGCAGAATATCTTTGAAAAGCCCATTGTCTACCTTGCAAAACAACCAACAAATTGAAAAACTAGTGAGCTGTGGAGTTTGAACCTTAATAATACCACCAGCGATGATTCCAGGGTGAAGTACTTACACCTCTTCTACCTATGTAACCTGCTATTTGGCTACTCACTATTGCACCTATCATTGCTCCAATTGTCAATATTGAACCAAAAAGTGAGTACTGCAGTATAGCCAAAAAATTTTGAGAAAAACATATACAAAAATGTACAAGGAAAGGAAAAGATAGTTTACAAAGCAATGCAACAAAATGAATTTTGAATAAAGCAATACAATACAACATTTCACTTCATTTTGAAAGCTAAAACAGTGACTTCTATATGAAGATCAGATCAGTATCTCCAAGTCATATAGTCCTTACTACCAACTAAAATATTCTCTACATTCAAACTTTGAAATGTCATTAATCCTAAATGTTCTATGCCTTTTAATTGTATTTAACATTTCTCTAAATCATAGTTGAACTTTATTCAAATTCTCTGATTAGAAAAAACACAGGCTAGGTGATGAACTATGTCTGTTATCTTGCCTTGCGGACATGATTTTCCAAACACAACCTTTCTTCTTTTTCCATGTAGTAGAGCTCAAATATTGGTATCTTCACATGAAGATTTGTTGTCATAAATCACCACAATCCCAGACAATAGAAGCAGAAATACTGAAATTATACAAAATTTCAATGAAATTAATATAGAAATGGAAAATGGTTAAAATAATACAAATGTTATATTCATAGCAGAAGATGTTTCCAGAGCAAGACAGTTCAAGATAGTTTTACACCCACCTCTGCCACAGTAAGACCCAGGTCATCCATGATTCCAGATTGAGCCGGTTATGAATATCCCACCTACAAAATCAATTATACACCACTTTCAGTTCAATAGTCAGCATATCAAACATCTAGGCATCCCACATAGAGATACCCATCCCATTTATTGTCTCATTCAGTTATTCTCTCCAATGTTACAAAAACACTCTCTGCAATCCATTGACAAATCTATACCTCAATCATTTAGATGCATTTGTATGTAAAATCCCTACAATAATTTGGCGTTTAACTAATATATTTTCTATCATGGCCCAGTAGCATAGAAAACATTGTGACTCTTCAAACTGTAGTGAAGATTCAGAAATTAATAATTCTTCATAGAATTTGAATTCCCTATAGATTTGCAAAATTTGGCACTCATCATAAACACATCAAAATCTTTGCAGACAATATCCCTGGACCAAGGACCATGTGCACTAAAGAGAGTGTGGACCATTCTATGCTGAAGTAAAATTTCACTTACAGTTGTGCCAAAAACATAGGAACCAGAGACAGCAACCAAAGTGCTAAGCACAACCACACTGTGGCTGAGGAAGATCCACTCTGACTCTCACCACCATCATCACAACCAGTAGTGTTGGCACAAGCATGGTCACCACTACTAGTACCACTGCCATATAGTTGATGGTATTCTTCTTTGGCAACTAGAGGAGTTGATAGCTCTCCTTCTTCAATGCTTTCTCCACCCATCTCTTTGGATGGCAATGAAATGGTATGTATAGTGTGAATTAAAACTTCAATTTGTGTTTCAAACACAGAGAGGAAGAGATGAATAAGAGGGCGGTTTCTGAGTTTGACGGATAGAGATATTGAGTAAGAGAGAGTGGAGATGAGTGTTTAGGAGGGACCCATGTGGGGTTCATCATTGGACACTTTTGTCGGTATTTATTTAATTTTATTCTTGGATGTGCTATCTTTGTCCTTGTCCTCTTTATTACAGATCGAGATAAAGTGTCAGCATTTCCATCATATATTCATGTGTAGGTGCTTGAATAAAAAAAATTTTAAAAAAAATTGAAGGATTAAAAATATTTGTGTGAGAATATCCTCATGGGAGTTATTTTCAAGGATTGAGAATATCCTTTGATCTTTTTTTATGGGTAAATTCCACAATCCACCAATGAGGATTGGATTAATACCAACTAGGTCTAAGATATTCCAAAATTGACCAATTTAGTCTGTAAAGACTATTTTGTCCCTAAAGGTCACTAACACTGTCTGTGCACCATTATTAAATAGTTTTTCTTTTCTTCATCTCACCCGTGCCGAGCTCTCTCCTCTCTGTCTTTCCGATCTGGAGCTTTCTCCAGAAACCAAAACCAACCATGGCCAATCAACCATGAAAATCACTCTCTTCCCTCACTGAATATCACTCTCTTCCCTCTTCGATCTCACCGATCTAAACGGAGTAGAGCCTCCATGCTCCTCCATGGTGAACCTCAACCAACACCACCATAAAACCACAAACCCCAAACCCACTCACTGAAAATCACTCTCTTCCCTATCTGATTCTCACTCCCTCAAAACGCCAAACCCACTCTTCAATCTATAAGCCAGAGGGCCCTAGACGACGTGTGGATTTTGGCCTGGATTGGCATTGGAGTCTTTCCCTTCTCTCTCTCTTGTGGTCTTTGCGGCGACGCCGTGGTGTGGGTAAGTGGTGATTCGTGGGTTTTGGTGTGGATCAACATTGAAGGATTTGGGTGGGTTTTCTCTCTCATGGTGTTTGTGGTGGTGTCGTGGTGTGGGTTAGGGATGGTTAGGTTTCGATTGGCGGTGGTGGGTTTTTTGTGATGGTGGTTGGTGGTGGCCGGCGATTGCGAGATCATAGTTTGGTGGAGCTCACTGTCGTGGGTATGAGTTTAATTTTGATATGGGTTTGTTTGGGTGTGGGTATGAATCATATGATGTTGGATAGTTGGAATTGTTTGGGTTTGAGGAAGATGAGTGGGTAGTGATAGGTGGTGGTGTGATGGATGGCGGTTACTGGGCCACACGATGGTCTTTGTTGTGGGTCTGAGTTTTGTTTTGAAATATTTTTTATTTGGGTATGTTTGAGGTTTGATGTTGGATGGTTGATTGGGTGATTTTTTGTTACGGTTCTTGATTCTTGATTGCATGTTCTGTGGTTTGGGTTTAAATTTGTTGTGTTTTCCTCCTCATTCAAAGAAAGTGAGTTTTGATTGTTGGTTTCATTCAAGCATTTTTGTTGTTGTTTGTTTACTGAGAAACAAAAGAGAGAGAGAGAGAGAGAGAGAGAGAGAGAGAGAGAGAGAGAGAGAGAGAGAGAGAGAGAGAGAGAGAGAGAAACGGTGTAGTTAGTGAGTTAGAGAAAGGGATGAGAGGTGAGTTAATGGGTTAGGAATTAAAATGCCTTCAGGGAAAAAATTGTCTTTTTAGGATGAAATTGGTAGGTTTTAAAATCTTATGGACTTACTTGGATATTATCACAAACTTCAGGGTGGTTTGTGGAATTTACCCTTTTTTTATTTATACTAATTTCTATAAACTCTAGTCCAATTGGAAATCCCATTGAATGCCTAAATTGGACTGTAAATGAATTAAGTCGTTCATAAACAATTCAGGCTGGACTTGATAAAAAGTTCATTCATTTTTGTTTGTTTGTAAACAAACCAAGCTTAAACTTTAGTTTTATGCTTGTTTAATAAACAAGCTAAGCTCAAGTAAAAAATATTGTTCATAAACAAGCTCGTGAACACCAAGGTTCAATACAAAAGTAACAAAACAAGTTAAGCCTAGGCTTCTTTATGAGTTTGATAATAAAATTGATATGAGCTTGATAAGTTAACTCATATTCTTCTAAAATTTTAATTAATTATAAGTTGAGACCACTCATCCAAACCAGATAGATTAGATAATAATAAACTTGATATGAGCTTGATAATATGCTTGTGTTGGATCTCAAACTCAAAAGCATAATATTGAGCTTGATTTTGGGCTTGATATTGAACTTGAACTTGGCTTGACTAATGAATTAAGTCAAGCCAAGTCGAACTCAAGCTTTTATACTTTATAATGAGCTCAAGCTTGAGCATTATGTGTAGGCTTGTATCAAGCTCAAACCAAGCTTGAACATTCTACTTTTGCTATCGAGCCATGCTTGAACAATTACTACTCGACAAAGCTCGGCTCATTTATTGTCCTATCCCTAGAGCATTAGTCAACATCCATATTATACATTTAACTTTAGCACTCCCTGAATTGCTCTACTCCAAATTTGCAATTGAGGCAGCCTGTTTAGCGTCTAGCCTTTGTTGCTACCCCTAACTTATGAGATGGCTTTGAAAAAGTCCCATTACAACTTATTACATGAACCTTAAAATGCTCATTGTTGGGTTAAATTGCAGCATGAACATATTCAAATATTGATTAAGTGATTAAATTCACTTTTGACTTAGAGTTGCCTCATAAGGTGTGGTTTCTAACCGATTGTGTTATCCCTTGAAGTTGTCAAACCTTTTAAAATTAAAATTTTGAAATCAAGTTTTTGGAATAAATGATAATTTATGAAAAACTTATTACACTATTTCTAGTTTAGAAGTTTAATAGAAAGCAACCAAGTTATATTACAAAATTAGCAATTTGCTACACTGGTGGTTTTTTGTGATATACTTCTTCCTCTCTCTCTCTCTCATTAGTCAAACTCACCACCCATCTCCATCTCTTCTCCCTCATCCTCAAGATCTGAAGTTGTAGACAGCAGTGAGGATGGCGACACTTCTATCTTCTGGTGGCACCAGGTCTCTCAATTTTGGCAAAAGCACAAACCTATAGACAAGCACAACCTCAAGACGCAACAAGAATATGCATTGACTAGTGCTCCCTCTTAATACTAACTTTAGCTGTAGCACCGGATCTGGTTATTGGGGCCTTTAAAAGCAGATTGTTTAAAGCTGAAACAACCCACGCCTTTCTCAAGGTATTACTGATGGTATTCCTCTGCTTGGTAGAATTTCTTGGCAGGTATATCTCAGTTACAATCTTCCTGTTCAAGAGCTTCTGTTGTCATTCCAAAGACTCTCGTTGCATTTTCTTGCTTAGGTGTATAGAAGTATGTACCATATCTATACTGTGTCCCCACATCATTCCCTGCACACCAAGGAGTTTATTGTTAGCATCTGTAAAGTGATAAGGCCGTGAGACAAATGTGTGTGCAACAAGGTCAAATCGACAAAGCATCTGTTTTGAATGTGGAAGTAGTGTGACTTTTTAGATTTAGCATATGGGCATGCAAAATTGAGAGACCATAAAAGTAATAATCTTAGGGATTTTGGATGGTGAGTCTGGTGACTAAGAAGAGAAAGGGGGAGAAGAGACAGAGATGAGTTAGAGATTTTGGATTTTAGGGATTTTGATAGTATTTCAAATTTAACTTGGTCTATTTTTTAAAGATTTGGCTGTATAGGTGTCTGTTGATGTGGCAAATTTTTTTTTTAGTTGGGCCGTTTGCCACATAAGCAATTTCTATCCAAGTTTAAAGGTAGGGACTAAATTAAATGGTATTGAAATGTATTGAAAGATTATGGACCAAATTGACACAATTGAAAGGATAGTGATCAAATTGAGATATGGTATAAATAATGGAGAGTAATTTTGTAATTTATCCAATTTTATTTCTTTCTCTTCTTTGGCCCTCTCTCTTCCTCTGTTTCTCTCACTGAGGCCTTGTTTGGGAAAAGGAAATGGAATGGAATGGAATGAAAATGAATGAAAAGAATAATTTTAAAATATTCTTCCCTTCCCTTATTTGGGAGTTTAAGTGAAAGGGAATGAAATGGATAAGAAGGAACAATCATTCCTCTCTATTCCCTTAAGGCCCCGTTTGGGAGGAGGGAATGGAAATGAATGAAAATAATAATTTTAGAATATTCTTCCATTCCCTTGTTTGGAAGTTTTAATGAAGGAAATAGAAAGTTCATTCCCTTTTTTGAGAGTTTAAATGGGTAGGAGGGAATGTAATGGGTAGGAGGGAATACTCATTCCTCTTTATTCCCTTAAAACCTCAAATTTTCATTCCTCTCGAAATTAGATTTAATGAATTTTTTACTAAAACTCCTAAAATATCCCTATATATTTAACCCTTTATTTTAAAATAAGGATATAATAGTAATATTGTCATAAAATGATTCCATTCTATTCTCTCCATATTACTCCCAAATAAGATTACTTATATTTCATTCATTTTCATTCATTTCCATTCCGTTACTTTAAAACATTCAATTAAAGTTACTTAATTCCATTCCATTCTTTTCCATTCCTTTTCCTTACTTAAATACATTCTATTTCATTCTATTCCCTTATAATCATTCTATTCCATTCCATTATCTTATAAACTCCTAAACAAAACCTAAAATCTCAAATTTTTATTTCTCGAAAATTAGGAGAAATGTGAGGAAATAGAATTAGATTTAATAATTTTTTTACTAAAACTTCCAAAATACCCCCTATATATTCAACTATTTATTTTAAAATAAAGGTCTAATAATAATATTATTATAAAATGATTCTATTCCATTATCTCCATATTACTTCCAAACAAAATTACTTACTTTTCATTCATTTATTTTCCATTCTCTTGTGATGAATCCATTTCATTTGGTTGTAAACTCCCAAACTAAGCTTGATTCACCAAGTTACTGTGCAAACAAAGAAGAAGGAGGATGTTAAAGGAAAACTCCTTGGCACTAGCAAGTGTGGAGAGAATCTATGGAATTTCTGCAAATTTTGCTCTAAATCCCCCACTAACCCTAGAATTAGATTTTGTTTTTCCTTAAAAAAGAGAACAATAAAAAAAAGAAAAGAAAAAAAAGAAGCCTAAATCAAAACTTTAGCTAGCTAGCTAGCTAGCTAGCAAGAGTCCCAATTATGGTGGAGAAGATCAAAACCACACAGAAGAGAGGCCCATTGATCTCAGTTCTTCTTCCTCTCCTTCGTCTTCTTCTTTTGCCTTCGTTTGTACAGTAGTTTGGTGACTCATGTAAGAGAGACAGAGGAAGAGAACGGAGGGAGGGGCGAAGAAGACACAGAAAATAAAATAATTAAATGAAAATTGTATTTGACCAGTCTATGTTCCACGTGTCTTTAATCTTTAAAAAAGAAAAAGAAAAAAAAAAAGAGAGAACTGGAGACTTTGAAACAGGAGAGGAGCCGCTCCCATATCTATTTCTATTCGACTATTTATTAGTTTTTCAGTCTGTCTCTCTTCTTCTTCTTCTTCTTCTTCCTCTCTGTGTTCCTCTCCGTCTCTTTCTCCTCAAACCCAGAAAAGCAGCAGCCACACCTCTACCTTCTCATCGCAAGCCACCGCTACAACTCGACCACCGCAACCCATCCACGAAACCCGCTCAAAATGCGAGTGTGTCTGCGTCGTCCTCTCCACTCTACCCTCTTATTCTCTTCTTCTTCTACCACTAGAACTAGTACTACCTCACCCAGCAGATTGGGCCGTGTTTGGTCCCAACGTTCTCTATCTCATGTCAGTGTCAGTGCCACCACCCTTCGCTCTTTCAAGCTCCCCACTACACCAGGTATTTTTCTTGCCCACCACAACAATTGAAAACAAAGCATTTGTGCCCCAAACTCTATTTCATTAGCATCTTATCTTCTATGTTGTGTTGCTTTTTTATATGTATTGGACTGTGTATGTATAAAGTTGTAAAGAGTAGTGAGAATTCTGGGTTTTATTGCTTTTGTCTAAATTCAAAATTTTTTTTATTGAGTATAATTTTTGTCAGGGCACACCAAAAGCCAGAGTTGGATGATGGGCTCCAAGAACATGTTCAAGACCAATTCTTTTGCAATCCCATTTGCTAATTCTTCACATAGACACTCCTTTAACACTCATACACCCCTCTTCTCTGCCTTTTCTTCAAAACCCATCTCTAAAATTCATTCTTTACCCCTCCAGACTAATGGCTTCTCTTCCATCTCTCATGCCAATGTTCCCGGACCAGGTATTTTCCCCTTAAACTCTTTATGTGTATGTCCTTATTGATTATATATGTGTTGGAGGACTTGTTGATGCTATTATTCTTTGCAAAGATTGTTGGATAATTCATAAAACGATGTTTGTGAGAACTTATATACACGTTATCTTTGTATTTGAAGGCTTGAAGATGATGTTTTTGTTTGCTAAGTTTAGTAGAGAATCAAAATTAATTTGTGTACTTATGAGGGGGAATGTTTAGGTACATGAAGGCTTGTAGGGACATATATTTGTTTGATTGATGGTTTTTATTTTTTTAATAAGATATTTTGGAGAGCCCAACAGAATATAGGCTTGAAACAACACAGTTGAAAATCCTGAAGCGGAAATTGGAGGAGCTTGGAATGGACACCGAAATATGTGTACCGGGACAATACAACCACTTGCTTTGTCCAATGGTATTTCCTTTTAATTTTAGCTATGTTACTATATCATTGTATGTTTTAGGGGTCGTTTGCTAAGACTAATGCAGATAGAATTTGAATGATAGTAAGTAGAATGAATTTTGACATCAATGAATTTTGCTAAGACTAGGGTGACCATTTTTTGATATCAATAAATCTTATTCTTCTGATAAAAAAAGAAGAAGAAGAGAATTTTGACATCATGAAGTATAGTGCATTACATTTTTACGAGAAAATGGGTTTGGTATTGTAACAAAACTTTTATCAAAAAGTAATATTGTTGAACGAAATTGAATTTGGGAACTCGTCATTGAACAGTGTCTAGTGTGGGTGTTGATGTGGGGTGGTTTGAGAAGGGGGAAGAAGTTTGAGAAAGAAAACAAAAAGGAGGAAGAGGGGAAAAAAAGTCAACGAAAAAAACCATTTGTTATGCTAGCCCTACTACATTTAGCCAGCGTTTGGTAAATCTATTAGTGGAATGCATTCTCTTAAAAAATTGTGTTCATGCTGAAACTTCTATTGAAAACTAATTAGTCTGAATGTAAGTTTGTTTATGAATTCTTACTGAATGCTTTTTATTTTTTTTTATCAATAATAAGGTGCTAGGTTCCCTATATATATATATATACATACATACATATACATATTATATTTTAATATTTGATTTTACTCGCATAGCTCTATTCCATATACATATAAAAAGCAATATAGTTAAAATGTTGTACCCACTACCCAAAATTCCCACTTTTGCGGGAGTGTGGGAGAGGTCATGGTAGACAACTTTACCTCCAATTTTTATTTTTGGAATAAAAAGCAATATAATTGCACAAACAAATTTCTAATTGTTCAATTTCTACAATTTTCAATAGCAAACTATTACCTGTGTAACACTTTGCACCCCATCCCATAGGAAATTGTTTAGGGAAGTAAGTTTATATTCTCATAGTTTAGGGAGGAAAGAGTAAAAAGAGGTATAGTTTAGGGGGGGTAAGTGTAAAATGGGCTATGGTTTAGGGGGGGTAAGTGGGTAAGTTTACATTCTCATAGTTTTTTTGGGGGTGGGGGGGGGGGGTAAGTGTAAAGGAAGGTTTAGTTTAGGGGTTGTAAGGGGGGTAAGTGTAAAGGAAGGTATAGTTTAGGGGTGGTCAAGTGTCATTCCCCCTATTAGTTTTAACTGTTTTAAGCTTTAGTCTTTTAGGTACAACTTTTTCAAATCTTACTTATTAATATGGCCCCCATACGGACCTCATTTCTAATAATAAGCGAAATATGCCATGCAGTTCAAGTTTTTCAAATGCCAAGGGATAGCACAATTGGTTGGGGACTATTACTCATGAAGCAAAGGTCACTGGTTTAAATATCCCCTTCCATCCCCTTGGGCCATAACTTGTTATATAAAAAAGAATTTAATCTGAATTAAAGGAAACTTTTTTTTGTTTTTTTTGATAAATAACGTAAGAAAATAAGTAGCAAATGTGAATCAAAGAAATTGGAGGAAAACAAGTACCAACTTCATTATCACTAGACAGTTAATATATGCACTTGAGTCAATTTGGGGCTACATCTCCTACAAACTGAAACAGATAGTCTAGTGTAAGATGGAAGTAATAAAATATGTTGAATTTGAGTCTCTCCATAACATTTCCAATAGAACCTTATTTTCCATAGGGACTTTTATATTGTCAGCTTGGTTAAGTTGGTGAGTTTCTTACATTGGTTCCGCAACCCCCCCCCCCCCCCCCCCCAAAAAAAAAAAAAAAAAAAAAAAAAGAGAGAAAAAAAAAAAAAAAAACTTTTGTTACTATATGAGACTTGGCTATGGTAGATAAGGTGGGGAGGATTGTATCTAGGACTAGTCATGTTGACTAAGTGTTATGATCTGCTTTGAGGGCCAATAGACATAGAGTATTCCTTGGAATGAGATTTGGTGGTCTTGGGGTCTTCTAAAGCAGTTTTTCATGCTTGGAGTGCTATGCTTTATAAGATTTTGTCCAATACTGTTTTAAAGAGAAAATATTTTCTTTCTTTGGTGTTATTTCTATAAACATGATGAGAAACCATGAATCAACTGTTCCTACGTTGTCAAAATAGCTTGGGATCATTAGTGCATTGTATATTCTCCTTAATGAGTTGCCTATCTTGAAATCAGTTTATGAGGTAATATATAGCGTGTGAGATTTGGAAGCAGATAGATCGATTTTTCTTGGGGAGGCAGTTTCATTAATTGGAAACAATGTTAAATAAGTAATTTGGTGTCAATTTGGATGTGACCTTTTACTGAAATCTTATTTGCTTGTTTGCTAAAATTTGGTTGTGGTATAGTTGTACTTAGAAAAAGTGAGGCTTTAGAAAGTTGTATAGAAGCAAAGAAACTTAAAATCTAAAAGAAATAGCTGCACCCATAACATGGTTTTATGTTTCAACATTTAAGAAATCATGTTTTGTATTATAGATCTTGGGCATTTGTGTGTACTTTTGTATTACAAAGTTTGCAAACTGATTCAATCCTAACTTAGATATGCCTTTGGGCATGCATTTTCTTTTGAGTGAGGAAAAGTTTTGTTTCTAGTGCTAAATTTGTATTTACTTGCTAACTTTGGTATGTCAGTGCAAAGGTGGGGATTCAGAGGAGAAGAGCCTCTCTCTTTTTGTTACAGAAGATGGGTATACTTTTTGTTCTTTTTCATTTAAGTCATTTTTCTATTTAATATTAAACTACTTGCAACTATTTTTATGATGCAAATTTCTGAGTGTTTAGGGATGCTGCTTTATGGATGTGTTTCCGCGGAAAATGTGGCTGGAGAGGCAGTACAAGGGTAACATAGTTTTCATCTGTGTGTGACTTATATCTATTCCTAGTTGAAACCTTTAAAAATAGTTAAATGCCAAAGTGACTGGTTCAATGTTGTCCCTTTGATGGCAGGCCTTAGCAGATAGCCGGTCGCTTTCTGGATCTTTGAACCCAATAACCAAAGTTAAGACTCAAAGAGAAATTACAGTGGAGAACCTGCAATTAGAACCACTTTGTGACCAGGTTTGTTAAGTTTCAGCAATTATTTTTATTATTGGCTAACTTACAAATTGCACCCTCTAATTTGTCCAAAAATCAGTTTCATGTAACTTCTAGTTTATTCATTTGAATCATTTCTGTCCTATAAGTCTATAACCTATGCTTTTATTCAATGCACCATCTAATTCCATCACATTGTGCTGTAAGGTGTCCTAAAAATGACCTCTTTCTGGTATTTTGAGTTTCTTAAAGTAAAAAAATAAAAAATAAAAAATAAAAAAAAATCCAAAATCCTAGTTTAAACCTCTCGATTTGTTCCTCGATCTCTGCCACCAGTGACGAGGACCTTGAGCACATGATGCACAAGTACGGCTGCTTATTTTCAAACAGGCATGTCTCTCATGGCTACCTGTTTTTTGCATATCTCCTATCATGCAAAAAAACACTATTCTACCATTCCCAACCACAAAACTAGTGTAGTCTGCAAACCTATCTAAATCTGCCTTAATACTTCTCCAAAGATCACTGATTTATATTTCTTACTAATTTCATTGTCCATTGGTCCCATGCATCCATACTGTATGCCAATAACCCATCTGTAAAGATGATTACCCTTCTTTCCAAAGTGCCACAACCATAGCTTCATTGCACAGTTTATGGAGTTGTGGGTCTTTATCTTTATGGTACTTGGTGTAGATTAGTTATGCCAAAATCAGTGTGTAAGACTTAAATGTTGGCATAGAAAGCCTACTTTGTGCGGAACTTGTATGGTGGAAAAGAAATAGACACACTTTTGAAGGGCAGGAGCTTTCTCTTGACAGAATTAAGTTTGGATTTGGCTGATCCTTTTTTTTTTTTTTTTGATATCACTGGATCAAGAAGTCCATTGAATATTCTGGGTTTTTCAGATTCATTTTATGTATTGTATATAGCATTTATAACTAAGTCACTCCCTATGTTTTTTCATTAATAAAATTTTCTTTACTTACTTAAAGGAAAATATGCAACCTGTCTATAAGAATCATTTCTTATTATGATTTTGTTACTCTGGTTTTGTACAACGGATTACTAACTAGAATGTGATCCTGAGGACAGGGATTTCAAAATATAAATGCAAGCAATTGTTCAATTTCACTTGGCATTTTGGTTTTGCCGTTTACCATTTTAACTACCTGTTGCATGTTTTCTTCCTTTTTCTTTTCATTTTTAAAGGAGATATTCTTAGTTCTATAATGAATTTATAGAACTAATGAATTTTGCCTAATTGATTAATTTAGTAGTAAAATTTGATTGCTAAATATCTGTTAGTTTCCTGTTATGTTTATGCTTACTGCATGTTATAAGCCTAAGGAAGATCTGTTACCTATAAAAAAAAAGCCTAAGGAAGATCTGTCATATGGGAGGGAAAGGCTATGCTGACTGTTCGTAGACTTTCTGGACTCCCTGGGCTTTAGATAATTGTTCTCTTTTTTCTCTTTCTGTGTTTTTATTTTTGTGCTTTCTTTTGTGTACTTCCTGTGTTCTTGGTCAGCACCTTTTTCTTAATAAATTTATTTACTTGTCAAAAAAAAAAAAAAAATCTTTGGTGTGCTACACTCCTGTTTTCTTGTAAGTCTGAGTATTGGTTAGCTGGATTGTGATGCTCTTGCCTGCTACTTTCTCGGTAAATTTATTGTTTTTGCCTTATGCAAGGTACTAAATATAATTTTATTGTCTAATTTCAGATAATTGGTTATTTTGCCGAGCGGTTAATATCAAGGGAAACACTGCAGAGAAATTCTGTCATGCAGAAGAGTTATGCTGGTGATCAGGTGAATGGCACTACTGAATTGACAATAAACCTGATAACTTTTTATCATATTGATGGCCTTAGCCCTTAGTTGTGTTTGGATTAGAACAAGATATAAATATGAATATTATAATGATTTGCCAGTGAGCTCAAGCACAACTGGCACCTCCTCCCCTTATAAGTGCTAGATGGAGGGTGAGGCCATGGGTTCAAGGCCCATTTGGTGCATAAAATCCAATAAAAAATGAGTATTGTAATAAATTGGATCACTAGTCCTTTGAAGTTTAACTTATCAAAAAGATGATAAACAAAAGTGTAGAAGATTGTTGGCTTCACCTTGGAGATAGAAGATGCATGAAGGCATAACTATTATTTAGGATCATATATATATATATATATATATATATTGAAGAATTTATTCCATTTGATGAATATGCGGATGGTTTGGATGTGTTTCATTTCTTTGGTTGCCAACTTCCTAGTGGCATATATTAAAATGATATTTTTTATGAACATTGGCCAAGAGCCTTGTAACTGAGTGGCATTGTCTAGTCTCCTTTATAAGGAGAATCATGGTTCAAAATGTCCCTCTCCCACTTATTGTAATAATTAAATTATCATCTATATATATATATATATATACATATATTTTCTGAATATAGAGTTGATGTTGATATTATGGCGAGTAAAATTAAAAAGAGAAAGAATAAAATGAAAATAAATTTAACTGTCCATTTGAGAGAAAATTTAAGTTAGATTCTTTCCAACTGTGAAGTAAGAAAACAGAGTATAGTTTTATTACGTGAAACTGATAACATGAAATTCTTTCTTCTTCTTCTTCTTCTTTTTTTTTTGGGGGGGGGGGGGGGGTGGGGCTAATTAACAGATTTTATTAAGATGAAAAATGTATAACCCAAGCACACAGAGTATACTATGGATACAGCAACATCAAACCCAGTTCAGTTTTAAATGTAATGGTGGGGAAAAAAAGCATTTCTATTCACATGGAAAATATATGATTCTGGTTGCTTTAGTTTAAATGTGACAACAATTCTGTTTTCTCTGATGGCTTCTGAAATTCTATTGGCAGCTTGTAATTGCATTTACTTATTGGAAACATGGAAAGCTTGTTAGTTGCAAGTACCGGGACAGCAACAAGAAGTTTTGGCAGGTTTGAGCAATAATTGCTACCCAAGCTGGTATTTAGTATAAATGTCTTTTAGCCCCTTGGGTCTATTCTCCTGTGGACAAGAAGGTTTTGGCAGGTTCGAGCAATAATTGTTACCTGAGCTAGTGTTTAGCATAAATGTCTTTTAGCCCCTTGGGTGAATCTTCCCATGGATGACCTACTTTTACAGTGTGTTCAGATTAAGGATCTTGAACTGGGATTTTACTTTAAGTTGAAATCTAAGATTTTTTATTTTTGGTGTGTGTTGTGGTTTGTTGGGGGGGGGGGGGTGGAGGAGCTTGGGCCAACACAAATTCTATGGAATTTTGGACTTGACATTTTAAGCTTTTAAATCTCAACTTCGAATTCCATGGGAGAAGGTATCATTATTCAAATTCAACTGGCATTATTATTCCCATACTAACACCATTACTCTTCATATTGCCTTTGAAACTACTATAATATTATAATTTCTTAATTTTTAAATATACTCATCTAGAAACTGGAAATTTAAATTGATGGGATTGAAATTCCCATCGATGTAGAATCCATCATTTTGAAAATTCTAAGATACTAAATTTTAATTCTTCATCCATACATGACCTTAAGGAAATGAAATATCATTTACTTAGAAGCCAGCTGATTGGCTGATGAAATCTTCTGGTTGGTGCCAAATATCTGTGAAGGCCCTCTGTTTGCTATGATGGTAAAATCAGGAGTCTTTTGTGAAAAAGGGATTCCATTAATTAATTGAAGGTTACCTTATGTTCCCTTATACGTGTAGCCTTGTAACAATATTGCAATTGGACCTTCTGCCTTCTACTGAACACGGGCTTATTCTAATGTCTTTTGATATTTTTCCTTGCCCATTGCAGAATTACATTGATGGTGACCTCAGAACATGGATTTCTGCTTTTGATGCTTTTAGAAATAAATAATACTGTCATCTTGATTTTCTTAATTCTCTTCTTTTATTTCAGGAAGCAAATACTGAAAAGATTTTTTACGGGCTCGATGATATTAAGGATAAAAGTGATATTATTATTGTACGTCTTCCATTCTTCTATGATACTCAGTGATATCATCATCATTTCCCTTCATATTTATTATTTCACTTAATTATTATAGGTTGAAGGTGAAATGGACAAGCTTGCAATGGAAGAAGCTGGGTTCCGCAATTGTGTGAGTGTGCCAGATGGTGCCCCTGCAGTAGTTTCCACAAAAGAGTTGCCACCTGAAGAAAAGGTCTTTTTCATCCTCAAAACTCTGAATTATGTCATTGGAGTTATGTTTTTGTTTTAGAAGTGTCCTTGGATATCCTTAGAACTTGACTTTAAGGTGTCCAAAAAATGTCGGATATACTCCCATAAAGAGGGATCTTCTGTCAATGAAGGGGGCTTTGTTCATGGGGAGAGCCCATTAGTTCTAGCTCAAATGACACATTCTCTCCTTGTAAAAGCAAGCTGGAGGGTGAGGTCAAGGGTCAAAACCCATGGGTTGCATGCATAAGTTACCAAACATAGACTCTATAAGCTTCTCTTTTGCTGCTTGTGTTCAATTATGAATAGAAGTATATAGTTCTTGGGAAGTGTGTTTATAGTTAATTAATTTACCCTAACACACTGTTGTGAACGGGATAAATTACTGAATGCAAAATGGTTGTGGAGATATGCTATGAAAAGGACTGCCTTGTGGAGAAGGCTGATAGAAACAAAATATGGTAGCATGTGGGGGTGGGGTGGGTGGGGGAGTGGTGTTCTTGTAGTGTGCAGGGGCCTTACGGGGTTGGTTTATGGAATTATATGAGAAAGGGGTGGGATGACTTTTATCCTTTTTATCATCTTTTAGGTGGGGGATGGTTCTTGTATTAAATTTTGGTGTGATCCATGGTGTGAGGGGCTTCCTTTGAAAAATATCTTCCTAGAACTTTACAATATTGCGAGTAACAAGGATGCATCAGTGGCTGAGTCGTTGTTGTCCTCAAAGGAAAACTACCATTGGAATATCAGATTTACTCGACCGGTTCAAGATTGGGAATTGGAGTTGGTTGCATCATTTATGGACGTTATTTATTTTGGATATTGGAGAAGGAATGGGTTGGATAAAATTTGTTGGAAACTCTCTACTAGGGGTGTTTTGATGTTTGTTCTTATTATAGGGCCTTAAAACCCCCCAAGTCCAGTTTTTTTTTTTTTCCATGGAAACCATTGTTGAAACCATAAGTTCCTCCGAAGGTTAGTTTCTTTATTTGGACAGCAGCTTTGGGAAAAATTTTAGCCATTGAAAATTTAAGGAGGCAAAAAGTGGTGGTGGTGGATTGGTGTTGTATGTGCAAGAGGAATGGGGAGACCCCTGTCCACTTACTCCTACATTGCTTCTCAAGAGTAGTGGAATATGGTGTGTTCACTATTTGGGGTTCATTGGGTCATGCCGTGTAGTGTTGTGGAACTTTTGGCAAGTTGGTTAAACAAGTTCAACAGACTCAGATCTAAGGTGCTGTGGAGAATGATTCCTCATTGTCTTATGTGGGTCAGTTGGAGGGAAATGAATACATGTACCTTTGACGGGAATGAAAGATAGATTCATGAGTTGAAGCTTTTCTTTTTTCAGACTTTGTTTGATTGGGCAAATGCTATGGGTGTTTTAACTATAATTTCTTTTCTTGATATGCTTGATTTTTGTACTTTCATGGTTACTTAGTTTTTTCCCTTGTTGCTTCTAGCACACAGCTTGTGTGCTTTTCATACCCTTTATATTTTCTCTTCTTTTTTCAATGAAGTTTTTTACTTATCAAAAAAGTTAGTCAATTCGAGATAACCAATCTCCTGAACTTGAAAGAGGAAATAGACTTTTTTGGTTAATTTTCTGCTTAAGTTTCACTCCTTTCTTCACAGTACAAAAATAATACTCATAATGAGATAACTATCCTAACAAATAGGAACTTACTCTATCAAAGAAAAATTTGAAACAATAACAACTTAATCTACTACTACTTTTTTATTATTCAAATTCAGTGTCCGTTTGGAACAACTTATTTAGCTGAAACTGAAAATTTTTGCTGAAACTACTGTAGATAAAGCTAAAAGGTAGTTGAAATAGTACAATGGGACCGATGAATAGTATCAAAAAGTTCAATGGGACCTATGAATAATAGCAAAAATAAGCTAAATAGTAAAAAAAATTGAAAATTTCAGCCATCTCAAACGCACACTCAATCAAATTCAAACTTCATAAACTGCTGCCTAATTATCTTCCATGTGGCCTAGGGACATAACACACACATGAATATTACTCATATGAGGCTAATTTCACTAATAGCACAAAAATATAATTTTGCCAATGAGCTATACCTCAACTGGCACGTCTTCTCCTATAATAATTGGTTGGAGAGTGAGGTCATGGGTTCAAGACTCATTGGGGTGAGTGTGTAACACTCACCTAGGGTGATTTCGTGCAAAAATACCACTCTTTCCCAAATACGGTGATCTTCCACCCTCACGTACTTGATACACTTGTGAAACATTGTATTGTAATTAATATGAACTATTGCTTGACCTCAAATTTTTATTCTTCAAAGAGGTGGTTAATCCACATAACTTCACATGATACATGTGAACTTATAATTTTACCCCTATCATAAACATACTGGTAACACTCCCCTTCAAGCTGGGCATACATCACCATCTTGTTACATAAAAAAATCCAAGTGAGCCTTGCACAAAGGTTTAGTCAACATAATTGCAATTTGAGCTTGTTTGGAGACATATGGAGTAGCAATTACACATCTTTCCACTCTTTATCAAATAAGGTGATGTTCTACCTCTAATTATCATCTTTCCATTGTTTTTCGTATAAGGTGATGTTCTACCTCTAAGTGCTTGATACACTCATGAAACACATTATTAGAATTAATATGAATTGCTGCTTCATCGTCGCAATGCAGTCATAGGTAACTTGACCTCAATTTTTATTCATAAAAAAATATGCTTATTCTATTCAAGTTCACAAGATTTATGTGCAATGGTCGTGCATTCTGCTTTTGCACTAGATAAGGATACGACACTTTTTTTCTTACCTCCAAATGATCAAGGCGCTCTTAGAGAAGTGCAATATCTAGTATTAGATATGTTAAATGGGGGTGATCTTGTCCAATTTGAAAAATTTTCCACGCATAAATGACCATTAGATGGGCTAGGTTAGGTAGGTTTATGTTTGACCCAGTTAGGAACGTGTCAAATCGGGTATGAGTCAGAAACGGGTTACGCTTCCTATTACACTTACCAGTCTTTGATGGGCTGGGTCAACTCGGTATGATCTATAATTTTTTTCCCGTGTAAAAAAAAAACTTAAAACATAATTTTTTTTTTCCCACGTAAAAAAAACTGAAACATACTTCACTAGGATCTACACTTTGTATGGGCCATTCAAGATTATGAATTGGAGTCCTTAATGACTTTCATGTCTTAGCAGAGCTTTTGAATTGGAGTCCTTAATGAAGTGAATGGGGTTACCTATGAATTGGGGAGGTTCCTAATATCCATGTCTTAGCAGAGCTTTTGGGATGCCGGATTGGATCTTTGCCTATGACCTATCTTGGTATGCCTTTGGGGGCGTCCTTCAAGTCCCCTACTGTTTGGAATCCTATCTTGGAGAATTTTGAGCGTAAGTTGGCCGGTTGGAAGAAGTTGTATCTGTCAAAAGGTGGAAGACTAACGTTGCTTAAAAGCACTTTGTCTAGTCTTCCCACTTATTATTTGTCTCTTTTTACCATCCCTACGCATGTGGCCAATAAAATTGAGAGGTTGCAAAGGGATTTCTTGTGGGGGGAATCCAAGCTTCATTTGGTGGGATGGGATAAGGTGTGTGCACCTTTGAAAAATGGTGGGTTAGGGGTAAGGAAATTAACTACCTTTAATAAAGCTTTACTAGGGAAGTGGTTATGGAGGTTTGGGATTGAGGAGACAAGGCTTTGGAGAAGAGTCATAGCCCTTAAGTTTGGGGAAGATTGGGGGGGATGGAAGTCCAAGCTAGGTAGAGGGGCGCATGGGTGTGGCTTGTGGAGAAGTATCCGAATGGGATGGGAGGATTTCAGCAAGAATACTTACTTTGAGGTAGGGGTGGGGGATAGAGTGAAGCTTTGGACTGACCATTGGTGTGGGGAGTCTCCTCTTCAGTTGTCTTTTCCGAGCGTGTATGGGATTGCATCCAATAAAGAGGCATCGGTGGCCTCTTCTCTTGAACGGTTGGGGATTGAGGAGCGGAGAAGCTGGAATGTTCGTTTTATTCGGAGTCCTAATGATTGGGAGATGCGTGAAGTGGATGATTTTCTTCAAACATTGGGCTCCAATCTTCCACACACCGAAAATGTAGATCGTATGCGATGGAAGTTGACAAAGAACGGGGTCTTTGATATTCGTTCGTTTTACAATAAGTTGAGAAGCTCCGCGCCTATTATCTTCCCTTGGAAAGGGGTTTGGAAGGTTAAGGCTCCTCGGCGTGTCTCTTTCTTTGTGTGGACTGCTGTTTGGGATAGGATCCTTACAGGGGATAATTTGAGGGGAAGAGGGTTGGATTTTGTCGATTGGTGTATCATGTGCCGCTGTAATGGGGAGACGGCGGATCATTTGTTATTACATTGTGGAAAGGCTTCTAGACTGTGGAGTTTGGTTCTTAGATCTTTTGGGTTGTCCTGGGTCTTGCCTAGATCGATTGCGGATACTCTATTCAGTTGGTGGAATTGGCTTGGAAAGCATTCATCTAGCATTTGGAATTTAGCTCCTTTATGCTTGATGTGGTGTCTCTGGAGGGAACGCAATAGGAGGACGTTTGAGGACATGGAAAGCTCAGACGACCAGCTTTTGGCCTCTCTTAGTGGCACTCTGTTTGATTGGTCTAGGGCTTGGGGACTCACCTCTAGTGAATCTCTCCCTACGTTTCTTAGTTCTCTTATGTGTTCTTAGTTTTTTCTCCTCTTTTTTCTTTTTTCTTTTTCTCTTCCCTGTGTACTTATCTCTCTGCCTTATGTCTTTTGCATAAGGTAGTGTTTTTTTGAATGCACATATTTTTACCTATCAAAAAAAATGTGGCGTTTGGTATAGAGGAATCAACATTACTCCAGGCATTTAGATTCCTAAGAATGTGATTCCTTACAATTTGGATGCCTAGGAATGTAGCTATTCCTATGTTCGGTTATATTGGGAATTTCTTAAGATTCCTAAGCATGTGAGATGATAATGTTTGGTTTATTTCCAAGAATCTTAAATGAATTATTTATTTTTCCCATTCTATCCTTAGATTTGAATGTAAACTATCAAATCCTTTAAAAAAAATATTCCTCTAAATAAATAATGAAAAACAAAATATAAACTGTTAATAATTTGTTGAGCAACACACATACAATAGCAAAAGTGAATACCTAGCAATAATGGAGGGTCCCCTTCAAATTTTTTTTTTTCCACTCGTGAAATTTCAATAGAACTTTGTTAAAGAATATATCAACAAAGTTGTCTATCCTATTTATGTTTTTTTTGGTGAGAAAAGATAAAGACAAAGGAAAAGATATTGATGATTTGCTTTATATTTTATCTTAATTATAAGGAAAAATGGTTAAAATTGTCAATTTATAAAAAATACAATTTCCTTTAAGCTTGGGAATCTGGATACCCACTTGTTTTAAAGAGAATCCACATTCCTACTGAGAGGGATTTAAAGGAGGAATCCAAATTCCCCTGGCATCTAATTCCTTGGTGTGATTTGCAACCAAACATGGGAATCTTTAAACATTCCTGGGAATCCTAAAACATTACCCCGTATCAAACGGCACATAAGTTTATAGTCCGGTAACTAATTCAAATGGTATACTAGTCCAATAATTCCTCAAAAATATATTCTAGAATGGATCGGGCCAACAACAGTTGGGTTAGTTGTGTACCAATTCTAGCCAAGAGTTTTTGATTTTAAAGTCGATCTTAAAGGAGCAGATCATTGTTGCTAAGTGGATATCCAATGAGATTCCAGAGGCCTACAAAGATTCCATTTGGTCAGTACAGGTCACAATGCACTTGGTGTAGGTGCAATCACATGGAAACTTGACTACGGAGTTGAGCTGAGAATGATGTCACCTAGGTCTGATGACACAATCAGCGGTCAGGGATGATGATCGGGCTTGTTGCTAGTGCAGATTGAGGGCTAAGACTCAGGTTTATGGGTTAAAGTTAGGTTATTAAAGTTGAAGGGTCTAGTTGATGTGGTCATTGAAGAGGATTCATGCCAGAGTTGATGGTGGAATGCAGACACTGGCGGCAGTTATGGTTTTTATTGCTATGATACTAGGTTCTCAGGATGTGTTTAGTGTTAAATAATTTAGCCTAACACACATTAATAGTATTTTTATGAGGGTAATCACACTAATATCAAATTATTACAATAGTACCCTTATGACAAACATACTCATAACATGTATAAAGTAATCTTCACACACATGGAAGGATATATCTTACTTGTTTGATTCAAACATAGACTTTGACATGTACATATTTTTATTAGTTTTATTTCCAGTACCTTAAGTTTCACTTTTGCTGCTTGTGTTCAATTATGAACGAGAAGTATAAATTAAGCTTCACTCACATGGGAAGATATACTAAATTTATATTAACAAGCAGTGTTGCACTACTGTCATTGATGGTTGTAATATCAGGCCCTTTTTAAATTTTTATCTGATGCTCTTTCTATTTTGTGAATTAGGACATTAAGTATCAATATCTGTGGAACTGCAAAGAGTATTTACAGAAGGTTGGTTGATATATTTCTGCTGCTTTTAATTAGAACTTGTAATTGTAGACTTCTTTGGCTCTTATACTTTATTGATATTCATAGGCATCACGCATTGTACTTGCCACCGATGGGGATACAGCCGGTCAAGCTTTAGCTGAAGAGCTTGCACGCCGCCTTGGAAGGGAAAGGTTTACATGATTGTCTCCCAATCCAAAACAAACTTTGAAGGCTTATGAAGTTAACCTTTTGTTCTCTGTGCGGATGCAGATGCTGGCGAGTCAAATGGCCAAAGAAAAATAAAGTGGACCATTGCAAAGATGCGAATGAGGTCAGTAATAATCTGCATTTATGTACATCACTAGTGATGGAAATTCATTTAATCTTATGTTTTGAATTTTATCTTTAGATCATTATAAGTTGCCTTGATGATAGACAGAACAACATTTGAAAATAATTGTGATGCATGTATTACACATGATGAGTATGGACATTATATATAAATAAATGCATTGATATATAAAAAACTCAGCTATGCTTACTAAAATAAGATTTGAGTTAATTAGTTTGAGAGAATTTTCTGAAAGTGCTAGTTCTTGACAGCTTTTCCATTGCTTTCTTTCAATTTTGTCGGGAGATTGTGAGAGATGATGTAATGCGCTTTCCTAGGGACTTTTTTGAACATTTTAAGAGAAGCCTTAATGCTACTTTTGTTGCATGCATCCCAAAGAAGATAGGGGCCGTAGATGTGAAGGAGTTTAGACCTATCAGTCTAATTGGTAGTGTTTACATGACTCTGGCCCAGGTGTTGGCTAATAGATTGAAGGCAGCTTTTGGGAAGCTACTCTCTGATTTTCAAAATGCATTCATTAAAGGTAGGCAAAGCCTTGATTCAGTTCTAATTGTGAAAGGGTGTCTTGATAGTAGAGTGAAATCGAGTTTGCTAGGAGCCTTATGCAAACTAGATTTGGAGAAAGCCTATGACCATGTGAACTGGAGCTTTTTGATCCATTTGTTGAGCATATGTGGGTTTGGGGAGAAATGGAAAAGCTGGATACGGTTCTGTATATCCATAGTAAGATTTTCAATTTTGGAATGGTAGTTCTAGTGGGTTCTTTAATAGTTCCAGGGCTTATGTCAAGGTGATCCTTTGTTACCATTATTATTCATAATGGTGATTTTCAAAAAAAAAAAAAAAAAGTGATGGTGATGGAGGTGCTAAGCAAACTGCTGGATAGAGCAGTGGAGGGGCAGTATTTATCTGGTTTTTGTTTTGATAAGTAACGAAAAAATTTATTAGAAAAAAGCAAACCCTAGTATTTATCTGGTTTAGGTGGGTAGTAGCTCTTCTAGTCAGCTTATGGTATCTCATCTTTTGTTTGTGATGATGCTTTGATTTTCTGTGATAGCGATCCTGAGCAAATCCACAATTTAAAGTGCGTGCTATTATGTTTTGAGGCAATTTTTGGGTTAGTATTAAAATTTGGAAAATCTGAATTGATGCCAGTTGGTACAGTTCCCGAGGTGGCAGCTTTGGCTCAAATTCCAGTCTGGGGTTGCCTCTGGGTTCTTGATTTAAATCTGGGGAGGTCATGAACCCAATATTGCAGAAGATGGAGCAAAGGTTGGCATGGTGGAAGAAGATGTACCTGTCAAGAGGCACTAGGCTCACTTTAATAAAGAGTACCCTGTCTAGCCTGCCTACTTATTTGCCTCTGGGTTCGTGTCCCTACTTTTGTTGCTAAACGGATTGAGAAGTTGCAAAGAGATTTTCCATAGGGTGGTTGGGGAGATGAATTTAAATCTAATCTTGTTCGTGGAAAAAATTTTGTGAACCACTATAGCAGAGTAGTGTTCCATGGCAAGCAGGAGCCCTTTTGGTATTTGTTTTTGGAAGCATGTCGATGGGGTTAGGGTAAGTTTTCTAAATTCATTTTTTGAGGTTGGTAATGGTCTGAATATTCACTTTTACCATGACGGTTGGTGTGGGAATGGAAGTTGAAAGATACCTTCCTAGTTTTATATAGGATGGCTCAGAATAAAGAGGCTGTTTTGGCAGATTATATGTGTACGAATGATGGTAATCTTCATTGAAAATGTAACTCACATTAGAGATTTCCAGGACTGGGAGATGGGTATTTTAACAAAGTTCCTCAATCGTATTACTCTGTTTAAAATTAACAGAGATGCTGAAGATCATATTCGTTGGCAACCAACAATGAGCAATTTGTTTGAGGAAAAATCTTATTATAGAGAGCTTTATGCAGGTGGTATGCACTTGTTACCTTGGAAAGGTATTTGGAGGGTCAAGGTTCTCACTAGTTGTTTGTTTGTTTGTTTTATTTTAAATTTAATTATTATTATTATTTTTTCTTGGACCACGACCTTAAGGAAAATTTTGACTTTAGCAAATTAGGGTAGAGGAAATATTGTCGTTGTGGAATGGTGTTGCGTGTGTTAGAAAGATGGGAAATTACTGGACTGCTTGCTTTTACAATGTGCTATGGACAGAGAGTTATGGATTTGTGTTATGCCTTTTTGGGTTGCAGTGATTCATGCTTAGAAGGGTAGTTGATATGTTGGCTTGTTCAAAGGGGTGATTTGCTAGACATCGAAATGTTGTTATTTGGGTTGCACTTCCTTTGTGCTTAATGTAAAATATCTAGAAAGACAGAATAAGTCGATGTTTGAAAAAGTTGAACAAACTATGTTAGAGCTTAAGTTAATTTTTGCTTATGCACTTTGTATGATTGGTTGACTCTGCTAAGTGGCCATCCTGTCTCTACTTCACTCAAGTTTCTAGATTGTTGCTCTTTTAGTTGACTTTTTGCCATTAATACACCTGTACACTTCTCATGTACTTGTACATATTCTTAGTTTGCAATAAAATTCTTACTTACCTACCCCAAAAAAAAAAAAAAAAAAATCCAAAAACCAGCAAGTTTCTCATGCTGCATGTTGTGGCATATCTGACAATAAAAGGTGATAACATGTTTCCGTGGTTTGTCTGGTTGTCAAATCTGTTTTTCCATGCGTAAACTGCAATATTGTTTACCAAGTTGATGAGCAATTAATATTTGCACACAAACACAATAACCGTTGCCTATGCATCATGTTGTGTGATTTGTGGTTGCATTCACAGAAATTTTATTCCGAATAGCCAGTTAAGTGTCTAGGTTTATTTGCTCAAATCATTGAATTAATTCTTATCTCTTGTAATTTTCTCACAGGTTCTTATGTTTCTTGGCGCTGATGTACTGAAGGAAGTAATTGACAACGCAGAATTATTCCCCATACGTGGATTGTTCAACTTTAAAAACTACTTTGAAGAAATTGATGCGTATTATAATCGTACTTATGGATATGAGTTTGGTCTCCCAACTGGGTGGAGGGCTTTAAATGAGTTCTATAATGTAAGTAAAAACCTTCATTTTTAATACGTTATGTCTGTCAGTAATTTGAGGAGGTGTTGACTTATATATATATATATATATATATATATATATATATATATATATATATATATATAAGTAATAAGATTTTATTAAAGCCCCAAAGAAAGGAGTCACCCAAAGTATACAGGATGTACTTATGTCAGTAATTTGAGGTGGTGTTGACTTATATATATAAGTAATAAGATTTTATTAAAACCCCAAAGAAAGGAGTCACCCAAAGTATACAGGATGTACACAAGTGAGAACAATACAATCAAAGCCTCAAATTACAAAAATTTGTCAAATCACAAATAGAGATAAGGAAATACATCCCCTAGTGGACATCCAATCCAACAGAGTTCTTAAAACTAACATTTTTTAAATCTGGTATGTTTCTTTTGATGTCTTAAAAACTTCAAGCACTCCTCTCCCTCCAAATACACCACATAACACAATGCGGACCGGCTTTCCAAATAATATCGTTTCTATGCTTTCCAAAGCGCCCTTGCCAAGCAAGAAGCAAATCAATAACAGATTTCAGCATGACCCAATACACTCCGAACAACCCAAACACCATAGACCATAATTCCGAAGCAATCAGGTGTTGTTGACTTATATAACTTTATTTCTTGGTATGATTTGTTAAAATACTCCGATTTAAGGTCTTTTGTTGACACATTGTCACTAGTTCTTACAATTTAATGTCATGATTCCTACTGATTTACAACTTAAAAGGCTTACAGAGTTGTTGTTATGTCTGGGTTCTTCACATAGTGATGCAACAGAATGAACTCTCAAAAGGTGACTTGGTGTTTGAGGGAAAAAAGAACAGAAAGGTCCTAGGAATCACCACTTAGGGTTTGCTCACCAAGCTATGAAAATAGAAGTGTAGAACCTAGTAATCACAGTTTAGGGATGCTTAGAGTCACCATCAAGTATGAGATAAAGATAGGAGCCCAAGAATCACCACCTAGGCTTAACTTGGAATCACCACCAAGCACTAAAAGAAATTTCCAATCCAAGTTTCATTGATCCATAATCAACCATCTGCAATGTCTACAATACTACTTTTTGGGGTCTTTAAATAGGATTTCCAAATTAGATCATGGAAGAAAATGAAATAAATCTAATCTAACAAGGAAATAACTTGTAATTGATTACATTAAAATGATAAAGTGCAAAAGAAAAGTGAATTAAATCCTATTAGTTTCAACTCTCAACCGTTATTAACATCAAATAGTATTAAGAATTAGTCTCAACTCTCAACCCTTATTAACCTCAATCAATGTTAAGAACAATGAATGCTGATTGAGGCCATTGATCTAGATTATAGGATGTGAATTAGTTTGAAATTTATTTGATTTGGAGGAGTTTAAGGGATTTAATTTCTATTTTAAATATGATTTGATTTTTCTTCCTTATTTGATGTAATTTGGGACCCTATTTATAGGTCTTGAAGGAAACATTAAGTAATGTTGAATTTCATGATGAATATTGAAATGAGATATTACTCACTAGCAATGATTCCAAGCCATCCTATATGGTTAAGCCTAGGGTGGTTATGTTTTCCCTTTTTTATTACCTTGCAATCCTTGTGCTGCCTCAACTTGGTATTAGAGCAAACATCGATCTGTCACTGTTGCCTATACCGGAAACCAACTGCTACCTAACTCCATCAACTCCCCTATCTGAGAGCAACAACCAAAACCCTCAAATCCCACAAATCGATCACCAGATCTAAGCCTCCAATACATTTTCCGGCATAAAACCACTCCACAGAAAGCCCCTCATCACAAACCCCACTCACAATCTGCCAAACTCCATTGCTAAACCAACTAAACCATCAGAAGCCACAAACAATACCCCAACCCCAGTTCAATCTGTCAAGTTCCCCATCTCCACACAAAACTGCACTACCACCCTCACAAAGACGTAAAAAGAATACACCAAAATTAAAATAAAATAAAATAAAGCTACCCAAGCTAATATCATGAAACATAGCCAGGATATCTCCCTCATCACCATTGCCACAGACCCTTGGAAGTCGCCATGTTCGCTTTCACCTTCAATTCTTACATGTTGCTACCCCATCTAGCACAATGTTGTTAAAAGCGCATTTAAAGCTCAAAGTTCAAAGCCCAAGGTCTGAGTGCCTCACTTGGTCGAGCAAAGCTCAAGCGTTCCTCAGGCATGCTTTAGATGGAAATTTTTGAAGAAGCAAAATGCATGCTTAGGTGTGCTTTTTTTTTTTGGCTAAAAAAATGAGTCATTAATTTTAATTGCTTGCTTGATCTTGAAGGAATTGACGTGGACATTGATTAATTAAACATTGTTCTTAAAGTGTTGTATTACACCAACAATTTTTTGTTTACATATCGAAATACATGAACAAGGATAATTTACACTATTCTTGTGGTTTTTGATCTTTGCCTTTTGGATTTGTTTTCATTGAACCATATACTTCATTTGATCATAGTTATCCTGGTCATGTATTTTTATAAAGTACAAGAGAATTATACAAAATGTTATGTTTAAAATTTCTAAGTAGATTATTATCATATTGTTGTCCATTAATTTTTATTTTTATTTTCAATTTTACTATATAAATTTTTTAGGAAATTGTCCATATGCACTATCCATTTTGGCTTCTTAGCAAAATACATTACAATTTGAGTTTATTAAAAATTTTGGTTAATTATATGTTATGTATCTTTTTATTAGAAATTATTATATATTTAATTTGAAAAATGGGCGCTTAAGGCGCGCTCTTGTGCTTTGCGCCTAGGCTCCAAGAGGCTTGCGCACTTGATGCTTTTACCAACATTGATCTAGCATCAAAGCAGCCATACTCATATGAAAGCCCAATCACTGACAATTCAAATGAACATAGTTCCTATGTCCCACTGACATCACTCAAAGATCAAGCCTAGGTCACACATGATCGTCAACTCAAACTTGAAACGACATTTGACAGGACATCAGTTTGTCGTGTCCTTGATCTTATGACAACAACATTGATTGCCTTGCTACCACAGCTTCACCAGAGGCATCTTGTCGTTGACTCACTCTTTGTCCCCAAATTTGACATTGAGCACCACGACCCCCCAAATGTGTCATTAAACCAGAGTACCCCAATCCCTGATTCCAATTGTTTAATGCCGGTAGTGTGTCGACAATATGAACTTGGTAGTGCCATTTAGTGACCAAGCCTAGCAACCCATAGGTTGCTAGTTCATTTGAGACCTGTTGTGACGGCATCCAGGATTGTCTTCAGATTAGCTTTGGCCACTGCCTCAATTGTGTCCACGAATTGACTCCCATTGCACGATACACCGCTTGGTCAACTAGGTCTTGACATGTTGGTTGTAGTGTTGCCCATGTAATGTGATTTTAATCTTCCAAGAAAAAAGGGACAAGCTCTTAAAGCAACAGGCCACATTTTGTTTTTAATCGGCAATGAAGTATTTTATTAAAAATCTAGGAAAAGTATACAGGCCAACCTCTGTGGACATAGGCAATGTACTAAGGAAGGCTGGATTATCAACAAAAAGTACATAAATCTAAGAACTCTACAAGGGAAGAGAAGGAAATACCACTCATTGCGGTCATCCAATATAAAATGAAAATAACAAAACCTGCTTCAGTTTTAACATGGAATTTTCCTCCCCCTCAAAGTTATGATGGTTCTACTGTCTCCAAATAGTTTACATGAGACACAATGGGATAACCCCAAGCCTAGCAAATAGGCCACATTAAAAGTTAAAAGGATTGCCTGTGGCCCTTTAGTCTAGGTCCACTAGATAGCAACCTTAGCAGCTCTCAACCAGGTTTGTTCTTAGAATAGCATAGGCCTACACCCTGAGCCAGTTCCAATCGTTATCCATGTCAGAAATAACACAGCCCATTTGTGATTTCTCCTCTTCCCCTCTACATAGAACAAATCCTTAGAAATTGTTAGGATTAATGACCAATTACATAAAGTAGCAGCTTCTTTCAATGGGATGATCTATGGTAGATCATGTCGAACTTCCCACACATGAGGTGATAACTTTGATGTTGAGGGCATGCTACCTCCTAATAAAAACTATCAAGTATCAAGCCCATTTAGGGATCCAGGTTTAGGACACAGTTTAGACTATCCAAATCAGTTAACCCTACAAAACCTAGAAACTTTGATGAATGGGTAATAGTGAACATGAAGAATGAGATGTGTAAAGAAGTGGAGATATCTAAGGTGAGGGAAGTTAAATGTGCGTTAGCACAACCTAAATAGGTGGTAAAAGAAGATGACCTAACACCATAAGCTTAAAAGAGTTTAAAAAGGCATCAGACAAAGAACCCATTCTCCCTGCATTCCAGTGTACATTCTATAGTTCTGTCAATATATTCATAGGCATGTGCATTTGAATTGCTTGATTACAAACCTAGGAAACCTATTGATCTTATTCCAAAGTCAATGCATATTGGGCCCGAGCGATTTTCTTTTAGGCTGTTCAATGTGTTTAATTAAGTCAGACTAAACACATATTTCATTGATACTTCATCTTATAAAGGTCCAACAATCATTCTAGATGCCCCTTTTAAAGAGCCTTCTGATGACCCGGTTGAAAACCCTAACCTCTACTGACACATTAAGAGCTTAGGAGTTCAGCATTACCTAGTACGTTGGAAGGAGCAACAAATTTCAGCGCCACCTAGTACACTGAAAGGGGCAACAAGTTCTTTTTGCACGTAGATTGCTAGAAGTGAATTGCAACAGCAAGAGTCTAGACCCTGACCTGCTAGAGTACTGCCTAGAGCTATACCTAGGGGTCAAGTCTCTCCGACTTTGACAGATTTGATGCAGACGTCATATTAATGTTACTTGATTCCATTGGTCTAGATTATGGGATTTGGATTGATTTGGATTTTATCTTATTTTGAGTCCTGAAGGAATTTTATTGCTATTTTAATTATGATCTGAATTTGGGACCCTATTTATGGGCCCCAAAGGAAACATTATTGGTATATTGAATTTGATGAAGAATATTGAATTGAGAATTTTCTCCCAAGTTTGTTCATGATTCCAAGAATTCTTAGGTGGTGTAGTTGTGTTATGCTTTTCCTCTTTTTTTTAGTCTTGCGACCCCCGTGCTTGAATTTTATCTTTTGCAAGATTCTGTTTATTTAGCTTTCTTTAAAATTTGCTTTTGTCTATGTAGTTGCTACCAATGGTATATATTGTGCCATGTGTATCTGAATTAGACCATAAATTTTTTATTGTCTGTTCATGAACTGGTAATCTTGTCCAAAAATGGCCTAGTTCATTGTAGCTGGTGGTATTCTTGATATTCAGCAATCCAGTGGTCACATTTTATAGCTGGGAAATTAGTTGAAATTTTTGATCAGTAATGTTAATTTTAGTCAAGCTATAAAAAGAGTCACCCAAGTATACAGGAAGTATACACCTGGGGACTGAACAATCAAGTACTTGTATTACAAGCATCCATCAAATTGAAAACAGAAGAAATAGAATGTCATCCTACAATTGAAATTAAGTAAAATAAACGTGGATTTGATTTATATAATTACTTAAATTTGTTAAATTGAAGAGTAAGTGAAATATATGTGTCATACTTTTATTTGTAGTAGTTTGTGTGTAAACTGAACCGGTCTTGTGCAACCTTAGAGTGCCAGTTCTATGTTTCTAAACCCCTAGTCTGGCACAAGTTTCTAAACTTTGGTTGGTCTAGTGATTTTTTATTGTTAAGGTTTCAAAAAAATTAGTGTTATAGGGTCTGGATAATGATTTTGAAAATATAGATTTTACAGTATAAATGGTTAATGATTTTCTATAGGTAGGGTTTGGAAGGGTTAGTGTTATAGTGTCTGGATTATGATTTTCAATATACAGATTGTATGGTAATAACATATGAAGAAATAGGTCTATTGTTCTAATTCTCTATTACTTTTCTTCTTGTCTGATGATGAAGAATATTGGTAAGATTTATTTGATTGATGATCAGTTAGATGAGTAAATTAGAACATACCAAGTATTTCAGCTTTGGAACAAGTGTCATTGCTCATCATTTTATGTCTATCAAGGGAGTTGTTCCCTTGTATTTTATTTATAGATCAGTACAAACAACTGGGAGAAATGCATGACTGTTTGTGTTAGTGAGTGGTCTGTTCTTGTTCTAAATTTGAATATTTTAATCAGGTGGTGCCAGGAGAGTTGACTATAGTAACTGGGGTTCCCAATTCAGGCAAGAGTGAGTGGATTGATGCTCTCTTGTGCAATCTTAATGAGACTGCTGGTTGGAAATTTGCACTTTGCTCTATGGAGAACAGGGTAAGCCAATTCATGGTCAAATTTGACTTCATACTTGTTTACTATATGGTCTCTTGTGATCTTGGTTTATGGTCTATCAATCTGTGGGAAGTGGAAACTGTTCTCAGCTGGGGTTTTACTCAATGACTTGTAGAGACAGTATGACATAGACGGTCAGAAGGAAATGTTTGAACTCGTTATACATCTTGTTGAATTTATCATCTAAAATATTTGAAAGAATTTGATGATGCTTTAAACTTTCTGATTCAAGAAGAAAGAGTGAGAGATAGGGCTTAGAGAAGAATAGCTTGTCAAGAAATCAGAGATAACTGAGCTTATGCACTGTTATTGGTAATGGAATTCTGCGTTTATACTCTGTAACAACTAATAGTAGCCTATACTACCCTCACATCCTGGTTACTTAAGCAAAATGACATCACATTTCTTCACTGTATTTTTCTGTATTTTTTTTTTTCTTTTGGTATGGTGCCTTCGATTTATTACTCTAGGAAATTCTCTCAAGCCAACAGATACAAGGTGTTAAACATCCCCAGTCCCCTCTTTTTTTTTTTTGCTGGCATTAATTAAAGTTTTTTCTGAAGGGAGATGTCGTCCAGATGCCTGAAATGTCTTGAGATGCTGATTGATGCATGGTTTTTTATTTTTTTGATTGAAGCTACCATTGACATAGACATTGTTTGTGATCAATTTGTGCTGTCTCCCCCCCGGTCCCCTTCTTTGTGGTATCATAAGCACATAATGCATTATGACAGTCACTTATTCAAGTTCATCTGTTATGCTATTCTATAGTTTTAAATATGTTGAATGTGCAAGAATCATACATACTTGAAGAAATAAAGATTATACTAAGTAAATCTAGATCATTGTGACTCAGTGACTGTCTTTCTACTGCTCCTATTTCCTGTGACAGAGCTTCTTGGCTATGCCTCGATCTCTGGGAGCAGTACTCATAAAACAAAACCTTTTTTTTAATTGTGACCCTGTGGTTTTCCTTTGAGATGGCCACATAAATAAACTATTGAGGCATTAATTAATTGACTAATTTTTATATATATAACTGTTGTACATGTCCCACTGTTGCACTTTGGTAATCTTTCTATCCTTAATCTCAAACCATCTCCATTTTCTGATCTATAGGTTCGGGAGCATGCAAGGAAACTTTTGGAGAAACACATAAAGAAGCCTTTCTTTGATGCAAGGTGAGTTTGAGTTAAAAGCATTCTGTATTTCTCTATTAGGAAAAGCCTTGTAAAATCAATTTCTGTACTAATTCTAGTAAGATTCCCATTACAAATATATATATTGCATGTGAACCTATCACCTTCCCAATCAAGATAAGCAAAAAAGAACAAGAACATTTTTCTTTTTTCTGTGTGGCTCTTGCAGTTAGTCAAGGATGTGGGATTCACAGGAAGTATGTGGGAATCTTATAGGGCGATGTCATTGATGGAAAGTACTTAAACAAAATTACGCCATATGGTTATTTCAACACATGCCTATTATGTATGAACAATATTTCACTTCAAGTCACATGGTGTCATTTTGTTTAAGTCTTTCCCATTAATGGCTTAACATGTGATGGGTTTTTGATTTGAATTGAAACATTTTTGAAAGTGTGGGTCTTCATTTGAAACTTTTGAAAGTGGGTTTAATTTAAAATCACATCTAAATTATGGGGCTTAAAACGTAATTTGCCCTTGCTTTTTTGTCTTTCTCCTGGTTGTAGTGGAGGCTCAATGTCAATGATATGTGACATTCCATGCTCATATGTTCTTTAGACTTACTGACTTAGGTCTCTGTTAGTAAAAATTACTAACTGGCTTGTACTTTACATCTTGTATCTCTTGATAATAAATATTTAGGCTTCGTTTGGTTGGAGTGATTATAGGGAGGATAGAAAATGAAGGAGAGAAAAGAGGGGAGAAAATGGTGTTTGTGGTTATTTGGTTGAGGGTGGAAAATGGGAGATATTTTGGTGGGGCCCACAAGTTTTCTCTCCTACCCCATGAAAACACAATCTTCCCAAATTGGGGAGAAAATAGGAGAGAAAAGTGTCCAAAAATATTTGGACAAAATTGCCTACATTTCATTTTTAATTTTTTTTTCTAACTGGGCGTAAATGTGCTGCCTGCCTCTTTTTTTTTGGTTTAACTGCATGATTAGCGTGATACACATACACCATACGCTGCCCCCTTTTTTAGATGTTCTTTTTTCTTTTTCTTTTTTCGTTTTTTTTTTTTAACTAGGCATGAATTTTATTTCTTAATAAACTTGGGTGATTTATTTTTTTGGTTGGTTGTTTGCCTTTGTTTTTTAATTGGGTATCATTTTAAATAAGGACATATGTGTAAATTTATACAAACTCTATTTTCTATCCTCCCATTTATAGAACAAATGATTGTTGGAAATAACTAGTTTATCAATATTTGAGTATTTTTAGTCATATATATTTATTTGGCATGTAATGAATCTAATGATTGATGACTTTGTTTACTTGCTCTCTTGGCTAACCATAGTTATGGTGGATCTGCTGAGCGTATGACTGTGGAGGAGTTGCAGCAAGGGAAGAAATGGTTGAGTGATACATTTCATCTCATAAGGTAACTAAAGTGTTCAAGACCACTGTTAAGGCTGTAGGGGAAGGTAACCCGTAATTATATGTTATTATGATTAATTATGCAGTGGGAGACTGCACTTCAACCAGTTTTAGTCTAGACTTGATTGACCTGATTTTCACAGTCAATATTTCTATTGTGCTTGGCCTCATTTTCAGTCGTAGATTAGCAAGACACGCCCTTCCAAATATTCATTATCAGTTCGTCATTACAGTATTGATATGAAGGTGATCTGTCTGCTTGAAAGCTGATTTTGCATGGAAAGGTTATACTAACAATCATGATATATGGTGTTTCAAAATTAAATGCATCTCTAAACCAAGAAAAATGTTTTCTTATCAAAATGAAATGGAGATTGGCCGACAGAATGACTTGGCAAGGGAGAAAAAACAGAGATTAAAAAATATAACATGCTACTTTTGACTGGGTTGGTCTTTTGAGGATTCTCTACGTGACTATCTTGGTGCTACAAATTATAAAACATTCTTAATCAGTCTCTGAATCACTTAAAAGAATGTCTTACAGATCTTCGTTTGCATTGATAAACTTGCATAATCGAATGATCACACAACGCAGCGAATATTGTAAGTGTAATCATATTGAATACTTCAAAAGTCCTTGAGCAAAACTTTTTGATGTTTGATGCTTTAGTATGCTAATGTTTCATCATATGGCTTGCCTTTAGGTGAATCATATGCTGTTATTTTATTGCTTATGAGATTTTTGTGTTGGTTTTCTTTGTGAGCTCTATAGGTGTGAGGATGATTCCCTTCCAAGTATTAAATGGGTTCTTGATCTTGCAAAAGCAGCAGTTTTGAGGCATGGGGTGCGTGGACTTGTAATTGATCCTTACAACGAGCTTGATCATCAGCGTCCTGCAAGCCAGTGAGTCTTTTCAATACCTTTAAATCCTTCTCTTGCCCTCAGCTTTTGGGCAGATATTTTAAGTAAATTATAGGGTGGAAATTCACAGATTCAGTGTATGTTTTTTACCTTTCCAATCCTTGTAGAACTTTCAACTAGAATCATATGCTAATTGTGACTTTTATGAGAATTGCACATGACTATATCATTTTTGTTAAATTACCGATTGTCCCAAAAAATTAAACTACTAGGATATGATAAATTTAATAATTTAACTACTGACTTCTAACACCTCCCTCACGTGTGAGCCGAAACTACATTTTTAATAGGTGAGGCCTGACATGTGAGAATTTAAATGGGAAGTAGAGTGGAGGAGACAAGGATCAAATTTAGTATCTTCTACTCTGAATTGGCACCTCCTCATGCTCAAAGTGCTTGGGATCTAGAGAGGAAAGGGTTTGAGCTGCGAGGTTAGTAGCGTGATGTAATTATTTCTCAAAAAAAAAAAAAAAAACTTTTCAAATATCTAAATCCCAACAATTAGGGAGTGTTTATTGGAACCCAAATATTAGAATGAACTAAATGAAAAGCACTACTAACACGATGGGACTAAAAATGGTGCTTATTGGAACCCTATGATGTTTACCTAATTGACATGCTTCAAATTGTAAGGACTCAATTTGAGGGAGTGTTTATTTGAACCCTATGGTGTTTACCTAATTGACATGCTTCACATTGTAAAGACTCAATTTGACGATATGATGGGACTAACAAGACTTCAAATTTTGGAGAGATGGATGACCAAGGCTACAATGATGTTGAAGAGGCAAGATAGACAAATGAGAAGCCACTAAACTGGAAGAACCACGCCAATCCAGGTAAATAAAGTCCACCAGCTTCATGCCCTCCACCAATAATCTTCCTTGTCTTAAGATCCTGAAAGATACAATGAATGGATAAAAAAATGGCAGCACAATTCAAAAGTTTAGTAAGCTTACTAATGGACAAAAGATTAAAAAGAAAATTAGGAATATATAAGACAAAAGAGAGAGAAAGATTAGGACTGAGATTAGCAGTGCCCAAACCAGAAACTATGGTGGCTGAGCCATTTGCCAATGTAACATTGGGAAGACTACTAGAGTGCTCAAGGTTAGAGAGTAAGCTTGAGGTACCTGTCATATGATTAGTAGCACTTGAGTCAATGACCCAAGGATCTTGAGTGGCAAGACAAGCATTGGAAGTACCGTGGTGAGCCAAAGTAGTAGTAGAACCAGACCCAACGGAGTTAGACTGCAAAGACAGGAGGTGTTGTACTCTTCCTCTAGTATAGAAACTACTCTGGATGTTGGTGGAAGTGACTGTGAAGGCGGTTCTTCAACTTGAAAACTAGCTTGGTGAGCCAAGGGTTTTCCATACAACTCCTTACATAATTCAACTGTATGATTCTCACTGTGACAATAAGTGCACTTACGAAGCCCACGTCCTCTACCACGATCCCTTTGTTCACTACCACGGCCCCCTTGGTCACGACCTCCACGGCCTCGGCCCCCACGGCCACCTCTATTACTCCCCATATAAGTGGCAAATGTAGATTTATCACCAGAAGGTAGAAAATAGTGCTGGGGAAGGGGCAGTACTTGAGTCAAATAATGTGGCCTATCTAAGCTTACCAAAAACTTCACGCAATGAAGGAAGGTCTGGATTAGCTACCAGATTCGAACTTTTAGGTAATCCAGAGAGGAAGTGAGCAACATGCATAGAATCTCGTTGTTTCTTCATTGTTTTAACATCAGAGCAGATGGGCTGATAAATATTGAGTTCTTCACATACACCCTTAAACTTGTTATAATAGTCGTCCAAAGACAAATCACTTATTAGACTCAAGGAGAAATAATTTTGATGAAGATCATAAATCTGCTTCAAATTGTTAACAAGAGTAAAGTTCCTTGGCCTGTTCCCAAACAAGTTTAGCAGTTGGTAAGAAAACCAAACTACTAATGATCTTAGACTCCATGCTATTCCACAAGCAACTCCTAATTTGTGCATCTTCAGCTCTCCAATTAGCACATTTAGAGTCCGTAGATACAGGGGGTTCACTAATCATGTAATCAAACTTCTTTCTACCAAGAAGAAACACTTCAACTGCCTAGGCCCACTAAGCATAATTACTTCCATGAGCATTAGACTTCCATTAAGACGAATGGAAGTAATAGATAACATATCAGGAAATAAGAAATAATTAGGGGGCTGAACACTATCTTTGGTCTCCATAATAGCAATCTGAAGAACAAACTAACACTAAATAAATATGCTAGTGAACCTGGGGAAAAAAGAAAGAAACAACCACACTGACAAATTTAACACCAATATGCTACTACCAGTCAGAGAATCCAATAGCAATACACAATTCCAATCAAAGCAGCAATCAATCCATACCAACAATAACATGTCCAATCCACCGCTAAATATCAACCAACAAAATTCGAGTCCAACAAATCAACCCAAGACTGCCTAAACAGAGAATCAAAATGTAGGGAAGAAAAATAATAAAATCAAACCAAATCAATCCATGGCCGAAACCCTATTTCGAAAACTCCGGTAGCGGTGCTAGGGCACAGAAGTGGCGGCATGATGGTCGGCGAGTGGGCTAGAGTGGGTCGCCGGAGGAGAGCGAGTAAAACCGTGCCTCTCTTACGGTTAGGCGACGTTGATCTGGTGTCGTGAGACCCGAGAGAGATCACTAGCATTGGGTAACTCCTCCAGCCGCTAAATCGAAGTCGTTGGAGCTAATTTAGGGTCGTCGGAGCTATGGGTTGACTATTATGGCGGCCGACGGCAGTGATAACCGTGGGTGGTGGTCGGAGTGTTAACGGTAGTAGGTTGGATGCTCTGATACCATGTTAAATTACCGATTGTTCCAAAAGTTTAAGCCATGGGATATGAAAAATTTAATCATTTAACTACACAATTCTAACAAAGTTGATGGGGCTTCTACTCTGGTTTTACATTTATTTATTTATTTATTTTTATTTACTCACGTTTTTTTTAGAGGGGGGCTGAATTTTTAATTGTGAACAATGTATACATTTTTTGCTTATGGTTTTAACTTTTAATCACGAAATGTCAAATTGTGTGAATAGTGTTAAACACTTAATGTTTTTAGTAATAATTTATGCAAGATATTAAGAATAGGTTTTTGAGATCTTTATTTGAATCTAGTACTTCAACTGGGTGGTGCCGTGTAGTTCCATAGTTGATTTTTTGACCTCATGAGTCTCCGTTTGTTATTCTCTAGGGGCGCTCACAATTGAGCGATCCTTCATTCTAATGAATTACTCTTACTTTAAAAAAAAAAAAAAATTATATTTTTAATTATTATGACTCAGTTGTTATTATACTAGAGTTGAACACTAGTTTTGATGTTTATTATAGTTTAATTTTTACTCTTGAATTGTACTTTAAACATGGGTATTAATGTACTTCTTTGCTATCTATTATTGATTTTAAGTTAATTTTAGATAATGTTTTCAAATATTTTAATGGCTATTACATATTTTTAAAACTAAAATAAACACAAAATATGTAGAGATATATAAATTATACATAGAAATATTTATGTATTGAGTGTTGTGTCCTCAATCTGCTGTGTTTTATTTTATGAGTAAACCTGTCTTGTGTTGTGTCCAGGTACGTGCTTCTTAGTTTTTCTGGAAAACTTTGGTACAAGGGAAAACACAAGTTAATGGAAAACGCTTTCTATGGGCAATGGAAAACTGGCCAATTTAAAGGAAAATGTTTTCTATGGCCAATGGAAAACTAGCCAATTCACCGAAGAGCATTTTCCAAAATGTTACATACTCAATAGACCACCACTAATAAACTCCACACCGAACACACACACAAACAATACAAAATTACAATAGTAACTTTTCTCTCTTCACCCTCTCTTTCTCCACAGACCAATCATGGACTGCCGTTGATTGATTGTGGACCAATGTTGACCGAGCAATGACTTCTCCAAAACACCTTGTTTTGCTTAAATCCGTTGCTTCCTCAATTTTTTGCTTAGATTCCGAATTTGGGGTTTGTTTTCCCATTTATGGCTTTCAAATGGCCTAAAAAATAGAAAACAAAAATCCCATTTGGGTTCTATTTTAGTAAATAAAGTTTTTTGTTTGTATAATTAATTAATTTTTAATAAGTAATAAAATTTATAATTCAGAAAGTATATCCCAAGTACACGGTGTATACTATGGGTACATCAAGCTTAAAGTCGAAGAGTACAATGATCAAATCTAATAGGGTGGAAATGAAGTTTTTGTTCAAATAATTTTTTGGAATTACAATAAATATAATGATTTTCTGTGTGAGGCGAAAAAAAAAAGATTTAGGATCTGTTTGGAATCCACTTATTTTGCTGAAACTGAAAACTTTTTGCTGAAAGTATTATAAATAAGGGTAAAAATTAGCTGAAATAGTATAATGGGACCCATAAATAGTACTAAAAAATGCAGTGAGACTCATGAATAGTAACAAAAATAAGCTGAATAGTAAAATAAGTTGACAAAAATAATTTTGCAAAACAAACACTTATTTTCAGCTTTGAAAGCCACAACCAAACACAGGAAATGATGCAGTTTTCTAGAAAATAAGTCATTTTCTAACCCATTGGGATTGGCTGAGTGGTTGGACACTCAGTTTCGAAGTGGCTGTCTTGAGTGGAGGTGAAAGAGCTTGAGTTCGAGCCCCAACACTAGAAAAACTCACCGAGCCAGCGATTTACCTCTGCCCACCCGTCACGATAGTAATTAATCCCTTGGTTGAAAGTTTTTGGGATACACTGGGTCTAAGACCCAAAAAAAAAAAAGTAAATTTTTTGAAAACATTATTTGTAGAAATAAATGGACTCTCAAGTCTATAATAATTTGATAGACTACATGAGGGGTCTGCGACTCATTGCCTTCCATTGTGCATCTTTTGTGTGCTTTCAGTAGAAAAGATGGTTTATTTGTCATAAGATACATAAAAGGTGATAAAGATTGAACTTGTCTAATATGTAGTGCCAGATGCTGAAGACTTCTTATTACATTTTGACAGCATTATGCCTTAATATATTTTAATATATTTTTAGGCAGATAATGAAATAGATTACTTGTTGGTAAAAAAAAAAAATTGTAGTCAGGTGTGACTTTGAACCTCAGCTTTAAGTTATCTGACTCATGTTGTAAAGAGTTAACCATTCAATCTCCATTATCAACCTGAGCAGGTGCAGGTCATGAGCCATCCAAGCTGCAATCATGCAAAGCTTGAACAAATCATCTTTTTTGAGCCCTCCTCCAAAATAGGTACCTGACAATCTTCAAGTCCCTATTTTCCATGAGCTGAGCCTGAGAGTTCTTTACTCAGATCATCAGTTCATCTCATTTGAGCCCTACTCCAAATCAATTTGTGGCTTTCATCCTCCAGAATTCAGGTGGAGCTGAAGCCTTTATTTCTTTGGACTACACTTATTGTATGGAAACATGACAACTAAGATTTGTAGCTTGTCATGGGAAGAAACTAGTGATCATGGTCCTATAGAAATACCTGAAATTGCTTACAGGTCTCATTGTGCCCCTCTTACTCAATGAAATCGCCTCCCCTTATGCTTGGTCGTCCAGTTTTATCCCAGGTTCTCATCATTCCTGTAACTAGCCGAATGTTTTTTAACTTTTTCAGAATCGTAGGTCTCCTCTTTCTGGCCTTGTTGCTGTTCTTGATAGCAGTTGTGTTGTTTACTTCTTTTTTTTGTTCTTAACCACTAAGCAGTGTTTTGGATAAGAAACCAAAACAGTGTCCTTCAAAAGTTTTTCTAGTGAACTTCAGTTTTATAGTGAAATCTCTTCTCACTTGCTATTCTGCTCTGAACATTTGCATTATGTTGCGTGTCATAATTTACAGTTCATTACCAGCGCATAATCGTTTCATATGTGACAGGACTGAGACGGAGTATGTGAGTCAGATGCTTACCAAAGTCAAACGTTTTGCTCAACATCACTCTTGTCATGTTTGGTTTGTGGCACATCCTAGACAGGTTGGGTACCATAACCTCTGGTTTGTTCCAGAGTCTCTTACTTTCTAAATTCTTCCCTTATTTTACAGTTGCACCATTGGGTTGGCGGTCCTCCTAATATGTATGATATAAGTGGAAGTGCGCACTTTATAAACAAATGTGACAATGGGATTGTTATTCATCGTAATCGGGATCCAGCAGCTGGGCCAGTCGATCAAGTACAAGTGAGTATTCTTTTTGTCTTCGCCACTGTTATTATACAAGGGAATATATTTGTAAACTTAAGTTGTAATTGCAGGTTTGTGTTCGGAAGGTTCGGAATAAGGTTGCTGGAACCATAGGCGATGCCTTCTTGTTGTACAATAGGTATGCTTTTAAGCTTCACTGTTAGAGTCTTGTGGATCTAATGAATTGACTTTTACTGGCTACTAAATTCTTATGGCAAATTAGGGAATATGTTGTCACAATTTACTTTTATAAATTATCACCAGTAACTTCTGCTTGACCTTGGGATTAACTATTTTCCTATGTAACAAGATATTTGTGTTTTTATTTGAAAGAGCAAGGATTAGAGAAGAGAGTACTTGCAAGAAATAGCTGCTCAGTGAAATATTTTGGGTAGAAAAAATATCTTCAATTGTAAATTAGCTGAACTTGCTCTTTGAAGATGGTCAAAGATTGTTCAATTCTTTCTCAGAAAAGGTGGCAAAAAAAAAAGGAAGCAACTGGTATCCGCTCTCTAAGAGGAGTCCATCAATAATGTTTAGGAAATCATTCAGCAAATTTTCTTGTCATTTTGACTCAGAAAAAAGAATAGAGCAAGAGATACAAACTGGTGCAAGTTGTCATGCATAATCATAGTTGCCACATTCTTCAATTCACTCATCTAATGTTTTCTTGTTATATTGAGCTCTACAATTCTCTCCCTCTCATAGTCATAATAATCTAAATTTGGGCATGTTAGTGAAAAAATTGTTAAAAGATGTATCATTCATTCACATCTGCAGGGTAACTGGTGAATTCATGGATATTGATGAACCATCTGGCAAGAGATAGGCAAAGATTTGATTATTGAGGAAGAAAATGTTTGTACAGCGGTATCCTCCAATTTCTAGACCCTCGACATGAGGCGAGTTTTGCGATGCCAAAGTTCTACTACCATAAAATGCCGTGGGTGCTTTCACTTCGTGCAAACCTTCGGCGGTGAGAGATGAAGATCGGAAGTACTTCAGCATCAAAGTTGATCAGGTTATGGTTGGCTCAAATTCAGGAGGGTGGGTTAGAAGTTTCTACTATTAGAAACTTATTTTTGGAGATGAATTGATCAATGATCTATATTGGCTGTCCCTGTATAATAAATATTTTTTGTGTAAACTTGTATGATATCAGGTTGATATTCAACAACCCAATGGTTGCCACTAATGTGCGCCGCACACACACTTTTAATACTCGACTTGTGCACGTGTTCATGAATGGTTCAATTAATTTTATTACAAAATGAGTTGAACTCGTCAATTTTGAGCTAGATTGCATGTTCAAATTTGGTTTATTTTCTTGTCAAATGAATTTGAGTTTATTCACATGCTACTAGATTAGTTTCTATATTCCCCTTTTATAGTGAATAGACATTATGTTCGGAATATTTTACCCTATAATAATATATGCTAGTAATTAATAACTAGATTATATTTAAAATTATATTATTTGTGTTTGTTAAATATGATTTTATATAAGAACTTATACAAATTAGTCTTACTAGCCTTGTCTTATTAAAAATTATATATGAATTTTACTACAAAATGGATTATTTATATTAGTAATAAATTACAAATAATATTTTGGTCTCTTTCAAGCTTATTTATAAAACTTAATCGAATTTTAATTGTATATAACTCTATACATATTTATTTATTTATCAAGTTTTATACTCAAGTTTGTTCATGGACGTAATATTATATTTGAGTTTGAATTGTTTAATAGTCTAGCTTAATATGGGCTTGAGTTTGACTTATTTATTATTTAAGTCAACATAAACAAGTTTTTATATGAATTGAACCTGAACTATTCATAAACAGGCAACTCGGTCTATTTACAACCTTAATAAAATATTCAACTTTGAAAATACAATAGCATGTGCATGTCTGATCCCATTTTTTTGGATACCTTGTGAGTTAATTCCTTTTTATTCAAACTGCTAGCGAAAAGAATAAATCCACTACGGCTTCGTTTGGATACAGTTGAAAATTGAAAGCACTGTAACAAAATAATTTTTAAATATGTGAATAGTACCGTGAGACCCATTTTTAATAAAAAATGGCTAAAAAGTGCGTGAACAGTATGTAAACAGTAACTTTGTCCCCTAAAGCTGAAACGCGTGCAAAAGGAAAAAAATTTAAAAAAGAATTAAAAAAAAAGAAAAAAAAAAAAGAAGGAAAACGCAAACACCAGCTGAATCATCCGTATCCAAACATTACCTACGAAGAAAATATATGAAATTAAATTCTGCTCTAGTGTTCAGTATATAATTATATATGTTTTTACTTCTTACACCACGTGTTGAGTGGACCAACGCAGGGAATATAAAATATATAACATCATCTTGTTAATAGAGTCCTCGATAACCGTGGTCCTTGCCAATAAAATAAAGGGTCTAGATGTGACCCGGTCAGATGGTGACACGTATTTAAAAATGGACACGTGTCACCATTTCGATGGACCTAATGTCACTGGACACTAGACCTAAACTGCCCCTTAAAATAAATGGGTGGCTTTTTGTTCAATTGTATATTGTAGAGAGGGAAAATCTTGTTATACACTCTCTATTACACATTTTGTATACAGTCCTTTTAAAATTGTGTTTTCAAAATACAATTTTAATCCATGTGGCCATGTGTGTGGTGAGTGTACAATAGCAAGTATGTAGCAACCATTATCCTCGTAGGAAAATCAATCCTTGTTGCACATACCATGGAATGTGACTTCAGCTTCTGTAATTAATGCTTAAGAGGTTTGAAAGGGAGTAGTGTAGGCTAATAATAATATAAGAGGGTCTCTAAGCTTTGAGTAACTTTATACTTGGAAGTTGCAGGTCTTCCAAAGCTTGTTTGATGTGCAGTTACTTATCCATTTCAACCTTACATTACAATGTATATTCTTATTTTTAGAAAATAATCTCTTTGTATAATATTTAAATGGTTATAATAAACTACATCCATTCTTCAAATTTTTACTATTTTCTAATAAAATCTCATGCATTTTAATATTGTTTTAATCAAAGTCATGTGATATAGATTGTTTTAAAAATATCACTTTTGTCATTATTCTTGGATTATTATCATTGTGTGTAGTCTCTTGTTCCACACACTATGTAATTACAAGGAAGAATCCTTTAGGGAGGTCTCAAGAAGTTGATTAGAGATTTCGAACCTAAGAGTTTATAGATCTCATGAGGCCTTAGGAACCATTAGGCCAATCCTTTGGGATTATCATGTGCTCAATCATTTATAAGCCATGTAAATATTAGAGCATTCACATCCGGATTGCAAAATGCCAAATGCCAAATGTATGCCAGATTTAGCATTAAAGCCCCAAAAACCCCCCAACACCTGGACTTGTAAACGCTTAGAATTGCAAAAAATTTTCCAATATTGCTACAGTACCGTCTTACTTTTAAGACAGTACTGTAGACTATTGTATTGGTTTTTTTAATCCCTTTTATTCTTTCTCTCTCCTTTGTGTCAGAATCACTTTCTTTCTCAACTCTTTTTCCTCATCTCAGAATTTCATCTCCCTCTCTCTTTGTGACCTGCTCCGTCGTCTCTCACTCTCTCACTTTGTGTTGGTGGTTGGGCCTCCATGCCGGTAAGAAGTAGATGTCGTGGGTTGCGATCCGGGTTCTTATGGTTTGTGATCAGTGTTTGGCAGATTTTGTTGTGGTGCTGTGGTTGTTGTTTCTGGGTTCTGTGGGTCTGGTGATGGGTTTGGATAGGTGGATCGGTGTATCATGGGTTAGGTGGTGGCGTGGGTTGGATCAGTTATGGCTGATGGGTTTGGATCATGAAGATTGGTGGATTTTGGATTTTGGGTTTGGGATCGGCGTGGGTTTGGATCGGTTGTGGCCGGTGGGTTTAGATCGGAGTTGGGTTTTGGATTTAGGATCGGCATGGATCAATGGAGATCGGAGATCATGGTGATTTTTTTTTTTTTGGCTTGGTTTGATGGTGGCTCCAATGGTGGGGTTTTGGCTTGGTTTGAACTAATGCTTTAATGGTTTTTTTTTTTTTAAATTTGGTTTTGGTTTTGGTTTTGGTTTTGGTTTGATGTTCCAGTGGTTGGTGCTGGGATATGGGGGTGACTGCGTGTTGGTGGTGGCATGGTGGCTATGGGGGTGACTATTTGTTGAACTGTTTTGGTTTTCTTTGTTGTGGTCAGTGCTGGAGGTTGAAGGAGAAAGAGAGGAAAAGGAAGAGAAAAGGAGAAATAGTATTAAAATAAAAAAGTAATAAAAAATAATATTTAAATAAAATGGGAAAAATAGAGTTTTGGGATGTTGGGTGTATTGTAAATTGGTATGATATAATTGATAAAGTAGCTTTTTGGGATGGTAAAATAGGATGGGATGCAATTTTCGGATGTGAATGCTCTTATATAAAACACTTTTTTAATAATTTATTGACAACATATTGGAAAAATACTTTGATTAAATCAATCCTGATTTGTAGAGATTTTATCAAAACAATTACTAAATGACAAAATAAGAAAGGGATAAAATTTGGAGAGACGTTATTACATTTTATACAAAAATACTTTATACCAAATATATATATATATATATATATATATATATATATATATATATATATATATCATCACTTGACAATATTTTGAGAGGATTGCCTTAATTTGTTAGTATATTATGCTTATACGAACAAGGATATAAATATCGAAAAACTTTTGAGGGGGATTAAGTGTTATTTTTCATAAAAATAACTTGTAAACAGTGTTATTAAACCCAATCCGGCCTAGCTGGTCAAATTGGTGACCCAATGCATTGACCAGGCCAAGTGATCAATTGGATCGGAAAGTGTGTGACCCGGTCAAAACTGGTGCAACCCGGCAAGTTTTAAGCAACTCGTGTGACCCAGTTAGGTTTTATTAACCCTACAGGTTTGTGAATTGTGTAAAATTACATTAATAAATCAACTTTATTGACTCTTTTATTATTTAAATGTGTAATAATATGATAATTTAAACAAAAGAAAACCTAAAAAATCCAAAAAGAGCATTTTTCCCTGCGCCTTGATGATTCACACTTTGTAGTTTGTATGTGTACCATCACTTTTCAATTTTCACAATTCTCAAAACTTACTGCTACGGGTTGCTACTGTGCATAAATTTTTTTATGCTTTGAAGCCTGAACAGATGTATTTTCTTTTTATTTCATTTGTGGCCTTATACAAGAGTTTAAACGTATGTAGATAACTTGAACTTAGAAGAGTTGGTTGAAGATAAATGATGATGGAGATCTTAGTTACCAATATGAAGCTAGGAGTGAGAAGCCTAATGGAAACAAAGAATCTTATAATAAGGCTAATGTTGGAGTTTTCAATGAAAATAGAGCTTCAAGTTTAAGCCCAAGTCATAATTCATGGGATTGGAGTAATTGGACCAACCAGTGAGAGATTGAGAGAAGTACGCATTAAAGTTTGAGATTTTCTTTTTTATTTATTTAATATACATAATTTTTAGACATGTAACAAGATTTTCATTAGCAAAGACTTTGTTGCAATCTTATGATATTTGTTTATTTTCCTTGTAAATTTTATAGAATTTCTAATGCTATCGCTTATGAATGATTTTGAATTATAATGGCGAGTTTAATTTAGGCATATGCCTTATTTTTTAATTTACATATTCAAGTTATGATTTCTCAAACTTAATTTATATATATATATATATATATATAATTTTTTAAATTTTTTATTTGACCTTGCGGTTCGACCGATGACTTATTAGTTTAACCAGTGACCCAATTCATAAACCGGGTCAACGTTCAATCCGGGTTTAATAACTATGCTTGTAAATATATTTATATTACTATCATAAATAAATAAATTTAAAATGATTTGGGGGCCATCCCCACACCCCCATAAATATTCTTATTGGTGCATTAATCACTCTCCTTTGAACATAATTAATTCATCTCAAGCAACTTTTCCTCATCTTACACCCCTCTTCAAGCAAACTTACTCATTTGAATATTATATTTCCATTTATCCATGTTAACCTTCTCATTTCGGTATAAATCATTTGTTCATGCTGTTAATCAAAAGTGGCACAAAATTACTCTCAGTAATCAGCCTGGCTCTCTTACATGCATTCTCGTTCTTTGTTGACTGAGTCTTGACTCTAAAAACATTTGAGAGGTTGCAGTTCTACTATCAGCAACCCTTGATTCCCACCAAGAAAAAAGAAATGACACCATCTTTGAGCTCTAACACATGCTAGAACTTCGTTTTTTAAAGAATTAACAAAATATAAAAATGATTATCAATAGTATTTAGAATTATACTATGCATCTTATTGTATATCTTAAGTATATTTATGCATATGCATAGAGTTACAAGCTAGTCTAATTAGAATTATATATATATATAGGGTTTAGGTACAGTACTTAAGTGTTGTTCCTGAGGTTCTTTTTTTAATATTTTGCCGCATGGATTTTTCCTCATGGGATGTGACATACTTCAGCTAGGGAGATCAGCACTGTGACATGATTTTGTAAGGGAAATTGGGGGATCTGAGAGTGAGCCGTTCACAATGTGGTTAGCTACCCATTTGTTTGCAGCTTCAGTATAATGTGCGCCATCCCAGCTTATGTGTTTTGAAGGATCACTGCAAGAAGCCGCAAAAACCTCAGTTCCATTCACTATTGATGTTTGCCAACATTCAGCAACACCTAAATGCCCACAACAATACCTAAGAGGACTAACAAAACCTGCAATTAATACAGAAATTCTGAGTGAGGATGGTGTTCGGTATAGGCACACCAAACGAGTAGCAATGTTTCTTCTTTCTAGCTAGTACCCCATAGAAGAAGAATCAAACAGCTTGCTATTGCATGGAAGACAAATGAGTTGTACATCAGTGTAATTAGGAATTGTAAGGCCATTTGTGATATAACTATTGAAGGAACTTATAAACTCAAAATACCCATCTAGTAGCTCAAATTGTGGAACACATGCTCAAGAACCATGAGGTTTTTAAGTTCAGAACTCAATTGATGCACGATTCTTGTGGGTGAGGTCGGACATCTGAGGTTTACCAAGGTCTTAGGGTCATGGATTCCTCTTCATAAAATAAAAAGAATGATTATAACTCAAATGATTACCTTGTTTCTCTGCCTCACTGATTAGAGCGTACTTAGCTGTGTAGATATCAACATAGATGAGCACAGCATGGTGGAGTTGGGTCCTCAGTTGGAAGACTTTGTCCTTAAGCTGCTTGTTGAACTCTTGAGCCAACTGATTGTAAGACTTTATGCAGCCGTTTTGATCAGACTCAAAATGTTTTGGACGATTCCATACAGCATGAAAAGGCAAGCAGCCAATGGGACCGGTATTATGTATCCAAAATGTTCTTGCTCCTTCTTGGTAGAGTTTCTAAAATAGTTTCATAGACCAAAAAAAAAAAATACATCAAATAAACAAGTACTGGACTTTAATTATACGCTTGAAAATTCTGATATAGAAAATGTCTACCTCACCTTTTGCCTTTTATTCTGTGAATAGGATTTTATGTTGAGAAGTTTTACCAATTTGATATAAAGCCAATTTTATATAATTAGAATCTGGAAAAAGTATGCATACAGCTTCGTCTAATATTCAAGGTTAACTAATGTTTTTTTCCCCAATGAAAAAGATTAAAACCAGTGATGTATGGAGCATCTCATGTGATTTCCCTAAGCACATCCTTTAGAATAGAGTTTACCATTTCCCTTTTACCTAGAGCATTCAGGGTGAAAAACTGTCTACAGAGAGATAAGTAACAGAATTGTTGTCATTCTTAAAAGTTATTTCCAACCCTTGTTTTTTTGGGTCATTGCACAGAACTCGTACTTTTGTAAGAAATTTAGAAAAGGCTCTCTCTTATGGGCTCAAATTTAATTGGAAAATAATAATAATAATAATGATAATAATTGCTTAGGTCAAAACAAAGTTTGAACTGTTTTAAGTTTAATTCTCAATTTTCCACAGTATGGCTCTAGGGACTTGCAAGGATTATGCCATGTTAAGCTCCAAGAAGCTACTTCTTTTATTCCTAAAATGACATTGGTCTTCATTAGAAAGCACTGAAAATAGAATACTGATAAATTACCATGTTCCAAAAGTTTAAGCTAGTGGAAAAGGTGAATTTAAGCACATAACCATTATTTTAAAACTTTTCCTCATGTATGGACCCAAACTTCCCTTCAATAAGTGAGAGTGAGACATAACACCTGAAATTTTGAACATTTTATGGTAGGTAGAGTAGAAACAGGTTCAAACTCAGACCACTTGTTGGTGTCTTGAGAAATTACCATTTGCTCCGAAAACTTAAGTGGCTAAAAATAGTGAATTTATAAAGTTAATAAATTACTGTTATTCTAACAAATACATTTAAGTTACCTTTACTGCCACAGCAAACATATCAATTATATTGGGGATGGATGCTCGCACTTGCGCCTCTGTAGTTTGTACAAGTCCAAAACCAAGATCATTTTGTCCACTGTCCAATGTGTAAAGGGCCTTTGAGAATTCCTCTGGCCTTGGGAGGTTATTTTTAATCCAAGAACTTTTATCTGAAAGCATATACAGGCATTACTAGAAAGTAAAAGGTCAAAAGCATTTCTCAGTAAATGACAGCAGAAATTGTTAAAAAAAAATTGCTTTGCCTAGAGAAATCAGCAGTAGATCTTTCTAACCTTGGTTGAATGCCTCCTTGGTACGGTCTTTAAATTGTTCAAACTGCAAAAGCTGTATATTGAGAGATAAGGGGTTAAAACCTGCCCCAAATAACTTAGCATCAGCAGGCTGGATTGTAGACCCACTTGCACCAAAATTTGCTCCATGTCTAAAGTTTGGTTTTATAGAATCAAGATATGCACTCAAGAAGGGAAGCCCCAACTTCTCAGCTGTAGAAAATGGAAAACAAAGTCATCTTTTTCCTTTTGCCACATTAAGAAGACAATGAAACTGCAGATTCAAACCTAGGCTCTCCCCACATGACACTAGGTTACAAGATCCTAACCAAACAAAGTCATCGACGTGGGGTTGTATGTAGAACATCAAATAAGTTTTACATTACACTCTTTATGTTATGACATTATATCAGTACAAAAATTTGCACAGACAATCATCACCCGAGTTATGATCACCCCCAAAGACATGGTTACGAGTCCAGCAAGAAATAATCCTATCATAGCAACACCCAAACTATCACATTCCATAGACAAAAACAACAAAAATCAAGCCTTGATACCAAAATTTTGGGTTTATTACGGATCAACAGACTACTTAGGATATGTTACATATATTCTTTTTCGTCATTCCATCACATTCCATAGACCAAAAAAATAACTACCATATCCACTAGCTAGATTAGATTAGATGATAAATGACTAGCCGAGAGGAGCATGCTTACCTATAAAGTCAATGATTAGACGCCCATCAGAATACCGACCGGAAGGTTTACCAAAGAAAGTCTCACCATAGGGAGGGGGTAGCCGACTAAATGCTGCTGAGACACTGCCTGTATCTGAGTTTGAATCGCCAAAGTTGTAGATTGCTGGAATGTGACAACCCCATGATGGACCAACAAGTAATGAAGCAGTAATCAAAACAACTCCAATTGCTGCTGCTCCTACACCATTATTTATGCACCAAGGACCTTCCAATTTCCCTCTGAAAAGACTAAACCGGTGCATTGAATCCTCTTACTTTGTTCACTCTGACTTTTAATCAAGCAAGAAATATATTACATAAATCAAACTGAAATTTTGAACATGTAACTAGCGTATTATATGTTGCTGTTTTAGGCCTTATTATATATTGCTGTTTTAGGCCATTGGGAGCTCCATTGAGGAAGTTAAGGTTCATGATGATACATCATCCAGAAAGGATCAAGGGTTTGATGGTTCACATGTAGAAGGATTTAGTACAAGTTTACATAAGCATTTCTCCCACAAAAAAAAGAAAAAAAAATGGTTTACATAAGCAGTGACATAGAACAATATGTACGGGTTTGATCATGCAAAAGTAAGTAAAATTTGAGTAAGAATGCGAAGGAAAAAACCAATATTTATACTTCAGTTATTTTCCTATTCTTGCTAGGAAAGAAGATAAAGCTAAAAATCTATTATTTTAAGTTCTTGCTGATGCTACATCAATTCTGCAAAGATATTGAAACCGTAGAGTATGATCATGAGAATGAACTCAAAATAACTGTAGTTTAGCTCAAAGGAGGAAAAAAGAAAAAAAAAAGCACTTTACCTTAAGAAGCTTGGAATACACTTGCATCAGGACTTCAATAGTTGCAGATTTAACGATTTTGGGATACTTTTAAGTTTAATCTGAGAAGACGTCGAACCACAAGGATAAATCAATCATAGCATCTTTATACATTAATGTGACATGTCCAATAGTATCACAATGTGAGACAAGTTACTATTAACCAATAATAATAAACAAAGTCCTAAGCAACTTAAAGCAAGTAAAGTAGACCTTTTTTTTTTTTTTTTTCCAAAAAGAGGTAAAGTAGATCTTAAAATATATATATATATATATATATATATATATAAAATATAAAAAGTAGGCCTTAAAATCAAGAAGCTGGTTTGGGAGGTTTCAGAGTCATCAAGATTTTTTTGTGGTTTACAATTTTTCATATTGAAGTCCATTTGTCATGTTTGTCTCATTTGTTGGACTTGCTTGTTGTTCAATTAAAAAATGGAGTAAAAATGTAGTTTTTCTAGAGTACCCAATCCATGTTACTGTTTTACCATGCCAAGTTGCGAACTGGAGAGTGAAACGAAATGAATTGTGTATTAATCTGACGCTCTTTTACACTTCAGTAGCGTCCAACATATACGACAGAAAAGGGGTCTCAGGGAGAAGAGAAACAAGCCTCTTCCCAAAATCAAAGTCAGTAAAAGTACATGGATTTCTTTTCTTTTCTTTTCTTTTTCTCCGTAAATGCACTTTTAGTCTCTATATTTTGATTCGATTTTTATTTTAGTTCCTACATTTTATTTTTACTACTTTTAGTCCCTAAACCAATTAACGCATGACATTTAAGTCCTTACTGTCACCCAACTAACAGAAAATGCTGACGTAGCTGACGGCACAGTAAAATAATAATTAAAAAATCTATTTTGGCATTAAAAAATTACCACGTCAGAATTTAAATTAAAAAAAATTATTAATTTTAATTAAATAAAAAAAATTAAAAACAAAAAATCAAGCTCACCCGATCAAAACACCAAAATCCCAGATCACAACTCTCTGAAACTCTCCTGTCTCAACGGTGCTAGTAGGTTTTGTGTGTGATTTTGTTTGTACTTAGTTTCTTTTTCTTTTTTGTTTTCTTCTTTCTTTTTCTTTTTCTTCCCCAAATAAGTCTCTCAGTTTCTCCGTTTCTTTTTCTTTTTTGTTTTCTTCTTTCTTTTTGTTTTTCTTCCTCAGATCATCTCTCAGTTTCTCCGTTTCTTTTTCTTTTTCTTTTTTGTTTTCTTCTTTCTTTTTGTTTTTCTTCCCCAAATCGCGTCAAACTCTCTTTATCTTTTGATTTTGCTCAAACCCAAACCCAAACCCGTATGCCTCAAGCTCCTCTCTCAAATTAATGGGTCTCTCTCTTTGGCATTTTTTTTGTGGGTTTCTATGCATATGGTGTTGCCGACTTGCCGTGGTGAAGTGGAGGGTGTGGGTTTGTGGGGATCGGTGTGGTGGAGGTCTGAGTTTGTGGATCGGCGTGGTGGAGGGTGTGGGTTTGTGGTGATCGGCGTCTGTGGTGGAGTTTTGGTGGCTGGATTGAAGTTTGGTGGTAGGTTTCAGTGATGAGATTAGAGTTTGGTGGTGGGTTTCGGTGATGGCACAAATTGGAGTTTGGTGGTGGGATTTGTTCACAGACTGGAATTTGGTGATAAGTTTTGTTCTCAGATCGAAGAGGATTGGCGCCGGACTAGCTGAGCTTTTTTTTTTAATCAGATTTGGGTGGGGAAGTTTGCTCCGATGGGTTTGTGTGGGTAGTGGATGGGTTTATTGTTTTGGATTGGTGGTGGATAGTCGATGGTTTTGTGGCAGATTCCGGTGGATTTGTGGTTGTGATTTGAGGGTAGTCACGGGTTGGAGTTCTTTGTGGTTGTGATTTGTGTTCTTGAGTTCTTTCATTCTGGGCTGGAGTTCTTCTTTTCTTCTTCGTGTTCTTCCCGGGTTTTTTTTTTAATTTTTCATTTAATTAAAATTAATAATTTTTTTTAATTTAAATTCTAACGTGGCAATTTTTTAATGCCAAAATAGATTTTTTAATTATTATTTTACTGTACCATCAGTCACGTTAGCATTTTCTGTTAGTTGGGTGACGGTAAGGACATAAATGTCACGCGTTAATTGGTTTAAGGACTAAAAGTGGTAAAAATAAAATGTAAGGACTAAAATAGAAATCGGGCCAAAATGTAGGGACTAAAAGTGCATTTACGCTTTTTTTTTTAAAACCTAAGTGTGTGTGTGTGTGTGTGTGTATATATATATATATATATATATATATATGTGCTTGTTAAGGTTGGACTAATGCGGATCTCACTTAATAAAAAATTGAAGAAAAAGAAATAAAATTGGTCTCACAACCTATAAGGCTGGCTAAAAAATGACATAAAACTAGTTGTTAACAATGCCCTTTAACATAACCCTACATGTGTGTGTATTTGTATATATACACACACGTACAAAACTCTCTCCTAGAGACTAAGTTCGTATAGTTTGGCCATGACTCAGTTTTCATAACCCAATACTCATAACTTAAACTCAAAACCCATAACTCATAACCCAAACCTCACTTTATCTCAAAAACTCCAAAGTTCTTGTTTGGTCACATAATTCACATTTTGCCACCATAACTCATATTTCAGAAACTGAAAACACCAAAATTCTGTTTTCAGTTTCCATCACTCAAATTTTTGAGTTTTGAGTGATGGAAACATCACCCAAAACTCAAGCCAAACAAGATTTTTTTGGTAGGACCCACGCGTTTTGAAAACTCATTGATGAAAACTGAGTGATATCGCTCAAAATCATGGTGATCCAAACAAGCCATTATGACCTTTGCTTCTTGTAGAATTACTATTAGGTCGCTTCTTGTAGAATTACTATCTCACCTAGAATGCGTGGTGGTGAGTCCGTGAAGAAATTGGTTGTTTATATTAATGTTTTGGCCAAAGAGATTTGGATTGATTTTAATTGAGTGATGAGATTTTTTGTTCAATAACCATGAAAGGATTAAGAATAGGACATCAATTAAAGCAATTGATTCTCTTCTTTTACTAATGGCTCTTCTGCCTAATGCTTTACTCAAAAACATAAATGGCAATTGGTGTAATGATCACAGAAAAATCCTTCCTCGGACTGAACGCCCCTACCATTTTTGTTAGGGGCAAAAAAGAGAGGCAAATACCTTTTATATTAAAATGAAAAACTGACCCTCTAGTTTTCTTTAGATTTCATTTCAGTACTCTAACTTTGTTTTCATTCATTTCAGTTCTCTAAGTTTCAGATTTATTCAATTAAGGTCTTTCCGTTAATTTTTATTAAAAAATTTTGAAAAATATTTTTCAATCATTAATTAAATTTTTTTAATTTATAAAATTTGAAGAAAAATTTATAAAATTGAAAAATGAACCACAATCTATCTATATATTACTAAAAGCTAAAGCGTGACATTTATTGCTGCTGAGCTCTTGTTGTGCCACCTCATCGCCACGTCATTCGTCACATAATTATTATTTATCATTTATTCCTTTTTTTTTTAAAATATATATATATATATATATATATATATATAAATAGATTATTGACTTTACATATTCATCTTTGTCGATTTTAAGATCTATATATATTTCTTTTTTATTTCCAATTTTCCTATAATTTTTTAAATATTTACACTTTCTTCAACTTTTCTTTTTCTTTTACATTTTCATCTCCCTACTACCCTCTACTTTAATATTACTATTTATCTTTCTCTTCATATTCCTTTATATGTCTCTTCTTATCCCTTCCCTCTTACTATAAATTTGTCACTCTTTTCCATTCTTTGCATAGTTTTCTCTCACAAAATGGTTTTCTCTCTCTCTCTCTCTCTCTCTCTCTCTCTCTCTCTCTCTCAATGTTTTGGTGGATTTTTATTTTTTAGGCTTAAATACACTTTTAGTCCCAACATTTTGTCTTTTTTCCATTTTGGTCCCTATATTTTCATTTTACCACTTTTAGTCCCTAAACCAATTAATGCGTAACATTTAAGTCTTTACCATCACCCAATTAACAGAAAAAGCTGACGTGGCTGATGGCACATTAAAATAATAATTAAAAATTCTATTTTGGCATTAAAAAATGCCACATCAGCATCTAAATTAAAAAAATTAATTTATTAATTTTAACTAAATGAAAAAAATTAAAAACAAAAAATCACATGAATTAAGATCTAAGTGTGTCTTGAACAAGAACACAAATCCAGATCTAACACACAAACAATATCATTTGTCGCTCTTGGAGTCTTCTTTAAACTCAATCTTGAAATTTCTTCTTGGTTCTCACTCTAATGGCTCCCACGCCATCTTCAAAAGTAAATCAAGACCACCTGACACAGATCAAAACACCACAATCCAAGATTTGTTGGCATTACAACAATGCAAACAAACCAAACTCATCTTCGAATCCAAACACACCAGCTAAAGAAACCCCACACCCATAAGAACACCCGGTCGAAGTAATCACTCGGATTCGAGACTACCCAGATCGAAAACAAAAACCCACTTCGGTTTTGAATGTTAATTCAAACAACCATTCCATTCGGGTTCGAGCCGATTTTGGCTACCGAGACTTTAGCCTAGATAGGGTTTCTCTTTCCGAAGACCAAGACCTTGATCTCTTCTACAAGACGTTCATGGAGTCAAGAATCCACAGCGTGAAGTTAGGAGAAAAATGCACCATTATGATGTACGGTCTAATGGGTTCGGGCAAGAGTCACACCATGTTCAGCTGCTCGAAGCAGCTAGGGATTATGTACAGGTCTTTGAGGGATATTCTTGGCGGTGGTGAGGAAGAAAGCTAAATTTGTTGGGTTTATTTTGTGTTTGTTTCCTAAGAAAATATAGGTTTATGGGTTTGTTGGAGATTGGTTTGTTTACTGGGCTTATGGGTTTGATTTGTGAAAATTATGTGGATTAGTGATTTGCTGGAGAATTCGGTCTTGAATGGTTGTTTGTTGTTGTTGTTGTTGTTTTTTTTTTTTTTTTTTTTAAATTTCTGAGTTTGTGTTATTGTTATTCTTGTTCAAGGCACTCTTAGATCTCAATTCATGTGATTTTTTTTAAAATTTTTTTCATTTAGTTAAAATTAATAAATTTTTTTTTTTTAAATTTAGATGCTGATATGGCATTTTTTTAATATCAAAATATATTTTTTAATTATTATTTTAATGTGCCGTCAACCACGTCAGTTTTTTCAGTTAGTTGGGTAATGGTAAGTACTTAAATCTCACACGTTAATTGGTTTAGGGACTAAAAGTGGTAAAATGAAAATGTAGGGACCAAAATGGAAAAAAAGACAAATGTGGAGACTAAAAGTACATTTTGCCTATTTTTTATTGCATCTCCGCTTTAGGTTGATAAATTTTTGTGTTTTTAAGAACTCTAATTTAGGTTGATACGATTTAGTTTTGTGTTTTAAGTTATTATTATTATTATTTTGCTCTTTGATTGTTAAATTTTATCCAATTACATTATAAAAAATTAAAGATAGTAGATAAAAATAAATTAGTATTCCACTACATAGCATAATTTGGATAATTTAATGCTTATTGTTATATCTTTTAATTTTTTTTTTCTTCTTTTCTATTTTACTCAATATTGAAATTCAACCACATCCTCCTTATCATTAAATTATTTATATTTTCTCTCTCTTTTTGTTTTAAAAAATAAAAAATGTAATATTTTACTTAAATTCAAATAAAAGAAAATAGTGCTCATCAAATTGTACTCATTTTTTTAACATTTACACTCTCTCCAACCTTTCTCCTTCTCTTTACCTTTTCATTTCTCAAAACATTCTACCTTGATATCACTCTTTCTCTTTCCTTTTATCTTCCTTTATTTTGTTTCTTTTTATTATCATCATCTTAGTATAAATTTGTCATTCACTCTTCCATTCTTTACATAATTTTCTCTCACAAAAAAGTGGTTATTTCCCACTCTTTCTCCCTCAATTTTTTGGTGGATTTTTATTTTTATTTTTCTTGCATCTCTATTTTAGCTTGATAAAGTTTTGTATTCTTTAGAACTCTATTTTGGTTGATGTGATTTAGTTTTGTGTTTTATGGTTTTTTTTTTTATAACTTTGATTGTTAAATATCATCATGTTGCATTATAAATAATTAAAAATAGTATATAAGAATGTACTATTATTATATTACATAGAAATTATGTGGATAAGTTAGTGTTTATTGTTTTTTTTTTCTCGTATCATTTTATTTATATTTCCACTCCTTTTTATTTTAAAAAATTTAAAATATAATATTTTGCCTAAATTAAATAAATAAAATTGTTCACATTAAGTGGAGTAATGCTAGGGAAACACTCATTCTCACACCCAATGCATCAAAGGAAGAATGAAATACAAAACAAATCAAGTTAGAAATACTAAATTAAAATTTAAAAAAAAAACTAATAATGCATATTTAATGTCATAGAATCATCATCGAATTTTGGAAAACGATAGGTTGTCAATGGAGAGAGAGAGAGATAGAGAGAGAAAGATGGTATAGAAAAAAACCAATACAAAATAATAACGAGTAGATAAAACAAAAAAAACGTCAATTAGTAATCGTTGATTGGAAAACAAATAGGTTGTAAGGAGAAGTAAAAAATAAAATAGAAATTACCGTGTGGAGAACATTAAAAACTTTACAATGTAGTAATATAAACCATTAAATTCACTTAAAAAATTAAATCAACAATCAACAAATAAATACAATCATAGTACTAAATTTAAATTTAAAACTAATCAAACTCTAACTATGGAAACCATATTAATCATAACTAAAAAAAGAGATGTTCTAGTAGAAATTACATAAGAAATAAAGTTAGAAAATTTAAAAATCCATTTTTTGACATTTCATTTAAACTTATTTAATATATATATATAATTTTCATACACTATTACTTTTGAAAATCTAATGAACAATGCCACCTCTCATTTATCGTCTTTGTTATGCAAATCATCAGTTCGTAAATATATGATAATGGTAAGAAGCGTTACAACTGAGATCACTAAAATAATATATATATATATATATATATAATTAATTAATTAACCACTATCATTATGGTGTAGTAGTCTATAATTTTACGCATCCAAAAAAGTGGAATATATAGAGTTTTCTTAAAGATATGTGTAAAGCCTATGTGAGTTGCAAGCTTTTAGTTGTATCAATTAAGTTCGGAGTCGCTCTCTGAGGTTCTAGGACGAGTCTCTCTATTCCTGCAACCTAGTGGAGCTTTCCTGTCCCTGTCCCAGTACAGGTTTCCCGTCCCCTCTAGTTCTCTGTGACTGGTAGGGCATTCTAAAACACCATCCTAAACACAATCCTCATACTTTTCAACTATACCACTATGGAGTCCCTTGAGGGTCTATGGAAAAAACTCTCTCTACTAGACGAAGAAGAAACTGGAATAGCATGCCCAACGAAAGCGAAACCCGACACCTTCACTCTTGCTGCAAAATTCTTGACAAAGAGACTCGTTAATGTGGAATCAGTAGCTCACACCTTCCGGCCTCTCTGGAGATCGGTGAAGGATTTCTAGATTAAAGACATGGGAGATAACATCCTGTTTTTTAACTTTGAAGATGAATGTGATCTGGACAGAGTACTCGAACATGAGCCGTGGACCTGTGACAAACACCTCGTTGTATTTGAAAAAGTGATAGCAAATTTGCCTATATCATCGCTCTCCTTTCAGTTTACCTCATTTTGGATCCAAATCCATGATTTACCAGTCCACTGTCTAAACCAAGAAACTCGGGAAGTAATAGGAAACCCGTTGGGCACACCACTACTCATGACTGATACAGAGAGCGAAGGAGGTAAGGGAAATTATTTACGAGTTTGAGTCAGAATTGATATTACTAAACCTTTGAACAGGGTACGCAAAGTATGGTCCGAAGGGTCAGTCATTGGGTGTGCAATTCTGAAATATGAGCGCCTCCCTAACTTCTGCTACTGGTGTGGATTGGTTTCCCACGATGACAGAGACTGTGAACGTTGGCTGCGAAGCAAAGGTTCTTTAAAGAAGACAGACCAGCATTTTGGAGACACACCATCGGTCCCAAAAACTCAACCACCAGCAGCTCCATCAAGAAACCTCCCCGCAACTCTGGTGACAATCCCAAACCTAGTGTCTCCATGACAATTAATGAGGTGATCAATGCACATCAATCAAAGGCGGATTTGCAGGAAAACCGAACATTCAATGCCCCTAACGGTCACATAACTGGCACAATAAAGACAACCGTTGAAAAACCCAATCTTAAACATGACATTAATGACAGAAAGAGAGAGTCAAAACCCATCCATACTGAAACCGAGTGCAAGCTGGACCTAAAGCCCAAAGTCCAAACCCAACCCCACTCAAACACTATTGGGCCGCTCAGCAATGAAACACCCACCAACGATCCACAAAGCCAGCCCAAACCTGTGCCAACCAAATCCATGTGGGTTAGAATTCCACGAGAGAAACAAAATAGCCCTAACGAAGTGCTTATGACTGAAAGAAAACATAAGAGAACTGCTGAACTTGATGAAGATGGCCGACCAACAAAGAAATTCTCCATGCCCTATAAGGAGTCCCTAGAAATCTGTCCAACGGTGGTGGCTGCAAGGCAGCCTCGCCGACAACAACGAACACCATAAGCTGGAGCTGTCGTGGTTTGGGACGACCATGTGCAGTTCAAGAACTCACCGAGATGGTGAAAAAATACTCTCCCACAATAGTCTTTCTCATGGAAACAAAAGCAAAAGATAGTTACGTGAAGAATTTAAAAGCAAAACTTCATCCAGACAAAGTTCACAGTCTCTAGACACAACACAGGTGGTGGCCTTGCACTTTTTGGAGTAAAGACATCAACCTACATGCGCTAGACTCTTCCCTATCACACATTGATGCAGTGGTGAATCCAGGAGTGGATGACACCTGACGGATTATGAGTTTTTACGGATTTCTTGTAACAGCCAACCGAGAACACTCTTGGGCACTACTAAAACAATCATGCCTAAAATTGGATCTCCCTTGGATTTGTGTGGGTGATTTCAATGAGATTGTTAGAGCAGAAGAAAAATTGGGTGGGGCAAGGCATCGAGAAAGACAAATGATGGACTTTAGAGACGCTCTTGATTACTGTGGATTCCAAGATTTGGGTTTTGTGGGTGCTCCGTACACATGGTGCAACAATCAGTTTGACGGCACGGTGACTTGGATTAGATTGGACAAAGGAGTTGCCACTAACCCATGGATACAAATGTTCCCATCAACCCGAGTTCATCATATCTCAAGTTCGCTCTCAGATCATAGCCCATTGTGGATTTGTACTGACGATGAAAATGCCCGATTTTATAGAAGATGGAAATCATTCAGGTTTGAAGCGGTTTGGATAAGCGACGAAGGGTGTGAAGTTGTGATAAAAAATTCATGGGAAGGTCATGACATTGCAAACCCGATGGGTAGATTGGTTAACAAGCTAGAGGCATGCTGATTATCCCTTCAGACTTGGAGCAAACACTTTTTCGGTAACATCCATCGCATGCTGCAACAAAAGATAAAATTGTTAATGCAAGCAGAAGCAAACTCCATGAACGGATCCAACAATCCCCAGGTGAAAATGTTGAGGGCTGAGGTGCATGATTTGATGGTCAAGGAGGAGTGTCTATGGCAGCAACGGTTAAGGCTGAATTGGCTGAAAGTGGGTGATCGAAACACAGCCTATTTTCACAACCGTGCAAATCAGAGAAACCGAAGAAACTTCATCTTTAAGTTGGTCCTTAACAGTGGAGAAGTGTTAGAGGAAGAACAGAAGATTGGTGAGGCATTGGTTCAATATTTCCAAGCAATTTTTCAGTCAGCCAACGCATCTGGGTTTGAACCAATTCTTCAAGGGGTTAAGCCAAAAGTGACAGTACAGATGAATGCCAATCTTACCCGTCCTTTCACAACCACTGAGATGGAACCAGCTCTCAAGCAAATGAAACCTATTACAGCCCCTAGCTCAGACGGTATGCCACCAATCTTTTATAAATCTTATTGGAATATTGTGGGTTTCGATGTTATAGATGCAACCTTATCTGTGTTAAATTCTGGAATCATGCCTCCAAACATAAACCATACTTTCATTACCCTCCTTCCTAAAACAAAATCACCAACAAACCCAAAAGATTTTCGCCCCATAAGCCTATGCAACGTCATGTATAAAATAATCTCAAAAACCATAGCCAACCGACTTAAAAAAAATCATTCCCAAACTTGTATCCGAAACACAAAGTGCTTTCATGTCAAATTGTCTCATATCCGATAACATCCTTATTGCCTTTGAAACACTACACCATCTTAAAAATAAAATACAAGGCAAAACTGGGTTCATGGCTTTGAAACTGGACATGAATAAAGCATACGATAGGGTTGAATGGGATTTCTTGAATAAAATTATGGAAAGATTGGGATTTGATAGTAAATGGAGAAAACTTATTGGCTGTTGCATTCGATCGGTCTCTTTTTCTATCATGGTTAATCGAGAACCACATGGATTTTTCCACCCTAGTAGGGGACTCTGTCAAGGAGGCCCGTTATCACCTTACTTATTTCTTTTATATGCAGAAAGTCTCCATTCTTTGATACAACAGGCAGCTGATAATGGAGAAATACGTGGAGTGTCTCTCTGTAAAGAAGGACCAAAAATTACCCACTTGTTCTTTGCGGATGATAGTTTGCTCTTTTGTAGAGCAAATGATTCAGATTGTCAAACGGTGATGAATATCCTTACAAAGTATGAAGAAGAGTCGGGACAAAAAAATCAACCGTGGCAAAACACAACTTTTCTTCAGTACAAACACACAAGGAGATATCAAGAATAGAGAGAAGGACTTGCTGGGGGTAAAGGTGGAGACATAATATGAAAAGTATTTGGGTTTGCCATCATTTATGGGGAGAGCGAAAAAAGAACCTTCAGCTATATTAGACAAAGAGTATGGCACAAAATTCAAGGTTGAAAAGAAAAACTCCTTGCTTAAGCGGGCCGAGAGATCCTAATCAAATCAGTCATCCAAGCAATGCTAACCTTCACTATGGGATGCTTTAAACTCCCCAAGAACTTATGCAAGGACATTGAAGCATTGATTAGAAAAATTTGGTGGGGGTGTTCGGGTGAGGCAAGAAAAATCCATTGGATAGCATGGAAAAAACTGTCTTCCAAAATTAAATGGTGGTTTGGGGTTTAGGGATTTGGAGAACTTTAATCTAGCACTCTTAGGCAAACAGATATGGAGATTAGTTCACAACACTAACTCCATGTTATACAAAGTATTCAAAGCAAGGTTCTTCCCAACATGCTCAGTTCTTGATATTGGGGTAAAAACCAACGGTTCATACGCTTGGCAAAGCATTCTTAAGGCGAGACAAGTGGTCAAGGAAGGAGCATATTGGCGGATTGGGGATGGTACACAAGTGCAGGTTTGGGGTGATAGGTGGCTGCCAGACATGTCAACCAAGCACATCATCTCTCCTAAAAAAAACCTCCTAATGAATGCAAAGGTATGTGCTCTTATTGATGAAGATGGCCCTAGGTGGATTAAAGAACGGGTAGTCCATGAATTCTTCCCCCACGAAGCTCAACAAATTCTCGGAATTCCTCTCAGCTCAAACCAAGTCCCTGATCTACTCATTTGGGCTGGTACAAAGTCAGGTAGATACACGACTAAGAGTGCATACAAAATGCTAACGTCTAAGCATGAAACTACCACTCCTGGCACATCAAATACTTCGGCCCAAACCAGTTGTTGGCGAAGAATTTGGTCTCTGAGTGTACCAAACAAAATCAAGCACTTTCACAAGAAATGCACTACGTGAATGGTGCAAGGAGGAAATTGAGGATTCATTTCATGCCTTGTGGGGATGCCAAGAACTCAAGGAGGTATGGTGGGAAGAAGAAAGCCTCAGAAATCAGCTCTCCACAAGTTTTTTGGACTTTAGAGATCTGTGGATTGGTATCACAATTATAGAGGAACCAAAATTGGCTGAACGGTTTGCTTCGTTGCCTGGAGTATTTGGAATAAAAGAAATGCTACAAGAATGCAAGCATCTTCTCTTCCTTTTAATCAGTTGTACCAGGACATGCGTGACAGATTAAATGAATACCAGCTAGCACAAGAGCCACCTATACCATAGTTTATGACACCAAGAGCAACACGATGGTTCCCGCCCCAAAGTTCACAGCTTAAAGTAAATTATGATGGTGCCCTGTTTAAAGAAATTTGGCAGGCTGCAATTGGAGTAGTGGTTAGAGACGCTGAAGGAAGGGTCCGTGAAGCACTCTCAGACAAAACAGTGCTGCCTAAAACTGTGGAAGAGGTCGAGGCCATTGCCTGCAGAACAGCTGTGAGGTTTGCTCAAGAGCTAGGAATTGAAGAAGTGGTGTTTGAAGGGGACTCCGAAACAATCACAACTGCCATCAACTCGACATCTCCATGTTTCAGCTCGTTTGGCCACATTTTGGATGATGTTAAAGCTATAGCTTTGAATTTTGTATCAGCAACTTTTGCTCATGTAAAAAAACAAGGGAATGTCGTGGCTAATAAATTGGCTAAGGCATCGAAACGTATCCCTTGTCCCCACTTTTGCTCAAACGGCTTCCCTAATGATGCACAACAGCTTGTAATTCATGATAGCATTCCTTGATCAATAAAAAGTTTTTGGCTTGATTCTCAACAAAAAACAAAAAAAAAAAAGAAGAAGAAGAAGAAAGATATGTGTAAAGATTCACTCTGTGTGTATAAAGGTAAAAAAAATGTATATTTAAGGTTTTTATTAACTTAAAAACTAATGAAAAACCAATAGTTAATAACTAAAATTATAGTATTAATAAAATATTTAATGAGATCATCCTAAAAAAATTATCACGTGGAACGCGCAGATATGCAACTAGTATATAACAAAAGTTGATAGAAAAACCTTAATTGAATAAACTTGAAAGTTAGAGGACTAAAATAACAAAAGTAAAGTTAGAAGACTGAAATAAAATTTGAAGAAATTTAGAGGGTCAGTTTTGCATTTTACCCTACCTTTTATTAGGCTCGGATGCAAACAAACAAGTCCACATTGCTCCATTGAGTATTGAAATACAAATTAGTGAGAATGTATTTTGCCTTTTCTACTTCCGTAGCTATTCAACAGATTGAATTTGGGAGGAAAAAAAACAAGAGAGAGATACAACATTGGCCTAACGTTAGTGGTGACCAGCTAGACTGGTGGTGACAAGGAAAATCCAGCAAGCACCCTAGGCAACATAGAACAAAACTCAACTGAAAAACAAATAGGCAACATCATACCCACAGTAGAACAAAACTAACTGTATAACACTAATCAACATCCTAATGCACAATAACCAATTAACTGTATAACACTCAAAATGATTGTCACAAAAATAAACTACCAGGTCCCATAGTGTTCGATAAAAATTGAGTCCTATAAAAATTGAGTCTTATGAACAATACAGGCTCAATGCTGATTTAAAACAGACACAAAAAATGCGATTTTACATAGTTTCGAAATGTAACAGATTAAAGCTTGAGTTCCCAATGCCAGTACTCAATAATTGTTTGCTCTTACTCCATTGAGCTAAATGAAGAAAACCAAGAATAAGTGATACAAAAGATTATTTTGTGGTAAAGGCAAGAAAAATTTAAAGCCCACTGCCTACTTAGAACAGTGGTAAGGTCAATTCATCTATGGCCCAAAGCAAATAATTTGTAGAGAGGGAACAACATAACAAAGAAATGACTCAGTCCGAGGGTCCAGACAAGAAAGAAAAAGGCAAAATATGTTTATTAGGAGGACCAATCTATCCCTTTGAGCCTTCCCGAGGAGGTTAAAACTACAGTATAAACAGTATTGTTCACTCTTCTTTCTCTCAATGTTCTTCTTGTTTCTATCTTCTATCCTGATATTTTTTCCAACCCCTTATGCAATCTCTCTTTCTCACCTAATCAATCTTTTCCCTTGACACTTGTCCCTTCCCACATTTTGGAGAAGGTGGTGGAAAGAGTCTACTTAACTGTGACATGCACTGCTCAGGTCACTTCCTCATCAATGCAGCTGATAAAACTATTGCTCAACATTTAATGCGGCCAGGAGGCCAAATGCAGGGCATTCAATGCGAAGGCCATAGGCTACCCTAGACTAGAAACTTCCCCCCTTGACCTTTGGCTTCCATTTGGTAGGCCGTAGAGTGCTCCTGGATTCACCTCTACACCTCCCCGAGCAGCCCTCCTCTTCGGGCCTGTGGCCTTGTCACCCTACATTGCGACTCTTAAACTTTATCCTCAGTCTTTGGGTCCCCATACAGTGCTACTCTTAAACTTCATCCTTGGTCCTCCCCCCCCCCCCCCCCCCCACACACACACACACACACACACACACACACACACACACACATATATATATATATATATATATATTTCATCACTTGACATATATTTTGAGAGGATTGCCTTAATTTGTTAGTATATTATGCTTATACTAACAAGAATATAAATATTGAAAAACTTTTGAGTGGGTTAAGTGCTATTTTTCATAAAAATAACTTGTAAACAGTGTTATTAAACCCTGCCCAGCTCAGTGACTCAACGCATTGACCGGGCCGAGTGATCAATTGGATAGAAAAAGTATGTGACCCGGTCAAAACCGGTGCAACCCAGCGGGAACATTAATAGATCCACTTTATTGACTCTTTTATTATTTAAATGTGTAATAATATGATAATTTAAACAAGAGAAAACCTAAAAAAATCCGAAAAGAGCATTGTTCCTTGCACCCTACAGATTCACACTTTGTACTTTATAGTTTGTACATGTACCATCACTCTTTAGTTTTAACAATTCTCAAAGCCTACTGCTACAGGCTATTACTGTGCATAAATTTTTTTTATGCTTTGAAGTTTGAACATATGTATTTTCTTTTTATTTCATTTGTCGCCTTATACAAGAGTTTAAACGTATGTAGATAACTTGAACTTGGAAGAGTTGGTCGAAGATGAAGACAATGATGATGGAGATCCTAGTAACCAATATGAAGCTAGGAGTGAGAAGCCTAATGAAAATAGAGAATCTAATAATGAGGCTGACATTGAAGTTCTCAATGAAAATAGAACTTCAAGTTTAAGCCCAGGTCGTAATCCATGGGATTGGAGTAACTAGACCAACTAGTGAGAGACTAAGGTAAATACACATTAGAGTTTGAGATTTTCTTTTTTATTTATTTAATATACATAATTTTTAGACATGTAACAAGATTTTCGTTAGTAAAGACTTTGTTGCAATCTTATGACATTCGTTTATTTTCCTTGTGAATTTTATAGAATTTCTAATACTATCGCTTATGAAACATTGATTTTGAATTATAAATTATAATGGTGAGTTTAATTTAAACATATGCCTTTTTTTTTAATTTACATATTCAAGTTAGGATTTCTCAAACTTAATTATATATATATTATATATTTTTTTTTTTTTTTATTTTTTTATTTGACCCTACAGTTCAACCGATAACCTACTGGTTGAACCAATGACCCCGTGACCCAGCTCATAGACCGGGTCAACATCCAGTCTGAGTTTAATAACTATGCTTGTAAATATATCTATATTACTATCATAAATAAATAAATAAATTTAAAATGATTTAGGGCCATTCCCCCACCCCCCATAAATATATCTTATTGGTGCATTAATCACTCTCCTCTGAACATAACTAATTCATCTCAAGCTAATTTTCCTCATCTTACACCCCCTTTAAGCAAGTTTTCTCATTTGAAAATTATATTTCCATGTATTTCCATTTATCCATGTTAACCTTCTTATTACGGTATAAATCATTTGTTCATGCTGCTAATCAAAAAGTGGCTCAAAATTACTCTCAGTAATCAGTCTGACTCTCTTACTTGCATTCTCGTTCTTTGCTGACTGAGTCTTGACTCTAAAAACATTTGAGAGGTTGCAGTTCTACTATCAGCAACCCTTGATTCCCACCAAGAAAAAAGAAATGACACCATCTTTGAGCTCTAACACATGCTAGAACTTGGTTGTGACATACTTCAGCTAGGGAGGTCAGCACTGTGACATGATTTTGTAAGGGGAATTAGGGGATCTGAGAGTGAGCCGTCCACAATGTGGTTAGCTACCCATTTGTTTGCAGCTTCAGTATAATGTACGCCATCCCAGCTTATGTGTTTTGAAGGATCACTGCAAGAAGCCGCAAAAACCTCAGTTCCATTCACTATTGATGTTTGCCAACATGCAGCAACACCTAAATGCCCACAACAATACCCAAGAGGACTAACAAAACCTGCAATTAATACAGAAATTCTGAGTGAGGATGGTGTTCGGTATAGACACACCAAACGAGTAGCAATGTTTCTTCTTTCTAGCTAGTACCCCATAGAAGAAGAATCAAACAGCTTGCTATTGCATGGAAGACAAATGAGTTGTACATCAGTGTAATTAGGAATTGTAAGGTCATTTGTGATATAACTTTTGAAGGAACTTATAAACTCAAAATGCCCATCTAGTAGCTCAAATTGTGGAACACATGCTCAAGAACTGTGAGGTTTTTAAGTTCAGAACTCAATTGATGCACGATTCTTGTGGGTGAGGTCAGACATCCGAGGTTTACCAAGGTCTTTGGGTCATGGATTCCTCTTCATAAAATAAAAAGAATGATTATAACTCAAATGATTACCTTGTTTCTCTGCCTCACTGATTAGAGTGTACTTAGCTGTGTAGATATCAACATAGATGAGCACTGCATGGTGGAGTTGGGTCCTCAGTTGGAAGACTTTGTCCTTAAGCTGCTTGTTGAACTCTTGAGCCAACTGATTGTAAGACTTTATGCAGCCATTTTGATCAGCCTTAAAATGTTTTGGACGATTCCATACAGCAAAAAAAGGCAAGCAGCCAATGGGACCGGTATTATGTATCCAAAATGTTCTTGCTCCTTCTTGGTAGAGTTTCTAAAATAGTTTCATAGACCAAAAATAAATAAAAAAAACATCAAATAAACAAGTACCGGACTTTAATTATACGCTTGAAAATTCTGATATAGAAAATGTCTACCTCACCTTTTGCCTTTTACCCTGTGAATAGGATTTTATGTTGAGAAGTTTTACCAATTTGATATAAAGCCAATTTTATATAATTAGAATCTGGAAAAATTATGCATACAGCTTCGTTTAACATTCAAGGTTAACTAATGTTTTTTTCCCCAATGAAAAAGATTAAAACCAGTGATGTATGGAGCATCTCATGTGATTTCCCTAAGCACATCCTTTAGAATAGAGTTTACCATTTCCCTTTTTACCTAGAGCATTCAGGGTGAAAAACTGTCTACACAGAGATAAGTAACAGAATTGTTGTCATTCTTAAAAGTTATTTCCAACCCTTGTTTTATTGGGTCATTGCACAGAACTCATACTTTTGTAAGATATTTAGAAAAGGCTCTCTCTTATGGGCTCAAATTAATTGGAAAATAATAATAATGATAATAATTGCTTAGGTCAAAACAAAGTTTGAACTGTTTAAGTTCAATTCTCAATTTTCCACAGTATGGCTCTAGGGACTTGCTAGGATTATGCCATGTTAAGCTGCAAGAAGCTACTTCTTTTATTCCTAAAATGACATTGGTCTTCATTAGAAAGCACTGAAAATAGAATACTGATTAACTACCATGTTCCAAAAGTTTAAGTTAGTGGAAAAGGTGAATTTAAGCACATAACCATTATTTTAAAACTTTTCCTCATGTATGAACCCAAACTTCCCTTCAATAAGTGAGAGTGAGACATAACACCTGAAATTTTGAAAATTTTATGGTAGGTAGAGTGGAAAGTGGAAACAGGTTCAAACTCAGACCACTTGTTGGTATCTTGATAAATTACCATTTGCTCCAAAAACTTAAGTGGCTGAAAATAGTGAATTTATAAAGTTAATAAATTACTGTTATTCTAACAAATACATTTAAGTTACCTTTACAGCCACAGCAAACATATCAATTATATTGGGGATGGATGCTCGCACTTGCTCCTCTGTAGTTTGTACAAGTCCAAAGTGAAGATCATTTTGTCCACTGTCCAATGTGTAAAGGGCCTTTGAGTAATCCTCTGGCCTTGGGAGGTTATTTTTAATCCAAGAACTTTTATCTGAAATCATATACAGGCATTACTAGAAAGTAAAAGGTCAAAAGCATTTCTCAGTACATGACAGCAGAAACTGTAAAAAAAAAATTGCTTTGCCTAGAGAAATCAGCAGTAGATCTTTCTAACCTTGGTTGAATGCCTCCTTGGTACGGTCTTTAAATTGTTCAAACTGCAAAAGCTGTATATTGAGAGATAAGGGGTTAAAACCTGCCCCAAATAATTTGGCATCAGCTGGCTGGATTGTAGACCCACTTGCACCAAAATTTGCTCCATGTCTAAAGTTTGGTTTTATAGAATCAAGATAAGCACTCAAGAAGGGAAGCCCCAGCTTCTCAGCTGTAGAAAATGGAAAACAAAGTCATCTTTTTTCTTTTGCCACATTAAGAAGACAATGAAACTGCAGATTCAAACCCAGGCTTTCCCCACATGACACTAGGTTACAAGATCCTAACCAAACAAAGTCATCAACATGGGTTGTATGTAGAACATCTAATAAGTTTTACATTACACTCTTTATGTTATGACATTATATCAGTACAAAAATTAGCACAGACAATCATCACCCGAGGTATGATCACCCCAAAGATAAAATGTATTCCATAAACATGGTTACGAGTCCAGCAAGAAATAATCCTATCATAGCAACACCCAAACTATCACATTCCATAGCCAAAACCAACAAAAACCAAGCCTTAATACCAAACTTTTGAGTTTATTACGGATCAACAGACTAGTTAGGATATGTTACATATATTTTTTTCGGCATTCCATCACATTCCATAGACCAAAAAAATAACTACCATATCCACTAGCTAGATTAGATTAGCTGATAAATGAATAGCCGAGAAGAGTATGCTTACCTATAAAGTCAATGATTAGACGCCCATCAGAATACCGACCGGAAGGTTTACCAGAGAAAGTATCACCATAGGGAGGGGGTAGCCGACTAAATGCTGCTGAGACACTGCCTGTATCTGAGTTTGAATCGCCAAAGTTGTAGATTGCTGGAATGTGACAATCCCATGATGGACCAACAAGTAATGAAGCAGCAATCAAAACAACTCCAATTGCTGCTGCTCCTACACCCTTCTTTATCCACCAACGACCTTCCAATTTCCCTCTGAAATGCCTAAGCTGGTGCATGGAATCCTCTTACTTTGTTCACTCTGACTTTCAATCAAGCAAGAAATATATTACATAAATCAAACTGAAATTTTGAACATGTAACTAGCGTATTATATGTTGCTGTTTTAGGCCTTATTATATATTGCTGTTTTAGGCCATTGGGAGCTCCATTGAGGAAGTTAAGGTTCATGATGATACATCATCCAAAAAGGATCAAGGGTTTGATGGTTCACATGTGGAAGGATTTAGTACAAGTTTACATAAGCATTTCCCCCACAAAAAAGAAAAAAGAAAAAAGGGGGTTTACATAAGCAGTGACATAGAACAATATGTACGGGTTTGATCATGCAAAAGTAAGTAAAATTTGAGTACGAATGCGAAGGAAAAAAACCAATATTTATACTTCATTTATTTTCCTATTCTTGCTAGGAAAGAAGATAAAACTAAAAATCTATTATTTTAAGTTCTTGCTGATGCTACATCAATTCTGCAAAGAAATTGAAACCGTAGAGTATGATCATGAGAATGAACTCAAATAACTGTAGTTTAGCTCAAAGGAGGAAATTTTTTTTATAAAAAAAAAAAAAAAAAAAGCACTTTACCTTAAGAAGCTTGGAGTACACTTGCATCAGGACTTCAACAGTTGCAGATTTAACGATTTTGGGAGACTTCTGAGTTTAATCTGAGAACACGTTGACCAATCTTGAACCACAAGGATCAATCATAGCATCTTTATACATTAATGTGAAATGTCCAATAGTATCACAAAGTTAGACAAGTTACTATTAGCCAATAATAATAAACAAAGTCCTAAGCAACTTAAAGCAAGTAAAGTAGACTTTTTTTTTTCCCCAAAAAGAGGTAAAGTAGATCTTAAAAATATATATAAAATATAAAAAGTAGGCCTTAAAATAAAGAAGCTGGTTTGGGAGGTTTCAGAGTCATCAAGATTTTTTTGTGGTGTACAAGTTTTCATATTGAAGTCCAACTGTCATGTTTGCCTCATTTGTTGGACTTGCTTCTTGTTCAATTAAAAAATGGAGTAAGAAGATAATGTAGTTTTTCTAGAGTACCCAATCCCATGTTACTGTTACTGTTTTACCATGCCAAGTTGCCAACTGGAGAGTGAAACAAAATGAATTGTGCATTAATCTGACGCTCTTACACACTTCAGTAGCGTCCAACACATACGACAGAAAAGGGGTCTCAGGGAGGAGAAACAAGCCTCTTCGCAAAATCAAAGTCAGTAAAAAGTACATGGATTTTTTTTTTTTAATTTAACCTAAGTGCGTGTATATATATATATGTGTGTGTGTGTGTGGATTTTGTGAATGTGTGCCCTATGGGCACACAATAATTAATCCATTTTGAAAATATTTTCTCAGAAATTGAAAAAGTATTTGACAGTTTTTTTAATTCTCGAGAAAATGTTTTCAAAAATAGATGGCTTAGGGCACACATTAACCGGACCTTATATATATATGTGTGTGTGCGCGCGCGCGCTCTTATTAAGGTTGGACTAACGTGTGTCTCACTTAATAAAAAATTTGAAAAAAATAAATAAATAAAATTGGCCCCACAACCTATAAGGCTGCCTAAAAAATGACATAAACCTAACTATTATCAATGCCCATTAACACAACCCTACATGTGTGTATATATGTATATATATACACACACGCAAAACTCTCTCCTAGAGACTAGAAATTCTGACCCTTGCTTCTTGTAGAATTACTATTATTAGGTCGCTTCTTATAGAATTACTATCTCACCTAGAATGCGTGGTAGTGAGTCCGTGAAGAAAATTGATTGTTTATATTAATGTTTTGACCAAAGATATTTCGATTGATTTTAATTGAGTGATGAGATTTTTTGTTCGGTAACCATGAAAGGATTAAGAATAGGATATCAATTAAAGCAATTGATTCTCTTCTTTTACTAATGGCTCTTCCGCTAAATGCTTTACTCAAAAACATAAATGGCAACTGGTGTAATGATCACAGACAAATCCTTCCTCAGACTGAACACCCCTACCATTTTTGTTAGGGGCAAAAAGAGAGCAAATACCTTTTATTAGGCCCGGATGCAAACAAACAAGTCCACATTGCTCCATTGAGTATTGAAACACAAATTAGTGAGAATGTATTTTGCCTTTTCTACTTTCGTAGCTATTCAACAGATTGAATTTGGGAGGAAAAAAACAAGAGAGAGATACATCATTGGCCTAAAGTTAGTGGTGACCAGTTAGACTGATATTGACAAGGAAAATCCAGCAAGCACCCCAGGCAACATAGAACAAAACTCAATTGAAAAACAAATAGGCAACATCATACCCACAGTAGAACAAAACTAACTGTATAACACTAATCAACATCCTCATGCACAATAACCAATTAACTGTATAACACTCAAAATGACTGTCACAAAAATAAACTACCGAGTCCCATAGTGTTCGATAAAAATTGAGTCCTACGAACAATACAGGCTCAATGTTGATTTAAAATAGACACAAAAAATGCAATTTTACATAGTTTCAAAATGTAACAGATTAAAGCATGAGTTCCCAGTGCCAGTACTCAATAATTGTTTGCTCTTACTCCCTAGAGCAAAATGAAGAAAACCAAGAATAAGTGAGACAAAAGATTATTTTGGTTCCATCTGTCAAAAGTAGAAGGTATCTCAACGAATCCATGCAAACTGTTCTTCACCACTTCTCCCTTGAAGTTGACCTGCAAAAATAACGAGTCCACATTTCATTATTGGCATTTTGGAACATTAAAACTATATTTTCCCTACAAAAGTAGTAGATCAAGCACACAAATTGTAGGGAAGGATACAGGCACAAGAGAAATGCGTGTGCAATTCTGAACATTTCTAACTTCCAGATTTAACAGGAAAAGATTTCTGACCATTCAAATTTAAGAACAAATGATTCTCACATGTCTTAATTGCCCCAAAGTTCTCGAGTTCTTGCAAGAATTTTCAGAACTATTTGATAACTTTTTGTCCAAGAAACATAAATAATATTCCCAACTAACAACTTATTCAGCCCAGTTGGCAAAAGTGAGCATGCCCAAAATACAACTAAAAATCGTTACAGTTCTAGAATCAGGGTTTTGAATCTCAACCAATTTCAGACTTCTCCCATTACATTTCTAGTACATTTAATTCCCAACTCCATTTCAGCTTTTGAAAATCACAATAATATTTTCAAAATTGAACATCTGACATCACATGTCACTTCACTGGCTCACACAGTTACTAGCTAAACTGGAAAAGCAAAGAGAAGAAAGACATAAGCAACGCAACAGAAAGTATATCCTTACCTGCCAAAGTCTCTGCTGCCTAGAAATCCTCTATCCCTGCCACCTCCAAATGATCTTCTTTCATCAGCAGGCCTTGACCACATATCCCCTGCACCACGTGATCGAGGCCTATCCATAAACTCCGTACTTCTCGTTTCCTCAAATGATCCAGATTGAGAAGGCAGCCTCTCAGCAAAACCAGCCACCCTGCCTGCTCCAGACCCAGGCCTGCCCGCTCCAGACCCAGGCCTGCCTGCTCCAGACCCAGGCCTTTCAACAGCTTTCTGCCCAAAGCGAGTTTTGTCATCCAAATCACGAGTCAGTGTTTCCAATTCCCTCTCTTTGAGACTTATTATATCATGTAAACTGGATTGGTCTCCACCAGACTCTTGTATAGATTCCCTGTTTTCTTTTGTGGAAGACTCTGTTCCAAGCTCCTTCTTTAAATGATCTATTTCTTCTTTCAATATCTTCTCCTCCTCTGTTTCAGGCCTGCAAATTTTTTTCCCTCAGAAATGAACACAAGTATGTTCATATTCATATAGATCCACAAGTCACATGCATGCATTTAATCCACCAAACAAAACTGGCAAACAGTAGTGTGCACAAGCAAGCATGGAGGAAACAAAACTCATTATAGGGCATCTAAAATCTGCTACAGGGAAAAGCTTCCAAAGTGACACATCACTTAAGAGATATTGATGGAAGCCTAAAGCTACAGAAGCTAAAAAAGGTTTTAGCAGATGGAAATAGTAGAATAGTATAGACTGAACTGAACATTAGAAAATTGTTTTATGAAGTTCAAGTCAGGATTTTCAATATGTGGTATATATAATCACAGAGGGATTCTCGGAATACAATGTTTTGAATTCCAGTTAAAAAGGGGGAAAATTCAAGCAAGACAAGCAAAGTTCAATAAGTGAACGGCTGATGCAGCTATGGGAGATTAATTTTCTGCTAATTTGAAATTTTGTCCATTCAAGATTTCTTTTGCCGTGTCAATGTGTGAAGTCCAAGTGAAGTAAAGTCATATGGTTTTCAAGGTCTAGTTATAAATATTCTTAGGTTAAAACAAATTTTTATCTGGATTGAGTTGAGTCTAGATTTATGTAGGAGATTCTAAGTATCTGAGGTTTATTTCCCTTTAGTACAAGTTAGTCTCTCATTACCTAACAAGTTAGTCTCTCACAGGCTTATCAAAAAAGAGTTAGTCTCTCACGGTGTGTTCTTTTATCCATTTCTCTTCTTTGTCGCTCTTTTCTTTGTCATTCGGATACCATTCACAGGTACTGTTCATATGAACTATTCCCATTTCTGTTCAGAATTTGTGGGTAGATTCAATTTTAGTTTCTTATCACCTCTTTTGCAACCCTGAATCAAAATTTTCCCCTTCCTCACCAAAACCCTAGTCATTTTTTAATCCTAATCCTTCTTTTTTAAGTTTTAAACCCCAAATCTACAAATTGTCCTAACCCTAAATGCACAAGCATATGTGGACAGCTTCCCTAATCTGTCCTATGTCAATGGCCTTATGCCCAGGAAAACCATGAAAAGTAGTATATGAGGGAAACTGGGAACCAGAATGGCATAATTAGATACAAAGATAAACTATTTCAAAGAACCAACAAAATGGTGACAATGTATAATCAATTAGGGCAGGTTGGAATAGATTTGTAGGGTATGTTAAGTATGCAGTAACGGAAGGTTTTGGCATGATTTATGGTGTGGCCATCAATCTTTGAAAAAATTGTGCAGTACTACATGGCAATTGACAAGGATGCATCAATTAGATCTTGTTAGGAGATAGTGCAAACCCTAGCTTTTCTATAGGCTTCATGAGAAACCAACTCCCAAGCAACCTCCATTTGGTATCCTATAGGTACAATACATTACTCTTTTCTCATTTTCATCATATCTTTCAAATCGAAACATCATATCAAAGATACATACTAATCAAATAACACTAATACCCCATGCTCGCCACTTCAAAATCAACTGTAGGGTAATAATATCCACTGTACTTTTAGCAGTGTTATCTTATACACATGGCTAGTTACGGATAAAAGAACTCTAACATTAGGGAAATGGATCTCTTTTGTCCCCAAAAGAAGAGGGGGGGGTTCAAAGCCCTTCAATATTTCAAAATTTTGTACCTAATTCACCAAGCTAATAAACAAAATATAAATAAGGTTTCACTGAAAGCACATGGAAGCCTTGTATAAAACTATGGTGAGTCATTCATCAGCTCAACATGGCTTAGGAGTTAGGATTTAGTTGCACCACAACTGAACACATCTAAAATAAATAAAAAAGTAATCTTTCTGGCAGATTAAGTGTGTATTGACAAGCATGCATATGTAAGAAGCAAAGGCCTACCTAACAGTTTGTGAAGGAAACCTACTTCCTTCCATATGTAGCATTACTATGGAGTATTAATTTGCTGTAAGTAATGGCAAAAGCTTTCCACTAAACATGTTTACTAAAATTTCATGATAAGTTACCAAAAAAGCAACTATCACAGTCTTTTTCTAAATTTACCAATGTTCATTCAGGCAACACCTGTTGGGTTATGCATTGGACAAGACAAAAATCTTAACGAAACCCACTTGTTGACCGATAACCAGACAAGTTACCTAACATGCTAATCCATTAACAGCTTCCTTAACTTTCAAAAGTACATGTCAAAATCAAATACCAAATATTGAGCTTAAAATTCGACAATGCAATACGAACCTGTCAACACTGCGGTGCTCCAATTCGAAATCTATCTTTCGCCAATCCTTGCCTCGCTCCTCGAGCAAAACCTCCCTAGGCTTGGCATCCCCAAATGGGTTCACCTTCGGCCTCGGCCTCACCGCATTCTCAAACGCCTGCAACCCCTGACCTTCAGACCGGTTAGACTGTGCACTCGAAGGCCTGCTCGAATGTGCACTCGTGGGCGTACTCCCTTTCTTCGCCTCAATTTCATTCTCCATCTTCTTCCAATCCAAACCCTTCTCAGCCAACACCTCTTCCCTCGGCCTCGCCGCCCCGAACGGGCTCGGCTTATTCGATTTCACCGGAGAAGCTCCATCCAAACTACCCGAATCCCCTTTCGGAGGATCCAATACCAACCTCGGCCGTTCCCGTTGTTCCCGGTCGGGAAACCCTACCCCTCTAGCCCATCGATCGGGTTCTTGACCCGAGTCGCGAAACCCTGACCCGAATGAGGAAGATCTAGAAGCAGAAGCAAGAGGAGGCGGAGCGGCAGCAAGGGGCTTCTTCGTATTTGCCCAGTTATCAACCTCGTCAGCCCTAGACCCGCCTCCGAGCGACCCGTACCGGTTCTGCCGACCCGAATCAACCGAAGGAAGAGGCTTCTTCGTTGATGCCCAGTTATCAACTTCGTCCGCCCTCGAAGGTTGATCAAAATCCGAAACCCTAGAAGGCGGTCCTCTACGCTCTTCATCAAATCCACCGTACTGTCTACGATTACCACCGCCGCCCCACGACCCGTCCTCGTCACGGTCCCTGCCCCGACCCGACGCAGACCGGGTCCCGTAATCTCTAAACCCACCCCCAAGCCTTCCGTGGCCGTACTGCATTTCCTCCGCCGAGCGCTCTTTCGGCCCAGTCGGCAGCCGAAGCATCTCCTCATGAGTCAACCGAGAATACTCCCCCGCTCCGCCGCCGCGAGACCCGGAAGGGGCGTCGGCGTAGAGACTGAACTCCGACAGGGTCATTTTCTTCTTCTTGGGCTTGGCGCTGACGGCTTCCCTGAGACTCGGAAAGCTCTGAGACGAAGACTCCGCTGACGTGGCAGTAGCCGTGGCTTTTGCCGCCGCCAACGCCTCCGCTTCTTTTTCCTCGGCTTCCGCTAGCTCCGCATCGGCGGCCCATGTTCCGATTCCACTCCCCCATGCATTCGTCGTCATTTTCGAAGTTCAAGATCTGAGAGAGAGAGAGAGAGAGAGAGAGAGAGAGAGAGAAAATAATAAAATGGAAAAAGTTTGGGATCTAATAATAAAATTGAGAAATGAGAAAAAATGGGTTTGGATTTTTTTTTTTTTGGGTTTTGGGTTTGAGCCTGGGCTCCGTTATTGGAGCCGGAGCCCCGAGAGCATGCGAAGAAAAGGGGATTACAGATGTGTGTCTGTGTGAGAGAAAAGAGAGAACATAAAAATTTGTTTGGTTGGCTTTTTTGAGAGAGTGAGAGAGAGGTTATAGGAAAAGGAAAACGAAAACGAAAACGTTTTGAGTTTTGGGGGAAAAGAAGGGGTGACGCGCGTGTGAGGAGCGTGGGTGCACGTCTTAAGAGGCTCTCCCCTTTTTTGCTTTTTTTGACTTCGTTTGTATTGGACGGTTGGGATGTTCTTTTGAATACTTTTTTTAATCTGTGGCCTTTTTGAAAAGGGAGGAGGAAATGAGGAATGGGAAAGTTTGTTTGTACGGATTCAATGGTATGAGCATTTTCTTAGTATATAAGAGCATCTCCAATGGTATATATAAAGGTAAAATATTGTCTATAATAAAGAATAAGATCATAAAATTAACCTCTAACAGCTTCTCTATACTTAGATTTTTTTTTTTTTTTTTGCTCATGAACAGTAGCTCATCAAATCCGATGGGCTACTATTCATTCTTCAAATGTTTTTTTCTATTATAATAATCAAATATTGAATAAAAAAAATATTGAAAGATGTGTAGTTATTAAAAAAATAATAAAGAATGAATGAAGAAATAATATTTAAATGAGATAGAGAATATGATAGATAATCTGTTGGAAAGTGTATTTGAAAAAGTAGGTAGGTAATAACTAAATGTTACTGTTCATTCTCCAAACAGTACAAAAATTTGAAGAATCTGCTGGAGATACTCTAAGTTATTTATAAAAAGTGGATTCTTTTTCGGTTACCACAACCATAATTTAACAGTCACCCTTGTTGCCACTGTCATTTTGCAAGTATAAGTATTTGTGAGGTGTAAAGGGTAAGGCTCAGGATTTAAGTTTTTAAGAAGAAATTTTACACACATATATACTTAGATTAAGCCAGAATAGAATTTCTATCTTGTATATAAAAAATAAAAAATAGAGGTAATTTATGGGAAAAGACTTTAGTTCAAAATTGATTTGGAGAAATTTGTGGTAATCGATAAAGGGAAAAATTTAGTTACAAAATTAATTGTACCTTAAGGTTACAATCTTACTCTCTATCCTTTTATTAGATGTGAATTTTGACAAATCCACCATTAAATAACATTTTCTTCTTATATCCTTCATACTTCCAAAATTTATAGAAAATTAAAGGTTAATAGCTATGTCATAAATAAATTTTTTAAATTGTAAGTTTTTGTAATTTAAAATTATGTATAAAATATAATTTTATAGATCTTATAGTAAATAATATCTAATTGACACAAAATTTGACATGTGTATTAAGAGCGTATAGAACATACAATCTAACAATTAGATTTTCAAAATATGTAGTAATATTAATGATATTAAATAATATTGTAATATGCTAAAACCGATTTTGAAGTTAAACTTTATCCTTGATAAAGTCATCTATGTGTACTTTTAGTAGTATGATATTAAATAAGTTATCATGTGACTTATTTAAATAATACATACTACCGCGCACCCTTGGTGCGGTGGTCACTTCATAAGTATAAGTGTTTGTGGGGTATGAGGGGTAAGAGCCGGGGTTCAAGTCTCTAGGAGGGAGTTTCACACACATATACACTTAAATTAAGTTAGAGTAGAAATTCTATCTTGTATCAAAAATAAATAAATAATAATAATACATATATTTGATTTATCTTACTACTACAAAATAAATTGTAGGAGGGTTTTTTTGAATTGGTTGGGAGGAAAACTTTTTTTTTTTTTAATATAATTTCTTAATGAGAGGCAGAGATGAGTTTGAGTGAGATCTTCCTAATTTGAGTAATATCCGGCTTTGAATCTATGTTTGAATTTTTATTTATTAAAATTTTTTAATGTATAATTTTTTTTAAAAATATTATTTTGAAAGTATAATGATAAGTTTATCACCTTTTAGTAAATTTTCAACCAAAAAAATAAAAACCCATACAAAACATTGAGATACTTAAAAAAAATATATAGGGGGTTATAATTTACAGTTATAATCTTATTCAATATCATTAACATTATTGCATATTTCAAAAATCTAACCGTTGGATTGTATGTTCTTTATACTCTTAATACATATGTCAAATTTTTATACCAATTGAATATTATTTATTATATCTATACTATCTATTAGAGGATTTCCAACTTTAGACTAAACTTTTATATGGTTCAGAAATACCCATAAATCTTACATTTGACAAGAGAAAACTTGAGGACAATTCGGTAAAAATATATCTCTAACTCCACTTAAAATGCCTACAAAATAGGACACTCTCCTACTAATCCATGTTTTCAAAATAAACTTATCCAAAATTTAAATTAAAAAAAAAATCATCACATGTGTGTGATAAGGCTAGTAATCTATAAGATTATATTTTATGCATAATTTTAAACTATAAAAACTTGCAATTTAAATAATTTATTGATCTTTAATTTTCTAGATATTTTACAAGTATAAAGAATATAGGAAGAAAATGTAATTCAATAATAGATTTGTCGAAATTCACCTCCAATAAAAAGATTGAGTAAGGTTGTAACCTTACAAGTATGGAAGATATAAAAATAAAATGTAATCCAATTGTGGATTTGTCAAAATTCATCTCCAATAAAAAGATATTGAATATGGTTTTAACCTTACAAGCATAGAGGATATAAAAATAAAAATAAAATGTAATCTAATGGTGGATTTGTTAAAATTCATTTCCAATAAAAAAATATTGAGTAAAGTTGTAGCTAAATTTTGTCCAAAAATAGGGTGTTGTAGCTAAATTTTGTCCAAAAATAGGGTTGAGTTGCCTTTTGAACTTAATTTTATATCATTATTTTAAGGGGTAATTACACATAACCCACTTGTGGTTTGGGTGAAAATCATTTTGCCTACCCGTGGTTTGAAAAGTATCACTTAACCCACCTGTGGTATGATCTTTTTTTTTTTTTTTTTCGTAACCCACCTCTATTAAAATCATAGGTAAATAGGTATTTTTGCTCAAATTTTATATCTCTCTCCTCCCAAAACAAAAAATAGAGCAAAAATACAAGAGAAACAGATCAAAAAGTAGTATTTGTCTCTCTCTCCATTCACACAAATTTTGAAGATGAAAAACATAAAGAACATACCCAAAAAAAATAAAAAGCCTAAGCCCATTGCCTCCCTCAACCATTTGGCTAACTCCATCACAAACAGAAAAGCCAGTTCTGTTCAAGAATGAAATAAAGAAAAGGCCTGGAAACTGGGCACGTTTTTTCCAATCAAATTGCCCCATCTAACTATGATTTTGTTATGCCCTTCATGTTTTGTTTTGTTTTTTTCGGTGGCTCCTTATGGTGCTGTATATGCAGCTGATAATAATTTGTTGCAATCATTATTCCAATTTCAGTGCCATCCCCACCTTCACACACACCCAAGGCTTCTCCAAGTCCATTGGTTGCTGCGAGCCCAAACCCACTAATGCTTGGCACACCTTTAACCAAAAACCACCATCACTACCGCCTGACGTTGATTCCAGGCATTGGACTTGCAATCACAGCAATTGCTCTTATGATGCTAGTAGTCTTGGTATTTCTTATTCGCAGGAAAAACAGAGAGCAAGAGGATTCTAAAAAAATTAGATAAGACATCTTCAAAAGCTTTTCCTCCTTCTTGGCCAGTGCGAAAATTTCAAGAAGGTATGGCCTTGGATCTTTTTATTACAGCTGCGATCTCTCTTGGCATTGCTAATGCCATATGTCAGAAATCCTTTAATTTTATTTTTTCTTTTGGGGGTGGGATCTGGGGGTGGCATTTAGGGGGGATTTGGGGTTAAGTGTAGGCCTTTCATCTATGTTCCGAAAATTCAGCTATAAGGAGATAAAGAAGGGCGGTGATGTTGATAGCTAAGGTTGAGGAGAGCGGTGATGTAGTTAGCGAAAGGGTTGAGGGAGGCAATGGGGCTTAGGCTTTTTATTTTTTTGGGTATGTTTTTCATGTTCAAAATTTGTGTAAATGGAGAGAGAGACAAATACCACTTTTTGATCTTGTTTCTCTTGCATTTTTGCTCTATTTTTTGTTTTGGGAGGAGAGAGACGTAAAATTTGAGCAAAAATAACTATTTGCCTCTTATTTTAACAGAGGTGAGCTACGAAAAACAAATGGATCATACCACAGGTGGGTTAAGTGATACTTTTCAAACCACGGGTAGGCAAAGTGATTTTCGCCCAAACCACAGGTGGATTATGTGTAATTACCTCTTTTTCAAAAAAAGGTTTGTCAAAAATTGTATTTAAAATTATTTTGGTAACGTTTGGATTGGGCTCTACGTTTCAGCCCTTTTTTTTTTCCTGGACGCGCATCTGTCACTGTTCATTGGCTATGAACAGTGATTTAAGGCTTATGAACAGTGATTTTATGCGTGAACAATAACTTTTCACATTTAAAAATTATTTTGCTACAGTGTTTTTCAGTTTTCAGCTATATCCAAACGGGCCCTTTGTATACAATGCTGATCTGCATTGACAGTATTTAATTTATTTTTTCCTTTTTTTCTTTTTAAATATTTTAAAAAAAAATTCCCTTAGATTCATTTAAATGGATTCAATTGAAAGATTCAAACCCAAAATTCCAATATTCAATGAATAAAGGCTAGTGATGCATCACAAGAGCAAAACCAAAGTGTAAAATCACTAAGAGATTAAAAATATGCATATTTCATTAAACCAAGAATTGTTTTGCCCAATACAACAAAAAGAGGAATTTGAGAGAAATTGCGAGGGAGAGAGAGACGACTCCTTGGTACAACTATTTTCACCCATATGCATCAAAACCATGTTGCTCTTTCATGTTTATATAGGCTTTGTTCTGAAGTTGGAGTTCTAGGGATAAAATGTGAATTCTTTATGTTTGATCTAATTAGGGGTTTTAAATCAAGCTTGGGACATCCATAGGGACTGGTCTATTAATAATGGATGAGGCCATGGACCTCTTTGGTTCTAATTTGATGCTTATGCTTAGTTTGCTTTTATTTAGGCTAATGATTGGCTTACATCAAAATGGGAAAGGCTTGACCAAATGTGATTGGGTGCTCTTTCCCAGTCAATTCAGCCTAGTGGGAAGCTGCCTTAAGTGGTAGCATGCAACTAAAGTTGAGTTAGGAGGTTAACTTGTTCTTAGGGGCTAAGAAAAGTTTGTTTGAAGGTTTCAGTCACATACAACAGGAGCTAGAAGCCACTATTTGGTGAAACTTTTGGGTACTAGACCCTTTCCATGAGCTTTAGGTGCTGCAAATGCCCCTAGCCCACTTTGCAACATGCATAGCTCAGGCTCATGCAAAAGGTCCAAAAAGAGTAAACTTATACCCTCTAAACCATACTCCCTCAAATTCGCCTTATATCACATAAGCTTGGACCATACTTAAAAGAATAAAGTAAATTATAATACACAAATTGGACCCACAAGAAAATTGAACTCGGCCAAATCGAGCTTGTTAGAAAATGTGTTGCAAAATGGGTATTAACAATAATACACACTCAAAAGTGCCTAACTCTTGAATGTCACACAAGGCTTTAAACTCACACACATCGTTCTTTTTTTCTCAACCTCAATATGAGAACTTTCCGACTTGATTTTCTCTTGATAGTTAAATTCACACATGGTTGTCAACATCCCGATCTGAATCCTACGATTTTACAATCCCACTTGCCCAAAATGATCCAGATCTTTCAAGGTTCTTTGCGATCATTCAAGATCAGTAGGATTGTACGATTCTGACGATCCCAAACGACCTTAGTTTCTTGCAATCTTCCTTAACTTGACAGAAGGCTCAATTGGACTTAAATGAAAAATAAAATCTCAATAGACCAAGTTTTTTCACTCTAATGTAAAGAAAGTGTCAGTTGGACCCAAATAAAAAATATCCCAATAGTGTCACATTTTGAGGTTTTTGGCCTCTTTAAATGATGCTTACAAATGGATCTAGTAATGTATAGTAATTATATCAATAAATGTATAATTTATGTGATTATTTAATATACCAATGTGTATTTTTTGTTTTTTTTCCTTAAATAATGTAGTATCTTACGATTTACGATCCGATCTTACGATTTACAATCTGATCATACGATCTACGATCCCACTTACCTTCCATAATCCTACGCAAGATCCCGATTTTGATAACCTTGAACTCACACACAGAGGATAAAGGGAAGTGGATTTTTTTCCTTCATGTTAGTAGAGCCACTTGCAGAGCCAGGGGGTGAGGGGGGCCCCTCTAAGCTCCCCAAAAATTCCTTTAAAATATGAGGGAATTTAGCACCTAACGGAAACTTTAGCTATAAATTTGGAGTAAATTTAGATTAGTTTGCTCTAACCGAAACCTTAGCTATAAAATTGGAATAAATTTAGGTTATTTTGCATTTAAGGGAACCTTTAGATGAGTTTGCTTCCAAAATATAAGTGTAACCCCACCTCCCTATCAAGAGATAAACATAACCTCATAGGTACCGTTAATAGTATCTCACTATACGTAAAATTTTAGTTTCTTGTTTTTTACTGATTAATTTTTTATAAAAGGTTAGATGTTAGAACACTTTCTTGTCATTTGGCAGACGTAGGGGGAAAAAACCTAATAGGACTTTTTAAGATAATAGAGCAGTGAATATAGTTTTTACAACTTATCTCTAATGCATAAGTTGCTTTTTCTCAATTCACTTATTGGTTTTCATTTCCCAAACTAGCAAAAAAGAGATAGAGAGATAAGTATAACATGAGAACATAAAAATTAATTGACTAACGTAATTTTTTACAATAATTGAAATTCAATTTATCCATATCACAACATTTTAAAGTTCAAATAATATCTCTCTATCATTACACTTCAACTCAAAATAGTGGATCACATATTTTATACTTAAAAAATAATCATTAAAAACAAAACACAACACTAATCCATAATGCCTTAGGGTCCGTTTGATTGGGAGGATGAAAAATGGGAGAATAGAAAATGGAGAGAGGATGGAAAACTAGGAGGATAGAAAAGATTTTGGTTTCCCTCATTTGTGTTTGGTTGGGAGAGTGGAAAAGTTGAGGGATGAAAAACTTTTTTGTTTGGTTGAAAATAAAGTTTATATAAATTTACCATCACATCTCTATTAAATAAAACAAAAAGTAACACGTTATACTTTTAAAAAATTGTTAATAGATGGACACTTCAATAAAAAAAAAAAAGCATAAGAAATTAACCCAAAATTGTTTTATAAAAAAAAAAAAGAACAAAAACAAAAATCAGCCACAATTAATGATAAAATATACATATGAGTACTAAAAAAAGAAGAAAGCTACATGTCCAAAAAAAAAAAGAGGATGTCAACACACGTTAGTAACAGAAAGAAAAAAAATCAAAAGATTAAAAAAAAAAAAAACCAACACGTTGTAAACTTGGAGGTGAATTCCAAGGGTATTTCTGTAAGCTCATTTTATGAGCTTTTCTTTCTCAGTTTTCTTTCCATTTTGGGGAGAAAATTTTTTGGTGGGTCCGGAGAGAAAACACATAGACCCCACCAATTATTTTCCTTCCTCCCCACTCAACCAAACACACTCCAAAAAGTTTTACTTCCTATTTTTTCTCCAAAGTTTTCCATCCATCATATTTCACCTCCAAACAAACATACCCTTAATCCCTATTAGTCTCATCACACGCGCTCCGCACGTGCAATGAGAAATTTTATTTATTTTGAATATAATATAATTTTTCGATTTGAATTTATCTATTGTTAGTGATGTTACATTGGAAATGATTTTTATAAAACTAAAATTTGAAATTTGAAATGGGGTAAATTGCTAGTTTAGTGTGTGTTAATTTTTAGGAAAAAATATATCAAACATATGTTTAGATAGAAAGTGTGCTAATTTTTAAGAAAAAAGTTTGTCTAATGGTTTTTTTTTTTTAAAAAAAATTTGAATTGCAATTTTAACCCTATTTTTTTAATTTTTAAGAATAAGAATTTTCTAATTAGATTAGGAGTATTTTTGACATTTTTTTAAAACATAACTAACTTTTTGAATACTCTTAATATTTAGATATACTAATCTTTTCCCCCCTCAATCCCTTGATTCTTTCAAAGTTTCGAACGGTAGGTCTTTTCCCCTAAACTCAACTTTTAAATAGTTAGAAAAAAAAAATTGGAAAAAAAGTTGAATTTTATGTCATTTTAAAAGCAATCAAGGTAGTGAGGTGGTGTATAGAACTTTCAAGATATATTGCTATATTTTTTTCTAACACTTTTTACATTGATCAATTTTATTTCAATTTATTTTGAGTTATTAAAGTACATGTTTAAACTTATGTACTTAAATTAATCTCTTGAATTATTGCTTTCAATTTTATCTTTTTAACTCAAATAAAGAAATTAAACAATAGCATTGTTCTAATTCTTAGTTAGTACTTAGGCCTTACCAATACGGCAAGGCATCTATAATGTTTCCTCTAAGTTTTACAATTAGATATTATTGAACACTATTTTAAGAATTGACAAAGGTATTATCTTTAGGAAACATTCCGAACTCGCCCATAGTCAAACGAATATAGTCCAAGTACCATCACTAAACTTTCTAATAATTTACCTAATCAATGCTTTTTGGTGGAGCGTGACTTTAGATAAGACAGGGCCCAAAGAATTCACGAGCTAATTGTGGTAGATGCTCCTAGTGGAAAATTTGATAGTCGGATATCCTTATCAAAGAATAGATCCTTATTCCTTATTGATTATAATACAAATAGTGCCACCCCAAAAGAAAATAGGCGTAGTAAATAGTGATAATTACCTAAAAGAGTATAGATATGTAAGGAATAAGGATCTATTATTTATTCCCACTACGCCACCATAAGTATGATAGTATCTTTAAAAAAAAAATACACTATACTGTTCTAAACTATATCTCAAATTATTCTAAACTTTTTGAAGTCACGTTTTGCATTATAAACTATGACTCATGATACACTTTGCATCACGATGTCAATTTTGCTGTTAGCTTGGATGAAAATCGAAAGTTTAAAACACAAAGTATAATTTTTTTTTAGAGAGTTTCAACCTATGACGTCCCCTCCTGATGATCGCTCTTTCTCATCAGACTAAGACACCAATCAGTTTTTGGTGTAGGCGGGAATTGAACCCCAGATCTCTTATACAACCATTAGAGATTTTACCAGTTGAGCTAACTAGAACCCACAAACACAAAGTATAATTAAGATTATAGTTTAAAGTGATAAAATGTAATTTCTTATATTTTAGGACAGAAAATATATGTATTTGAAAAATTTTAAGTACAAAGTGTAACGAAGTATATTTTATAGTGATACGGTACGATTTCCTCAACAAATAAAAAAGTATAAATATTTCTCTTTACCAGTGTGCATTGATGCATGAACAAGCCAGCATCATGTTTGCTACGTCATTCCTTTTCCAAATGGAACTTCAATTTCATGGATTCTGACTATAAAAAGTCAGAAAGGGGAGCAAATTTGTGGAACACAGAAAAGCAAATGAAAAAGAATGGAGTGTAACATGGACTTTAGTAAATAAATACAACTTCAATGCCATTACACACTGATGAGTAGACCTTGGTGTTTTTCTTTGTCATTCTCCTGGGTTTGGAAGAAAAAAAAAATGTCGCTCTAAATTTAGTAATAAAATAAAATATTAACAGAAGTGCGTCAGTTTTTTATTGGGCCCTAAGTCACAAAACCGAATACTTGTCATTATCATGCGCTATTCCTAATAGAATTTATTGACCAATGATGTAATGCTTAATGCCGTTTATTCTAAAAAAAAATGATGTAATGCTTAATGAATCATTACCGGTTCTCCAATAAACCCAAAGAGAGAAAGAGAGAGGTGGTGATTACTCGAAAACCAAGTTGAAAATAGCTTGATTTAGTGCCTAAAAGTAGAAAAAGCTAATATGAATATTTTGGGTATGAGTAATTATTCAATATTTTTGAAGTACATATTTCCTCATCTCATGTAACAGTGGTCACATAAATTTAAATTCAAAATAAGATTTACTATTTATGTGAAACAAGTATCCTGTCATTTTGAATTTATGCTCTCAACAAAAACTTGCTTGAAAAACTTAAATTTTAGATGACTATTTTGAACACTAAAAGCCCAAGTTCAATGGATCTCATAATGCACTCTCAGCCATGCTGATGGGCCGAGGCAGACTATTAATTATTGGCCCTCTCTTCCAAGTTGAATGTTTGGTAAGCTGGATTTTTATGACTTTTTGGGAGCTTGATGTGTCACCCTTGGCCTTGTAAGTTGCAAAATGAGAAAGCATGTAATAGATGTTCCTTAAGTATCCTAGCTCAACATTTTTTTAAAATTTTTTTTATTTTGTCTTCAAATCCACTTTATTCATATTTGGTAAGAAAAGAATACTAATTTAATATAGCTTCCTTTATCGCAATAATCCTTGGCTTAGATGAAACTTGTAATGGGTATGTACTTGCTATGGAGGAGGATTCCTCACTCTCAAAGATCTGTTGAGGTCACTGCTGCTCCTCCCTCAACAAGGACAAGGTAAACAGTAATCAAAATTTTTTTTTCCTCACCAAAATATAAGTTGAATTTTATATGATCAAACAAAATCATCACGATCTTTAGCCTTTCTTTGTTTTCAAAAAAATCACTTTCTTTAGATATCATGAATAAGATAAACATAAACCCTGTCAAACTTTGTACTTGTATTACATGTTATTGTGAGCTTAGTATTGATCTAGAGTCTTCAGGTATTGGGGGGGTGATGATTCGTACTAGAATGTGAAAAAATATTACTACCTTGAGTTTCAGCCATACAGGTGGAACAATTTAAAATTGAAGCTCACTTCCATTTTCTGTAAATTACTAATTTAATTAATTGTGTGAAAACCGAAAGAAAAAAGCACGTGGGATGAAGATATGCTAGCAGTTCTGCATGTTGAAAAAGTACTACAAAAAATTTCACATCACTGTAACGTGATAAAGTGTGATTGGTAAAAAAAAATGATAGATCCATGTATAAGTGGTGGTTAACTATTCACTGTCTATTACGTCAAAATTGTGGCAAAACATTTGTGGAATAATTTGTGATCCTAGAATTACTCACAATTGGCTTGCACTCAATATCTGGAACTGGTCTCCCCTTCCTTGGTAGTGAGTGAGTCTGAATTGGATGAAAGCCCAAGAGAATATCATTTTCTGGTAGTGAAATACTGCTGAGATTGAACTTAAAGCAAATACAATTGTGAAGCCACATTTCTTAACACTACCTATGGAAGCTGCTTTAAATCATAGCTAAGTTAAAGTAATTAGATTCAAGGTGGACAAAGATCCAATCTTTCTATGCATTGTTGGTGGCATCCAGAGGGCACTCCTTACCAGAGATTTGGGCATAGAGTCTTGTATGATGCTGGAAGCTCTGCTTAACTGCTAAACTCTCATCTATTATTCAAGAGGTTTAGGCTCAGACTCTTTGGTCCTGAGTCCTGACCCAAAATAAGCTAACTTTAAGTGGAAAAGCATGGTGAAGATGACAAAATCATCTGGTTTCCAAGTCATATCCCCAATCATGGCTTTATTAGCTGATTGTTAATCAAAGACAGTTTAATTAGCAAGGAAAGGCCTAGTCAAGTTTTGTCCCAACTCCCGAGATCATCTGTGCTATGATTGTTCTTTCACCAAAGAATGTGGCCAGAATTTCTCGTTAGTTGCTTGTATGGTAGAAACTAGAAAGCTGGGATGTGGAGGTTAGTTTGGCAATCAATCAGCTGAAAGGACAATTATAAGAACGTGACAAGCTGCCATTGCAAGTGCTACAATAATTGATGTTTACACTTCCATTTCACTGTCCCCAGCAAAAACAAGGTAGGTATCTGTCTCTAAAGCCTCTTGAATCCTTTGCTTGATGAAATCAAATATGTTTTGAGTGGAGCCCAGAACTCCCATAAGTATAGTTTCTGCTACAATTTCCAGGAAAAAAAATCTCCCCTGGAACTTCAAAATGAGCTATCACATATGTACTATCAGAATATAGAACTTTTTTCCCAGAATATATATGCTTCATCTTCTCCAAGACATCATATCCTAATAAGTTATGTACAAATTACAATACATTTCCATCCTGGTATAAAAGATTTATAGAAATAAACAAAGTAAGCAACTTGTGACTAAAATTATTTCAGTAACTTTAAACACAAGCAAAATAGCACAAAATTGAATGGATCCAATATAGAAAGAATTCTAATGGGAAAATCAAAGAAATATTATATTCTAATGATTATGTCATGATTATGTAACCCTGGATGTAATCAACTGACCATCTTGAATTAATTGAAATTCTGTCCATATTTAGCAAGAAAAGTATAAAACTATTTCCATTACATAAACCTACCAGTCTGAGAGGAACATACCAATCTGTTCACTTCCTATCTCGTATACACTACTTCTAACATTTTCCTACTTGCTCCTGGTGTACTGCCCTGATAAAACTTCCAATTCAGTTTCTACAGCGACAATACCTTTAATTACTTTTGAATTTTGATGCAGCTTCACTTATTGATTTTTGACTCAAATGCTTTTTTATATGATCCCAATAAACACAAGAAAGTAAAAGTATTATTGCCGATTAATTAAAAAGCACTATTATCTTAATATGCTGCTGATTTTGCTAATGAAGATTGATTCAAAAATTTAATTCAGAACCATATCAACCATGTCATCAATAAGACACAAAGGAAAAAGTTGAAGGAGGATAGGTCATAAGTTCCAGTAAAAGATGGTTCCCAGACCACTGCCATTTGCCAGAGAAGGATGAAAATAATCAACCCAGGAACTGGAAAATTTTAGGACAAAAAACTTTTTAAAAAACATTCCTTTTATTAAATACAAGATACAACTAGAAAGTAAACAAAATTGATATGATATAAAATCCAAAAGCCACGTTTAATCCATACCACATATCTTAAAAAGTAGTTATACCCAAAAAAAGAAAAGAAGAGAAAAAACCCTAAAGCAACTAAAGGGTTACATGGTAATAGTGCAGGCAAGGCAACAGTGATACTATTGAAGTCTCTCGTGGTGTCCTGGAAATATCTCAGCAACCTCTTCATTTCCCATTATAGCCATCCACTGAAACAACTTGGTAATATTGCAGTCATGTAGGGATCAGGTCCATAAAGTATGTTTAAAATTTATATTATAGGAATCCCTGGAAAACAATTCAGCACATAAAAAAGCATGGACCAATTAATACATCAGCATAACTTAAGAATTGTTTGCACAACATTAGAAGAAGCACAGGTAATAATTGAACAGAGCAAAATGACAGAGATAATAAAATCTACCTTAAGAATTGTTTGCACAGCATTAGAAGAAGCACAGGTAATTGTTGGTATAAGTTCACGATCATGAGCACGCGCTTTTATTCTACCCAAGTGTTTACATATGTAACATGCAAAGGAGATGAAACTGCAGCTGCCTTGAGAAGGTACATGTATGCAAGACCGGCTGCAGCATCTGCCAGAGAGTTGACAGCCAGTACACATAAACCGTTACCATCAATATACAGTTAGAGGCAAATAGAAGTAATACATAAGATGTGGGTGTTCTTCACAAAGAGAGCACATCCAGGTGATTGATGATTTCATCATCAGCATGTTTCTTCATTACAAATTGTTTATTTTGCTTCATCTGTCATATTCAAAGCAGTTTTTTGTTTTATTTTTAAAGGGCAATTTCAACAATCTGGGATATTAGGCATAGTGAAGGAGAATAATAAAGTTCATGAATGAAGGTAAAACAGTTTTTGTCCAATACAAGCTCACACGTCAAGATTATAAACGTTGGCAGAAAGGTGTGCTTATGTCTTTACGTTTGGCTAATGGCAATATAGCCAGAATGACCACAAAGCTGAGCCTCCAGGGCACAAAATCAAATATTTGAGCTAGGTTGGACTAATGGTACATCCAAGTCACAAGTAAATTATTGAAAGAACCAATTATTGCTGAAAAAATCTCAAGTGGGTTTCTGTAGTCACCAGTGCATGAACCTAATCCCTAAAGCCTAAAGGAGTTGCCATCATCTTGTAATTAAAGACACGTTATATTGAGAGATAGTTGAAAAGTTTGTTTTGTATTCATTAGCTTAACAAATCAACCAAAAAGAAAGAAACAAATAAGGAGTAAGACAGTACCTTTCAAAATCCAGCCTAATCAAGAATCGCATGCACGTTTTCCCAAATAAAATCCACACTTAAGACCGTGCTAAATTGACATCCAGCTTTTGCCATCCTGTGGTATCTGCCATAATCAATGCCTCAGATGTCCATATACGAGGCCAAATCTTCTCCGCAGTTGTTAATACTTAATACCCCTTGCAACTCTGGACCCATATAAAATAAAAATAATCAACAAAACACTATTTTCTAGTGGTTTATTACAGTAACAAGTTCTTTAACCTTCAACACATTATAACACAAGAACCTTGCTTGCATTTAAAGCACGAATCTTATGAACCTAACACCGCCAGAAAATTCACCATAAAGGCAAAAACAGAAGAATCATCAAAATTTTCCTCCAATTAGCATAGTTGAATTTCTCCCAATATCACCAATTAATATGTTCTAAGGCCCTGGTGGCAAAATGCATAAAGTGAAAAGATCTACTAAATAGCAAGATTAAAAACATGAAGAGAAACCCAATTAGATGCGCTAAGAACCTTATTGCTCAATTGGTAACTCCTAATATCTCTAACTGAGACATCCAAGGTTCAAATCACCCCTCTCCCAACGGAACTATTGGAAAAAAGAAACCCAAACAAATGCAATCTTATTCTTTTTTTTTTACACATCTTAAGTGGAGGAGGAGAATTTGAACCATCAACATCTCTTACAGAAACAGTCATTGGTGATACAATCTTAAATATTTCTTCTATTTCATTTTTTGAAAATTACATTTCTTCTATTTTTAATTACATAATAAATACCCTTTAAAAAAAAATCCCCTTTTCCCTATTCACTCTAAAACAGTACCGACCAATACATAACAAAATCTAAAACTTCACATTCTTTTACCAACTCTCCATCTATAACGCCATCAAAGTAAACAACAAATCTAATACTTCAATATCTTATATATATCTTTTTTGTAGATACAACAACCAGAAGTGCCCGTTAACATAAAGATCATTCGCGATGCAAAGTCTTGTACATTTCTTCTATTTATAGTTACATAAAAATAAAAATAAAATAGAAAAACCCTTTTTTCCCTATTCTCTATTCACACAAAAACAGCACCAACACATACAGAACAAAATCTAAAACTTCACATACCAACTCATCCATTTATAACGCCGTCAAAGTAAACAACAAATCTAATACTTAAATATCTTCTATACATCTTCTTTTTGTGTGGATACATCTTTAAGTGGAGGAATGGGATTTGAACCTGAATATTTATGATAAAAACAACTAGAAGTGCCCGTTCATTCTCGATACAAAATCTTATACATTTCTTGTATTTTTAGTTACATTAAAAAATAAAAAAAAATACCCTTTTTTTTTTTCACTATTCCCTATTCACACTATTAATGCATCCTCAAAAGTAAACAACATAATTCCAAAAGCAAATAAAAACAAAATGAAATCTTTAAAAGACTAAAGGGAATAATAATAATTAGATAAACAAAACAACAAGCAGTTGTTGTTGTTGTTGTTGTTGTAATTGTAATTGTCATTAGCTAATAATAATTAACCTGAGGTTGTTGTGGGAGCAAAGCCTTGGTCCTCTTTTGCATAGCAACGAGGACATTGTGCCACGTGTTTACTCTAGAATGCGACTTGCCGTGCAAGCCAACGTTCAAGTCCGACAAGTCGTCAGCCTTGACCATAGCCACTTCCTCCGGATCCGCACCGTCCAGCACGTAAATCAAGCACGAGCAGAACCCTTTGGAAATCTCCGAGTCGCTGTCGGCCCGGAACCGAACCCGACCCGACTCGTCCAACTCGGCCTCCACCCACACCTGGGTCGTGCACCCCGTGACCCGGTTCTCCGGAGCCCGAGTCCTTGACTCGTCGGCCGGAGGAAGAATCGCGGCGTAGTGCAGCAGCCGCTTCACCCGGTCGATTGGCTCGTGCAGGGCCCTGAACTCCGTCGCCAGGCGGTGGAGCTTGTCGGACACGAGCTCCGACGACGGAGCTAGCGGAGCCTCCGTCGCCGTCAAGGCGGAGCACGAATCGAAACCCGATACGCGAATGCACTTCAAAGGCGCGAACGTGAATTTTCTCTCGCTCACGTTGTCTATAAACTTCAACCTAGTTCGCTGTGAAAATTTCACGGAACTAAAACCAAACAAAAAAGAAGAAGAAGAAAGAGAAAGTGGTGTTGTTGTTGTTGGAACAGAGACCATGTTGTTGTTGTTGTTGTTTTTTCTGAGGAACCAAAAAAAAAATGTAAGTAGTAAAATTAATGTAAGAGAAAGTGAAAAGTGTGTGTGTGAGAGAGAGTTGGTTAAGAATAGAATAGTTGAGAGAGAGAGAGAGAGAGAGAGAGCAAGTAAATGGGAGGGAGATCCTTAAAGTGCGCACCGTCTGTTGTCTGAATCTAAAGAGCTTGTGTTGTGTTGTGTTGTGTTGTGTGTAGAGGATAGTGGGGGGAATCTTTAGTTATATATATTGAGGGGGGGAGAAAGTTAGTGGGCCTCCGCCGCCAGGCCCAGCCAGCTGCCACTGCCACTAACCACTACTACCCCTACGCGCCATAATTTTTGGGGTAAATTAAAAAGTCAATACTTTCTTAAAAAAGAATATTTGAAAAGTCTACTGTTATTTATTTAGAGCACTAACATTTTAGAAACACACACTCAAAATTACCATTTCCTAGGTTACTATTGCTAAAATAAATTAGCTGATATAGTAAATGGGGGTACTTGATCCTGGAGTAGGTTTCTTTTCTTTTCTTTTTTGTCTTTATACTAAATTTTATTGGCTTTTTTTTTCCTCTCTTTATTATTGATCTTCACTCTCTCTCACCCGTTTCTCTCTCATCAGTCCCTTCCACTTCTCTCTCTCTCTCTCTCTCTCTCTCCTCATACCTCACCACCATCGTGGGTCTGCTGGCATGGGATGTAGGTGTTTGACAGATCACAGTTGCATATACCACCAACTTGAATTTTTCGCTTAATGACATGTTTCTTATCGTGTTGCTTTTGAGTCAATTCGTTTATAACTCGAACCCGCTAAAACCAAACTTTAATTTATAAAAGTCCGTGTTGTGTTTGTGGATTATATCAAATATCGACACCTCTAGTTAACGGGTACTTTTAATCCATTTATTAATGGATCATTTTAAGAAAATTTTTATACAAATGTTATATAAAAAAAATTCATTTTTTTTTCCTTTCTCATAAAAAGTTTTTGAAAATATTTCCTAACTAATACTTTTAGAGCATTTGCAAACTTTTCCCTTCACTTTATCCACGAAAAATATTTTTATTTTGTAAAGAGCAAAGCTACAAAGAAAATAGTTTGTACAACATTGATTTGGTACTTGGTAGGTTATTATTAACTCTATAGTCATAACTTTTATCATAAAAAATTTCACAATAAGAAAGTCTATGGACACAACTTTTGTTTCACAACTCTTATCAATTATCACAAATCACAATCTTGACATGTGTCACTATGAATAATGGAGGAAAAACGGTGAGTTTATGTAAAAGTGATGATTCATTAATCACAATTGCATATACTATCAAGTTGTAACAATGTGTGGTCCTAGAATATATATTTCACAATTTTATTTTTTGAGAAACAAACATATACTCACACTCAAGGGAAAGGGATTGTGTCCACCATTCACATTTATAGGGGACACAACTAACATTTATGGACTTGCCACTTTTTCTCAATTACTTAAGTTGACCGGAAAATTATTGAATACTCTGGGAGTAACATAAATGTGTACTCCCCCTCTCTCACAAGAATTGTAGGTCCCAGCATAAAATTAATTAGTAGAACTCACAGTTATGTGAGAGGGGGAAGCATTTATAGTACTCCAAGAGTACTCAATAATTACCCAAGTTGACCAACTCAGTAATTGTGAAATTTGTTAAGGAAAAAAAATATAGGTATCACTTATCATAATTGATTACTCTAAACTTATTGTTTTGTAAATTGAATGTAAGGGCCAGCAGCAAGCTAGGGCGGATCATTTGGATTAGCAGTGGGCAAGGCCGTTGACTAGTTAATAGGGCGGGTTAGAACAGCTCAAAGTGAAAACTCCAGCCTATGGCCTTACCCAATGGGAAATGCCCATTTTGCCTATAGTGTACTAGGCTACTATGATTTTTTAATAAGCCTTCGATGGGTTTATAAAATTTAATACAAAATTATAATTATATTACATTTGAAAACACAAATTTTTAATTTGAACTATTAAATATATTTTTCATAACCATTGATTAACTTTTTTTGATTGAATAAATAAGTATATTGATGTGTGTGTGTGTGTGTATGTGTGTGTATATATATATAGTAGGGTGAGAATAATTGCATCATTACAAAAAAAGGAAAGAATCAATTTCTTTGTTGTTTTAAAGGAAAGAATCAAAGAACTCAAAACCTATTTAAATTTTTATGTAAAAAACTATTTAATTTTTTTTATTAAGGTTATAATTTTTTTTTCTTTTTCTATATTTTAATTTAAAAAATTTCCAACAATTATTATTATTTTTATTTAAAAAAAAATAAAAGTTTCTAGACTATTAGACTATAAGTTTCTAGAACTATCCTCATTAATTTAAACTATGAAAAAAGAATGGTATTGACTTTACAAATAAATTAAAGGGTAAGATAGAAATTTTGTTTATTTATTTTAGAAAGAGGACTTCATTTTGGGACATCCCAAAATAGAATAGAGGACCAACAAATTAGAATGGAGAGAGTATTTAGTAAGCATGATTTAACACAATCACTTTAAGTATCCTATTGATTAAGTGTGTGGTTTTAAAGTATTCCTCTCATGTCTCAAGTTCAACCCTCACCCCCAAAATAATTTCGTTTTAAATTCAAGGTTAACTGGCCCGAGCAACAAGCTGGGCTAAAGAGCCGTCGAACAACAGGTGTCCATGGGTAGAAAAAACAGTCCATGGCTTAGCCCATTAGGCTATTGGGCTACCTATGTGTCATAATAGTACTAGGTTGGGCCACCCATTAACCCGGTGGGTTGGCAGGATACTGGGCCTGGTTGTGGGATATTTGGTGACCCTGAATTGAATGGTGATTTGGTTCCCATAAAACTCATAAAAACTAATCAAATTGGTGATTTGTGGACAATAACCAAAATCTTTTCGTTTATCTTTTTTCTCTCAATTCAAAGAAAATAAGTAGTAGATATGATCTGTTAAATATATTCTAGGCTAAACATATTATTTTTGTCCCTAAATTTTACCAATTTTTTTTCCTTCCTAACCTTTAAAATGTTTGTTTTTCACCTCTAAATTTTGTAAAGAACCTTTTCCAATAGTTTAGGGGAAAAAATTCTACAGTTCATATAGTTTTAAAAACTAGAATGGTCAAAAAATCGAAAATGAATCTTTTTGGGATCCAATCTCGATTGAATATGTAGGTCTAGTCTGGTTTTTAAGACAGTGATAGTTTAAGGATTAAAAATAATTTTTTTGATAGTTTAAAAACAAAAAGTGAAAACTTCTTAATAGTTAAGGAACAAAAAAAAATTTCATGCAAATTTTAGGAACAAATAATATTGTAGCATATATTCTAAAGTCATCATATAAAGAAAATAAAGTAATTTATAATTTGCAGTATCTAAAAAGCATTTTTATTAGCAGCAGTGAAAATGTTAAGGTATAAACTTCAGACAAGAGACAAAAAGATTCATATTTTGGATATAAAGTTTAGGTATAGAATTTGTTTATCCTAAAGTGTGAAGGTCAGCATTTCTATACTTCTATTCCCTACGTTAAGTTCATAGAAAAAATCGACAGGGACAGGGACAGGGAACAGTATCATGTTTGACTCGGGTTATAGTTTCTATTCAAATTTGATTGTTATACTGCTTGCTTCCTAGATTAAGAAATCTGTGACGGGTGGCATTGAATTTCACCATGTATTATTGTCTAAAGCATTCAAGCCGAGAGTGAGACATCACATGACCAAAAGGATAAGAGGTCCCAAAAAAAAAATGGCATTGATTACCAAGAGAGATTGGTGTTTCAGCAACTTAAAAGAATAGTCCTTCTGTCACATAAAGTGATACAATAAATACTATAATTCACCTGTGTAATGAGTTGTGGTTGGTAAAAGGGTGATAATAAATCCATATAGAGACATTCTTCTATTAACCATAATTCATTACATAGACGAATTGTGACATTAATTTGTTGTGTCACTTTATGTGGCACTAGAATCACCGGTAACTTTAAAGTTCAGAGTTTTCAACTTTCTTCAATTATGTTTCCGTGATATTCACGTGGATGTGACACTGAAGTCTGAACGCAGAAAATGAAAAAAGAATACAAAAAAGAAAAAAGAAAAAAATTATCTTTGTTTCTTTTTTGAGCTTGAAAATAATTTAGTACTCTAGAATTCCTAATAAATATTTTTCACCATATTTCAACAAAATCTTGAAATAATTTCTTTTCTTTCTCTAATAAGGTATTCTATCTTTGTCAAATAATTAATTTATTACCCAACTATCTTCTTTGTAAATATGGAAAAAAAAAAAATCCTGAAATCAATTTTTATTTTTAATCCTCAGGAAGGTACTCTATCTTTTTCAAATAAATAATTTAATCAATTATCTTCTTTGTAACGCAAAATATTAAATAATAATTTTTGCTTTATTAAACAGTTTGTACTTTGTAGTCCTTGAATTCTTATGTAATCTTGTTCCCTCTTTTATTTCTATCATGCTTGAATTCCATGGTTTCCGGTTTTTTTTTTTTGGAAGCCCGTGGTTTTCATTAAGTACGCTAAAAGTGGAAGAAAAAAAAACCCATAAATACGTACTTTCTCATCTCACATAATTATGGGTCTTACTAATTAAATTTATGATGAAACTTACAATTTATGTGAGAGGGAGAAATACACATTTATGGTACTCCCGGAGTATTTAATAATTTTTCCTTAATTATACATTTTGGTATGACATACAATTTAAAGATGAGTTTATAGTTGTCTTTAGGACATTTGTTAATAAATTATTTTAAAAAACTTTTAAAACTATTTTAATAAGAAATTTAAAAAATTGTAAAAAAAAAATTAATTAATTATTATTATTATTTTACCATAATAAATTTTTAAAAATATTTCTTAAACTAATGATTTTAGAGCATTCGTTAACTTTTTCCTTTAATAATTTATAAAGGTCATACTTACTACCCAAGGCCTCCAATTTTATAGGAAGATATGATTCGTAAGCAATTATATCTTTAATTTGGAAGAGACGGATTATTCAAAACCACAATATATATATATTTTGGTGGATCATGGATGACACTATGCACTAAAGTCCAGCCTTTTAAACTAACTTGAAAAAATTAATAGATAATTCAAAGTTTATATACAATTGTTATATTAAGTTAGGGTCTCATGATAACTTTCTACACAAGACTTTTTTTTTTTCCCTTTCTATTTTTGGTTGAGAGGTGCTTTTTTTTCTATAGTTTCTCTTTGCGGCGGATGTTTAATTTAATAATTTTGTTTACAGTCACCTAAAACATAAAATATCATTGTTTTTTCTTAGAAAATTTTAACTTATGACATTTGCTCCTGATGATAACTCTTTATTATCAGACCAAAACATCGATCTATTTTTTTTACTTATTTATAAAACATCATTGTTATTAGCTTAATCTCTTCAAATATATCTGTTATATATGGGTAGAATAAGAGGGCCAGATGATTCTATTAATTTATCATTAACTAAATCCAAATTTTAACCAAATACACACTTTTTTTTGGTAAACATGGAATTAACATTAACTAAGAAACATTGCCAGCAGCAACATTTGCACAAAGTCTGGGGCGATATACGCTAGTCATATCATCATATAGAAGCTTAGAAATAGGGGGTGGGGAACAAAAACTAAAGACAAAACATCAAAAGTCGACCCCATTTTTGCTAAAGCATCAGCACAAAATTTGCTTCCCTGAAGCAATGCGATAATTTAACTTAAGGCAGCCGGAGCAACAATTCCCTGCAATCATCAACAAGACCAGAAAAGTCACCATTAGTGTTGACATTGCTAGATACTAAGGAAATTGGGGCAGATGCATCAAGCTCAATTTCCATTGCAGAAATTCCCTTATCTAAGCACAGCTCCAACCCGTCCCTCAAAGCCCATAGCTCCGCGGCGATACTTAAGCTAACACTGATGGTCTTAGCAAATCCCACCACCCACTGACCCGCACAGTTCCTCAGCAAGCCACCACACCCTGACAGCCCACTAGTGTAGACAAAGGAGCCATCGGTATTAAGTTTATGCCATCCTTCAGCTGGCTTCAGCCATTGGACTTGCTTCAAAAGCCTATCCTTTCTCTTTTTGGGGTCCAAAATGCTATACATAATCTCACGCGTTTGCATTTCCACTGCTTGGACGAGATTTGATTTGAGGGCTGCTGTTTAAAGGCCTTTCTATTTCGTTGCAGCCACAGGTTCCACAAGCCGAGCAGGAAAAAATTGCACCAGTTGTAGTCCTTGCCAGTTGCCTTTACTGATTCTAAGGCATTTATTTTGATCCAAGACACAAGGTCCTCCGAGAAGGAGTGCTTGAGATTGTCAGGGCAGCTAGATTGCTACCAAAACGCACTTAAGAATATATATTGTTGGACCGTGAGTTACGCCATTCCACCTCAAAACTAATTGGTGATAAAAAAGACACACTCAAATCTTTTATAAAATTCGACATCACGTCACCCGGGCCTGTTTTTAGAGTGGTTGTAGGGAGTCAAATTGTGATTACCCAACACACACACACACACACACACACACATGAATTGAATCAAAATTCACAAGTGTCATATATGTTTTGAAACAATTATAAATAGGACAGAGTTTGACTACAAATTAGGTTGTAGCCAATGAATATAAGTCTCATTGAAAAGATTAACATGACTACATATTTTGTGCCAATCGAATGCTATTTACTATTCAATCTATAAAATTATTTGTTATGCATAATTTTTTACTACACAAATTTGAAATTTAAACACTTAATTAATGATATAGTTAGATCTTTGATATTTTGAAAATTTTGCAAGCATACAAAATAAAAAAAGAAAATGTAATTTAATGGTGAATTTATCAAAATTCACATTCAAATTTGTAGCTCAACTTTGCTCTCATAAATATTTCTCTCCAAAGGTCTTATACAACAAAGTTTTTTTTTTAGAGTTTCAACCTATGACGTCCACTCTTAATGATAATTTTTTTTTTTATCATCATACTAAAACACCAATTGATTTTTGGTGTAAGCGGGAATTGAATCACGATTTCTTATACAAAAAATTATTCACTCTAAATATGGCAATATTTTTTGGAAGTATTAAAAAATGGTACACGTAATTTGGTATGCTGATGAATTTTTCCATTAATTAGGAGTCAGGCATTACTTTTTCTTTGATATGGTTAACTGCTTTCTTTGACGAAGCGCATTAGGCCAATGTAACTATCAACTATTTCAAAGTGAAGTACGTTAAAATAATCAAAACGAATCTTTCTTATACAATTACTTTTTTTTTTTTGTTCCAGCTAGCTCAACTGGTAAAATCTTTGATAGTTGAATAAGAGATCTAGAGTTCAATCCCCACCTACACCAAAAAAATGATTGGTGTCTTGGTCTGATGATAAAGAGCTATCATTAGGAGCGAACGCCATAGATTGAAACTTTCCCTAAATTTTTTTTTTTTTCTCAACTTCCTTCCCCTAGGCCTAGTGTGTGGCAATGATCCAATCATCCAAATTAAATCATGATGAATGACTCATTGACAAATGGTTTACGCCAAAAACTGATTAGTGTCTTGGTCTGATGATAAAGAGCTATCATTAGGAGCGGACACCATAGATTGAAACTTTCCCTAAAAAAAAAAATTAATTAATTTTTTCTCAACTTCCTTCCCCTAGGCCTAGTGTGTGGAAATGATCTAATCATCCAAATTAAATCATGATGAATGGCTCATTGACAAATGGTCTACCACCTTGTTTAAAAGTCAATTGATTTGAAATTCAAATAAATATGTATCATAAATTATTAGTAAATGTTATTGGACAAGTTTCACTTCTTTAAATTTTTTTTTCTTGATGGGTTCTAGTTTGTTTAATTGGTAAAATCTCTTATTGTCGAATAAGAGATATGAGGTTTGATTCCCGCCTATATAAAAAAACCAATTGGTGACTTGATCTGATGATAAATAATAATTATCTAGAGCAGACATTGTAAATTAAAACTATCTCTGAAAAAAATATCCTTAAAATAAATTGAGAACTCTGTCTGGAAATCCATTTGAAATTATTTATTTATTTTAAAAATATTTCATCCATTCTCTTGTTTGGAAATTTAATAGAAAGAAATTATATAACTAAACAAAGCTCATTCCATTCAAATTCAATTCCCTTCTAAACATTTTTCTCGAAAGTATAGGTACCAATTGTATCCTTAGTTTGAGGAAAAAAAAAATAAAAAGTTAATAATATGATAATATAATTATATATTTCTTGTATTATCATTTTTCATCTTATAAACTCACAAGAAAATAAGAGACATTTCATTTCATCTTATGCTATCCTTTTAAAAACTTTCCAACATATTCAAAATAGGATAAAGTTTGGTTATAAACTTGATTGTAGCTTAAGGCTACAACTTTACCGAATATCTTTTTATTGGATGTGAATTTTTAATTCTATCATTGAATTACATTTTTTTTTCTTATATCATTAGTGTTTGCAAAATTTTCAGAAGATTAAAAATCATTAATTATTTCATCAATCAATTGTTTAAATTACAAGTTTTTGTAGTATAAAATTATGCACAAAATAAAAGTTTATGGATCATATAGAAAAGAATATCTGGTTGTTATAAAATTTGATATCTGTGTTAAAAGTATAAAAAATATACAATTCAATTGTTAAAATTTCAAAATATGTAGTAATGTTAATTTTTTAATGAAACTTGTAGCCTTAAGCTATAATTAAGTTCATAGTCAAATTTTGTCCGAATAAAATAAGTTTGACGGAAAATTGAAAAAATAGTAGTAAATGGAAACCTACTGTATTTATGTAATCAAGCACTACGGTTATTTTATTCTAGCTGGTGCGTGTGCTCAGACATCATGATTATTGAAAATTAACTTTAATCTCTTCCCAAAAATGATCGACCTAAAAGAAAGGTTGATACGAGATTTGAAATGTATCAGATGAACACCATTTTTCTTTAACAAAAAACACACTTTATAATTTAGAGACGGAATTAGAACTTTGAGTTAGGAGGCTGGCTTTATTATTGGTTGTGTGTTACAGTTTTAATTTCTCATTTTGCTACAACTTAACTGCTAAGAATTTTTTTTCTTTGGTGGGTAAGAACAAAATTATTTTTGTTTAAATTTTTTAAAGGGTATGGTTGTTTTGGCTTGTATATTTTGTTTTAAATTTTAGATTTATATTTTTTTATGGTCACTAAAATGAGAAAAATGCTAAAGTTACAAGTTTTTTTTAAAAAAAATTTATTTATAAATTACTGATATGATAAGTTGTTATTGGTAAGTAAAAAAATGATATAAGTGGTGGATCCATTATGTTAACCAATATGAATTTGCTACCAAAACAATTTGTAAAAATATTTTAAAAAAGTTTATAAGTATAATATTACGCTTAAAAAAATCAATAATATTATATAGGAGAAATAAAATGTAATTTTATAAAACAAAATTGCTAAAATTAGTACATATATATATATATAAAATAATAATAATAATTTTTTTAAAAAATTGGGGCCATTACCCCCCTAGTCCAATGATATAGTTCCGTGCATGCTTTATATACCTTTTCTTTGCACACTATTTCTTGCCTAGTCATGATTATCTTTCTATTTTTAAGTCATTAATTTTGAGGGTCACGGAGCCTAGGCAATCAAAATTAGCTAGATCATAACATGATTTGGTGATTAAAAGAGAAAAGAGAATAATATATATATATATATATATTACAAGAAAAAGTTAAGAGTTGTCTCTTCATCCTTGCTTTAATAAACAAATGTGGACCAGACCTCTTTTTATTTATTTATTTTATTTTTTATGTTTCTTCCACAAAAAATATTACCTTTTATTTGTGGCACAAATCTAATAATCACACCGTGAAAAGTGTTACTAAATCTCAGCAAAAAAATAAAACGAAGGCAATCCTCAGTTTGCTTTATGCAGCACAGCCACCCTTTGTGCGCGAGTAATCCTTATAGTGTCTAGGAATATTCCCGGCCCTCTATTTTTTAGTGTTGGTTAAGAAAAAATTGATTTGAATTATGAACACTTCTATTAAAATTATTGTGAAATATATACTATTAGGTTATAAGATTCATTCTAAGAATCTTGTAACTCAATTTATTGGTAATTTATGATATCTTTGATGTTTTTGACATCCAAAATTCAAATTATCTTTCTCCTAATTATTGAATTATCAAAAAAGTTTTATAAGACTCTTGGTCCCAGCGCTTTTATTTATTTTTCTATTTTGTACTTATACCAAGAGAGCCAATTTCCTAGGGGATGCCATTTTGGTTTTGTTAGGGTAACGTAATATTTCGGTATAATTAATACTGGTGTATTGTTTTGAAGTTACTATTGTGTGTCCATATATATATTATTTGTTTATTTGTTTATCAATAGGGACGGAACTAGGATTCGTACTGGGAGGGGAGGCAAAGCTTAAAGCCAAAAAAAATTTATGAAAATAAAAATTAACATTTATTTCATATTTAATAAAATACTACGTATAAAATAAATATTTCTTAAATATTTCATATTATAAAACACATCAACAAAGTATAACATACAAAATAAATGTTTCTTATTTTGTGCGCAATTTTTGTTTAGTCCACATTTTATTTTTTTATGTTGTTTTTGTAGTTAAAGGGGCATGAATTTTATTTATTTATTTCTTTTCTTGTAGGTCAATATCTAAATATTTTAGAGGAGGAGAGACAATATATATATATATATATATATATATATATATATATATATATATATATATATATATTTAAGGGCAAATCTTAATTTTTTGTATACCGATTTTATTTTAATAGCTTATATGCATATATTAGTTTTTTTTAGGAGGGGGGGGGGGGCATGGCCGCCCTCTGCCCTAGTGTAGGTTTGTCCTGTTTATCAATATATTGTTTAAAATTCACATATTTTATAAGCACAAATATTAATTTGAGAATATTAATCTTATGTATTAACTTAAAAAACATATTTTCATAACATTTTTCTAAATGTTTTTAATTTTTTTTTACCAGCTGAAACACCCTAAAAGCTAGGAGTACTAGTATCAATTTAATGACCACTATATATATATGGGAAATGTTAACAAGCACCGTGCGGTGCTTGTTAACATTTCCTTTTTTGTGTTTCATTTAAAAAGAAGAAAAAAAACTGTCAAAAAAATTGCTAAAAAAAATAAAAATTTTTTTGTCAAAAACTGAAAAAGTGTCAAAAGTTGAAAAAAGTATACAAAAAATTACTCAAAATATGTTGTTAACGGGCACCTTACGGTGCCCGATAACACAACCCTATATATATATGGAATCGTATAACTCATCCCCGATCGAGAATTTCCTGTAAGGTTGCGTAGACTTCCCCATTTCTTCCTTCTTCAAATAACGAAATTGTTACTTGATGAAGGGCAGTTGGGTTATTGACCGAGGACGACTCGAGTTCGGCGATCACTTCAGCCAGGCGTTCCTCTGCCACCAGCTACCAGCCTCATCACAAAATGAAGAGGGTGTGCCCACTGAGTAGACCACCAAAAAAAAAAAAAAAAAGAAAAAAAGAAAAAGAAAAAGAAACACCGCCCGAAGAATCTCGATGGTAGTTTTATGAACAATCTTTTGCGGGAATGGATCTTTTTGATATTTAACAAAAAAGAAAATCCACTACCGCCCTACCCCATTATAAGATATATATATATATATAGTAATAGATCCACCACAATTCAAAATAGACTTTTATCTACTTCTTTTAACGTGCTATATATTAATCATAAATAACAATAATAAAAGAGGTAGGTAATAGATCTCAGGGGGGGTGTATTCTCTAAACCTCGGTCAGTATATTCTTTCCCACACCAACCTTCTCTTTTTCTTTTCTTTTTTGTTTGATGAACACCAACACTCTCTTTCTTTCATGGTGAATCGGTGATAAGTGACAATGATATACACATATGCATGCACAAATGAATTCTCCCGTGCATCATATTCATATATAGATATATAAAAGTATCACTTTATCACAGTGTGAATGGGTTAGATTAATTATCTAAAAAGGAACAAGTTCGAATTAACGGTATACCCTTTTTCAAGTAAAAGCAATATTTCTGTTTGTAATACAAACAAAGAATGGTATCGTCATGCATGACACATGCACACAGATTATACTATACATGACATGATGTATATATTTTATAGATTTATTTATTTATTTATATTTATGTAAAACACTACGTTCTTTCCCGGATACCTTCTCTATCTATCTCAAAGTCTAATTCATTTGTAAATTGGACTATATTTACTAAGAAATTTACAATATAGCTTAGCATATATAGGGCAATGATTGCCTCACATTTTTTTTTTCAAATGTTCACACTCCACACACATGGGACATTATTTTATAAAATGTGAATATCAGGTATCACATGAAACAATAATAAATAAATGATGGGTCAAAAAAATAATAATAAATAAATGAGTTAAAAATATTTATGTTTCGTCATGCTTGTGTGTTGCTTCCTAGTTCTTTAGGAAAAATTCAACTCTCTTTTCAAAGATTTTTTTTTGGGGGGGGGGGGGGAAGAGAGAGGGGTTGTGGATAAGTTTCATTGAAATTTCTAGATTGAAGTTTGAATGTAAAAGGACTTTAATTTCAAATTTTCACGTCTACTTCATTATCCTTTTGGACAATGAAAGGGAGGGAAGAAGACAAATAGAAACTAAGTTTTATATAGATATCTTTTTCTTTCTTTCGTCTTATTTTTCCCCCATATTTTTAGAAAAATTATATTTTAAATCCTAAAGTTTAGGAATATAACAAATTAAATCATATAATTTTAAAATTTATCAACTTTCCATCATAAATATTATACAATCAAAGGCTGTGTTTGGTTCGATGAAAAATAATTTTTGAAAAAGATATTATTTTCAAGTGTTTAGTTACGTTATTGAAAATGCAATGGAAAGTGTATTTTCTATTACTTTCTCACATTTTCACATCTTCTGAGTACATATATAATCAAAAAAGGAAAAATTAAATTTAAAAATTGTGATCATGATTGGGGGTGGTTGGCTATCAGAAACTAGGGACAATAGTGGGGGTCGACGTTGGGTGGCAAGCAATGAAGAGTGGAGGTTCGGTTGATAATTTTTGAGTAAGTTAGAAAATGGTTTATAGAAATTAAGCAATTTCCATCATAATTGCCTTTATTTTATGGTTTTTGGTTGACTAACAATGTTCGTCGCCCTAAATACCCCTAAATGTGGAAATTTTTTTATGAAATCAAATTTCATCGAATCAAACACAGCCAAAGTTGTATTCTATATGTTGATGTGTCAAGTGTGCTCCATCCCTTTTTTTTATCTTCTACTTATGTCACGTGAATAGTCTTTTACCTTTTATTTTGCATATTTGAAGATTTTTAATCCCAACTAAGGGTAGAGTCATTACACTACACAAAAAGAATCCAATTAAAATTCTATGTGAAATTCTGTTAATAAAGTATATCTTAATCATCTACCATAATTTTTTTATTGAGTCTGTAAATGTTTGTGGTTGGAACTTGTGCGACCTAACTATCAAGACAGTTCCTTACTTCCTTAAGTGTGAAATGCTCTTATCAAAAAAAAAAAAAAGGTGTGAAATGCTATTACAAGGTTTCAAAAAAATAGAATAATACTTTAACTAATATTTTTTTGCAAAAATTCTCATGAAATCTGAAAGAAATTTCTATTTAATTTAAATTTGTTACTTATCATAAATTTATTTTAGTAAAAAAAATTAAAGGTACACTACTTTGTCAACAACATTTTTATAACAAATCCTAAATGACAGGTTGTTCCTGGTTGTTATTGTTGAGATAAAAAAATAATCTTAGATTCAAATTTGAACCAATATCAACTAACTACCTATGATTTGTTGTGAAAATATAGTGAAAATATTGTGGATGTAACACCTCTCAATTAGTGCTCAACTATATAGCATATTGGCATTCACAGCAGCTTGGGAATCACCTTCAATAATGTCAGGGCCCTCGTGAACCTAGCTTGCTTCTAGACCACCAGAGTCCAGAGCTGATCACAAAATATAGCAGCAAAAAGAGTGCAAGTGTTTCTCGTGTCTTTTAACCACACCTAGGTACTTTTTAATTGGATTAAGAATCATTTTGAGCCCATTCAATGATTGGCAGAGAATTTGAGAGATTACAAACGTGTTTAGACCCTAAATTATGGCTTATTTCAATTTTCTGCTACTTACTAAATTAAGCCCAATTGTTAATTTGATCAGACAATTGATATATGCATCGATGCACAAACACAACAGCAAATTCCAAAATCAGTCACAAGCACCCATACACTGCAAAGTGTTTACGGAGTGAAAAAACTCCTGAGGAAAATAGGTAGCTCTCTAGCTCTTCAATCTGAGAATTGGGTCTAGTATTTCTTGTGATTAGAGGGTTATATGATAGGGCTAATTGGATGGGTGTAACTGATTTCTCTTAGGTTAGCAATCTCGCTCGATAGAGTATCAGGCAAGTGTCAGGTGAGATTGCAGGGCTCAATCGAGATTTCAATACAGCAACTCCAACTTCAGCACTTTGACCTCTCAACCAAATACAATATAACCCACAAATATGCAAGATACAATGAAATTAATAACATGAAAATACGTGGAAATTTGGTACGGAATACGTCAAGCCTAACAGAATTTATAGATAATCATGTATAGTTGAAAGGCCAAAAGAATTATTGCAAACTACAATTGCAATTCCAAAGGCCATATCCTAATGTATAAAACTCTCATTTTTATGGGGTTTTAGAAAGGGATTTGAAAGAATTCATTGGTAAGCATCCTCGATTCGAATCCACAACCTATCGTTTTGGGCGAAAGGCAAAGCCCAACTTTTATGGTGTTTCTGCATTACCAATTGCGCCCATAATTTGTTGCAGCCAAAACCAACTTGCCAGCCCAATTTAGCTTAAAAGGGCCATCTTAAACCAATAACTCCAGATTGTTTAGACTCATACAGACCAGAATTTTAATGATATCAGTGAAATCTTTTTCTTAAAGAAAAAAAATACAGAATTCTTATTTAATTCATCATACCATTGGTCTAAACAAAAAGTGAGAGAAAGAACATAATATTTGACGAGAGCAATGGTATAATTCTCATCAATTAGCCTAAAGACATAAATCAAAATGCAGACGAAGTAGGAGTGTTAAAGAATTATCATTGCCTCGGCACTTTGTCATATACATATTGCCCTCATTATATGTGGTACAGCATAGGTGACTCCATACATCTTAGTTTAAATTAATCCTGCCTACTTACATTTCAGGACAAATAGAGCACAGCCATGAGCTTTTACTCCCCTTGATATAGTCTGCTTTCTAACTCTAATGTCTTTTCCACTCCATACTTCTTTGCACTGACAGGAATTTCCATTGAAGATTTTACCAGGAAGTACCTTAGCCATGTCCGATATCTTTGCAGATATTACTGTCCTCTCAGGGTTCAGATTGAAAAAAGCAACATATATTTCTCCTAGAAAGGCAGAAAGAATAATCATTAGAAAGCATGAAGAATAGAGTTTTGCACTTTTTATTTTTATTTAATAATTCATAAAAATTATTAAAAATGTGAAGAATAGAATTATGCATTTTTAAAAAAAAAATTCAAAAAATAGTCTTGCACTTGGGGGAAATGTGCAGCTATGGGGCTCTACAAATTAGAGTTCTATGTTGGTGGGGGAGTCATACCTTTTCTTCCAGTTGCGATCCAAGAACGAGTTCCACCAGGACCGACTTCAGCTGCACAAATGATCAGCTAGTAACTCAAAAATATGAAATAATGGGACCACTAGCAAAGTTGTTTGCAACATTTTATAAAATAAGGCACGAAGTATACAAATTTATCACCTTTGATAGAGTTTACTGTTGCACATAGACCAGAATAGCTATTTGCCAAAGTTCCATTAACGCTCAGCTCCCACATCTGCTAAGACTAAATGCATTAACTTCCAACATCAATTCATAAATGTAACTAAGAGTAAGTAACACAATAATGAAATTAAGATACAAAGGCAAAGCACGTGATTTTAAAAAAGTACGTATGAATCTGTCATCCAGAAATAATAGTTTACTCCCTACATTTATACCTAAAACTTATATTATTTTGTTTGAAACATCTCTCATTCATGATATATGTAAAAAAAAAAAAAACCTGATTTGTGTGCCATCTGCATGGTACAAATGCACCACTCTTTAGCTCTTTTGAAGTAAGCTTTTGATTTGGAGAACCCCCCAAGCAAAATTCCATTCTATCAGTTGCAAATAATTGGAGTTTCCCTTGATATTGTTGTTTGTGGGACATCCATTCATCTCTGCATCAGAACAAATGTATTAAAATTAATTTATAATTATATAATTAAACATTGATATAAAAAATTTAGTATAAGTAAACATGAAAATATTGCAAAAAGAAAACATTTTGATACAATCAGATCAGAGAAAGAAAGCAATTTTACGATGAAAATTGAGGCTCTTTCTTGTATAGGCAAAATGGCTCTTGATGCTTGTTGCTTCCTAAGTGTTCTTTCCAGCAGATTTGTTCAAGGTCTTGGTCCAGAGCTTTAATAGACCACCCAATTGCTTTTGAATTTGTGCAGCTAGTGAGGCTCAAAACATGTGTATCCGATGTACTTACATCTGTCAGATATCTTCCTGATTGGCTGTCAAGACTCTTAAAATTCTTTGTACTAGTAATATAAGGAAACTGCACAAACAAGTAAATAATATGTTATGTTGCTATTTAGACGAGTATATTTTTCCCAAGACTACAAAAGAATAGATGAGTGCACATGCCTCCATATTATTTAAGCTGAAAGAATTTATCTCTAACAGAGTAGGATTTGTTAAAAGGTTGTATGTGGCCCCATCTAGCCTTCTCACATCTCCTCCAAACATGAGAGGAGACTTAGCCATAGACCACAAGGTCATCTGTGAAAATAAGAAAGATACGGTTAAAATAGAGTGCTTAGTTATTTTAAGGGATACAGAGAACTAACTATTTTGTTTTATATAGATACCTGAGTTCTTTGCTCATCTGGAAGAAGCCTAGATGTTCTGTGTGGACCTTCATTTGAACCTACAATATTTGAACATATTGAAGTTAATTGTTGGTTTTTGTATGTTTAGGCTGGGCTCAACTTTAAAATTAAGCAGTCAAATCTAATCATTTATATTCTGAGACTTTTGAAAATCTCTAATTCATTTGCCAATGCTTTGTCATAGATATACAAAATGTTTCTAGTAAAGAAGTATGTTGTATAACTTGTTTCTGAAGCCATGCCACTTGATCTAGACATACTTCTGTTTTAGTACAAGTCACTCAGCGGACTTGGAATGGTGAGTTCTTTGTTTTTAATGTTGATGTTATGCATATTTGAGTGCATGGACCTATTTGAAACTCAATACTGCTAGATCCAAAATGTACAGCAAACATCACTTAAACAATAACTAAGTTCATCGATTTATCTAACAGTACTCTGGCAGGGCCAAACAAATTGTGGTTCATTCGATCCTAGCAAGCGCTTTAAATAGGGGTAAAAATTTTCTTCATGAGATGAATGAAGGAAAAGCATCAAGAAAATTATTATAACCTGGATCAGTAAGCCATCCTAGTGGTAGCATATCCAAGTCAGGCCATGACTTCCCCCTCAAGCCCTTTGCTCCTATCATATTAGCGATAGAAAAGTCCCTGCTAAAAAAATTAAATTTTATTTCTGCATTCTATAATAATAGGTCAAAAAAGCAGTAAATGGAAAAGAAATAATGATTGAAAGGTCACCTAAACTCCTAAACTCCTAAACTCTGGAACAGAAACAGAACAGTCTTTTCACCTTGTAATATTGAAATGAGCAGCAACATCTCCCCATGTATCCCAATCATCCCCAGTAATGCGGTACATGTTCACTAGTCCACTCACATCCTTGGCCATTGATGGGGTCACACCGGTTCCAGGAGACAGTGAATACACTATGGGGCGGTCAAGTTGCTTAAGAACCTGGGCAAAGGCATGTAAAATGTTAGCAACACATTATTTTGTACAGAATATTTCAGATGTAACAATGATGGTTACTGTAGGGAGACAGACAAAGGTAGGGAGAGAGGGAGGTATGCAGTTTACCTCTGACACATAGGTTATTTCATTTATATCCAAGTCATCTCCAAACACACAGTCATGTTTCACTACAAGAAAACAGAAGTTATCAGTGTCAAACTTAGAAAGTGGAAAATTAAGATTGAACTAACAAACAGGTGACAGTCCAATTGGATTTGTTATAGTAGGTAGTGGATGCAATCAAAAGATTGTACAAGGTTATGGTTGTACAACATGCACAAATCAAAAGTTTTAAGTGTCTACGTGCATAAATTCATAGGATGTCAAGAACACCCTAACTGATACTAATTCTACAGTATGTATTGTGGCAATGTATATAGACTAAGCAGGACTACTTTCCATTAACAATGGTCAAGTTACCAAAATCAACACCCCACTCAGCATACTGTTGATAGAGTGACCTCAAGAAGGCTCTTCCTGCTCCCAACTTGGTATCTACACTCATGAAACCGTTCGGCATCCATGCACATGCCCTTTCCTTAATCCCTATATCTTTTGCATTCCACTTTCTGCCAAACTCTTCATAAACACGTCCCTGATAAAAATAAATAAATCAAAAACAGAATCTTAAGAAATGATTACTAATGCTAACTCTTAACACTTTTTGAGGTAGTTGCATTACATTTTTCTATAACATTGTTTATATTTCTGAGAATTAAACTTTAAATTGGGTGTGCTTCCTTGTTCTTTCATAAATAAATGATAATAAATGAATCATGCTCTAACACTTTCAATTTTATTGGTATTTCCAAAGTATTTATAGCTGGAATAAAAAGCAATACCGTGTTTATGTCCAAGATAGGGGTGTTTGCATTCACTGCCTGTGTACTTATTCCTCTCATAACATGAATCCCAAACTTCAAACCCATCCTATGCACTTCCTTGGCTACTTTAGTGAACCCTTTCCCGCCTTTGGAGGAAGGCCACCTCTTTGGGTCAGGGGCCATCCTCCCCCATTCATCAATTACATCAAATCCTAGAGAGTCAGTGTAAGCACCTTTGACCTTTCTTCGATACCAAAGATAATCCACCACAACATACTGCAATGCAGAGATTAATGGTAGCAATAAAAAGACATAAATAAGTTTCATCACTTAATAAAATCGTCAATCTTAATACCACTAAATCAATCATAAAGAAAATGAATTATAGTCATCCACAGTCTTCACACCTTATATTTATGGGGAAGTAGCCGCATAGATATGATTTCAGCATTTTGCAAGAACTCTTCTTCAGATATGGTCCAGCAAAAGGAATCATACGAGTTCCAACCTCTAGGTGGGGAGCTCGCTTGTTTTGGTTCTTTAGCAGATACCCTGAAACGAGACACCATTCATGCACATAATTTTTTTCATGAAACCAGTAAACTCAGCTACATAACCTTGAGACAATTGACAAATGAAATAGATGGTTCAACAAAGACATTTAAAAAAAAAAAAAACAATACATGAATCATATAATACCACACTCATGAAATCATTTCAGCATCTTCATTTTCTTTCTGATATTGGACAAAGTACTAAGCTAATCCATCCCTAAGGTTTTGTGGAGTCTGTGTTGCTCATAAATTTGTTAGATTAACCTCTACTTTTATAATTTATGCACTAATCTTCACTAATATAATGAAATTTGTATAAAGAAACTAATGCATTGTTAGTGTTTACTAATTGTTTTGCGTTGGAAAACATATTACTAAGCAAAATGATGACCAAAGAATACCTTACTAATTATAGCAAATTATCCCCAAAAAAAAAAAAAAAAAACTTATAGCAAAGAGTCTTGTAGTTCAACTGCCAATTTCCAACAGAGATATCCATTTCCAATCCCCCTGGCCCCTCCCCTAACTATCAAATTATCAACAAATAATAATAATAATAATAATAATAATAATAATCATAGTAGAGAATTTTAGCAAATAGCAAACTTGGAGTTCCACCATTATATAGATGATTTTTTTTTTTAATAATTTGATAGTTAAAATGGGGCAGAGGGATTTGTCTCTGTCAAAACACAAAAAAGTGTCAGTTGAGCTAGAATACTCAGTGTCCTTAGATATAGACATTGTGTGATTAATGCATGTTGGAGAAAATGATGAATCAGACATGCAAAAACAGATAACCATGTTCATCTTCAAAATTCGGTTCTTGATCAATCTGGCAATTGAATGTAAAAAAATGCAATGCAGGTATTGGGAAAGTGAATAACAGTATAGATGTAGAAGAAGAAGAAGAAGAAGAAAGAAGCTAGCTACGTACGTACGTACCTTGTTGGGTTTTGAAGAAGAACAAGAACAAGAACAAGGAAGAGAAAGCAGAGAGAGGTGAAGACAACATTGTTGATCTTCATTATATTCATGGTACCCATCCGAGGAGAGACTGAGTCTGAGTTTAACTGTGTTGATAAAGTATTTATATATACTACTTGGTATTACTATTTTCGTAGCTTATTTGTTAATATACAGATAAATTATATGCGGCTATTTTTTATATAGTTTTATTTGTTAAATATAAGATTTGTACTAAATATATAACAAAATAAAAATTCACTTGTTTAAATATAATATCTTGTTAATAAGTGTCTTTAGGACATTTATCAATTATTGGTCATTTTAAAAAATGTCTGCTATAATTTTTATAAAAAATATAAAAATTTATCAAAAAATTAATTACTATTTTTCTTTTTTCATAATTTTTTTTTCTTATTCTCAAAAAAAAAAAAAATCTAAACTAATGCATTTCTTAACATTTTCCTAAAAGAAGGGAAATTAGTTTTGTGAAAATAAAAAAATAAAACTAAAGTCAGACAAGAAACAAACAGAAAAGAATAGTGTTAATGTATGGAATCCTTTTTTTTTTTTTTTTTTGCTTCAAAGTTAATGTCTCGAATCTTAATTCGTCACCTAGCACTAAATAAAAAATGTCCGTCAGTGTCTTCAAGTAAAAATATATACTTGAATAAAGTGTGTGCGCACCGAGAGGAATATGGTGTTTTGTGGGGGAGAGGGAGAATTACACATACTCAAAGGATACTTAAAGAAATTTTGATACTCTTATTTGTCAAAAAAAAAAAAAAAAAAGGGGCTAAATTTTTTTTCTTAAAAAGTATCTATATATTTGGTCCTTATTTTTTATATTATATTTTAATTTGATTTTTTAACTTTTCAATTGTATCAATTTAGACTCTATCTTTTTAGTACCGTGTCAATTTAACCATTGCTATTATTTTTTGGATGAAAAATGCTTACATTGCAAATGACTAAAATAAAAAGTTAGTTTCTTGTCACATCGATAGAAACTAATTTTTTATTTTAACTGTTAACCACGTCAACAAATTTTATATAAAAGATATGAATTAAATTGACATAATATTGAAAAATTAGAAATTAAATTAATATAATTAAAAAATTAGGTATCAAATTAAAATATGATGTGAAAGATAAAAGAAGAAAAAAAGAAAAGAAAAAGCAAAGTAAGTACTAACTAGGTGTCGGTCTCTCAAAAGGCATGTGAGTAATAAGTAGATAACATCAAATACAAGGAACAGATCTGTCCGTAAGGGATTAGATCTGGAATCGGCATGGACGAGACAACCATTTAATTTATATTTGTCCTTTTCTTTGTTGTTTTTATTGTTCCAACAAACAAACAAACAAAAAAATGATTCATAATTTTTTTTAATAAAAATTGTGCATTATATATCTTTTAACATTCGTTAAACTAAACAAAGAATATATAATCAGTGCATCAGCCCTCTAAGCACTAAAAATTGCCGATTCAACAAAACACACACAGGACCCGAAAATTTTGCTAAAAATAGAAAATACAAGTTTTTTACCTTAAGAGCATCTACATCAGTGGGTGGATAATCATGTATAATATAAATTTTTTTCAATTTTACACATTTTGAGCTACATCAGTAGAGCTAAAACTGGCTAAAATAGTGTAAACCCATCCCGAGCTACAGTACCGTGTAAATATACACGGTTACTGTAGTTCGTTTATACAATATTTTATGATTTTCCTTCGCTCATTTTTTTCTCTCTCTGATCCGTTTTCAACAGACTCATCCTCTCATATTTTTCTCAACACAGAATATACGGATATAAACTTTGCTCAAAAAAAAAAAAAAAACACAGACATACACAAACAAACATGGATCGGTGCTTGACTGGTCGGAGCTCGTGGGTCTTGCCGTGGAGTGGAGCCGGCAGACGCTGGATCGGAGCTGGCGGATCGGCGACCGGAGCTCGCGGATCGGCGATCGGAGCTCGAGGATCGGCGATCGGAGCTCGCGGATCGCGATCGGAGCTCGCGGATGGTGATCTGAGCTCGCCGATCGGACTCGCGGATGCTGATCTGAGGTGGTGATCGGAGAGGTAGTTGATGGAGAGGGAGAGGGAGAGGGAGAGGGAGAGTCTGAGAGATGGGTTTGGAGAGAGAGAGCAAAAGTGAGAAATGAGCTGGGAGAGAGAGAGAGCAGTAATTTAAGAGTTAGTTGGTGTAAAATAATAAAATATTAAAGAAAATTAATTATTTAATTAAAAAGGATGGTAGGATAGATGAACTGATGTGGAGGTTTTGTAAAATTAAATGTGTCAAATAGAAAAAAGTGGATTTTTAGTGTAAAAGTGAATGTGTAAAACGGAGGAGTTGGTGTGGATGCTCTAAAATAAGAGAAATGATTAGGTATAGTATAAGGATTGCTGAAATGGTCTTTTTAATCAATAAAATAATGTCACTTATGTAAATGTGTGAGTTAAATTTCTAATCAACATAATAATTAAAAATAAAAAACTAATATATGATATCATATTTGCATAAATTACCGCATTTTATTAGTTAAAATGACAAGAAAAACCCTTTAGTAGTACTCTAACGGACCTAATAATTTCTCCTAAAATAAACGAAAAATTTTGTACAAATTAGTGTAAAATTTTGTATAGACTAATGTGAAACACTCTAACGCATGAGAAAACACCCCTTCCAAACTAGCTAGAAACCAGCAGAATTGTTTTTTTTTTTTTGGGGGGTGGGGGGCTGAATAAACAAGATTTTACTGTGGTAAAAAGGAAAACAAAGAAATTAGCTAATGGGCCCTTACCATATCCTGTTGTTCCTTCCTTCATAAAAGACCCAAGAAGGGGTGCTTAGAGTTAGAGATGGACGCAAGCCCAAAATCTTCTGAAGAAATAGTCCAAGTAGCGAGGTTGTGGGCTAATACATTCATTGATCCGGGAACAAAATCAAAAGGGACCAAATTACAAAAGAATTCAAGCTAAATTCTAATTCTAATAATATTATGACCAGGAATGTTTGTGAAATTATTGAATGCACTCAACAGTCTCAACCCACTAAACACTTATCTCACTTACCACCGCCCACGGTACACGAGTTGGTACTTTCCCAAGCCTTAAAGGCTTGAGTGGTTCATGGATCCAGATTCAAGTGGTCCTAGAGTGGGGCTATACTGTCGATTGTCAAAAATAAAAGAAAAAAGGCACTAATCTTACTTAATGGTAGATCTCACATTTGAGTATTTGGCATAAGATTCACGTACATATAGATTAGAGTTGCTTTGAAAATTGAAACATCTCCCTTTTAGTTTATCAAACCTCCATTGAAGCCCCAAGTCCCAATCAGAGATAGCTTTGCCTTTATGCACCAAGCTTAGCAGCAAGGCTTGAATCCATTTTCTTTGAGTGAAAGGACACTTAAAAAATAGATGATCACGAATCTTCAGCTTTCCTTTATAACACACATACACAGGTTTTGGTCATAACCCGATTTAGCAAGTCTTTTTCAAGTTGAAAGCATGTCCTTAACTTCTAAACAACATATAAAGGAGTGCCTTGGAACAACAGAGCTTAAGCTTAACCAAAATTAGCTTGTGCCAATCAACCTTGCCTTAGTCCTTAACTCATTCCATGAATGTAAAGTTGTCAGTTCTTGATGGCATATTTTGACCAGCCACAGTTTGTCAAGTGTAAAAGATTGAAGAAAACAATTTATAAATTCTGTAGAGGAAGAATATTTGGTTTATTGACCTTGGGGTATTGTATTTGTTAATGGCTCTGAATCAGAAACATAAGAAGCTATCAAACCTTATACTTGTGAAAAGCTCTGACTTGTCAGTAAACCACTCAGGGATATCGCAGAAGATTTGTACATCATCCTTCAGGTAGTCAATGAAATGATCTACATCATTTCTTCAAATTCCCGGCAGAATTGCAAAAGGAAAATTAAAGACAGATGTTCCTGTTAAAAAAATTTAAAAAAAAAAAACATTACCATGCAGTGCTAAATAAGTGAAAGTATCCATTGACCAATTTTTTATATTAAAAAAGTGGGATTTTTCTAGAATTTAGCTCAAAGAGAGAATACCAATAAGAAAATAGAACCATGGCAACAAAAGAAACCGTTTGGACGTGATAATTAAGTGGAACTTCATAAACTCAACAAAGGTCAGCCAATTGAAACCAAATTAAATAGTGAAGTTTATTTAGAAGAAGCATTGAAATTTCAGAGTAAAATTTCTTTTGAGAGACATATAATTGACACATGGACTATGATCTGCACTAAAATGAATAAAGGAATCTGCTCTTCCAATGCGCACATCTGTTAATTGCCAAAGGTGCAATGGCGGAACAGGTGGTTGTGGCAGCATAAGGGCCAGTGAGAGTGGTTGTGGTGGGTGTGCAATGGTAACAGTTCTGCTGGGGAGGGTATTTTGAAGGTGCAGGGCAAAAGGGTAGCATAAGTGCTGGCAATGATGATGTCTGAATCAGAACATGCAGTATTTGGTAGTGGTGTTCATTTATATAATTGTGATGGTGGTTTGACTGTGGCAGCCATGAAGGCTATAGATGATAGCAGTGCAAGTGCTATTGGAGTTGGAAATTTAATTAATGTTGTGGTGCTAGCAGTGGTAGCTACCCTTGGAATGGTGAGGTGCAAGTGTCACGTAGACAAGGAACCAGGATTAATACCAAAAAGAATTGCAAAAACACCTCCACAGTTGTTTACCTAAAACGGAAGAAATGGAATTTGGGGACTGAATTAGATTCTATATCATGAATTCTTCTTTATCCAACTACAGCCTAAAGTAATTAGATTCGTTAGATGCTTAGGGAAGGATTTTAAATATTACATGATTGCAGCACAATGTCCCAAGATTTATTGTCTAAGAATGGGCACAAGATACTCTAAAAAGGCACAATGATACATTTTGCATCATTCTAGGGTGTATTACAAACAGAGCCAACAGGTTTCTCACAAAGCTTTCCAAATTTTGGAAGTTCGGAAAACTAATACATAAAACAGAAAATGCTGAAATATAGAAGGGAGGGATTTCCAAGAATATATGGCAACATACATAATGATATCAGAAACAGAGTCCAACAGATTTCTCAGAAAGAATCATCATTGCCACGGCGCTTTGTCATATAACTAATGTCTTCCTCATATGTAGTACAGCAAAGATGACTCCTTACATCTTTGTAAAGATTATCCAGTGCTAATAACAGTTCAGGACAAATAGTGCACATCCATGGACTTCTACCGTCATTGATATAGACTGCTTGATTACTCCAAAGTCTTTTCCACTCCATACTTCTTTGCAGTTACAGGAAGTTCCATTAAAGTTTTTACCAGGAACTACATGAGCCAGGTCTGATATCATTGCAGATATTACTGTCTTCACAGGGTTCAGATTGAAAAATGCAACATATATTTCTCCTAGAAAGGAAGAAAGAATAATTATTAGAAATCGTGAAGAATGGAGTTATGCACTTTTTTAATTCATAAAAAATGTGAAGAATAGAATTATGCACTTGTTTCTTTTTGAAAATAATCATTGCAATTGGGGCAATGCAGAGCTATGAGGCTCTACTAATTAGAGTTCTTTGTTGGTTGGGGAGTCATACCTCTTCTTCCAGTTGCAACCCAAGAACGAGTTCCACCAGAACTGTCTTCAGCTGCACAAATGATCAGCAAGTAACTTGAAAATGTGAAATAACGGGATTACTAGCAAAATTGTTATTGCAACAATCTACAAAATAGGGCACTAAGCATACAAATTTATCACCTTCAACAGAATTTACTGTTGCACATAGACCAGAATAGCTATTTGCCAAGCTTCCATTAGAGTTCAGTACCCACATCTGTTAAGACTAAATGCATTAGCTTCTAAAATAATTCGTAAATTTATTTAAGAGTAAAGCAATAATAAAAATAAGATCTAAAAGAAAAGCCAATGATTTTAAAAAATTATGCAGTGATATTGTATAACTTCTTTCTCTATGCTCTCAAACAACAAACTAGAGAGGATGTGTATTGGCTAAACAATCACAGAAAGTCTGGATGACTTTGTTCATAAAAAATAATAGTTTATTTAGAAGTTATACCGTTTTGTATGAAAACATATCTCATTGAAGATTTAAGAAAAATTAACCCAAAAAGGGAGAAAAAAGAAAAGAAAAGGCGATACCTGGTTTGTGTCCCGTCTGCAAGGTAAAAATGCACCTCTCTCGAACTCTCTTGAAGTAAGCTTTTGAGTTGGAGAAGCGCCCAAGCAAAAGTCCATTCTGTCAGTTGCTAATAATTGGAGTTTTCCTTCAAATTGATGTTTGTAGGACATCTTTTCATCCCTACATCAACACTAATATATTAAAATTAATTTCTAGATCTATATAATTAAACCTTGATATAAAAACTTTAGTATTAGTAAGCATACAAATATTATAACAAAAAATTTGATACTATGAGGTCAGAGAAAGAAAAGGCAGTTTTACGATGACAAAAGAGGCTCTTTCTTGTATAGGCAAAACAGTTCTTGATGTTTGCTTCCTAAGTGTTCTTTCCAGCAGATTTGTTCAAGGTCTTGGTCCAGAGCTTCAACAGACCACCCAATTGCTTTCAAAGTGGTGCAGCTTGTGAGGCTCAAAAAATGTGTATCAGATGTTCTTTCATCTGTCAGACATCTTTCTGATTGCTCGTCAAGAACATTGTTTTTACTCTTAAAACTGTTCGTACTAGTAATATAAGGAAACTGTATAAACAACTAAATTATGTTATGTTTCTATTTAGACAAAGTTTGTTTTTCCAAAGACTACAAAAGAATAGATGTATACACATGCCTCCATGTTGTTTGAACTAAAAGAATTTATCTCCAACAGGATAGGATTTGTTAACAGGTTGTATGTGGTCTCATCAAGCTTTCTCAGATCTCCTCCAAACATGAGAGGAGACTTAGCCATGGACCACAAAGTCATCTGTGAAAATAAGAAAGATAAGGTCAAAATAGAGTGCTTAGTTATTTTAAGGGATATAGAGAGCTAACTGATTTGTTTTATACAGATACCTGAGTTCTTTGCTCATCTGCATTAAGCTTAGATGTTCTGTGTGGACCGTCATTTGAACCTAAAATATTTCAAAAATATTAAAGCTAATTGTGGGTTTTTATATGTCTAGGCTAGGCTCAACTTTAAAATTAAACAGTCAAATCTAATCATTTATTTTCTGGGACTTCAGAAAATCTCTAATTAACTATCCAATGCTTTGCCATAGATATATAAAATGTTTCAAGTAAAGAAGTATGTTGTAGAACTTGTTTCTGAAGCCACACCACTCGTCTAGACATACTTCTGCCTTAGTAAAAGTCACTCCATGGACTTGGAATGGCAAATTATTTGTTTGTAAAGATTGAAGGGATGCACATTTAAGTGCATGGACCTATTTGACACTCAAAACTGCTAGGTGAAGAACCCCAAAATGTAAGAGCAAACATTACTTAAAGAATAGCCATGTTCGTTAATTTATCTAACAGTACTCTATCACATCCAAACGATTCGTGGTTCATTCAATCCTACTAAGCAGAGTAAAAAAGGGTAATATATTTCTTCATTAGATGTTTGAAGGAAAAGAAACAAGAAAATTCTTATAACCTGGATCAGTAAGCCATCCTAGCGGTAGCATATCCAAGTCAGGCCATGACTTCCCCAGCAAGCCCTTAGCTCCTATCATATTAGCGGTAGAAAAGTCCCTGATTAAATTAGAAAAAGAAAAAGGATTTTATGTATTCTATAACAACAGGTCAAAAAGCAGTAAATGGAAAAGAAATCATGATTGAAAGGTACTTAAACTCCAAAACTCTTAAACAGAAACAGAACAGTCTTTCACCTTGTAACATCGAAATGGCTTGCAACATCTCCCCATGAATCCCAATCATCCGCAGTTATCCGGTACATGTTTGCTAGTCCACTCACATCCTTGGCCATTGCTGGGGTCACACTGGTTCCAGGAGACAGCGAATACAATATGGGGCGGTCAAGTTGCTTCAAAACCTGGGCAAAGGCACACCATGTAATAAGTCAACCACGAAAATTTTGAACAAAATATAGCAGATGTGACAGTATCGTAGAGAGAGGGAGGTATGCAGCTTACCTTTGACACAACACTTATTTCATTTATATCCAAGTCGGCACCAAAGACACAGTCATGTTTCACTACAGGAAAACAGAAGCAATCAATGTCAAACTTAAAAGGTGGAAAACAAAGATTGAGCTGCCCATCAGGCAACTGTCCAGTTGAGTTTGTTGTGATTGGTAGTGGATGCAATCAAAATAATGTTTAAAGTTACAGTTGTGCTACATGCACAAATAAAAAATTTTAAGTGTCTACATGCATAAATTCTTGGGATGTCCAGAACACCCTAAATGACACAAATGCGATGGTATGTGTTGTGGCAATGCATATAGAGCAAGCAGGAAAACTTTCCATTAAAAATGGTCAAGTTACCAAAATCAACACCCCACTCAGCATACTGTTCATAAAGTGACCTCAAGAAGGCTCTTCCTGCTCCCAACTTGGTATCTACACTCATGAAACCATGTGACATCCATGCACACGCCCTTTCCTTAACCCCTATATCTTTTGCACTCCATTTTCTGCCTGATTCTTCATAAGCACCTCCCTGATAAAAATAAATATATAAAAACTAAAAACAGAAGCTTAAGCAATAATTACTAATTCAAACTCTTGACATTTTTTTTGTTGTTAGTTATAACAATGTTTATATTTTTGGAGATTTTTCTTTTGATAATTTGATAGTTGGGGGAGGGTGTATTTGAAACTTGGACGTCTCCATTGGAAACACTAGGAGGTATCAATTGGTTAGATTTCCTTGTTCTTTCATAAAGAAACTATAATAAATGAAGCATGCTCTAACACTTCCAATACTATTATTTCAATCTTTGAGTTATAGTGGGAATATAGAACAATACCGTGGTTGTGTCCAAGATAGGGGTGTTTGCGTTCACTGCTTGTGTACTTATTCCTCTCATAACATGAATCCCAAACTTCAAACCCATGCTATGCACTTTATTGGCTACTTCAGTGAACCCTTTTCCACCAGCAGAGGAAGGCCACCTATCTGGATCAGGGACCATCCTCCCCCATTTGTCAATTACATCAAATCCTTGAGAGTCAGTGTAAGCACCTTTGACCTTTCTCCGAAACCAAAGAAAGTCTACCACAACATACTACATTGCAGAGATAAAAATGAATAAATTTGTTAATCCTATTACTGCTAAATCAATTTGAATGAAAATCAATTATAGACATCTTCAGTCTTCACACCTCATATCCATAAGTGTGTAGACGCTCAGATATGATTTGAGCATTTTGCAAGAACTCTTCTTCAGAAACAATCCAGCTAAAGGAATCATAAGAATTCCAACCTCTAGGTGGGGAGCTGGCATGTTCTGGTTCCTCATTAGATAGAGTTTTCGCCGATACCCTGAAACACGACACCATTTATACACAAAATTTTCTTCATAAAAACCTCAGCCACATAACCTTGACACAATTCAAACACATGGTTCAACACAAAGACATAGAAACCGATACAAATCATAAAACACTACTACACTCATTAATTCCTTTCAGCCCACTAATTTTACAGTTTATACACTAATCTTCATCTTCACCAATATCATGAAATTTGTACCCAAAAAAAAAAAAAAAACTACTGCAATTTTAGTTTTTTGAGCTAAAAAGAGCAACTTTGTTCAATCCATCTGAAATCTCACATATATGCAACTCCAAAATGCAAAACAAAGAAGACCCATTTAATTAATTGTACACATAAATATATAGCCCGAGTAAAAATTTCAGGAAAGTGAACAATAGAGTAGAATGATTAATCAGTTGAGACAGTCGCAAAAACGAAAACGATGGTTGTTATATCTTCATGTTCAAAGCTTGGCAGTTGATAATAAAGTAGAGAAGAAGTGGCTACCTTGTTGGGTTCAGATGAAGATGAAGAAGAAGAAGAAGGAAGAGAAGAGAGAGAGAGATGAAGATGTCAACTCTGAGCTTCATCGTCATCATGATTGGCTTTCTATTTTTTCAGCTACTTGAATGAGTAGAGAAAGTGTGTGTTATTTAATTACCACTTCGAATGCGTGCTAATGGGACATTAACGGCGTGTAATGGAAGTTAACGGCGATAATGATGTTTTTTTTGGAGTTACTGTGGGAATGAGTGAATTTGGGCAGATTGATTTTCATTTTAAACTCACATTTTTACATTTTAAACAACATTACATATATTTTTATACACTTTTTTACCTACACGTATTTCAAAAAATTATAAAAATCTTATCTCAAATTACTCTACTAAACACCCCATTTATTGCCTAACTTTGCAACTAGATTCTTATTACCATAAGAAATATGCTTAATTCAATAATAAATAAATAAATAAGGAAATGGCTACATATAGTTATTTTTTATTATTTTTATATACGAATAGAAATTCTACTCTAATTTAATTTATTCTAAGTGTATATGTGTATGAAGTTTCCTCCTAGAAACTTGAACTCCGACCTTTACCCTCCACACCTCACAAGCACTTATATGTGGTAGTACCTTTTAAATTTTTTTTTTTTAAGAAAGAAAATTGCTACATGTGTATGATAATGATAATCATTAAAAATGGACTTACCAAAAATTTTATTTATGCTTCGTTTGTTTTATTGTAAAAAATTTTTTCTTAAAATATTTTCAATATTCTATGATGTTTGTTTCATTGTAAAATTTGTACAAACTTGAAAATGGTTTTCATTGACAATAAATTTAAAATATTAAAAAAAAACACACACACACACAATGGCACTCCTCTCATCTGATGGCTGGATTACTGGTCCAGATGCTAGAGCCACCTATCAAGTGGAAAAAGCCATTGGTTTTAGTAGTTTGTACTTGAAAGATTTTACATATCATACCAAACACTTTAAAATGTTTTACATGTAAATTTTTTTATATTTGGAAAATGTTTTATAGTAAAACAAACGGAGCAGTACTTACAACATCTTACCAAGGATTTATGATCAATAGAAATACTTTCTAGATTGACCATATTCTAAAAAGAAAACAAATACGGTAAAATGCTAAAAATAATTTTTTTTTTTTTTGTAAAACATTTTATAGTGAAAACAAATAGAGCGTTAATTTATACTTTTTAGTGCTTATAAAAATAAAAATAAAAATAAAAACTTTTTAGCATTTTTTTTTTGAGAAACACACACATAAAAACTTTTTAGCGTTTCAATAGTGATCCACCTTATCTTATTAAGTATTAACTATCAAAATATTCGACATTAGCAATAATGTAAAAAAATGTCACTTGTATTTGCATAAGAATATAAGTGAGGTTTCAAAAGCAATAAAAAACAAGGGGGGGGGGGGGTATTCAGCTGCTAGGCCGGCTGGGTTTATATGTATAAATTTTGATCATGTGAAAGTCTTTGTATTTTTCTTTTTTTGGTCAAAGAAAAAAGAAAAATACAAAAATATTGTGCACATGTCAATCCAATACCATACTTGTTTTTTTTTTTTGATAGGAACATACTTGTTGGTTTTACTTAATAGATATCAATCTTCATTGTAGGCTATCACATTGCCATGGTAACCTAGTTTATTTTATTTTATTTTTGGTCAATTTGGCTTGGCAATAATAAGGCCACGGATGGCTGTAACATCATTATGGTAATTCACATTTCACATCATATTTAGTAGTAGCTTTATGATTTGTTAGTGTTTTTTTCCTTCTATTTTTTTGCCTTTAAAAACTATGACAGAATCACAAAAATATTGTGTAGATGTCAAATCCAATGGTAGATTCTTCCAAATTGCACGCTAACGTATTTATTTATCTTTTCACTTAATAAACAAGCAGTAACGAGGTCACTGATATCTCATCCATTTTATTTTGACAATTTTAATTTATTTTTCACGTTACACTCAGATCATGTCACATAAAACAATATCTACGTCAAATCCAATGGAAATCTCTGTTATGTAACTTATGTAGCATTATATATATATATATATATATATATATATATATATATATAATTTCATTTTTTTTTCACTTACTTGGCAAAAGAAGTAACAAATTCACTTATTGATGTATATCCTCATGGCCTGGTGGTCGGCGTAACAAACTAACAATAATGACATTTGTTGATATGCCACCGCCTGATTTCTTAAAAATTTTACATAATTCTGTACATTTAATATTGTTAAGCTCTTGGTAATTCAGAATTTGTAAAGGAAATAGAAGTAGGGAAGAAGAGAACAGTTACTTCGAGGTTAACCAACCTCCTGAGTTTTAGAGAGAGAGAGAGAGAGAGAGAGAGAGATAAGAACAAACTTGATTGAATTTCTGGATAATTCTCATTGCCTTTCTTAACAGTTTATATACAAATGCTTAAAGCATTGTTCATCCAAAACTAGCTAACTAACTAACTTAACTGCTCAGCTTCTCTAACCGTTCTATACAAGTAACTAACATACCAGCAACAAAAAATACTAGCACTTATCAAAAAAAAAAAAAAAAACCCAAAAATATATACTAGCATACCATCTAACATTCAGTACAACTATCATGACTCTCCTAAAACAAATATACACTATTTTGCAAAAAAAGTAAGCAATTCAGTACGTTCAATGTATACAATTTTTCTTGGAATGTACGCAATTATGTATATTTATTAGGTACACAATTTCTCAAAGAATGTATATAATTATGTATATTCAAAGTACACAATTTTTTAAAGAAGGTATGCCATTCCACCTCAAAACCAATTGGTGATGAGGAAGACACACCCAAATCTTTTATGGCATTTGACATCACGCCAAGCGGGCCTATTTTTAGAGTGGTTGTAGGGAGTCAAATTATGGTTCTCCCAACAATTTTAATTCTATACTTTCAATGGGCACAATTTTAAAAAAAAAATTACACAATTTTGTACATTCAATGAACACATTTTTCAAGGAATGTCCATAATTTTGTATATTCAAATAACAAATTTTTTCAAGGAATGTACAAAATTATGTATATTCGTTATAAATATTTTTTAAAAGACTGTACATAATTCTGTACATTCAACACACACAGTTCTTTAAAAATGTACACAATTATATATTTTTGATGTACACAACCTTTCAATTTTGTATATTACATGTATACAAATTTTAAAGAGTGTACACAATTCTTTATATTCAACATACAAATTTTTTGAAAGAATTTATACTATTCTGTACATTCAATTGACACGAATTTGAAAATAATGTACAAAATTCCATTTATTCAAATTACACAAATTTTCAAAGAATGTAAAAAATTGTGTATATTCAAATTACACAAATTTTCAAAGAATGAATATAATTAAAAATATTCAACACATATAATTTTTTTAAAAAATACACAATTTTGTATATTCGAAGTACACAATTTTTCAAAGAATGTTCACAATTTTTTAATATTCAACATATACAATTTTCAAATGTGCACAATTTTGTACATACAACATGGACAATTTTTCTAAGAATATGTAGAATTTTATACATTCAACATATACATTTTTTTAATGTACACTATCCTGTACATTCAATGTACATAAATTTTCAAAAAATGTACACAATTGTGTATATTTAATTTATAAAATATTTTCAAAGAATGCAAATAATTTCGTATATTCAATTTACACAACTTTTCATTTTGGTATATTTAATATAAGGTGTAAACAATGTACATAATTTTTTAATTCCGTACATTCAATGTAAACAATTTTTTAATTCTGTACATTCAATGTAAACAATTTTTCATAAAATGTACACAATTTTGTATGTACAATATACATAATTCTTAAATGGACAAGACTCAGGTATAGTGCTTAAGTTCTGTTTCTTAGGTTTCCCTCTTAAGATTTTGCCATGTGAATTTTTTTTCATGGAATGGAAGTGTATCTTTTAGTTAAGTGGCCACATGACTGAATCTTAAGAGGGGAACCTAAGGAACAACTAAAGGGAATAAACACGAAATTCTCAAATTAGTGAGTTGCAAAAAATAGAGAAAAATATGCGTTAAATAAACAAGGCGTAAATGCACTTTTAGTCCCTACATTTTGGCTTTTTTCTATTTTGGTCCCTACATTTTCATTTTACCACTTTTAGGCCATAAACCAATTAACGCGTGACATTTAAGTCTTTATCGTCACCCAACTAACAGAAAATGCTGACATGGCTAACGACACATAAAATAAAAATTAAAAAATCTATTTTGGCATTAAAAAATTTCCACGTAAACATCTAAATTAATTTTAATTAAATAAAAAAATTAAAAACAAAAAATTATAGATCTAAGAACATAAGAACTTCTTGTCCAATGTTCTTCTTAAATCAAGAAATAAACCCAGCAATGACACGACATCAAACCCAGAATTAAAGAGCAAACCCAAATTGAATATCAAAGACATCAAACCCAGCAACGGCATCAAACCCAAGAACGACTTCAAACCCAGAATCAAAGAGCAAACCCAGCAGCAACATTTTCCTTTATTTGAAATCCAAATAAAAAACAAACAAAATTTTTACTTTTTTTAGTTTTAAGGTGAACACCAGATTTTCACTACAAACACCAAACACAACAAATTTCAAAGCCACTCATACAAATTTTGCACAAGCATATGCCCAGACTTACCATTCCATCTGCAAATAAAAACCACAGAAGATCGAGATTAGAGAAAAAGAGAAAATGGGCTGGGTTTAGAGATAGAACCACCATAGGAGGTGGTGGTGATGCAAGTTCGAAGCTCTGCCATGGAGGCCATGAGCTTTGGTTGAGAGAGATACACTCAACGGGTGCAGCAGCGGAGCAAGATCCATACTGTGATCAGGAAACATAATCGCCAATATGAAACGGTGGAATACACTGTACAAGGTCTCCTCCTCCTCACCTCCTTTGCCTCCGTGGTAGCGGTGGTGGTGGTGGTGGTGATTCCCTTTAGGCTGGTAGTCGTCCACGTCGGTGCCCGTCACCTCCACGTAAGTACCACTGCCATTAGGCCTCTTCGTACCGTACAACGTCTCCTCCATTATTATTACTTTTTTGGTTGAGAGAGAAGAAGACTGTTTGTTGAATGTTGAGATTTATTGTTTGTGGGTTCTTGTGAAGTTGAAGACTCAGTAGTGAGCGGCCATCCCAATCAATAATTTGACATCTTCATCTACTAGAACTACTTTTTTTTAATAAGTGGGGGAACTAGGATTTATTATGATGAGGGCACGACGTCCTGGTTCTGATTTGATAACATCTTTTTTTTCTTTTCTTTTTGATGTCTTTCAAAAGTGAGGAGGATATTCACCTTCATTGATTCTAGGTTTGATGTTGTGTCGTTGCTAGGTTTATTTCTTGATTTAAAAAGAACATTGAAGAACAAGTTCTTATGTTCTTAAATCTGTAATTTTTTGTTTTAATTTTTTTATTTAATTAAAATTAATTTAGATGCTAATGTGGCAATTTTTTAATGCCAAAATAGATTTTTAGTTATTATTTTACTGTGCCGTTAGTCACGTCAGCATTTTATGTTAGTTGGGTGATGGTAAGGACTTAAATGTCACGTGTTAATTGGTTTAGGGACTAAAAATGGTAAAATAAAAATGTAGGAACCAAAATGGAAAAAAAGCCAAAATGTAGGGATTAAAAGTGTATTTATGCCAATAAACAATCACACAAGACAATATTTACATGGTTCAACAATTTGCCTATGTCCATGGAGTTGTAGGGATTTCACAATTCTCAAGAAAAAATTACAAGATGCGGCAGTATAGTTTTCTCTCTCAAAAACCACACAAAACCCTAATCTCCAAAACAATAGTTTTTCTATCTTCCGCACAAGATTCACAATGGGCTTATTGGCCAAAGCTTTCGCTCCATGGACTAAGCCTTAGAAAATCTCTCATTAAAAATGGTAACAATATTATTTCGGGTTGGTTTATAATCCGGATCAAACATAATTAGGCTCCACAAGGCTCAACACTAGCACGTAAGGTACTGTACCTAAGTTTTGTTTTTAATAAATTTTGTAAATTCAATCTACACAAATTTTCAATAAATGCACACAATTATGAACACTCAATGTACACAATTATATATATATATATATATATATATATATATATATATATATATATATATATATTCAAAGTACACAATTTTGTAAGAATGTAAATAATTAGGTATATTTAACGTACGCTATTTTTCAAAGAATTTTTACAATTGTGTATATTCAATAAACATAATTCTATATATTTAATATACACAATTCTTAAATTACTTATGTAAGGACACAATTCGAACTCCCGATCCACAATCAAAAGGGAAAGGGCTTGCAAGGCCTTTTTACAATAAATTTGTAGAGAGTGGGCTTGAAATCTAGATTTCAAAGGTGGTTTAAATAACAAAGAAAGAACGGGCTTTGGGCCCAATGGCATAAATAAGGGGAGATCTGTAAGAATATGAGTGAAAGCTCCTCCTCGGATACAATCCGAGGATAGTTTATAATATTGCTTCTTAAGATTGATTGCAATTGTTGATCGTCAGATTATTATATACTATTCTTTCTCTTTTCAAAGAAAAAGCCTCTCCTTCTTCCAAAGGTCACTTCTCTTATTTATACTTCCTTTTTCCTTCTTTCTCATCTTCCACCTCATGGTTGTAACGCTGATTTAGATACTTATCCCATCAAGTTTCTCTAAAGTCTTCTGGAGTCAAGGGCGAAGTTCCAAACCTTATGCTCAGGTCCCATTTCTCCATCAATGTAGCTAGCATATCAATTACAAAGTCTTTAATGAGTGGGCAGTGGTAGCAGTTTTACCTTAGATATTCCACCGCCCTTTCTATTACCCTCTACGTGTACCGTGTCTTCCTAAAACCATAGGAGTTTCTGTAGCATAGCCGAGGGATTTTTGAACCTTCCCTTCTATTACCTCAACTTTAGTACCCGAGGTCAAAGTCTTCCTCGGACCTAATTATTTATACACTATCACATCTTTATCTAGTATTCTCTTTATGAGTTACATTCACCCACCTCTAGATCACTTAATGTCCTCGGATTAAGCCTTTATCCCAAGAAGTATTCTTAGGCTCTCCTTTATAAATTAATGGGCCCAATGTCCCTACAATAGCCCCTCGAGATTCTTATTTATTCAATTCGAGATAAAATGAGGATCTCAACATCGATCCCTTTTTGTCCTGCAGATATTTGACAATATTACTGACAAGGATGATGATTTTTGAACTGCCCATCACATGTTCCCGACGTTTCGGCATGCAAAGCGTCCCTAAATTAAATTCTAACGTCTTCATGTCCCCCACGTTCAGTGATGTGTCACATATCCAACAATTAAGAATTGCCCGTAAGTAGATGCGGGAATTCTCTCGCTTCATAATTCTTATTGATATATAAATACTAATTTCTTTCAAATCTTCTCACACACCATAACGTTCTTACAACGTACCTGCCACATTTGCCATCTCCACATACTTTCTCTTTTTACCAAATACCCTGTCTGAGGTGATCGTGCCTTCTTCTTTTTTTAAAGTAAGTTCTCTCATACTCTCTCCATCTCTTATCAGCTCTTTGTTCTTTTTGTTTTTCTTCCTTTCCTTTTCTTTTTCTCTGTACTCCGTTGTCCTCGGCTTAGTCTATTTAGTTTCTTTAACATACCTACACTCCCTTTTTTTCAAAAATTGGTAGATTTGCATCCCTAGTGGATTCAAATGAAAAAATAGAGCAGTTTAAGGCTAAATACCGAATTCCCTCGAGGGTATCTATTAGGTACTGTACAGAAGATGAGTATTTTGTAAAAAGAAAAACGGGAGAGGTAGTAATCCTGATGATTGCATTCATTGAAGGAGGGATGAGAATCCCAATGGGGACTGTAACTAGAGATTATCTTAGGGCCTTTAGATTAGCCCCTACTCAATGTGCCCCGAATGTTTTTAGGATCTTAGGTTCCATATATGCCCTAAATGAGAAAATGAACCTTGGGCTCACTCACTACAATGTGAACTGGGTTTACAATCTCCACTACCTAACGAAAAAAGATGAATATTACCTAAAATCTGGACATCCAACAGTTAAGTTAATTCAGTGTCTGCCTGAATCTAATAAAGGTCTAAAAAGCAACTTCCTGATTATATCAGGAGATTGGCACGACGGCTTACCCTGTCCGACAAGGGAAGGGACCCCAGGTGAAGTTTTTGGATCTATCTAAAACCCTTAAAAACTTATTCTTTTTGTCTTTTTATCTATGCTTACCTTGTTCTTCTTTCTTTTGGATAATTCTGCAGACCCACACACAGCAGATCGTCACCCTCTCCTTGTTGATTTTGGGAGATTGGACAGAATCTTACAAGTCAAAATTTTCGTGCATACAGATAGTCAACTCTGAGCAGCTCATTTAATCCTCGGCTACAATCCGATTTTCAAACCTTTTAAGGCGCTGAAGTGTGTAATTAAAGCCAAAGACCCACGTCTTCACTAAATTAGCATTGTTGTTGAAGGTTTTTTGCTACCTGAAGGGGCTCCTATTCCTCAGGGTACCCTGGTTACCCAACCCACACAACCCCCACAACCCGTTCCGGTAGGGATTCCTTTAACCCCCCTCTCAACACAACACATATTCGATGAAACAACCTCTTCCCAACCCAGCATAAAGGAAGAAGAAGAGTTTGTTGAAGTATCCAACTCCGAGGACGAATTCGAGGTTTTTAATCAACCACACTCTCTTGAAGACCGAATTTCTATCCTTGGTACCTCATCTTAAGTCTCAGAAGACATCATCCAGCAGTTTGATCCTATGGGTATCCAGTGCAAGGCCAAGCTGAGTTTAAAAGGTGTACTGGAGGCTCAAGCGGGGCCCCAAGAGCTTCCAAAGGAACCTCGCCCTAGGGTCCAAGATAAAGGTGCTGACAAGGGCCATGAATCTAGGCTCCCTCCTCCTCCCCCTCCTTCCCAACCTCAGCGTATCAACTTGACTGATCATAAAAGAAAACGGGACCAGCAGAAAGGGAAAGAAGTGATGGAGGTAGAAAAGGGCTCTCTTCCTAAAGAGCCTGAGATCAAAAAAGGAGGAAAGCAGGCCCGCACCGTACAGACGAGGTCAGATAGATAGATCGAGTCTCACGTGGCCGTACACGCTCCACTTTAGCTCCCCGTCATGACTATGGATGACCACACAGTCACCGTTGGTGCATCCATTAGGAACTCCAATGAGGGGACAGCTGCTTGCATAACAGATGCATTAGAGCAAGCTTTGCTACTACCCGAGGATATGGGAGAGCTCAGAAAAAAGAGAGACTAGAATGTCTTTATGATTCTAAAGAAGGAACTTGCCATGGTAAGCATCTCTTCTAAACCTTGTCCATTTCTATTCCCGTTATTTTCATAAAACTTATAACTTTGTCTTTTTTGTATTGTTGTCTTTTATTCATAAGCTGTTCAGTCTACCCATAGGGCAGAAGAGATTGCCATTTGCTCGTACAAATCCTTGAAGGCCGAAGAGTCAAGGCCCAAAAACGACCAAAGGATCTTGGACCTACAAAAGAAAAAACTTCAAGAGGTCTCAGATAAACTGGCTAAGGTAAAGAGTGAGAAGTCTGACTTGGAAGCTGCTTTCAAAACCACTGTGAAACAAACTGAGGACCAACGACTGTTACTTAGGCAAACTGATGAGGACCTTGCTGCAGCGAGAAAGCTAGTTGCGGACCTCAAAAGATATTTAAAGGAGTCTGAGAGGGCAAAAGACGAGGCCTTCAAGAGTAAAGAGAAGGCCCTTCAAGAAAAAGAAAAGGCTGAAAAGGCAAAAGAAGAGGCCGAGAATGCAAAAGACCAAGTTGAATAAGAATGCTATAAGATTGGTGTGAAGGAGATCATAGAAACCTTCAAGGCTCAGGTCCCTGAGGTATGCAGGCATTACTGCCTTCAAGTGTGGAACGAGGTACTTTCTCGAGCTAGCGTTGAGACTTCTTCTACTCTTTGGAAAGCAGAAAGTGTCTACTACCCTCCAGCCATTCGAGCCTCTAACATTCCTCAAGTTGATGATGATGTTGCCCAACTACCATTTGAGGATAAGGAAGGTGAGCTGGCTGTAGACTCTACTCTTGCTGAAGATCAACTCCTCAAGCAAGCTGATCCAATAGAAAGAAAGGCACTAAAGGACACACAGCCCTCAAGTGACCTTAATGACTCTTCCAAAGGCAAGTTGGGTGATCAAGCGAATCCGATAACCTTGAAAGATGATCCAAAAGGCAAAAGAATTGCTGTTGAGTTTTTAGCGCAGCCTTAGCTTCTTCAAGACCCTAAAGGCCCTTTGAAGATAAAGTTAAAGCAGTGACTATTCTCCTCTCGTCTTTAGCTTTTCCTTTATTTCTACTTAGTGTAATTCTGATAATTCGCAAGTACTTTTGTAATTCCAAAGAATGCTGAATTTAATGAAAACACAAGTTCTACTTTCCTTGTTTGATGCTTTTTGCCTTTGTTTTGCCTTGATTATACTACTTCATACTTGTTTTGCTATATTTAGAACAATAATCCTTTTACCCTTGTTAATTTACTAAAGTCAAAGCAGCAACTTGGATTGAACTTTATGCCATAGACATGTTCAACATGTCTGTAGATGCATTAAGTGATGCTCATGGATTTTTATCCATTTATCACTATCTCAGGGAGACTTTAAGATATAAGTGGTTGAATTTCATTTAGATGGGGCACGTCTAAGGATCAAAACCTTTATTAAGCTTTGTTAAATACTTAAATAAGGCATATGGTCCAATGATTTAGGCATACCAAACTTTGGTTTGATACTTAGTGAAAAGAAAAGGAATGTTAATTTCCCCAAAGTTGATGATCCGAGGACCAGACATAACTAAGAATCTGTCTAATACTTAGTAAAAAGAATTGAAATGTTAATTTTTCCAAAGTAGATGATCCAAGGACCAGACATAACTAAGGTTCTGTTTAACACTTGATAAAAAAAAATATCAATTTAGACGAGGTATGTAGTCCGAGGATCCAGGCATACCAAGTATCAGTTTGACACTTAGTAAAAGATTTGAAATGTTAATTTCCCCAAAGTAGATGTTCTGAGGACCAGACATGACTAAGGTTCTGTTTAACACTTAATAAAAAAAATCAATTTAGACGAGGTATGTGGTCCGAGGATCCAGGCATACCAAGCTTCAGTTTGACACTTAGATAAACGAATTGAAATGTTAATTTCCCCAAAGTAGATGATCCGAGGATCAGACATAACTAAGGTTCTGTTTAACACTTGATAAAAAAAATATTAATTTAGACGAGGTATGTGGTCCGAGGATCCAGGCATACCAAGCTTCAGTTTGATACTTAGATAAACGAATTGAAATGTTAATTTCCCCAAAGTAGATGATCCGAGGACCAGACATAACTAAGGTTCTGTTTAACACTTGATAAAAAAAAAATCAATTTAGACGAGGTATGTGGTCCGAGGATCTAGGCATACCAAACTTCAGTTTGATATTTAGATAAACGAAGATAATGAACGTAATATAGTGTTAACAAAAATGGCCGAAGTGCCTTACATTTAATAATAGTACATTCGTAGGTTATTTACATTCCACGGACGTTGTACAACATGTTCGTCTAGATCTTCAAGATTATAAGCCCCTATGCCTGCGACCGAAGTAATACGATAAGGTTCTTCCCAATTGGGCCCCAGTTTTCCTCATGCTGGGTTCTTTGTTGTACCCAAACCTTTCCTCAGTACCAAGTCCCCAGGTGCAAGAGGCCGCAGTTTTACATGAGAATCATACCTCTGCTTGAGTTTATGTTGATAATAAGCTAATTGAACCATGTCATTCTCTCATCGTTCTTCAACTAAGTCTAGACTTCTCTTCAATAGATTATCGTTGTTGTCTGGAATGAAGGAGTTCTTCCTTAGTGTTGGGAACCCAGTTTCTAGAGGTATTATTGCATCGGCTCCATAAGTCATGGAGAAGGGTGTTTCTCTTGTGGACCTTCGGGGTTCGATATGTCTACAAGACATGTGACAGTTCTTCTACCCATCTTCCCTTAGCATCACCCAACCTTTTCTTGAGCCCATTAATAATCACTTTATTGACGGCCTCGGCTTGCCCATTTCCTTGAGGGTAAGCTGGAGTGGAATATCTGTTCGTGATGCCTAGATCACAACAGTATTTCCTAAAGGCCTTGCTATCAAATTGTAGACCATTATCTGAAATGAGAATATGAGGGATTCCAAACCTGGTGACAATGTTCTTCCATACAAACTTTTTTGCTTCCATGTCTCTGATATTTGATAATGGCTTAGCTTCAACCCATTTGGTGAAATAATCCGTTCCGATGAGGAGCCACCGCCTATTTCCTGCTGCTTTTGGGAAAGGTCCAACAATGTCCAAGCCCCATTGAGCAAAAGGCCAAGGGCTAGACAGAGGATTAAGAACACCTCCTGGTTGATGTCTATTAGGAGCGAATCTTTGACATTGGTCACACTTCTTCGCATAATCCTGTACTTCTCTTTGCATATTGGGCCACCAATAGCCCTGAGTAAGGGCTCTATAAGCTAAAGACCTTCCTCCGGTGTGGCTTCCGCAAATCCCTTCATGCAACTCTTCCAAAAGTAACTCCGTTACTTCTAGGTGCATACATAACAAATATGGTCCCAAAAAAAAAGCGCTTGTATAATTTTTGATCCTCGGACAACCAGAACCGAGGTGCTTTCCTTCGAACCTTATCTGCTTCGGACTTTTCTTTAGGCAAGACATCATCTTTGAGAAATGTCACAATTTGATCCATCCAACTAGGTCCTGTCCTAATTTAAAGGATTCGAGTGGCGTTATTATTCGTCCCATTAGGTTTCCACAGATCTTCAACAAGGATGACCCGAGGTAGGCCTTGCGCCGAGGACGTTGCGAGTGTGGCTAAGGAATCAGCATGAGTATTCCCACACCTGGACACATGCAATAAAGAAAAGGACTCAAATTTGGATTGCATATACCTGACCTGGGTTAGGTATCCTTACATTCTTGAATCTCTTGCCTCTAGCTTCCCTTCCACTTGGCCTACCACCAAAAGTGAATCCAAGAACATTTGTACTATCTTCCCTCCCATCTTATAAACCATGTTCATTCCAGCGAGGACGGCTTCATATTCTGCTTCATTGTTGGTGGCCGAGAACCCCAATCTCAAAGATTTCTCAAAAGTAATTCCCTTAGGTGATACCAAAACTAGTCCCACCCCAGATCCTCTTTGGTTTGCTGCTCCATCTACATATACTCTCCATAACGGAGGCTCTTTGCACGAAATCATGCCTACTGACTTTTTATCCATGCTTGATCCTCTAATATACTCTTCTAATAAGGGCTCAGCAAACTTCGCCACAAGATCCGCAATGACTTGCCCCTTTATAGAGGTGCGAGGCATATACTTGATATCGAAGCCCCTAAGATAGTTCCCCATTTGGCAATTCTCCCCGTATAATCCGCACTTCGAAGTATAGACTTAAGAGGGAGTTGTGTTAGGACAACAACTGTATGAGACTGGAAGTAATGGGGAAGCCTTCGCGTAGCATGCACCACTGCCAAGATTGCTTTCTCCAATGATAATTAATTTACCTCGGCTTCATGCAGAGACTTGCTCACATAATAAACTGGCCTCTGTACGTTATCATCATCCCATATAAGAACCAAACTTACTGCATGATTAGCTACTGCAATATAGGCGAACAGAACTTCATCAATTTCTGGTCGAGACATAACGGGTGGTTGTGAGAGATATTCTTTAAGCTGTTGAAAAGCCACCGCACACTCCTCAGTCCATTCAAAACCCTTCCATTTATTCAACAATTGAAAGAAAGGCCTGCATCTGTCCGCGGACCGAGAAATAAATCGGTTGGGGGCAGCAGTCATTCCTGTTAGTCTCTGAACCTTTTTAGGATTTCGAGGTGGGTGTAAGTTGTTAATGGCCTTGACCTGAGCAGGATTCACCTCAATTCCCCGGTGAGTTACCATATAACCTAGAAACTTGCCCGACCCTACTCCAAAAGAACATTTAGAGGCATTGAGTCGCAATTTATACTCTCTCAGTGTTTGAAAAGTGTTGCTCAGATCTTCCAAATGCGTAGAAACCGCTTTACTCTTTACCACCATGTCATCCACATATACCTTAATAGTTTTTCCCAGCTGTGGCTCAAACATCCTCGTCATCATCCTTTGATAGGTAGCTCCTGTGTTCTTCAAACCAAAGGGCAACATCTTATAATGATAATTTCCTGTAGGAGTGACAAACGCAGTCTTTTCCTGGTCCTCCACGGCTAAAGGTATTTGGTGGTAACCTTGGAAAGCATCAAGAAAACTCATCCGAGGATGTCCAACAGTAGCATCTATCAACTTATCAATCCGAGGCATTGGGAAAGAATCCTTCGGACAAGCCTTGTTTAAATCTATGAAATCCACACAAACTCTCCACTTCGCAGTCTTCTTCTTGACCACCAACGTATGAGCTAACCATTCAGGATAAAAAACTTCTTTGATAGCACTTGTCTTTTTGAGTTTGAGCACTTCCTCCTTTATAGCCTCAGAATGCTCTTTGGAGGATCGCCGAGGTGGTTGCCTCCTCGGTACCACAGTTGGATTGACTTTTAAATGATGACAAATAAAACTCGAATCAACCCCAGGGGCTTCGTAAGCATTCCATGCAAATACATCCATATTTCTCTTCAAAAACAAAATCAGCTCTGTCTTCTCCTCTTGTGGCAATTGAACTCCCACCTGAAAGAACCTTTTAGGGTCATTGTCTACGAGAATCCTCTCCAATTCTTCACATGCAGGTTCATCTACCTTGGTTGTGGCCAAAGACTTTGATTGCTACGACTTTCCACTAGCCGAGGCCGAGGACTCCGGTTCAGGTTGACGCAGAATTGCAGCCGTGACACACTGTCAAGCCACAGACTGACTTCTAAGCAGCTCCACCACCTGATCTCCAGAAAGAAACTTAACCTTGACATGCAAGGTTGAGGAAATGGCACCCAAAGCATGTAACCAAGGTCTTGCTACAATAGCTGTATAGGGAGAATAGGCGTCCACTACGATGAATTCTACGTTTACCACTTCTGGGCCTGATTGTACAGGCAGCCTAATTTGCCCCTTTGGTATGACAGCCTTTTCCTCGAAGCTTATCAAGGGTGAGTCATAAGCCGTAAGATCTTCAAGCTTTAAATTTAACCCTTTAAACAGGTCAGGGTACATGATATCTGCGCCACTGCCTTGATCGACCATCACCCTCTTCACATCATAATTTCCTATTCTTAGGGTAACAACTAAGGCATCATCATGTGGCTAGACAGTCTCGATTTTTTCCTCTTCCGAGAAACCCAAAACTGGTAGGATATTTGCCTTAATCCTCTTCGGCTGATCTCTTGATTCCTCAGCCAAGGTCCGAGCCACAGACATCACCCTAAAAGGAGTTGAGCCAGTCCTTCCAGGTGTCGCGAAAATAACGTTGATTGTTCCCAGAGGAGGCCTTGACGAAGAACCACCGTGGTTTGCCGCCCCTGAGTGGTTTCCTTGCCCATTAGGCTGATACAGGAATTGCTTTAACTTTCCCTCCTTAACCAATTGCTCCAAATGATTCCACAGAGTTTGACAATTCTTGGTAGTATGACCCTTTCCTGGTGATAATGGCAATGGAGATTTTGGTTGCGTCTCAAAGGGTCCCCTGCCATCTTATTGGGCCACTTGAAGTATGACTCATGCCTGATTTTCTCCAACAGTTGTTGCACCGGTTCCTTGAAAATGGTGTTGACCACCTGTGGGGCCATAGGACCAGCTTGTCTGAAAAAATCCTTTACAGGCTTGTTGTTGTTGTATCTGTCCGACCTGAAATCCCTCATCTCTTGAAGAATAACCTTCGCCTTACCCTTTCCTTGTTGCTGATCTTCCTCAACCCTTTTGTACTCATCGATGCGATCCATGAGCCGACGCACACTTCTGACAGGCTTTTTCGTCAAAGATTTCCTTAAGTCATGCTCTGTAGGTAGGCCGACCTTGAAGGTCCTTATCACCACATCATCGAAGTCCCCGTCAATTTCATTGAACATCTCCCAATACCTGTCCGAATATGTTCTCAGGGTTTCCTCTTCCCTCATGGCCATGGATAATAATGAATCCAAAGACCGAGGAACTTTACTGCATGTGATGAAATGAGAGCCAAATGCCCTAGTAAGTTCCTTGAAAGAATTGATAGAGCCTGCCCTCAAGCCATCAAACCATCTCATGGCCACGGACCCCAGGCTAGAGGGAAAAATCTTGCATATCAAAGTCTCATTCTTGGAATGTACTGCCATCCTCTGGCTGAAATGGCTCACATGCTCCACAGGATCCGTTCGGCCATTGTAAATAGTGAAGGCCGGTTGTGTGAAGCGCCGAGGTAGCCTTCCTTCTTCCAACTTGCGTGTGAAGGGTGACCTGGAGATTTGGTGCAACGCCCTACCCATTGCATCATTTCCCAAGCCCCTAGAGGAATAGTTTCTACCTTGTCGCCCATGCAGGTTGTCTTCCTAGTAAGAGAAAGATTCATCTGGGGGAGTTCTGGACCTCTACCCGTAATTATCATCCTCAGAACCTTCTGAAGAGGGATCGGAGACAGAAGGAGTTCGCCTTCGCCTCTCGTGACGCAATTTCCTTTTTAGGCTGTCAATTTCTTTCTGCATGGCCTTGGTATTTTCCTCGTGAGGAACTCTACTTCCCCTTGTGAATGACTTCTACTTCTGGTAGTGTGCGTAGTATGCACACTACCTTCTTGGTTCTCTTCGTGCTTAAGATGCAAGAAGTGATCCTCATGCTGGGAGCCTACAGACTCTGTACGGTGTTGTGATTCTGAGCCCACCATAATGTTTTAAACCTCTTCAAAGACTAAATTCCCACAGACGGCGCCAATTGTAAGGACACAATTCGAACTCTCGATCCACAATCAAAAGGGAAAGGGCTTGCAAGACCTTTTTACAATAAATTTGTAGAGAGTGGGCTTGAAATCTAGATTTCAAAGGTGGTTTAAACAACAAAGAAAGAACGGGCTTTGGGCCCAATGGCACAAATAAGGGGAGATCTGTAAGAATATGAATGAAAGCTCCTCCTCGGACACAATCCGAGGATAGTTTATAATATTGCTTCTTAAGATTGATTACAATTGTTGATCGTCAGATTATCATATACTATTCTTTCTATTTTCAAAGAAAAAGCCTCCCCTTCTTCCGAAGGTCACTTCTCCTATTTATACTTCCTCTTTCCTTCCTTCTCATCTTCCACCTCATGGTTATAACGCTGGTTTAGATACTTGTCCCATCAAGTTTCCCTAAAGTCTTTTGGAGTCAGGGGCCAAGTTCCAAACCTTATGCTCAGGTCCCATTTCTCCATCAATGCAGCCAGCATATCAATTGCAGAGTTTTTAATGTGGGGGCGGTGGTAGCAGCTTTACCTTAGATATTCCACCACCCTTTCTATTACCCTCCACGTGTACCGTGTCTTCCTGAAACCATAGGAATTTCTATAACATAGCCGAGGGATATTTGAACCTTCCCTTCTATTACCTCGGTTTTATTACCCAAGGTCAAAGTCTTCCTTGGACCTAATTATTCATACACTATCACATCTTTACCTAGTATTTTCTTTATGAGTTACATTCACTCACCCCTAAATCACTTGATGTCCTTGGATTGGGCCTTTAGCCCAAGAGGTATTCTGGGGCCCTCCTTTATAAATTACTGGGCCCAATGTCCCTACAACTTACACTCAATTTACACAACTTTTCAATGAATTTACATAGTTTTGTAGTTTCATTTGTGCAGATTTTATGAATAATATACACAATTCTGTATATTCAAAGTACACAAATGTACAAAGTTCTATACTCCCATGTGTACAATTTTTCAAAGAATCTATACACTTTTGTACATCCAAGGAACGAAATTTTCATAGAATGCTAAAAATATTTCAAAGAAATTACACATTTTGTATAATCAAAGCACACAACTTTTAGTAGAAAGTATACAATTTTGTACATTCAATGTACACAAATTTTTAAAGAATTTATACAATTTTGTATACTCAACGCGAATGTACATATTTATGTAAATTTAATGTACACAATTTTCCTAAGAATATAACCATTTAAAAAAAAAAAACAATGTATTCAATTTCGTCCATTATTGTACACGTTTTTTTTCAAAGAATATAGATAATTTTGTATATTCAATGTACACAATTTTGTATATTAATATACAAAATTTTTCCCAATTCTGTATATTCAATATGCACAAATTTAATGTACAAAACTTTGCACATATAACTTACACAAAATTTTAAAAAATGTACACAATTTTGTTTATTCAAAGCATATACTTTTTCAAAGAACTAAAAAAAATTTGTATATTGAATATACACAAATTTTCAAAGAATGTACAGAATTTTGTATATTCAGCATAAACAATTTTTTAAAGAATGCACACAACTTTTCCATTAATATACACATTTTTGTAGATTCAGTGCACATAATTTTTCATTTCATATGCACAATACTGTATATTCAACATACATATTTTCTCAAAGAATGTACTCAATTTAATATATTCATTGTACACAAATTTTCAATTTTGTGCATTCAATGTACATAAATTTTCAAAAAAAATTGGACAATTCTTTACATTTAATGTACACAAATTTTCAAATAATATACACAATTTTGTACTTTCAATATCCCAACCTTTAGAGAGTGTAACACAATTCTATATATTCAATGTACACAATTTTGTACATTTAATATACAAAAAGTTTTAAAGAATATACCAAATTCTATATATTCAACATACACAATTTTTCAAAGAATGTACATAATTCAATACATTTAATATACACAGTTTTTCAATAAATGGATATAATTTTGTATATTCATTGTAGACAATTTTTTGATGTGTGGACATTTTTCTTCACAAATTACTGAGTGTAATTTTTATACATTTAATATCCAAACATTCAAAGAATGAGTAAACTTGAAATTTAAGCTATGTTTTGTACGACATAAATTGATTCTAGAAAATATTTTCCGCATTTACGGGTGTTAGGGGCGATAGAAATTGGTCTACGCTTTCATTTTTCGTAAACTACATCTCACCCAAGATTAAATGGCAAGTTGGCAACATACATTATGATATCAGAAACAGAGACCAACAGATTTGTCACAAAGAATTATCATTACCTCATATAACTAATGGGTTCATTATATGTAGTACAACATAGATGACTGATTACATCTTCGTTTTAATTTATCCACAATGCTAACTACAGAACATAATAAATAGTTCACAGCCATGGCCTGCTACTACCTTTGACAGAGACTGCTTTAATACCCCACAGTCTCTTCCACTCCATAATTCATGGCACATACAGGAACTCAAGTTTTTACCAGGAAGCACCTTAGCCATGTCGGATGTCATTGCAGTTATTTCTGTCTGATCAGCGTTTACATTAAAAAATGCAAGATATACTTCTCCTAGAAAGCATGAAAGAATAATCATTAGAAAGCGTTAAGAATAGCATTACTATTATTATATTTTAATTCATGAAAAATCATTAAAAAAATGTGAAGAATAGAACTATGCACTTTTTAATTTTTGAAAATAATCTTTGCACTTGGGCAATGCAGAGCTATGAGGCTCTACTAATTAGAGTGCTTTGTTGGTTGGGGAATCGTACCATCTCTTCCAGTTGCAATCCAAGAACGCGCCCCATTAGTAACATAAGGAAACTGTACAAACAATTAAATAATATGTTATGTTGCTATTTAGGCAATGCTCATTTTTCCTAAAGACTACAAAAGATTAGATGGGTACACATGCCTCCATGTTGTTTGAGCTAAAGGAATTTATCTCCAACACAATCTCATTTGTTATGAGGTCGTATGTGGCGTTGTCAAGGCTTCTTACATCTCCTCCAAACATGAGAGGAGACTTAGCCATAGACCACAAAGTCACCTGAGAAAATAAGAAAGATAAGGTCAAAATAGAGTGCTTAGTTATTTCAATTTTCAAGGGTTACAGAGAAAGTTGGATCCGCAGTTTAAAATCAATAAAATAGTTTGATATTTCACAATTATGTAATAAGTGTACAACAAATAAAATGAAATTTCACTTCTTATCTCAATGCATTCGTATGAATGATAATATATGACATATAAATAAAAATAATAGATTATAGATATCATCATAAGGCATGGCTGGGCTGAGGTGTGATACTTGCTATTTTTAAGGCATTTTGTGTCACCACGGGAGAATATCGAAGATACATCTCATTCAGTGCAATAAGTTCATTGGCATGATTTCCTTAGGATACAATAGCCTAGTCACACACGCCGTATTCTCCACGAATTTGCACTACTCCGTAGAGCAAAAGCTCCACCACAATAACATCCTTTGTTGTCCACAAAAAGTCTAAAAAAAAAAAAAAAACCCACTCTATACATGTTTTCTCATTTTATTATTTTTACACATTTGTGTGTACACATATAGGACTTTTAAGTTTACCTCTCTAGAATGGTAAAACTCCCTTTTTATAGGTATAGAAAAGATGTAAGTTATAATATCAATTTAATGACAATATAGTGGAGATATAAGTTACAAAAACATAATAAATTTTTGTAATAACCATTTGAAATTAATAGATAGAATACTCATAATAAATCATAAGTTGTAAATGTAAATATTTATTTATTTGTATTAATAAAACACACCAACAGATAACTAACTTCTTTGTTTTGATATAAATACCTGAGATTTTTGCTCATCTGGAGTAAGGTTAGTTGTTCTGTGTGGACCTTCATTTGACTCTAAAATATTTGAAAAAAATAAAGTTAACCATAGTTAACTGGGACTTTTGAAAATTTCTAATTAACTATCCAATGATTTTGTCATAGATATATAACATGTTTCAAGTAAAGAAGCAGGTTGGAGAACTTGTTGCCATGCCACTTGGTCTAGACAGACAATGTAGAAGTCAGCTAGCGGAATTGGAATGGCAAGTTCTTTGTTTTTGAAGATTGAAATTGAAGTGATGCATATTTGAGTGCATGAACTAATGGACCTATTTGTCACTTGAAACTGCTTGGTCAAGAACCCCAAAGTAAAAGCAAAAATCACTTTAAACAACAACTAAGTTCATTGATTTACCTAATAGTACTCTGTCGCTCCCAGTGGCAGAGCTAGAAATATTTTTGGGAGTTAAATTGAACAATAATTTATAAATCCACAAAATAATACACATATATTCTTATTTTTAAAAAGCAATGTACATATATGTATAATTTATACTTAAAACATGTCTTTTAAAAAAATTTATTCTAGAGGCCCAAAAAAAAAAAAAGATTTATTCTACATATCATTTTCTCAAATATAAGAAAATTTCATCAAGTTATTTTTATATAATTGAAGGACAAATAATATTTTCTTTCATTAAATCGTGTATAATTATGCTTCAAAATTTCAAATTATATTAATCACAATTAATATTCTTTAAACACTGTTTTAGATATGCTAGGATTTAAAACTTATAGAGTCTATTCTATAATAATTGCTATATCTCATCAAGCTAAGACATTCATTAGTTTCATTTTTGCTTAGGTTGGATTTGAATCTAAGTTTCCTATTTAACCACAAGAGACTTTACTTATTAAGCTAACTGGAATCTACATTATTTAAAAATTATAAATCAATGTTTTTATTAAATAAATTAAATATCACACATTAAAAGTTAAAAATAGGAAAACATAAAAGTATACAAATCAATTAATTTTTAAATTCAATAATAAATTTTATTTTATATGTCTTGATGTATATGATGTATAATAAGATAAATATAATAATGACAATACTAAATAAAAAAATTTAAAATAAAATTATTTTATTTATAGATGAGAAAGTAGGTCATGTCTCAAAATTTTTATGACAAAATCATAGCATGTTTCCTCTAATTAAAAATAAAAAAATAAAAATTCATGCATTCGTGTATCCTAAACTTTTATAAATACAAAATTAAAGAGAATTTTTTGTAGAAAATAAAAGAAGTTTTTATTAATAAGATTTACTTATATATTTTGGGAACTATATGTTCTTTTGCTATTAAATCCAAGGCTAAAATGTAAATTACACCCTCTAAGTTTGACTGAAATTCATTTCAGTTTTCTAATTTTACTTTCGTTAAATTAAATCCTTTAAATTTCAAAATTTATTCAATTCAGGCCTCTTGTCTTATTCTATTAAAAAAATATTGTTGTTAAGTATGCCATCAACTAATGAGGAAAAAAATTTGAAAAAAAATCACATAAAAAACTCTATAAAATATTTTTATTAATTTCATAGATTTTTTTATGTGAAAATAATAATTTTTTTTTAATGAAAATTTTTAAAATAAAATTAGACAGAATGCTTGAATTGAATAAATTCGAAACTTAATAGACTCAATTAAACGAAAGTAAAGTTAGAGAATTAAAATGAATTTTAGTCAAACTTAAAAGGTGAAATTTACATTTTTGTCTAAATCTATTGAGTTATATATGACAAAAAAAATATAATTAAAGGTTAAAAGAAAGAAGAAAGAAGGCAAATCCGGGGGCCAATTAAGAAAAAATTGTATATGTACCTGACATTAAAAAAAAAAAAAAAGCTAAATTCTTCATTAAATGTATAAAGGAAAAGTAGAAAATTCTTATAACCTGGATCAGTCAGCCATCCTAGTGGTAGCATATCCAAGTCAGGCCATGACTTCCCCTTCAAGCCTGTGGCTCCTATCATATTAGCTGCGGCAAAATCCCTAACAAAAAAAAAAAGGAACAGAAATCATCTATCAATCAATATATATATATATATATATATATATATAAAGCAAAAACATCACGTGAGAGAGAGCATTTGGTTCTACCAAGTGACACATTCTTTGAGATTTTCTCATTTAGGCTTCAATCTCATCAAAATTTGTATTTATATAAAATTTTTAGTTCATTGAATGTGTCAATGGTGTAAATATGCATATTAATTATTTATAGGCATGCACTAATTATATATAGGTGTGCACCATATATAACAGTATTTTATAAACCTATTATTTTAAAATTTTATTTCAAAGAGAAAAAATCTCACGTGGGAAACCATGTCGTCCTGCCATGTAGATCTTTGTTAGAATAATTTTTCATTTAGCTTTCGACCTCTTATTCTTTACATATTTTGATAAGAGAGGTGCTACGTCCACAACATTTTTACAATATTTTTACAACAAATCATAGGTGGTTAGTTATTATTGGTTCAAATTTGAACTTAACACTAAGATTACTTTTTTGCCCTAACAATAACAACCAGTAACAACCTGCCACTTAAGATTTGTTGTAAAAATGTTGTGGACATATCATTTCTCTTTTGATAAAATTCTATTAGTAGGATATTACTATTTCACCAAGTGTTTAACCTATCATTTTCATACTTAAATAATATAAATGTGACATCATAATTTTTCTATGATATTTCTATAAGTCAAAACATTAACACGACATTACAAAAACTTTATGTTTACTCCAATGCATTGAAGAAACAAAAACTATGAAACGCCACATAATAAATAATATCTAATTTACATGACATTTAATTACTCTTACTCTATAATTTAAATTCTTCATCCCCTAAATTAATTTTGTATTACATCATTAATTTAACAAAAGCCTCTTTATATTATCGCAACATTACTTCATATTATTGCTTTAAAATATTTTGAACATTTTATATAAGCTTCTCACATAGCAATTTATAGCATTATCCGTGCATTGTGTGAGACCATTGCTAGTAATGATTAAAGTGTAACCTAAACTCCAAAAATCTTGAACAAAAATAGAACTGCCTTTTTACCTTGAAACATCAAAATGTGACGCAAGATTTTCCCATGAATCCCAATCATCCCCAGTTATCCTGTACATGTTCACTAATCCGCTCACATCCTTGGCCATTGCTGGGGTTGCACCAGTTCCAGGAGACAGAGAATACAATATGGGGTGGTCAAGTTGCTTCAGAACCTGGGCAAAGGCGCACCATGAAATAAATCAACCATGCATGTTTTGAACAAAATATTGTATTCCACAACTTTTGTTAGATTTTTTATGTGAAAAATTGTGTTTAGCTAATTATCACTTTCATATAGGCCCATTATTTATTCTTTATTGAGAAATGCTAAATATACCCTGGCATATATTTAGAACCCCATAGACCAATTTTATGGCTTAATCACTTTTAATCCTAAACCACCATTTAGTTCAATGTAAGTGATTAACCAAATTTCATATTGTAAGCATGTGCAAATATGAACTAAAGCATACAAAGAGCAATATAAAAATGTAGAAATAAAGCAAACCAAGGCCAAACACAAGGAAGTGTTTAGGAAGAGGAAAACCTGAGCACCTAGCGGAAAAAATCTCTCCCCCAACCACACCATTAGAAATTGTCCATTATATGAATAGTTGTAGTACAAGTAAGACTATGAACCTTCCAAACTCATATTCCCCTATATACTTGAGCCTCCTAAGCTCCACCTAGCAACCAGCTTCACGAAACCCTATCTTCAACTAGCTTCCCAGAGGATTGGATATGTGATAGCACCCTAAGTTTCTAAACCTTCAACACATAACTCACAAAACTTAGTAGATGGAGAAGGAGATTAAGGCAACAAAATTTCTCTCAAATGTATGACAATGGTGAGAGAAATGGAGAAGAGAGGATGAGAGCATTTTCAGCTTTTAGGCAAAGGTTCTCTCTTTCTTTACAAGGTGGATGGAATGAAATGAGGTCTCTCATAAAGTTTATAGTCAGATTCCACTCTCTAGCCATGTTCAGCATGCACGTAAATAGACAATCTTCGTCAATTTCTTACATGTGTCACTCATGAGCAAGGTAGATCGCATGCTGGACACAAAATGTAGCTTTGGCCACTGTTTAACTAAGCTCAACTAACTGAATAATAAAATAAGTTGCCAAATATAATCTATCCAAATACAACCTAAAATGAAAGGAAAAATACATCATTTGTGTGTTTGGGACTAGCTTAATTATAAGCTAGCTTTTTCCTTTATTTATTTATTTTTATATAGCTTTTATGTACAATATTTTAAAACCTCATTTTTTTTTTTTTTCACTTTTTCAAACTAGTATATTTTAGCACATTTTCAACAAAAAAACTAAATAAATTGTTTTCAAATGAACAAAACATTTTATCATTGAACTAAGCCAACTTTAATATGGAAAGCATGAATTTATTAACATCAGCCACATCAGAATTGTTGCGCAAAAGTTGTGTAAACCAAGCCTATTCACATGCCCATGCCTGGGTGCTTAGATTGGATTGGCCATACATGTCTAGCCAACGCCCAAATGATGAATTGTAAGTTGTAACTCAATACTTTTGTTTAATAAAATTCTATCTCTTTACTGTCAAAATTTTTTTTTTCCCTCTAAAATATCACAAATGTCACTGCAGATGTGACAGTAACGTAGAGAGAGAGAGAGAGAGAGAGAGAGAGAGGTATGCATCTTACCTCTGACACAACGCTTATTTCACCTACATCCAAGTCAGCACCAAACACACAGTCATGTTTCACTACAAGAAAATATAAACAATCCATGTCAAACTTAAAACGTGGAAAATGGAGAATGAGTTGCCAATCAGGTGACTGTCCAATTGAATTTGTTGTGATGAAAATATTGTATATAAGGTTACGGTCGTACTACATGCACAAATCAAAATTTTTAAGTTTCTGCATGCATAAACTCATGGGATTTCAAGAACACCCTGACTAGTATGTTGTAGCTAGCAATGCATAGAGAGGACAAATTTCCAATAACTAATGGTCAAATTAATTACCCAAATCAACACCCCACTCAGCATACTGTGTATAGAGTGACCTCAAGAAGGCAGCTCCTGCTCTCGCCGTGGTATTTACACTCACGAAACCATGTGGCATCCATGAACATGGCCTTTCCTTAATCCCTATATCTTGTGCAGTCCACTTTTTGCGACCCTCTCCAAAAGCCTCTCCCTGATAAAAATAAATATATCAAAGCATAAGCTTAAGCAATTATTGCTAATGCTAACTATTCTTGACACTTTTTTTTTTGCTATTTGCATTACATATTCCAATAACATTGTTCGTATTTCTGAGGATTAAACTTTAAAATTGAGTGTGCTTCCTTGTTCTTCCATAAAGTAACTACAAATAAATGAAAAATGCTCTGACAATACCGTTTTTGTGTCCAATATGAGGGTGTTTGCGTTCACTGCTTGTGTACTTATTCCTCTCCTAACATGAATCCCAAACTTCAAACCCATGTCATGCACTTTCTTGGCTACTTCAGTGAACCCTTTTCCATCTCTAGAGGAAGGCCACCTATCTGGGTCAGGGACCATCCTCCCCCATTCGTCAATTACATCAAATCCTGAAGAGTCTTTGTTAGCACCTTCCACCTTTCTCCGATACCATAGATAATCCACCACAACATACTACATTGCAGAGATAAACTTTTGAGTATTTTACTTGAAAGTATTAGAATGAATATTTTGGCAAGTTGTGATTGATGGAATATGGAGGGAAAAATAAAAAGTGGGATAGAAAATTTGTATCTGTAGTCTTCCTACCTCATATCCACTAGAGAGTAGACGATCAGATATGAATTGAGCACTATCCAAGAACTCTTTTTCGGAAATGGTCCAGCTAAAGGAATCATAAGAGTTCCAACCTCTAGGTGGGGAGCTCGCATATTGCGCTTCCACATATAGCCTTGACATAATTCAAATAGATGTTTCAACGAAGACATACAAAATGACACGAATCATAAAAATACTAGTCATAAATTCCTCTTAGCCTACTTTATTTGCTTTTTGATCTAATACATAACGAACCCTTTCCAAAGTTTTTAGGACTAAGGCTTTTGTGGAGTTTAGCTAGGTTGATAGATCATGCACTAATCTTTACTGGTATCATGAAATTTGTACAAAGAAACTAATTTTGCGTTGGAAAACGTGTTGAGAGCAAAAGAGAGCAACATTCGGTGAATTTGGTCTCAATCTATAATATATATGCAAGAAAATTCATTCTCCAAAATGATAAGCAAAAAATACCTAAATAATTGATTGTACATCTATACAGGAGCGACTCCATATTGAAGCCAGGGTGGTCAGAGGACCACCCTAACCTTTTTTTTTTTTTTTTTTTTTAAAGAAACAAACACATACACACATGTACAAGAGAGAGAGAAAAAATTATTGGAGCCGCCATTGCATCTATAGCAGAAAATTTAGCAAATAGCAAACACAGAGAGAGTCCCACCAAAACCCTTACTAAAGCCTCTATTATTACCACTCTGAAGTTCCTAAAAATGGTTAACTTGCCAAGAATCTTGAAATTCAACTAATGGACACTCCTGGTATTTTTAATGGAGACATCCAGAGTTCAAATCTCTCATCTCTAACTATCAAATTATTAACCAAAAAAAAAAAGTTAAACTTACTCTAGTCATTAATTTAGCAGAAACATGTAGGAGAAAATGATTAATTAGTTTAGACAGTTATAAAATCGCATGTTATCTTTATCTTCAAAGCTGGGCAGTTGATCATTATAATTAAATGCGAATGCAATGCAATAATGGGAGTATTAGGAAGGATAATGATATAATATAATAGAAGTAGAAGAAGAAAAAGAAGAAGCACCTTGTTGTATTTAGAAGAATGAATAGAAAATAGAGAGAGGCGAAGACGTTAACAATGATATTCATCATAATGGATGGTTTTAAGTTTTCAGCCGCCAAGCAGAGGAGAGCAATGTGTTATATAAAATTATGAATACTACTACTTCTACATGAATTTTTTTTTTTTTTTTTGAGAAACACACACACACACATATATATAGGGGAAGGGGGATGAGATAAGGAAATACATTCACACGCCAATACCAAAACTGCATGCGGTAGTTAGTGTCGCGGAGCAAGTGATAAATACATTCTCAATATCACACCTTACCTGCTAATTGGAAGTTGGAACTAGGGACATCAATGGTGTTGATCTTTAATGTCACACATTTGACGATAATAATAGGAGTGATAGAATAGCTTCACAGCTCAAAAGTATCTGTATTTGGAACAGATAATTTTCCTTAATTATCATTCTTAACTGTTAAAAAATTAAATGAATAAAAAATCTAAAATATACAAATTTTAAATATAGTATAATAAAGAATATATAATTAAATAAAATCTAAATAAAGGTTGATGAGTCAAAAAAATAATGAAACCATCACTAGAACATAGATGAGCCTAAAATGCGTTATGCATTTATGACAAAGAATAATGGACGGAGCAACAGTAACAAAGGAGTTATTACACCAAAGCACCCGTTTGTAACACACTAGCCGTTGCACATAAATGTAGAGTGTTTGTTTGTTTAAATCCCTTAAAACGGATTGTTTAACCTACTACAAAAAACGCAAGTTATAGGGGCTTTTTTTAGCCGCGTTTACAAAAAAAACACTGCTATAGGTGCCCTATAGCCGTGTTTTTATAAATGCGGCTAAAACTATATACCTATAGCCACGTTCTATAAAATGCAGCTATAAGGCAGCTCTGTAGCCGCATTTTTAGTGATTTTCAGCGGCATTTTATTGGATAGGGCCTATGGCAGCGTTTGAATTTTTTTTTTTTGAAGATGTCCTATAGGTACCTAATATATTAGCCAAGTGATTATTTAGGTTAACTATGAGATCTAGGTTAAACAGAGAAAGATCATATCATGTGAATATCAGAAAAGTAGATAACACACCGATATGATCATCCCGGAAGACCAATGAAACGAACCGTCTAAAGGTAAAAACCTAGAGAGGATTTGACCTTGCTATCCTTAAGATAAACAAATTCACTAATAGAGAATCAAAGTTTTTATAATAAGATTTAACCCTAAATCTATTGCTACCTCCAGTAGTAACTTGCTAACACGACCACATGCAAGCTCCGAATCCATAAACTCTATCTCTCTTGGATTTGCAGAACACGAACTCCCACGTTTGTGACATTGAGATCCCACTCAAAGGTTTCAGATCACCACTGGTTGATCTTGCAGCAACTAGATTCCACCAACATTTGATTGTAGATCTTGTTCCGGTAGACACTTGTAAAGTTAGAAGGAACAAAACCTCTAAGATCTCACAGGAGTAACTCACAAATCTTCTAAGAGTCTTTAAAACTTAGTTAGGTTTTTCCTGGAGTGTTGGACTGAAATCCTAAACTTTTTCTCGGGCTTGGACCTGATTTAAAATTCTACACAAATTATTTTTCTGCGATTTTCGATCAATCAGGCTTCACTCAAAATTACTTTTTTTTTTCTTGCAGCTTGAATATTCTTGAGACTTGACTTGAAACACTTTGAGCAATTTCTAACACCTATTCTAGACATGTTTTTGTTCTTAGTTTGCCAACATATACAAATTAGGACTCTAAACATTTAATCTTAAATCTTTAGAACCTAACACAGAGATTCATTGCCCTTTAAAGCAAAGATAGCTATAAAAATAAAGGGAAACAAAACCAAAAGGTACACACAATTCTCTCTCCAAAAACCACTCTCAAGTTGAATTCTCTCACAGTACATCTCTTGGGAATTCTTTTCTGACTTAATCATTGGAGGGTTTTTGGCCAACACCACACCGGTGTATATTTTCTTAGCTTGAGTCTTATTGAAGGTATCCATCAGAGACGAATCCAATTTTATCGTCCATCTACGCTAACAAGGAACTTAACTAGCTGAATTTTTGCATCATCATAGGTCTTATACCAAGTCTTGAGACTTGACTTGAAACACTTTGAGCAATATCTAACACCTATTCTAAACATGTTTTTGTTCTCAGTTGCCCAACATATACAAATTAGAATTCTAAACATTTAATCCTAAATTTTTAGAACCTAACACAAAGATTCATTGCCCTTTAAAGCAAAGATAGCTATAAAAATAAAGGGAAACAAAACTAAAAGGTACACACAATTCTCTCTCCAAAAATCACTCTCAAGTTGAATTCTCTCACAGTACATCTCTTGGGAATTCTTTTCTGACTTAATCATTGAAAGGGTTTTTGGCCAACACTAAACCGGTGTATATTTTCTTAGCTTGAGTCTTATTGCAGGTATCCATCAGAGATGAATCCAATACTATCATCCATCTAGAGGAACTTAACTGCTGATTTTTGCATCATCATAGGTCTTACAGCAAGTCTTTTGGATATTAGCCAAATCAAGGCAAAATACAAAAAACCCAGCAATTCCCATTATTACTATATCTTGCTATAGCCTATAGTCAACCATCTTCTAGGAAAACAATCTCACAATATCCTCCATGCAATTACGCCCCTGATACCAAATTTGATCTTTGTCATAATTATTACAGCTAATATTTTTGAGGAACAGTTATTAGAGCTATTTAAGGAAGCAATCACATTATCTATTATAATCTCTCTTTTATTACAATTTGACTTTTGGTTGATGTCACAATATTTTGTCATATAAGCTTTTGAGAGCATATATATCATTATTCCATTATATAATTTTTAATTGGTTTTGAATTCTATTCTATTTTTTAACCCTACATTAAAATCTTAGCAACTCATATTTTTTTAAGGGTTTGGCTTATCTCCAGTACTTTTTTAACTGGAGGTCTCCTTTTGTTTTAAATACACAATGACAAGTGGTAGTGGATTTTAATTTCTACAATTTATTTAGTTAGTGAGTGATGTGACAGTTTCTCATTAAAACAAAATGAGATTCCTGTTAAAAAGTACTAGAGATAAGTCAAACCATTTTTTTAAATAGTAGATTCTATACTTTCATATACAAGCACAACAATAATAAATTCCTAATGGACAAAACTTAGGTACAGTTCTTTAGGTGCAGTCCCTTAGGTTCCCTGCTTAAAAAGTTGACATCTGTCCAATTTAACAATAAAGCAAATGGCGTTAAAACTTTAAACAAAAAAAATTATTTTTTCCTTCACTACAACAAAATGTACTTTTAGTGACGAAAATTAGTGAGAAATATTTTTCGTCGCTAAAAATATAGCTTTAGCGACGAAATATTAATTTCATCGCTAATAATGAAAAAAATTATAACATTTAGCGACGAAAAATAAATTTCGTCGCTATTGTGATCTGAAAAATGGGCTTAATTAATCTATAGTGACGAAATTTTTCGTTGCTAAAAGTTGAAATTTTTAGTGACGAAATATTTCGTCACTATAGGTATTGCTGTGGATGGTATTAGTGACGAAAATATTTTCGTTGCTGTAAGGAAGAATTAGCGACGAAAAATATTCGTCACTAAAAATAATAATAGTTTTACACTTATATGTTTTAGCGACGAAATTAAATTTCGTCACTAAAAGTACTCTATAGTGATGAAATATGAATTTCGTCTCTAAATATCTTTTATAATTCAAGTTCTTTAGTGACGAAATTAATCTTCGTCGCTAAAAACTTAAAATCCTAATACCATTTGCAACGAAAATGAAGCAATAGCGACAGAACAATCCGTCGCTAAATACTTCAATATAAAGATCCAAAAGACCCAGCTGAACAATCCGTCCCAAAAGATCTTCGGCTCCTAAACTCCCAACCGATGCAGCTCCCAAAAGATCCCAACCCACTGTCACCATTGAGAGCACACCGTCGCCGTTGAGAGCCCACCGTCGCCGTTGAGAGCCCATTTGCGACGGTTTCGTAGCCATCGCCGATTCGGACCCTTGCGATTCGGACCCATTCGCGATTCCAACCGTCGCCGATTCGAACCCATTCGCGACGTTGGAACCATTCGTCGCCGAATCGGACCTTGCGACGATTCCTGGTTGTTCGAACCCATTCGCAACGGTTTCATAGCCATCGCCGATGCGGACCCTTGCGATTCGGACCCATTCGCGATTCCAACCATCGCCGATTCAAACCCATTCACGACGCTGGAACCATTCGTCGCCGAATCGGACCTTGCGATGATTCCTGGCTGTTCAAACCCATTCGCGACGGTTTCGTAGCCATCACCAAATTAGACCTTAACATTGGGTATGGAACTCATGGGGTTTTAACTTAGCATCACTTTTTTAGTTTTGTATTTTGTGTGGAGAATCTTATTGGTTTGGTTTGTTGTTTCAGGGGTTAATATACAAAGTGGAGAGGAAGTGGCTGTAAAGCTAGTATGTTGGAAGGCCTTCACTTTATCTGTTCCTTTCAAATTTTGTTTTAGGAGGTTGATTTCTTAAGTTGTATTGTGGAGCTCAAGTCATTGATGAACAAGCAAGACAGTGTTCTTGAATCTAAATATATGTTATTGGTTGTCATTTTTTGAATAGATCTTTTTGAAGATGGATTTTGTCTTTGTCTTAAACCACCTTAAATTTTTGAGCAAACCAGCATTTCAGTTTGCTGAAGAAGTTCATTATTTGGTTTCTTACATTGCTTAGTTTTAATATTCAAGTAGTTGAGTTGCTTTTTAATATTAAAATTCAATAGTTGGGGGAGGGGAAGTATCTGTTGAGCTACAAGGCTTTTGGCCCAAGTGCTGGAGTCACTGGTTAGCTAAGCTAATTGATTAATAATTTAGCTAAGCTAATTTGATGTGTTAGAGTTTTTTTTTTTGTTTCATTTATGTTTTGGTATGGATTAAAGTTGAGAATTAATGCTTGTATGGTTTTCTTTTGGTTTGGTGTGTTAATGTTAGAGAGATTGGACACGAACACTAGTGGAATACCGAGTACAATTTGTGATCATTCATTTCAATGTCCCTGCGTTTCTAAATGGACTTACTTATCTTGCCAGGTGAGCAAATTCTTGATTCCACAAACATTTCCTCCTTTGTGTTTTAAGTTCTTTATTGGAGAACTTGCCAGGTGGCCTTTTTGTTTTGATCTTGAAGCTCCAATTTCATTATATTATTTTGAATATTGTGAAACTCACATAATAATAAATAAATAAATAAATAAAAAAGTTGTTCTTATTTATCCCAAATAATAATAAATAAATAAAAAGGTATGTTCTTTAAGATTTAATTTCTTGGTTAAAATGTATTTGTTAAAAAAGTAAGTTAGTTTGCATGTGTCTTTTAAGACATGTGGAGCTTATAAGGGGAAGGTAGAAAGTGGAAACGCAAAGTGCATTAGAAAGGTAAGAGTGCTTCTTTTTTCTTTGACAATTGGAACCTAAAATGTGTCGCTTTTTGCAATAGAAGTGCAACTCACTCAAGCTTGTCTCCTCATCACTTTTCTGATTGTAGTAAGCACTACCTGTATTACATGTGTAAGCTATGAGTTTGTGTAGTACTTTATGAGAGGATCATTTTTAAGACTGAAGTACTTATAAATTTAACTTTTCTTTTGCAGGCTAAATACACATTGTTTGCAATAATTTTGGATTTTTTTTTCTGAAAGTTGTAAGCTTAGCTTAAGCAAAGTAAGCAAATTTTAGTTAAAAACCTTATAAAACTATATACTTGTGATGTTGGAAATTGGATTTGTGGTGGTATGTTGTGTTGGAGCAAGCGGGTGACTTGCATAGTGTTATAAGGTGGTTTAAATACATATTGTGAGTGTTTTTCAATTCTTGTAAATGTGAATGAGCATTGTTAATTAGATGTGATAAATAGTATTTTGTTTGATCTAAATACTTATAAAACTTTATACTTGTGATGTTGGAAATTGATTTTGTAGTGGGTTGTGTTGGAGCAAGCGGGTGGCTTGCATGGTGTGATAAGGTGGTTTAAATTCACATTGGGAGTGTTTTTAGTTTCTTGCAAATGTGAATGGAATTTGTTGATTAGATGTTATGAATAATACTTTAATTGATTTCAATACTTGTAAACACTCTATACTTGTGATGTTTGTGATTGGTTTTGTGGTGGGTTGTTGTGTTGGAGCAAGCGGGTGGCTTGCATGGTGTTATAAGGTGGTTTAAATTCACATTGGAAGTGTTTTTAGTTTCTTGCAAATGTGAATGGAATTTGTTGATTAGATGTGATGAATAATACTTTAATTGATTTCAATACTTGTAAACACTCTATACTTGTGATGTTTGTGATTGGTTTTGTGGTGGGTTGTTGTGTTGGAGTAAGCGGGTGGCTTACATGGTGTTATAAGGTGGTTTAAATTCATATTGGGAGTGTTTTTTCAATTCTTGCAAATGTGAATGGAATTTGTTGATTAGATGTGATAAATAATACTTTAATTGATTTCAATACTTGTAAACACTCTATACTTGTGATGTTTGTGATTGGTTTTGTGGTGGGTTGTTGTGTTGGAGCAAGCGGGTGGCTTGCATGATGTTATAAGGTGGTTTAAATTCATATTGGGAGTGTTTTTAGTTTCTTGCAAATGAGAATGGAATTTGTTGATTAGATGTGATGAATAGTACTTTAATTGATTTCAATACTTGTAAACACTCTATACTTTTGATTAGATTTATGCATTCATGAATGAGATAGAATTTTATCTAATTAGCTTATAGACTTAGATGTTAGAATACATTATGAATGAGTTGTCCTTATTTTACTAAAGTAGCATTCACTTTGCAATTGTAGTCGAACATGGATAAAAGTTGGATGATAATTGGTAAGACACCGGATGACAGATTAAGTCATCCATATATTGAAGGGGTCAATGCATTTCTTAATTTTGCAAGAGCGGTTGTGGACTGTAGTGGTAATATTCCGTGCCCGTGTATTCACTGTGTGAATTGCTATCGACAATCTCTTCAAACTGTGCGTATACATTTACTTCATCGTGGGATTATGCAATCTTACATTAATTGGTATAATCATGGAGAACCACGTGTATTAAACGAGAACATTCATGATAATGAAATATCGGATGGTGATCATATGGATGATATCGATGCCTTGGTAGGTGACCGAATTAGAGGGGAACCAAGAAATGCAACCGAAGATGAGGAAGTGCGTAATTTTGACAAACTTGAGGAAGATGCAAAGCGTGAGTTGTATCCGGGTTGCACTGATTATAGTATCTTGAAGTTTTTTATTGAGATGTTGAATGTAAAGGTAATGACCAACTTGAGTAATGAGGGACTTGATATGATGCTAGAATTGCTGACAAAAGTTTTACCGAAAGGTAACTTGGTTCCAAGGTCAACTTATGAAGCAAAGAAGATATTACGTGACTTGGGCATGTCATACGAGCATATAGATGCATGCAAAAATGATTGTGCACTATTTTGGAAGGAAAATGAAAACCTTGATAAATGTCCGGTGTGTGAGACGCCTAGATACAAGGATACACGTGCCCAAGGTAAAAAGATTCATTATAAGGTATTGCGTTACTTCCTGTTGACCCCGACACTGAGGAAGTTGTACATGTCAAGCCAAAGAGCTAAGGACATGAGATGGTATATAGACAAACGCGTGGACGATGGGATAATGAGGCATCTGGTTGATAGTGAGGAGTGGAAGGAGTTTGATTTGCAACATCCTGATTTTGCCCTCGAACCTCGCAATGTAAGGTTGGGGTTGGCTACAGATAGATTTAACCCTTTTGGGAATATGAACAACAACTATAGTATGTGGCCTGTCATACTTATCCCCTATAACCTACCGCCTTGGTTGGTTATGAAGGAGCCATATTTTATGTTGTCATTGCTTATTCCTAGTCCTCATCAACCGGGAAATGAGATTGATATTTACTTGAAACCATTGGTCGATGAGTTGAAGGAGTTATGGGAAGAAGGTGTAGAAACTTATGATGCTTATAGAAAAGAGCATTTTCAGATGCGTGCAACTTTGTTGTGGACAATACATGACTATCCTGGATTTGATAATGTGTCTGGGTGGAGGACAAAGGGTTATCATTCTTGTTACACTTGCAACGATGAACCATATTCAGAAGCTTTGGAAAGTAAAATTGGATTCATTAACCATCGAGCTTATTTGCCTATGGAACATCGTTGGAGACATAGTCGGTTGCATAATGGTTTATCGAAGAAACGGAAGAGATCTTTAGAGTTACAAGTGGAAAAGATACAAGAACAGCTAGATAAAATGCCAAATATAATTTTAGGAAAACATCCAAGTAACAAGAAGAGACAACTCATTGGGGAGCCAAATTGGTCAAAGGTAAGTATTTTGTACAAGCTTCCATACTAGAAAAGTAAGAAGCTTAAGCACAACATTGATGTCATGCATGTGGAGAAGAACATTAGTGAGAGTACTTATGGTACTTTGTTGGGCATTGAGGGGAAAAGCAAGGACACCGACAAGGCACTAATAGACTTGCAAAATATGAACTTTAGGCACACGTTGCATTTGAAATAACGTCCTGATGGATCATATGACAAGCATTGGGCTTTCTTTTCATTAAGCCCAAATGAAAGGGATGGTTTTTATGACTTTTTGAAATCAGTTAAGTATCCGGATAGTTATTCAGCCAACATATCAAGGCCAGTGAATGCAAAAACTGGTAGATTATCTAGTTTGAAAAGCTACGATTGTCATGTGCTACTATAACGAATTCTTCCAATTGAGTTGCGTGGATTTGCACATAAAGACATTAGTCTTGTATTATTTGAGTTAGGCAGCTTCTTCCAAGACTTATGCTCAAGGACCCTAAAGCGAAGTGAATTGGAGAAACTAGAAGAACGTATAGTTCTTATACTATGCAAGCTTGAGAGGTTCTTTCCTCCAGCATTCTTTGATGTTATGGTCCATCTTGCTGTTCACTTGCCTCGAGAAGCAATTCTAGGAGGCCCAGTACAATATCGGTGGATGTACCCAATTGAAAGGTAATTAGATCATTTGATACATCCATCAATTACATCTTTCCCATGTGATATAAAATCACATAATGTGCGTATTTTTTCCTCGTAGGTACCTTGGAAAATTGAAAAGATACGTTTCCAACCGAGCTCGACCAGAAGGTTCGATTGCAAAGGCTTACATTCTCAAAGAATGTATTAACAATTGGTCTTTGTATATTGATGGGATCGAAACTGTGCATAATCGAAGAAAAAGAAATGAAGATTTGGTGAATCTAGCGAAGGATTGATAATTTTTTCACAAACTGCCCGACCTACAGGTGGTAAGCGGAATGATGACAACTTGTCTCGTGCATTGCTTAATACTGCTCATTGGTACTTGTTGTACAATAGTCCTGAGTTAGAGCCTTATTTAAAGTATGTGATTTCATGTGCATGTATTGTTTGATTAAGTTTTGAATATTATCTGCAATACTTAGCTGAAAATAAATCACCTTAGTTTTAATAGTGAACACAAAAGCACATTGCATAATCCTACTGGTGAAACCATAACTCAAATCCAACGACAAGAGTTTCCCAAGTGGTTCAGAGAACATGTAAGACATTTGAAACTTAATCACACAAATAGAAATTAAACATTTAAATAGTTTCGTCATTGCTTATTACTAATTAATATCACTTGTTGTATATCATTATAAATGAATAGATTGAAAGTTAGCGAGTCACCAGAAGCAACTAAACAGTTATGGTCATTAGCAAATGGTCATTAGCAAATGGTCCTAAGCCGCATGTGAAGGAGTACACAGTTTGTATGGTCATTGGTGTAAAGTTTCATACAAGGTACCTAGACAATCGTCGTGTAACCCAAAACAGTGGTGTATGTACCGAAGGGGACCATGAAGGAGAAATGCACGACTTCTATGGTCATGTGTGCAAAATTTGGGAATTGGAGTATGTGTTTCGTCATAAAGTTGTTTTGTTCCAGTGTGAATGGTACAATACCGGTACCAATGGTCGAAGGAGAACGATAAGAACTGATACACACTGCACAAGCATTGATGTTACAAGTCGGTGGTATGAAAATGACCCTTTTATACTTTCTAGTCAAGCGAGACAAGTTTTCTACCTTCAAGATACCAAATTGGGTGAACCTTGGAAAATTGTGCAATTCATCCAACATAGGGGAGTGTTTGATGCCCCGGAAGTCGGGGGTAGAGAATCCAATGATAATACAGAAGATAGTGACGCATTTCAACAAGAAGCGATTCTTGATGTTGTCTCTGTCAATGTTGAGGATAATATTATTGAGTATTGTATGGGTGATGTTGAAACTGAGGTTGTTCTTGAACGTGGAACTTCAGGAGATGCTAATCAAAATGAAGTGCATGACATACCTGATGTTGATCTTGATATGGATTATGATATGTAGAGTTCATAATAATTGTCTTAAATGTTGTGTGTTTGTCTTAAAGTTTTATGCTTGTCTAAGTAACAATTGTTTTAAAGTTTTGTACTTATCTTGAACTTGATATGGATATTGATGTGGCCATTTTTTGTGTTGAGGTTTTAGTAATTGTGTTCAAACTTAGCACTTGTGAATTGCTTGATATGGATAATGGTATGGACTATGATATGTAAAGTTAGTAGTAATTGTTATTAAGATGTTTTGTACTTATCTTGAACTTGATATGGATATTGATGTGGTCATTTGTTATGTTGAGTTAGTAGCAATTGTATTCAAATTTTGCACTTGTGAGTTGCTTGATATGGATAATGGTGTAGAATATGATGTTAAGTTAGTAGCAATTGTACTTATCTTTCATGTCAATACATAGTTTCAAAAAATGCCCAAAAATGCCAGATACGCTCATAATATACCAAGGTATGAGATGGCAAGATTGGATAGAATGAGGCAAAACCAAGAGAGAATTGATGCTTTGGGATTGAAGCACATCTCAACTTCTCTAAAGGATTCTGCTTAGTCCAATTGTGCAAAAGGGAAAAGAAGTAGAGCTAGTGTTATGGTAGATGATGATTATGTACCACCTATTGGTGACGATGACAATGATGATGAGTCATCTAATTCTATAATCCATAAGGTACAATAGATGTTCTATAGGGTACAATAGATGATAATAATTTTGTTCCATTATTTGTAATGACTTTGTTGTTTCATTAAATGTATATTTGTGAGTTACAGATGGCACCAGGACGGCTTACACTCTCGCGAGGTGAGGCATCTATTCCGATGGTCCAATCTACGGAAACACCTCCTGAGGCAAATCCTCTTGCCCAAAGTTCTTCTAGTGCAGAGGCGCAGGCTACCGATGCATTAACTAGCACGGTTGGTAATTACATAGAGATTATACTTCACTTAATTTACTATTGAGATTATACTTCACTTAATTTAACATTGATAATGTTTAAATAGGATCGGCTAGTAGAAATACCCGTGAAACAACACGAGGTATAGCAGTACGGGCATTTGTTGAAAAAAGTGGTAAGCTGCCAGTACGTATAGCTGCAGAGTATGATGCTCCTATTGGGAAGAATGCGTGCAAGCTTGTCAATCAAATTGGCGTACAAGTGCGAAGTAATTTGTCTAATTACAATGTGAAAAATTGGAAAAGTGTTGATGTTGCTACTAGAGATGTGGTGCTTCAAAATATAGCAGTAAATTTACATTGATAATGTCTAACTTGTCTTTGTTTTCATTAAGCATATTAAATTTATATAATAATATTTTTATAATACATATACACTTCATTTTACAGGATCAGTTTGAGCTACACGGAGATTTCAACTTGGTAACAAAAGCATTAAATACAAAATGTGGAAGATTATTGAGTTGCAACTCCAACAAGTTGCATCAAACTTATAAAAAGCTTGTAGAATCTCATGGTGCTAACTATGCAAGAAGCCACCCGCCAAAGAATGCCACACTTGAGCAGTGGACTGGACTCATTGATGGGAAATGGACTAATAAGGATTGGCTGGTAAATTATTTATGCGTATATTTTTATTATCCAATGTTTACTATATTATGTTGTCAAATGATTAACTTAATACTTAGATGAAGTAAATGTATACTGTTTTATTCATGATTTAGTAAGTATCTTGAATGTTCTGTATTAGGAAAAATCAAGAAAGAACTCTGAAAATAGGAAGAAAACTTCAGGCAAACATAGATGCGGGACAAAGGCACTTGCTGTTAGGGTTGATGAGGAGGTGAATGTTTTTTTCATTTTCTTAAACCTCAATATATTACATGTTGTGATTAATTAACTATATCTATCTAACCCTCGAATGTATATTAATCAGACAAATAATAATGGCGGTCAAGTTCCTGAATTGGCAAAAATCTTCAAAGATGTTCATTTCAATCCAAATACAAATATGTGGATACACCATGAGGATGAAGTGACATATGTATGTGTAGCATTCCATCCCTATCATGTTTGTAAAGCTATAACATATGTAGTATTAATGTTGTGATTGTTTGTTTCTTTCTCTCTTTCAAATGATACGAAACTATTCTCAAAGTGCAAGAGGATCATTGTCAAGATCCTAATGCAATTCCCCTTACACAAGAGGAGATCTCAAACTTGGTTTTTAAGAAGAAGTCCGGTATTGTAAAAGGACTTGGCATGAGACCTTCTTCTTCTCTAGTAACCACCGCTTCATCTAGTTCCTCGGTGGAGTATATCCAACGGTTAGAAAATGAGATAATTGAGCTCAAAGAGGCAAGAGCTAGGGACCAAGAGGAGCGAGTTAGGGAGCGAGCTAGGGAGCAAGAGGCACGAGCTAAGGAGCAAGAGGCACGAGCTAAGCAAGAAGAGGTCCAACAGAATATTCTTAACTTTTTGAGAAGCAAGGGTTATGATGATGCTCTTACCTATGGGGGTGGTTCATCTTCAAGTTAAAACACTTATTGGTTAGTACTTTATATTACATTTGAAAATCTATATTTGCTTTCTACAACTTATAAATTAGGAGTTGTGATTTTAATTCATTGGTGTGGCTACTCTTAATGCATTGTTAGAAATGTTTCTTACAACATAGTTAATATTTTTACTTTATGATTTTAATGTAGTATTTTTTTTATATTTGTGCAGATTTCTTATTGGTGGCTTTTAGGAGATTTAATTTTGGCATTACTTGAAGACATATGAGGACATCTTTCATTAGTTCTAATTATATTATGCTACACTTTTTGTATTGTTATAAAACATCTTGAGTTATTGTATGTATTGCAAACTTTTATTGTATGAAAGGAGTTTGAATTGGATGCTTCTTTTATTTTTTACTTGTGGAATGTATAGATCTTTTTTTATAAATGTGTTGTTCAAATTTGAGGTTTTAATAATGTAATGACAGGTTACAGGTTAATATCAAAGCTATGAAAAAAATAAAAACAGAAGATAAGTTTTAGTGACGAATTTTTTCGTCACAAATATTGCAACAAAAAATTGTTTTAGTGACGAAATATTTCGTCGCTAAATGTAGCAAAATTTTGTAAGTAATGGTTTTAGTGACAAAAATTTTCGTCACTATATGTGCTTGGATTTTCTTAAAAATAGTTTTAGTGACAAATTTTTTCGTCGCTATATGTACCCGAAAATAGTTTTAGTGACAAAATTGTTCGTCACTAAATATGATTTAATAAACTGAAGTGTTTTTAGTGACGAAATATTTTCGTCACTAAATAGTGTTTTTAGTGAGGAAAACATTTAGCGACGAAATATTTTCGTCGCTAAAGGTTTTTCTTTTTAAAACAAATCGGACTTTTAGTGATGAAAATTTTCGTCGCTAGGACTTTTAGCAACGGGGTTTCAGCGACGAAATGAGTTTCGTCACTAAAAGTCCGATTTCGTCGCTAAAGGTTCTTAGTGACGAAAAACTGGACTTTTAGTGACGAATTTTTTCCTCACTAAAAATACATTTTGTTGTAGTGCTTCTTCCTTCTTTTCTGTACTGCAACTGCAAGGAACCCACAGCTTCAGATCTTTCAAATGGTAGGATCTGTGCCTTCCACTGAAGAATAAATATATATCATCATCAAAAGCAAACAAAAAATCCCCAGTAAACAAATAAGGAAGAAAGGGGGAAAAAGCAAAAAGCTTCCTTCCTAGACTTGCTCTTGATCGTTGAGTAAAATCGTCACCTTCTCCATCGCCTGTCGCCACTCTCAGATTGTCTGCAGAACTCGACCTCTTCGAGACCGACGGCTCCATCGTGGTGAAATACCTCTTCTTCTCCTACTGGACCACCGATTTCCGGCTAGATCTAGTGTTAGAATAGTTAAAGTTAGGGTTTCCATAGTTTCTCCGGCGATAAAAAACCGCCGGCTTCTTTATTTTCTCCTTTCTTCGTCATTTTTTTACTGGGGCTTTTTTTTTTTTTTTTTGCTTTTGATAAGCACCGTGGGAAAGCAGATGGCATAGCTTTTGATGGGCTGATGGCTTCTTTGTTTTCCTTTTTGTTCTCTCAAAAGGAGTATCTCCACTATCTTTATAGTTATTTTTATTGTTTTATATGATTTTAGTTACAGTGACTATTGGATTTCCACGGTGCTTTTTGCTTTTTACTTTATTTGGAGCAGAAAGCATAGTTCATCTTTTTATTCTTCAACAAAAGGCATAGATCCAACAATTCAAAATATCTGAATCTGAAGCTGGGTTCTTTTGCAGTTGCAGTACAAGGAAAAAGAAGGGAGATGGAAAAAAAAAGTTTTTTAGTTTTAATGCCGTTTGTTAAGATGGTTAAATTGGACAAATGTCAACTTTTTAAGTAGGGAACCTAAGGTACTACACCTAAGAAACTGTACCTAAGTTTTGCCCATTCCTAATACTATTTTTTTAGAAACAATAAATGGGTAATTAATTCTATAATATAAGTTTCTATATACAAATTCAATCGTAATAAAATTTATTAAATAACTAACATAATTATTTATAAACTCTAGGTGTTTTAGTCACTTACCTTTATTGCACATTTTTGCAAGTTGTGGATGGGATTAGATTGTTGGTTTTGCCAGCATCTATTATCATTTGCTCTTTAAGTCATTTATAATTGAGGAATATATATATATATATATATATATATATATATATATATATATATATATATATATATATATATATATATATATATAGGTTTTACAAGCTAGTTGGCCCTCAACTTTCTTGTATCTAATCGCCTCCTGAAGGTACTTAAGATGTATGGACTTGGCACTGATCAGGTTTAAGGTTTTGGAGATAGTGTTAGCTTGGATAGTGCTAATGTTCCTAGACACTGGTTCGCTAAGAAACTTAAACTTGATGGTTTGGCCAAAGGGATGGGTAGTTATCCACTGTGAAAGGATACAGCATGCAAAGGAAAGGATTTCCTAAGATGACTTTGTTTGTCATGTTTTTGACAAGAACAAATGTGGTTTTAAAACACATTTTATCTTGACAAACATGGGCTTTAGGTAGTTTGAATTCTATCTGCATTTTGCCTCCACTTGCAGAAGTCAATTTCTTTTTGGACTTCTTGAAGTATTTGGAGGGAATGATTCCTTCTTGAATGCAGTTAAGATCAGCACCTGAATCAATTAAGGCTATGATCTTGAATTCAAAATCTTTGCTAATGACAATCTTGACTTTGGAGTACCACTTGTGGAAGTTAATCCTAGTGATAGCATCTAAGAACAATTCTTTGCTGGGTTCTTGGATAAGGTCAGCTATAGGGTTAACTGTTTGACGTACTTCATCATTTGAGGGACCTTCCTCATTGCTTTGATGAGAAGTGTTTTCCAACTGTTGGGTTTTTTGGAGAGTATTGAGCTCTTGCTTTAAGGTTATGATCTTACACTTGGTTTCCTTGGCTTCTCTTTGAAGGTCATCGGTCGTGATTTCCTTCTTGGACTAGGTAAACCTATTGTGGATTTGATCTACCTTGGATGGCTAGTTTCCTAGTTCAGGTTTACTGGTTTCCTGCATTAGAGGTTGGAAGGTTTGGCTAGTCTCCTGGGACTTGACCACTGGGTTATCAACTTGAGATGGTTTGGTTTCACAATGTTTCTTGAGATGGTCACGCTTGCCACACTTGAAACATTTTCCTGGTTTCTGAGGAATGTTCTTCTTAAGCTGCTTGGCTTTTTTATAGGCTTTGGAAATTGGCCGATGGAGTTTGCTAGCACGGTTTTCAAGCCTTTTCATTCTTAAATGTTTCCATTTGGCTTCTAGAGGTTTTTTTCTCTTTTTTCGAGTCAGAGGAGGAACTGCTAGAGGTTGTACAGATGTTTAAGACCTTAAGCCGATTAGTTGAACTTGGCGAAGGAACGGCTGGTTTCTTCTTTGCTAATTCTTCTAGTTTCTGGGCAACTATTTCTAAGGCTGTTTTGTTCTTAGGATAACTGAGGCTAGTTGCGGGAGACTTGACTAGAGGCTACTTAAGGGTTGAACGACTAACCATATCTTTAGTTAGGTTGGGTTCATCTAAGGTCCAAGTTTTGGTAAGGGCACAAAACTTCTTGTGCTGGCCAAAATACCTTTCGAAGTATATAAAAAAGGGGACATTACGAAATATTTCCCTCATGAATGTCGTCCATGATTCTAATACTTTTTCCTTTTGTTCTTTGGTATAATTGGCTTTGTAGGCTTCTCTTTTAGTCCTGTTTTCTTCAGAACTAAATTCCTTACCTAATTCTTCTAGGTCAGGAACGAATTCTCTGTTTAGGACCAAAATGTTCAGAGATTCCTCTTGCAGATCTGGAGGCTGTTCCATATCAGTTCCAGATGGGGATGGAGGGGATTGCTCACGATCATCATCCTCGTTGACAATCGAATCTTGTTTGGCTGTGTAGCAAGGTGTGGTGAGTTGGGAATTGGTTCTAACTCCCTGAAGCTTTACACCTAAATCTCTTCTAGACCTTGGGAATGGTGATCCTAGAGGTCTGGTTGAGCTACACTGGGATGCAAATCTATCTCTAAGGTAGATAGGTGACTGCTTATGGGGCTGCTGTAGATCTATTGGAGATCTAAACCGGGGTATATCTAGAGGTGGTCTACACTTATAGTCTAGAGGAGTGCTAAGCCTAGATCTGTCAAAACTTAACCTAACCATGTCGTCGGCTAGTTGCTGGACAAATTCTAGATCTGGATTCTGGGCTGGGTTTTGGATCTGTAGAGTATGATTCTCATTCTCTATAATCCAGTTGGCTAGGAAAGTGACTTTTGACCGCTTGAGGGTTCTTGGGACCTTAATCTTGGCGCTAGGGTCAGTGGTTTAGATGAGGGTTGTCTCACCTTTCTTTCTCCTATCAAGTGCTTTGACATTCATGTTCGTTCTCATGCACTTGTAGTATACTTTGTATATCAAGGCTATCTGGCTAGTTCCCTGTGTCATGAGGGTTCCATGGGTCTTGATGTTGAGTGTGAGGGCTTTGATGACTGTGCTATCATGGATATGGATAGTGAAATCTGGGAAATAGTTAAAATGGATGGGTCCATTGCTAAGATTGGTTTCTATGGTTCCTAGGAGGATGTCGTCAAATCTGATGTGACGAGCATCTTTAAGGGCCATGAGGATTGAGCTGTTCAAACCTCTTCTAGTGAGTGGCTTAACTCCGATCTGGACAAGTCCTATGTGTAGGAAGTTATGTCCTTTGTCTTTATGCTTATAAATGGTTGAAGGGGATAACAAGTAGCACGTTTCGTACTCCTTGTTTATACCATAAATTTTTTCTATGGTCTTAACATGGTAGTCTAACTTGAACGCTTTGCTCAAAGACCATGAAGACTTATAGAATTGGCTGGTGGTTACTTTTGGGATATTCCAATCTCCTATGTCTAGATCTAGATCGGACAACTCATAAGATTCCGAATTAAGTATTCCTATATCTGCTGATATCTCTGGGATGGATGATGGTTGAGAACATCTACTGCTGGTAGAAGAGGAACTTCTAAACAACCTATTCATGATTCTGGGGTTACAAGTTTAAATTAACGATCACAACCTAGTCACCTTTATCCTCAAACTTTTGGATCTAACGAACCAGGAGGGGATTTGGCTCTGAAAATCTTTGCCAAACATTAAGAACCATGAGTGATTAAATTTCTGGTTCTGGAAAAAGAGGACTTTTTCAAAGGCGTCCATGTAGTCATAATAACTGTAATGGAGTACTGAGCCTGATGGAGATTTGTAATTTCTGAGGATCCTTAACAAAGAAGGATGTTGTCCCCACTCTTTGCAACTGACAAAGCCTGTGATGATGAACTTGTGATAGAGGACTACTGGGGGGGTCCCCTTTGCTAAAGATATTTTCTATTTGAGCAGACTTTTCCTGGGAGAAGATGCTCTTATAGAACTGGATATTTTTCTCTGTATGTTTAGGTAAGAAATGCCAGTTTGGTGGCAGAACTTCCATGGCCAAGGCAAGGGGATCTGTTATATGAACTAGGTGTGGTTCAATATAAGAGATATGCTGGGTGAAAGATTTCTTGACATAAAAAGATTTTCCTCTTTGTGTCAGATAGGAAGAAGGCCTTTGAGTTCGGGTAGGGCTAAAAGGTTCTTCTACTTGATAAGGGTTGATTGCTGTTGGTGCTAGAGAGGCTAAGGCTGAGCTGTAGCTGGGTTGACCATATGGTGGCCTTTCATAATTTGGTTTTGGAATTGTTGAAACCAAATAACGATTGGCAATGTTTGATGGTGAAGCAGGGTTATCCTGTCTAGGGCTTTTGGCTTGGGATAATGGGACAATTTGGCTAGGAGTGATTGGTACAAGTTTGCCTGGGTTCTGTGCTTGGCTAATACCAACAAGGTTTTGCTGTTTAGGCAATTTTGGTGGTTGGGGTTGTTGTACGGGTTTCTTCCCGGACATCTTGGCTATGACTCTGCAAAAATTCACGGGTTAGGAAATCAGGGATGCTGTTTTGATTTCCTTCAATGAATTCCAAATCAAAGTCAAAAACTGAAAGGATGGCTTGCCATCGTGCAAAAATCTATTTTGATGCAATGTTTTGAACATCTTTTTCTAAAACATGTTTTACAGATTTACAATCAATCCTGATTAAAAACTTTTGATTTAAAAGATCACTTTGAAACTTTGAGATGCATAGTACTATGGATAATATTTCTTTTTTAATAGTACTATAATTAATCTGAGTGGGAGTCCATATTCCCAAATGGAAACAGACTATCTGTTCAGGAGAATTTGGACTAGCACGCTGGAGGAGGATGCCACCATAACCTATGTTTGAGGCATCAGTCTGAACAATCTTGAAGGAATTGGCTGAGGGAATTCCTAAACAAGGAAGGGTTTTGACATACTGTTTGATATGCTGGACGACTATGGTATGGGCTGGAGTCCAGGGAGATGGATTGATTCGAAGTCTATCAAAAAGGAGCTTGCATTGCTATCTAAGATTTTGATAGAAATCTGAGATGTAGTTGAGAGAACCTAGAAATCTCTGAAGCTGAGTTTTGTGTAGGATTTCATTTGGAAACTTATCCGCAAACTGGATAGCTCTGTCTATGGGTTTGATAACACCATGATGAATATCAAATCCTAAGAAACGAACTCTAGTTTGGAAAAGTTTGATCTTGGGGGCGGAAACAACAAGACCATTGAGCTTAATGGTGTTGAGAAATGCTCTTAGGTGCTTCTTATGTTGTTCTAAAAAGTCTGAGAAGATGAGTACATCATCGATGTATACAATGGCATGGCTAGAGAATGGATTAAAAATCTCATTCATGATATTTTGGAATTCAGACGGTGCATTTTTGAGACCGAAGGGCATTACGTTCCATTTGTAATGTCCAAAGGGTGTGGTGAAGACTGTTTTATACCTATCAGGCTCTCTAATTAGTATTTGCCAAAATCCACTCTTCATATCAAACTTGCTGAAAACAATTGCTTTGCTAAGCCTGTTGACTAAGTCCTTTTTGTTGGGAATTGGGTATCTTACCCATTCTAAGACTTTGTTGAGGGGCTTGTAGTTGATGACTAATCTAGGGACACCTCTTTCTATCTCAGCATTCTTCTGGACATAAAAGGCTGGACAAGACCATGGTGACCTAGATTTCCTGATGATTCCTTTCTTAAGGAGGTCCTCTATCTCTGCTCTGCAAGTATCCATAAGTTCTTGGTTCATTTGGATAGGTCGAGCTTTGGTAGGGATATCCTTTTCATTGAAATCTTTGACATATGGGAGAGCTACCTCATGTCTCTTTCTATGCCAAAAGGTTGTGGGTAGATCAGAGTAAATATATATATCTTCATTATGTATTTTTTTTTTCATCTAGAAACTATTGCATTAGTCATTTTGATTGTCTTTCTTGAATCTTTGCGAAAGTGGTTGTTTGACATATGACTAAGTATTAGAGTAGAAAATAAGTAATTTGCGATTGAGGGCAACTATATTCAAGCAGTAGTTGCAACATCATCTTGTCATTCCTTATTTTTTCCTTCTTCAAATGTTACTCTTATTAGGTCATAACAGTTTAGAACAATTGGCAAACCGTGAGTCTATATGTAGATCTTAGAGTCTATAGGATTTATTAGGCAATGCTCAAGGTGTTACAAGTCAGAATACAAGAAAAAAGAAGCTGTAAGTTCAGAAATTTGAAACATGCGAGGTTCAATCAATTGAGAGAACAGGTTCGACTGATCAAAAGACGGGTTTTCGCATAATTTAAGTTCAGCCCAACAACCCGTTAGGCCCATTAAGTGATTAGAATTTTAGATCTATTTCACATAGTATTTAAAGGAAACTCTAAGACACATTTTGTTATGACTTTGGAGTTGCTCTTGTGAGATCGAAAAGGTACTATGCCTTCTCCTTTCAAAGTCACTATCAAAAATCATTCCCATTCCATTAGAACCGGTAGATCTAAAGTTGCTGCTACAAGATCAACAACTGCTGATAATCTAAATCTTTTGAGTGGGATCTCAAAATCACAAACGTGGGAGTTTGTGTTCAGCAAATCCAAGATAAAAGAGTCCGTGGAGCATGGACTGAGCCATCATTGGTCTAGGGGGGCAATGGCACCCCCCTCCCCAATTTTTTTTAATATTATTATATATGTGTGTGTGTGTGTGTGTGTGTACTAATTTTAGCAATTTTGTTCTATAAAATTACATTTTGTTTTCCTTAAACAATATCATTAATTCTTTTAAGAGTAATACTATACTTACAAACTTTTTTACAACATTTTTACAAACTGTTTTGGTAGCAAATTCTTATTAGTTCGCATATGGACCCACTACTCACGTCATTTTTTTACTTACTAGTAACCATTTATCATATCATTAATTTATAAAAACGTTTGTGAATTTAGCATTTTCCTCATTTTAGTGACCATAAAAAATTTATAGACCTAAAATCTAAAATAAAATATAGAAACGGCCCCCAAAAAAATAGCTCAACAACAAAAATTACCAATTATAAAACTAAAAATATTAAGCTCAATAAACCAATTTTATCCAAAATAAACAACCCTGCCCTTTAAAAAATTCTAAACAAAATAATTTTGTTCTTACCCATACTGAAAAAGAAATCTCAGCAACTAAGAAGTAGCTAAGTCAGAAGTTAAAACTATTGCACACAACTAATAGTAAAACCGCCCTACTCTAACTCAAAGTTCTGACTCCGTCCTTGCCGTGGAGTCGGAGTTGTATGTGGTCGTGTTAGTAAGTTCTATAAGAGGTAACTTTAGATTTAGGGTTCAAATCTATTGTAAACTTCCATTCTATTATAGTGAATTTGTTTACCTTGAGGATAGTTAGGTTAAATCCTCCCAGGTTTTTTACCTTGAAACGATTAGTTTCATTAGTTTTTCTGAGTCATCATATTACTGTTTTCTCTACTTTTCCATACTAAGTAATATGATTGCATGAGTTTAATCTAGATCTGAATAATTAACTTAAGTAATTACTTAGCTAATTCTTTAGGTTAAACGAATCTGGTTTGTAGGGGTCCAAACAGAACAAACAACTCTATTTCTGAACTATATATTTATGGTCATCTCTTCTTCAAATGCAACTGATGAGCCATGACTGCGCTTTGCGATTCAGAATCAACAATTAAATAGTTCTTTGATGTTATTTTATTATTTTATATTTTTACAAGTCTTGCAGGGAGTCTTTCAATCCTAATAAATGAAGTGTGAGTAATACCCGAAACATAAGTTCAGCAATTAAAAAAAGTTAACTTTAATTTTTATAAAGAGAGTATTTTTCTTAAATACAATATTTATCTCAATAGGTCACAAGTAGATCCAGTAAAAAGAGTATTTTTCTTAAATTTCAAGATATGAACCAACCTTTGGAGAGACCATTTTTTTTATAGAAGATTTGGTGAGACCATGATATACAGTTTTTCTTAATTAAATTCATAAAAACCATTGTATTTTTTTTTCTTTTTTGTCTTTATATGTTTGTATGATGTTCTCTTATCAGTTTTGTTTATAATGTTTGTCTATAGAACTTTCTACAATAATTAAATTCATAAAGACCATTGTTTGTTTTGTCTTTATATGTTTGTATGATGTTCTCTATCAGTTTTGTTTATAATGTTTGTCTACAGAACTTTCTACATGTGAATTATTAGAGAGACTGAAGAATGAATTGAAGCTAGCAAACATGTGACCTAAAAGTTAGTTTTGTTAATAAAATAGAGAATTAGGAGCCCCATTAAAGATCTGTAGGGATTATCAAATAGTGATAATATAACTGAAGGATAACTTATATACCTTAAATTCGGTTCTCTACTATCCATAGGTTTGGTTAATTGGTATTGGTCTTTATGAGATTGTGAAATTCTTGATAATAGAATTTGTGGTAAGTTCCAATTTTAAGTGGAAGTTGAGCCTAATCTTGATGCCAAATATGTATTCTTTCATGATCAATTTCCTTTACACTCATTGTTGTGTGGGTATATTGCACTTTGTGATATGAAATTGTTGTTGATTTTAGCAGTGGTTGGTATCTTAGGAGTGGTGAGGATAAAGGAGCAAGTGTCATGTAGTAAACAGAAAATATACCTACTCCATCCAAGTAATATTTCGAAGGTGTGGGGAACCCTTGAATTGAAACAAGGAATTAGGAGCTTCTCTTTAATAGCAAAGATAATTGCATAAATACTTCCACAGTTGTTATTGTTTACCAAAAATGGAAGAAAATGAAGTTAGGGACTGGTAAGATACATTTGATGCTTAGTGAAGGATTTTATAATATTACATGATTTCAGCATAATGTCCCAAGATTTATTTTCAATCAATGGCCAATAGATAACTCTGGAAAGGCACAATGATACATGTGCATCATTCTAGGGTGTATCAAAAACAGAGTCCAACAGATTTCTCGCAATATTTTCTAAAATTTTAAACTTCAGAAAACTAATAGAAAAGACACTGAAACGCTAAAACATAGAAGAGAGAGATTCCCAAGATTAAATGGAAACATACATAATGATATCAGAAACAGAGTCCAACAAAATTTCTCACAAAGAATTATCATTGCCTTCTTACATCTTTGTTTTAATTTATCCACAATGCTAACTACAGTTCAGGATAAATAGTGCACATCCATGGCCTTCTACTGCCGTTGATAGAGACTGATTTAATACCCCAAAGTCTTTTCCAGTCCATAGTTCATGGCACTTACAGGAATTCAAGTTTTTACCAGGAAGTACCTTAGCCAGGTCGGATGTCATTGCAGTTATTACTGTCTGATCAGTGTTTACATTGAAAAATGCAAGATATATTTCTCCTAGAAAGCATGAAAGAATAATCATTAAAAAGTGTTAAGAATAGCACTATTCTTTTTCTTTTTCGTTTTTTTAATTCACGAAAAATCATTAAAAAATGTGAAGAATAGAATTATGCACTTCAAAAAAAATAATAATCTTTGCACTTGGGCAATGCAGAGCTATGAGGCTCTACTAATTAGAGTTCTGTGTTGGTTGGGGAGTCTTACCATTTCTTCCAGTTGCAATCCAAGAACGAGTTCCATTAGTGATATAAGGAAACTGTACAAACAATTAAATAATATGTTATGTTGCTATTTAGACAAAGCTTATATTTCCTAAGACTACAAAAGATTAGATGGGTACACATGCCTCCATGTTGCCTCAGCTAAAGGAATTTATCTCCAACAAAACAGCATTTGTTATGAGGTCGTATGTGGCGTTGTCAAGGTTTCTCACATCTCCTCCAAACATGAGAGGAGACTTAGCCATAAGACCACAATGTAATCTGTCAAAATAAGAAAGATAAGGTCAAAATAGAGTGCTTAGTTATTTCAAGGGTTATCGAGATCTAACTTCTTTGTTTTGATATAGATACCTGAGTTCTTTGCTCATCTGCAGTAAGGTTAGATGCTCTGTGTGGACCTTCATTTGCAGCTAAAATATTTGAAAAAATTAAAGTTAATTGTAGTTTATTATATGTCTAGGCTAGGCTCAACTTAAACAGTCAAATGTAAGCATAAATATTCTGGGCCTTTTGAAAATATCTAATTAACTGTCCACTGATGTAAAGAAGTAGGTTGGAGAACTTGTTTCTGAAGCCATGCCACTTGGTCTAGAGTCTAGAGAGTACCTCTGTTTTGGTAAAAGTCACTCAGTGGACTTGGAATGGCAAGTTCTTTGTTTGTAAGGATTGAATTTGAAGTAATGCACATTTGAGTGCATGGACTGATGGGCCTATTTGCCACTCGAAACTGCTACGTCAAGAACCAATAAATGTATAACTAAGTTCATTGATTTATCTAACAGTACTCTGTAATGGCCGGTAGCAGAGCTAGAAAATTTTTTTGGAGTTAAATTGATCAATAATTTATAAATCCACAAAATAATACACATATTTTTTCAAAAGAAAAAAGTAATATACATACATGTATAATTTACACTTAAAACATGTCTTTAAACTAAGTTATTCTAGAGGCAAAAAAAAAAAAGAGATTTATTCTACTTATCATTTTTCTCAAATATAAGAAAATTTCATCAAGTCATTTTTATATAATTGAAGACAAATATTTTCTTTCATTTTTATATAATATGTTTTAAATTATATTAATCTCAATTAATATTATATAAATATTGTTTTATAAATGTGATAGAAACCTATAGTGTGAGCTAAATAATAATTGTTTTTTATCGTTAGGTTAAGATACTGATTAGATTCCTTTTTATTTAGGTTAGATTTGAGTCCAAGTCTTTAATTTAACCACAAGAGACTTTACTCATTACCCTAATTGGAATGCACATTCTTTAAACAATATAAATCAATGTTTTTATTAAATAAATTAAATATTACACATTTAAAATTAAAAATAGGAAAACATAAAATTATACAAATTAATTCATTTCAATAAATTAAATAAGAAATGTTAGGTTTATCTTGATGTATAAAATGTATTATAAGAGAAATATAATAATGATCATACTAAATAAATAAATAAAAATTTCTTTCGTTTATAAGATATAGATGACAAAGTAGGTCATGTCTCCAAATTTTAATCTTTAAATCATTGCATCTCTGCTTCTAATAAAAAAGAATATTCATGGATTTGTGTATCCGAAACATTTTTAAATACCAAATAAAAAAGATTTTGTTTGTAGAAAAGAAAAGAAGTTTTTATTAATAATATTTCCTTAAAATGTTTTTGGAGCTATATGCCCTGAATCTCTGATGCTAATAAATCTAATGTGTTATATATGACAGAAAATTATATTAAATTTTAAAAGAAAGAAGAGAGAGAAAGGAAAAGTAACAAGAAAACTATTCATTTTATGTTAGAAGGAAAAGTAGCAAGAAAATTTTTATAACCTGGATCGGTAAGCCATCCTAGTGGTAGCATATCCAAGTCAGGCCATGACTTGCCCAGCAAGCCATCAGCTCCTATTAAATTAGCTGCAGCTAAGTCCCTAGTAAAAAAATAAATAAATAAAATTGTGTTTTTCAGTATTCATAGATCAAAAAGGCATTAAATGGAAAAGAAATAATGATTAGTGTGACCTAAACTCCTGAAATCTTGAACAAAAACAGAACCGTCTTCGCACCTTGAAACATTGAAATGAGACGCAACATCTGTGGGGAGTAAAAAGACCCAAGTGGGCATACGAGCCTTTGGACTGTAGCATGGTGGGCCGACCTGCTCCTAAGTTAAGAATTTGTTAGCTTTGCGAATTGGCCCATACGCCGAGGGTCCGAGGATACAGCCAAGGGCGAGCTTCTCCTCGGACAGATCCAAGAGAACTCAGAGCTTCATTATGAAGGTCAAGGCACAACTCTGGAAAGACTAATGGTTAAAGGAGGAAACCCTGAACCTTCGAGGTACATCGGTGTTAGAAAAATACCAAAAGAAAAGGCTGTCACCTCCACATTAAAGACTCTGCACCTACCTCCCTGGCCGCATTAATGGGGAAGTGACTCCTGAACAGTAGAACTGAAACTTCTGGTCACTATTCAAAGGCACTAAGAAAAGAAATATCTAGGGGGGAGGAGGTTGGAGCAACACGTGGATAAAGCATCAGGAAAAGAAGTATTTAAGGGGGATGAATGCCAAAGAAAAGGGGCGGTCGGTAACTAAGAAAGAAATTAAGAATTGTAACTTTGAAGAGAGAGAGAGAGAGAAATAATACAGAAGTAGTCCTCGACTTACGTCCGAGGAGGTCTATTTGCAATTACCATTTGTTATTTACAAGTGTTTGTAACTCTTAGCCTATTATCAAGTTCTCAGTACCTCTAACCTAGATTTCAAGCCCACAATCTACAAATTTTATTGTTGAAGGCTCATTGGGCCTGAGCCCGTAATTGTCTTTGGGTCCAGGTGCAATTGTGCACTTACAACATCTCCCCATGAATCCCAATCATCCGCAGTTATTCGATACATGTTCGCAAGTCCACTCACAGCCTTGGCCAGTTCTGGGGTCACACCAGTTCCAGGAGACAGCGAATACAATATGGGTTGGTCAAGTTGCTTCAAAATCTAGGCATAAATCAACAGAGCAAATTTTGAACAAATTATTGAGTTTCACAATTTTTATCAAAACTTTGACGTAGTAGACTGACCGGATATCTATCCCTTTTACTAAAACCCATCATTTGTTCTTACCACTCACCAGTCACATCAGGGTTATGGCACAAAAGTTGTATCCTTAGATTTTCTCCAAAATATCGCAGCTGTGACAGTTGTGGAGAGAGAGAGAGAGTATGCATCTTACCTCTGACACAGTGCCTATTTCATACATATCCAAGTCAGCACCAAATACACAATCAAGTTTCACTACAAGAATACATAAGCAATCAATGTCAAACTTATACACAATCAAGTTTCACTACAAGAATACATAAGCAATCAATGTCAAACTTAGAAAGAGGAAGGTAAAGATTGAGCTGCCAAACATGTGACTGTCCAATTGAATTTGTTGTAATCAAAAGATATTTGTATAAAGTTATGGTTGTACAGCATGCACATATCAAAAAAAATTGTGTCTAGATGCACAAATTCATGGGATGTCAAGAACAGTCTCAAATGATATGCTGTAGCAATGCATACAGAGTAAGAAGGACAACTTTCCAGTAACAATGGTCAAATTAATTACCCAAATCAACACCCCACTCAGCATACTGTGTATAGAGTGACCTCAAGAAGGCAGCTCCTGCTCTCGACGTGGTATTTACACTCATGAAACCATGTGGCATCCATGAACATGGCCTTTCCTTAATCCCGATATCTTGTGCAGTCCACTTTTTGTGACCCTCTTCAAAAGCCTCTCCCTGATAAAAATAAATATATCAAAACAAAAGCTTAAGCAATTATTGCTAATGCTAACTATTCTTGACACTTTTTTTTTTTTTTTGCTATTTGCATTACATATTCCAATAACATTGTTCATATTTCTGAGGATTAAACTTTAAAATTGAGTGTGCTTCCTTGTTCTTTCATAAAGTAACTATAAATAAATGAAAAATGCTCTGACAATACCGATTTTGTGTCCAATATGAGGGTGTTTGCGTTCACTGCTTGTGTACTTATTCCTCTCATAACATGAATCCCAAACTTCAAACCCGTGTCATGCACTTTCTTGGCTACTTCAGTGAACCCTTTTCCATCTCTAGAGGAAGGCCACCTATCTGGGTCAGGGACCATCCTCCCCCATTCGTCAATTACATCAAATCCTAGAGAGTCAGGGTTAGCACCTTCCACCTTTCTCCGATACCATAGATAATCCACCACAACATACTACATTGCAGAGATAAAAAGAAAGGGGAAAAAACATAACTAATCAGTTCCATTAGTTAATCAATATGTCAATCTTTGATTTGGATAATGAATTAAAAAGAAAATGATTTGCCCTTTTTGGGTAATGAACTTGCCCATATGCTAGCCCGTTGGCGTTGGGCTTTTTTTTTTCTTCAACTCAAGGACCCCAACCCATCTCTTCCATCCCTTGATGGATCTTTTGTAAGGAAGCTGATGGGCCAGTTCCCCCTAGTTGTCTTTGTTATCTTTGGAACCCGGGCCTCACGGGAAAAATAGGCCATTAGCCATAATTGCTCAAGAATATAGTTAGTAGGTACTGTTTCGAAAGTTAATATAATACTAACATCTCGAGTCTAAGAGAGTCGATTTTGGGGGCTAAAATCGAGTCTCAAAGACTCGATTTCCATGGTTTATCACGTCTAATGTGGCATTTTATCCACGTGGTGTCCACTTGGAAATCGAGTCTTAGAGACTCGATTTATAAACCAAAAAAATTTCAAGTCTCTCCCAAAAAAAAAAAATTTAAGAAATCCCAAAAACCTGGGTAGCGCTGCTGGGTCGGCGACGATGGGCCTGTGGTGGCTGAGCTTGTGCAGGAAGCAGATGGAGAGGTAGTGAGGAGAGAGACATGGAGAACAGATGCACAGAGGAAATGAAACTCAGGAAAAAAAAAAAAAAAAAGGAGAAGGAAAATAAGAAAAAACAAAGTGAAAGATATAAATCGAGTGTCAGATACTCGATTTCCAGGTGGAGTCCATGTGGAAAAAATGGCACATCAGAGTTGATCCGATCATGAAAATCGAGTCTTTGAGACTTGATTTATAGGCCCAAAATCGAGTCTCTTAGACTCGAGATGTTAGTAAAAAATATAGTTTATAAACAGTATCTACTAATTATAATGTTTAAAAATTAATGTTAAATTCCCATTTTGGCTGGGCCTCACTTAATATTTTCTTACTTATCAAATATATATATTAACACACATATTCATCCACAATATGGATTTGATTTTTCATTTTAAATTTTGAGTATTTTACTTATAAAAGGAAAGTAGAAGGAATATTTGACAAATTGTAATTGATGAAATATAAAGACGAAAAAAAAAAAAGTAACATAGAGAATTTTGTATCCCCAATCTTCCTACCTCATGTCCACTTGAGAGTAGATGCCCAGATATGATTTGAGCATTTTGCAAGAACTCTTCTTCGGAAATGGTCCAACTAAAGGAATCATAGGAGTTCCAACCTCTAGGTGGAGAGCTCGCATGTACTAATTTCACATCAGATATATTTTTGGACGATACCCTAAAACATGACACCATTTATTCACATCATTTTCTTCATAAAACCAATAAACTATGTCACATAATTTTGACACAATTCAATAGATGATTCAAAAAAGAAAAAAAAAAAAAGATACGAATCATAAAAATACTACACTCATAATTTATTTTCTTTCAATCTTGAACAAAGTGAGCCGGTCCATGAGCCGTTCCAAAGTTTTTAGGACTAAGGCTTTTATGGAGTCTGGGTCGATTGTAAAGTTGAAAGATAATATTAACACCTACTTTTATAGTTTATGCACTAATCTTCACTGATATCAAGAAATTTGTACAAAGAAACTAATTTTGTGTTGGAAAACATATTGAGAGCTAAAGGGAGCAACATTTGGTGAATTCAATCTCAATCTATTATGCAAGAAAATTCATTCTCCAAAATGTTACATAAAGAAGACCTAAATAATTGATTGTGCAACTATAGCAAATAATTTAGCAAATAGCAAGCGCAGAGAGATTCCCGCCAAAACCCTTTCCAAAACCTCTATTATTATTACTACTCCAAAGGTCCTAAAATTGGTTAACTTGCCAAGAGTTTTGTAAGAAACTCTAGCATTTTCAACAGAGAGATCCAGGATTCAAAAAAAGAAAGAAAGAATGTAAGTGAAATTTAACTGCAATTAATGTAAGAGAATAATTAATAAGTTCAAACAGTTATAAAATCGCATGATATCTTTATGTTCAAAGCTTGGCAATTGATCATTATAATTAAGTGTAAATGCAATGCAATATTGGGAGTATTAGGAAAGAGAATAATATAACAGAATAGAACAGAGGAAGAAGAAGAAGATAAAGCACCTTGTTGGATTTAGAAGAATGAATAGAAAAGAGAGAGAGGCGAAGACATTAACAATGATCTTCATCTTCATCATGATGGATGGTTTCCAGTTTTCAGCTGCCAAGCAGAGGAGAGTAGTGTGTTATTTAAATACTACAACCTCTGCATGTTTTGAATACCTTGCAAATACCACCGCACACCCTTGGTGCGATGGTTACTTCACAAGTATAAGTGCTTGTGGAGTGTGGGGGGCAAGAGCCGGGGTTCAAATTTCCAGGAGAGAACTTCACACACATATATACTTAGATTAGGCTAAAGTAGAATTCTATCTTGTATAATAAAAAAAAAAAAAATAAAATAAAAAACTTACAAATGGAGTTAATCTTTAATGTCACACATTTGATGATAATAATAGGAGGAATGAATAGGTTTACAACTAACAATCATCTATATTTGAAATAGGTAATTGGGAGTTGGGATATCAATGGTGTCACTGTGTGATTTCATCTCCTAGCTGTTGCGTTTTCTTTAAGGAAAATGCTTTATTCCATGGAAAATAAGGAAATTGCTTCATGTAAAAACAGCAAAAAAAAAAAAAAAAAAACCTTGTATGGTATAGTTAGTGGCACCATTAATGTCACAAAATTGATGATAATAATAGGATTTATTCTAATTTTATGTACCGATTCTTGAATACCATTTATGTAATATTTTCTCAAATTTTAAATTACCATAAGCATGAATGAATGCAAATGTGAATAGTTTTACCAGGAAAATTATTGAATACTTTATCAATCATTCTTATCTATCATTTGTATTTGTATTTGTGATAGATATTTTTTTTTATCTATCATTCTTATCAATTATCTAATAAAAAAATAAATGAATAAAAAATCTACTTTTTAAAATATAGAACAATAAAGAATATATAATTAAACAAATGGTCCTTAACGGTGCTCTTAGAGAAACTGTTAATAAGCTATTTTTAAAAATTTTTAACACTAATTTTATAGGAAATATAAAAAGTCGTCAAAGAAATAATTTTTTTATTAGTCTTCCAATGTATCATTTTTGGGTCCAATAAAATTCATAGATATAGGAAGAAATCTTGTCAATAGAGATTTTTTATTTTTTGTCCATCCTTTTCCATAAAAAATTTTAAAAAAATATTTGCTAAACTAATATTCTTAAAACATCCATTAAATTTTCCCTTAAATAAAATTTAATTTAGGACCTTACAATAGGTCTTGGTTATTATCCTACAAAACCCAGCAAATCCCATTATTACCCTATCTTACTATATAGTCAACCATCATCTAAGAAATCAATCGCTCAATAGAGTCATTCTATTGTACCCCTTATATTTTTTAGTGGGCACAGTACCTACCCAAATCTAAACCATTAATTAGTGCTATTTTAATAGTGACCGTTGATTTAAGTTTAGTGTGAAATTGAGTCCAAATCTTCTGTTCCACTCTTCTTACTCCACTATATACTCTACAAATAAAAACATACTACATGTCCATCTATTTTATTAAATACTAAATTTATGCCTAAAATAAATAAATAAATAACTCATCATATTTAGGTAATTGAAATAATAGAAGTATAAATTTAGCATTTAATAAAATAGATGGACATGTGGCGTATTTTTATTTGTGGAGTATATAGTGGAGTAGGAAGAGTGGGATAGAAGATTTGGACTTGTGTGAAACCTGTTACCGGTAAGCTAGGTCAGTATATAAAAGCCAGAAACAGAAATGAAAAACAAGTATCCTAAAACAAGTATCTCTCTCTCTCTCTCTCTCTCTCTCTCTCTCTCTCTCTCTCTCTCTCTCTCTCTCTCTCTCTCTCTCTCTCTCTCTCTCTCATGTGCTCCTTACCTTAAAACATGCATAATGATCTCCTTAAAACATCCTCCAAACAATCACTCCATTGAATCATTGATACCAAATTTTATCTTTGTCAACTATGAACTACCATTATATTACAACCCTCTAAATAAAGCAATCATGATCTCCTATAATCTCTCTTTTGTAATTTATAATTTATAATTTGACTTTTCGTTGATCTTACAATATTTTGTCATATAAGCTTTTGACGTCTCATATTTTTGCACCTTATTATTCTATTATATATTTTTTAATTGATTTTAAATTCTATTCTATTTTTTTAACCCTACATTAAAATCTTACATATTCATATTTTTTTTAGAATAGTAGATTCTCTACTTTCATATACAAGCACAATAATAATAAATGTGTAATACTAAAATATAAATTGTGTTAGGTTAAAAAGAATTGACCCCTTGCAAATTAATTAATTACCCAAGTTAATTAATTAGTCAAATTACATTCAATAGCGTGGCAGCACAAACAAATCATCAAATAACTAAATATAATGGAAAATAAATTTGACAATGTGATTTGTTTATGAAAGGGGAAAACCACTGAGGCAAAATCCCACCGGGTGAATTTAAGGTTACCACTCCCAAAAATCCACTATTATCAATTACAAGCGGTTACAAGTATAAGAAATTTTACCAAACCCTTTGGCCTATTCCAAAATACCTACCTACAATTGAACACTTACCCCAATATTCAATTGGACTTGTATTGTAGCGGCAATCTCTTCGTTCAATGCACAAATCCCAGTACGTGACTAACCAATGATGCACAGATCCCAGTACGTGACTAACTCCATCAACTTGAAGAGGTTATTGGCTACAAAGTTCTTCAGTTCATCAACAATGAAGATCAGGAAGCTCCTTATTCACAAAACCCTTGGCGTAAAGACATAGTAGCTTCTTTAGAGAGAATAATGAACTAAGTCACTTTTTGCATTCGGTCACACAATGCATGTGTTAGTGCATACACCTTGCGATGGCCTTTAAAATAAGCCTTATGTCAAAAAGAAACCCTACACAAATACATAAACATATGCATGTAATCAGATCTGAGAAATTTGATTTTGTAATTCTCGACAAATACAGCTTGTGTCGAGCTTTGACATTAAATCTCAATAGTAAGAATTCTGTCGAGACTTCTATCAAGATTTAATAAACAACACTTCCTTCACTTGTTTCTTAGTCAGACTTGCATGGCTTCAATACTTAACTTGAACACTTGTTTCTTGAAGTACTAAATTCATCATAGATCTACCCAATTACAAGTAAAGTGCGTTTTGTTACAAGATTAGCCAATTACATAAATATGCTAACAATCTCCCCGTTTGGCAATCTGTTACAAAACCACAACAAAACAAATAATCATGGGAGAAGTTTCAAATCACTAAACTCATAACAACTTGTTGAATTACAAAATAAATCTAACCCTAACATAAACTCTTGAAAAGCTTTACAAGAAGAGAGTTTATGGCATTGTAGACTTTTCACAACCTGTCTTTCTGAAACACTTAAACAAAAACTCATCAAAGTATCATGTGTGAAACAAAATTAAAGATTGCATACATAAAGAGACATGCGTATAAAGAGAGAAAAGAAACAATACATGAAGAGATAGGTGAAAAAAAAACATACATCATCATATATATGAAAATAAAATACAATGTATGTCATCAATGGTCACAAGACCAATATACAAGAGGCTAATGTAAAGATAAGAAAAGAAAATACATCAACTCCTTACTACATCCCTTAAAACTATATACACCCCCCAATCAAAAATGTCCTATACTAACTCTCCCCCTAAGTACAAGACTACTCTCAAACCCAAAACTGCTCCCCCTTTTTGTCACAAATGACAAAGGGCAAGTCACTGAGAGGTCGTCATCTCGTCATCACTGGAAGGCTAGCATAATCCACATCACTATCATCACCCTCATCAGGTGAGGCCTCTGGAGAAGGAGAGGGAGAAGGTGCAAAGTCGGCCATGTGAGCTTGTCGACAGGCAATGCGACCAACTCGGGTGTTCATCTGACACATCTCATCGATGAGATAGTTAAGACGACCACCAAAGTCAGCCTCCATCCACTGAAACTGTGCCATGATAGCCTCTAGAGTCACTCCACCAGCTGCGGAGGTAGAAGGAGCTGAAGAAGAAGGAGGATCAATAGAAGCTGTAGGATCGGTTGTCTCCACTCGTGGCCGCTTCGGTTGAAGTTAGGTCTCACTCTGCTAAATAGAACCGTCGCTTATGGAACCTATGGTGGTGAAGAAAGGAGAGGAAGGAATAGGAATGGAGGAGTGATGCAAAATCTACGTGATAGCCAAAGGCAAGATAAACTTATCACGGGTAGCAGTGTCCAAGTACACATCTAGAATAGATGTAATGAAGTGAGAGGGAAAGTCTATAGAGAGATCCTTCATCAAAGCAAGAAGAAAACGAGCACGAGACTTAGTGATGAAGTTATAGTGAGACAAAGAAGTAGAATAAATGTCATCACCATGTTAAGGAACCTCGGGCCTTTGGCAAAGCCCAAGCATGGGGTGTTTAGCTTACCACCCCATGTGGAAGGAGTCTCACAAAAGTGAGAGAGAAGCTCATCTCTAGACACTGTCCAGAGGCGCTCACAACCAGGGTAGTTAGGATGCACTACCTTGGGAACATGTAGTACCTCGAATATAAGATCCGGAGTAACTACGATACGTGTACCTCTAAAAGTAGTAGGTTTGTAAACGAGCCAAGTTTTGTCGAGTAGTGCATGTTCAAGCTTGACTCGTCAGGAAAAATCAAAAGCTTGAGCTTGGCTTGAGCTTGTGACAAGCCAAAAAATATTGTTTGAGCTTGAGTTCGAGGGAAAGCCAAAAAGTTTGAGCTTGGCTTGACTTGACTTGGCTTAGCTTGACTTGGCTTGGCTTGACTTGATTAATTAGTCAAGTCAAACTCAAGCTTAATATCAAGCTCAAACTCGAGCTTAGGTCAAGTTTTTGAGCTTGAAATCTAAAAAAAAAAAAAATTACATTATTAAATGCTTAAATCTCTAAAATTAACAAAAAATAGTATACTCATTTTATCATGCATCTAGTCCTACTTATGATTAGTCATTATTCAAATTAATAATTTACATAATTACATTCATTCATCATTTCTTGTCTACAGCTTCAGAAATTGTTCAAAATACAATTTTTATATTCATGTTAGATGGCGAAGGACTAGAAAAATACATGTTTGTAACTATTATGAATGAGAAAATACTAACATGTTTCATAACTGTACTTTAGATGATTGATAAAGAAGGATCATATGTGACTTACTTAATTATTTATTTATTTTTAAATGTAACTATAGTCTAAAGTGGTTCTTGATCAATTTAAAGGAAGGAAAAAATTAGGTAATAGAGGTCGTGATCTCATGTTGGCAATGTCATTATTAAGATATGTGTAATGAGTATATTTAGCTAACACATATAAACTTACAAATAAGTTTACGCTTGAATTGTTGTGTATCAAGCCTAATAGCTCACCAACTTGTTCATAAACAATTTTTTTGATTGGGCTCGGCTTGTTTATTAAAAGAGCTTAAAACTAAGGTTCAAGCTTAGCTTATTTACAAACAAACAAACATAAACAAGCTTTTTATCGAGCCAAGCCCAAGTTGTTCATGATCGGTTTAGTTCATTTACAACCTTAGAAAGTAGTAGCAAACTGAGGTACAAAGGTATCAATGTCGTGTATAGTAGAGTAAAACTCTTGTATAAACATGACGGGACACCTCAAGTGATTCTCACAGAGAGATTCCCAACTCCAGGTCCGAATGACAGCAGGGAAAGGAGTGTTAACAAAATTCGACAAGATAACCTGGCCTTCCGGATAAACGCCACGTTTCCAGAAGTTCTCAGAGAAGTCCTTCTGGGCCTTCTCATCACGCAATCAGATGTGAGAGGGGGGATCAGAAGAAGATGACCCAAAACCACGAAAAGGGTTCTGAGTCGGAGTAGATTTGCGCTGTTTGGGTGCCATAGCGTAGTCTATCTAAGAGAGAGAGAGAGAGAGAGAGAGAGAGAGAGAGAGAGAGAGAGAGAAAGAGAGAACAGAAAGCCAACATAGGTTCAGAAAAGGAAAGAAAAGAAAGAACGTATGCATGAAAAATGCATGAACATGTGACGTGCAAAAATGAAAGCATCATGGATAAAACCCAATCCAAACCTAACAGCACTCACAAGTTTAAATAAGCACACAATTCTAAAATACATGAAACATTGTTATAATACATAGAAGATGCAATGCATGAACATATAACAACAATTTCACAAAGCCCAACCCAAAAATTTCATGAAAAACTCAAAACCTACAACAATTTTGAAAAGCCCAAAACCTAGGTCTAAATGCAAGAAATGCATGAGAAAGAGAGGATATAGAGGTCGTGCCACAAGAATGAGGCTTGAACAAGGCCAAAAACTTGATTGGAGTGAATATTTAAGAGTGAGAAAGGGTTTTGGGTTGAGAGAGAAGTGAGTTTTGTCGAGTAGAAGAGAGAAAAGTGAAAATTGAATCGCGCATGTCCTATATATAGAAAATGCAGCTCGATGGATCGAGGATTCCATTGAGGATCTGTCGAGCACTAAATCTCGACAAAAATGAATCTGTCAAGGTGTTGTTGAGGATCTATCGATGGCAAAAACACCTCGATGGATAGAGAAGTTGTCAAGAATTTATCGATCAAACAGAATGCTTAGAAATTTGGCTCAATGGATCAAGAAGCTGTCGAGGTGCTGTCGAAAAAAAACCCAGAAATCTTGATGGATCGAAGATCTGTCGAGATTCTATCGAGGCTGAAGAAAGAAAGCTCGATAGAAACGGAATCTGTCGAGAATTTGTCGAGGAGCTGTCGAGCTTGAAGAAATGGAGTTTTTCAGAGGAAAAACACATAAAGATGAATGCAACAAGCACGAGACTCAACCAAAGATCCAAGCTACATATTAAGCTCTCAAAACATCTCTCAACATATAAGCATAGCATCCATAGATCCAAAAACACACACACATACTAAACAAGTCTAACCAATTTTATATTCCAAAAACAAGTTAAAACATTTTAGTGAGCATATATTAATACATGTATTCCTTGTGATAGCCAAATCACATTGTACTCGTACATGTATCAAAAGTAGTAAAGAATTTGGTGTTGCATGTGAAAACATAACAAGTGTGCACAAGTTTCTCATATTGTGACGATTTGAGATATGAGAAAATCTAATATACTCACACACAATCATAACTGTTTGATGAGGACTATCACCTTCAAGGTACATCATATAACTCTCATATCTCCTAGAAACACACTTGTAACCATATTTAAAAGCATTTTGATTCTTTTTGCTTTTATATTCTTTGCATATTTTTCTTTTGAGCATAGCATTCATGGGCATATAAGAGAGAGAAGAAATTACCGATTTATGTAAGCTTAAAACATCATAATTTTGCTATGCCAAAGCACACAGATGTTATAAATGATTGGTGGGCTTTAGTGGTGAGATGGTTATTTATGCATTTCTCTTAGGATTTTCTAGTACTTCTCGTCAAAAAGAGTGATATGAGTATTAAGTGTAGAAGATTACTTAATCGTACTCATCGCCAACATGAGCCACAAAACTCACTTGCTTAGTTGTGCATTAAAGTGCTTATCTAAGCTACACGAGATACAAAGATTAGAAAACTTGGTTTCAATGACTATTTAATGTACACAAGTACTAATATACATAACACACAATATTTTTGTGTTTTTCTGATTTTTTAATTTAATTTATTTTATTTTATGAAAAAAAAACTGAAAACGAACAAACAAAAACATGTTAAACAAACAAAGCATAAAACCAGATGCAAAAGCATGAGAAAGGAGGAGAAAGAGGAGAGATCACTCCATGGAGATTACACCAATGTTTTGGCATAAGAATTCAAAATGTTTGCTATCAATAGGCTTAGTGAACAAGTCGGCCTTCTGATCATCAGTGTGGATGAACTCAAGAATGAATGTGCCATCTTCGACAAGTTCCCGAATGAAGTGGTGTTGTATCTCTATATATTTTGTTCGAGAGTGTTGAACAGGATTTTTAGAGATGTTAATGGCACTGGTATTGTCACAATAAATAGTAAGATGTTCTTAACGAATACCATAATCAAGAAAGAGTTTTTGCATCCACAAAAGTTGGGTGCAACAGCTACCAGCAACGATGTATTCAGTCTCAGTAGTGAATAAGGAGATGGAATTCTGCTTCTTACTCATCTAGGAGACAAGATCATTACCCACATAAAAGCAACCCCTTGATGTACTTTTTTTATCATCAGCATTCCCAGCGTAGTCTGCATCAGATTACCTAGCTAAAACATCGTTTGTGTCCTTGCTGTACCACACTCTGAAATTGGCAGTGGTTTTGACATATTTATGATTCTTTTTAAAGCAATCATATAAGACTCTTTGGGGTTTGCCTAATATCTAACACACACTCCTACACTGTAACTAATGTCAGGTCCACTAGCAGTAAGGTAAATGAGACTACCTATCATGCTTCTATATAAGGAAGAATCAACACTTTTACCTAACAAGTCAACAATGAGTTTAACATTAGGGCTCATAGGGGCTCTAACAGAACTAGCAGATTCCAAACCAACCTTTTTCACAAAATTTTTGGCATATTTAGATTGAAATATGAATATACCTGACTCTTACTAACGAATTTGCAAGCCAAGGAAGTGATTCAACTCTCCAATCATGCTCATCTCGAACTTGGCCTGCATAAGCTTTGAGAAGTTATGAGCAAGTTCATCCTTTATGGACTTGAATATGATATCATCGATGTAGACTTGAGCTACTATCAATTTGCCATTCTCCTTTTTGATAAAAAGAGTTAGATCAGCTTGTCCTCTTGCGAAGCCATGTGAGACTAGGTATTCTATAAGCCGGTCATACCAAGCTCTGGGTGCTTGCTTTAGTCCATATAGAGCCTTCTTAAGATACAACACATGATCCGGAAAGTGTGGATCAATGAATCCTTTAGGTTAAGCAACATAGACATCATAGACATCTTTTTTTAAGAAACCTGTTCAAGGATGCAGTCTTCACATCCATTTGGTAAAGCTTGAACTTCAAGTGACAAGCCAGGGCTAGGAGAACTTTAATGGATTCCATGCGAGCTACAGGAGCAAATGATTCATCAAAATCCACTGCTTTCACTTAAGAGTATCCTTGGGCCACTAGACGAGCCTTGTTGCGGTTCACATTTCCCTTCTCATCAGTTTTGTTGCGAAATATCCACTTTGTACCAATGATGTGCTCTCCTTCTAGTCCAGGTACCAGGGTCTAGACATCATTCCTTTGAAACTGGAGCAGTTCATCATGCATGAACTCAACCCATCTTTCATCCTAGAGGGCATCCTCAACCTTGGTGGGTTCAACTTGAGACAAATAGCAAGAATAAGACACAAAGTTCATTCATATTTCCCACAATAGCTTCAAGAGGGTGATTCAGCTTGGTCCTTGAGGAAGGTCCTTTCTCTACATGAGATTTAGACTCAGGTGATGTAGAAATATATGCTGAGACTTCTACAACACTTGGAGTACTTGGAGAAATGGGCTCTTGATTAACTTCTTTTTAAAAAACCTTAGGCTTTAAAGGAAGAATTGCCTTAGGTATTTCCTCAATACTTTTCTCAAAACTAGAATCTGAAGCTTCATCAATAACAACATTGACAATTTCCATCACCTTCTTGGTTCTTTTGTTGTACACCCAATAAGCCTTGCTTGTGGAGGAGTATTCTAAACATATTCCTTCATCACTTCGAGAGTCAAACTTTTCCAAATTTTCTTTATCCTTAAGAAAGAAACAAGTACTTCCAAAGATTCTGAAATGTTTTACATTTGGCTTTCTTCCCTTCCACAATTCATAGGGAGTCTTTTTTGTACCAGGTCTGAAATATACCCTATTAACCATATGACATGCGGCGTTGACTGCTTCTCCCTATAAATTTCTCGCCACATCTCTTTTGTGTAACATAGCTCTAGCCATCTCCTGAATGACTCTGTTCTTTCTTTCTACTACACCATTTTGCTGAGGAGTAATAGGAGCAAAGAATTCTTGAGATATACTAGATCTAGTGCAAAAAGATTCCATGTATGAGTTCTCGAATTCTTTACCATGACCACTGCGAATTCGATCAATCTTCATATTCTTCTCATTTTGCAATCTTGTACACAAAGCTTCAATATGCTCCGAAGCATTTGACTTGGATTTTAGAAGAATGACCCAAGTGTATCTGGTGAAATCATCTACTACAACCTTGATATATCTCTTTCCTCCAAGAGATTCAATTCTAGTTGGAACATGAGATCCAGATGTAGTAGCTCCAAAGGTCTAGATGTAGCTGATGTCTGAGTGCCTGGATATTTTGCTTTCGTCTATTTCCCAAGCTGACATGGTCCACACACAACATTGCTAACCCTACTAAGCTTTAGTATTCCCAACACTGATTCATACTTGGATACAATTCGCAGATGTTTATAGCTAGCATGTCCCATCCTTTGGTGCCATAGGTCTTCATTTGGCAAATGAATACTATTGCATATAATGTCAGCATCAGGTATCAATCTATAGCAGTTATCTAGAGTGCAAACTCCGCTTATGAGTTTCTTTCCAGACTCATTCAAAACAAGACATTTCCCTTTTAAGAATAGCACCATGAAGTCTTGATCACAAATCTGACTTATGCTCAACAAATTCACTCTCAGACCTTCTACATACAATACATTTGTAATGTCTGGCAGTCCAGGTAGAGAGATGGTTCCCTTCCCCTTTATTTGTGATTTGCTTCCATCATCTAAAGTGACATTTCCACCTTTCTTAGACTTGAAGACCTTAAAGAGAGAACAGTCTCGAGCATCCGTTGTCAAGGTACCACAAACATGTGTCCATTACTTTAAATGCTGACTTCATCATAAAGCACACTTCACGCTTGCTTGACAAATCATTAGGAATGATTTTCTCTCTCAATTGCCATTTATGAGCAAAACCTTTAATTTTCACCCTTCTCAACTGAACTCCTTTGCACATTTTCATTTTGAGATAGTCTAGTCTTCTCTTTGTCACGCTAAGACCTTTTTCAACAATCATCAAGATAGCTTTCAGATAACTTTTAGACTTACATTTTCTGAAACACTTAACAAATAGAGATTAGAAAAACATGATGTATTTGAAATAAGATATCTTTTCATGCTGCTTATAGCCATGACAACAGGGGTCAATGGATCACACAGCAAAGATTAAAACCTAATCAGAGTGTGCCCGTTCTAATACCGCTTGTTGGGTTAAAAAGAACTGACCCCTTGCAAATTAACTAATTATCTAAGTTAATTAATTAGTCAAATTACATGCAATAGCATGGTAGCACAAACAAATCACCAAATAACTAAATGCAATGGAAAATAAATTTGACAAGGTGATTTGTTTACGAATGGGGAAAACCACCGAGACAAAACTCCACTGGGTGAATTTAAGGTCACCACTCTCGATAATCCATTATTATCAATCACAAGCAGTTACAAGTATGAAGAATCTTACCAAACATTTTGGCCTATCCCGAAATACCAACCTACTATTGAACTCTTAACCCAATACCCAATTGGAATTGTATTGTAGCGGTAATCTCTTCGTTCAATGCATGAATCCCCGTACGTGACTAACTTCACCAACTTGAAGAGGTTGTTGGCTGCAAAGTTCTTCAATTCATCAACAATGAAGATCAGGAAACTCCTTGGTCACAAAACCCTTGGCGTAAAGACTCAATAGCTTCTTTAGAGTGAATAATGAACTAAGTCACTTTTTGCATTTGGTCACACAATGCATATGTTAGTGCATACACCTTGCAATGGCTTTTAAAATAAGCCTTATATATGTCTAGGGTTGTAAGAAAAAAAATCATACACAAATACATAAGCATATGTGTGCAATCAAATCTGAGAAATCTGAATGCGCAATTCTCGACAGATACAGCTTCTGTCTAGCTTCAACATTAAATCTCGATAGAAAGGATTCTATCAAGACTTCGATCGAGCTTCTGTCGAGTTTCAACATTAAATCTTGATAGAAAGGATTCTGTCGAGACTTCTATCAAGTTTTAATGAACAACACTTCCTTCACTTGTTTCTTGGTTAGACTTGCATAGCTTCAATACTTAACTTGAACACTTGTTTCTTGAAGTACTAAACCCATCCTAGATCTACCCAATTACAAGTAAAGTGTGTTTTGTCACAGGATTAGCCAATTACATAAATATGTCCCTAACAAATTTTATATCAAAATTAATCATCACAAATAGTATCTATTAAATAACTACCATAATTATTTATAGTCTCTAGGAGTTGCTTACCTTTATTGTACATTTTTGCATGCAGTGGATGAGATTAGACATGCAGTTGGTTTTTGCCACCATCTGTTATCATTTGCTCTTTGTGTATTTATAATTGATCAGTTGGATTAGAGATATATCTTCATCATGAACTTTCTTTTTCTCCCGAAACTACTGCATTATTCATTGTGATTATCTTTAAGTCATTGCAAAAATTGGTTGTTTGACATATGAATAATAGATCGGAAAATAAGTAATTTGCAATTGAGGGCAACTATGTTCAAGCAATAGTTGCAACATTAACTTCTCAATCTTTTTTTTTTCTTTACTAGTTGATACTCCATTTATGAACTATATATTAATGGTCATCGTATCTTCAAATGCTACTAATGAGCCATTATAGCTCTTTGTGATGCAGAATCAACAATAAAATAGTTTTTTATGTTATTTTATTTTTATATTTTTACGGGTCTTGTGGGAACTCTTTCGATCTTAATAAATGAAGAGTGAGTAATACCCGAAACATAAGTTCAACAATTAGGAAATTTAACTTTAATTGTTATAAAAATAAAATAAAATAATAAGGGTCCAGTAATGTATGTCTTTAGAGCTAACATTAATCATTCATTTTAAGAAATTTTTTTATGGAAAATTGAAAAAACTATAAAAATAAAAAAAATAAAAAAAAAAAGCTAGTAACTTTTTCTTTTTTCCATAAAATTTTTCCTAAAATGGTTTACTAATATATGCCCTAAAGGCATATGACAGTAAAACTAATGACACTTGCTCCTTTGTCCTCATCACTCCTAAGCTGTGTGTGTGTGTGTGTATGTGTGTGTGTGTGTGTGTGTGTGTTAGGAGTTGTGAGGATAAAGAAGCAAGTGTCATGTAGTAAAAAGAAAATATCCTTCCTCCTTCCAAGTGAAATTTCGAAGGTGCGGGGAACCCTTGAATTGAAACAAGGAATTAGGAACTTCTCTTTAATAGCAAAGATACTTGCATAAATACTTCCACAGTTGTTATTGTTTACCAAAAATGGAAGAAAGTGAATTTAGGTATTGATAAGATACATTTGACGCTTAGGGAAGGATTTTATAACATTACATGATTGCAGCATATTGTCCCAAGATTTATCTTCAATCAATGGGCAATAGATAACTCTGGAAAGGCATAATGATACTTGTGCATGATTTTAGGGTGTATCAAAAACTGAGTCCAACAGATTTCTCACAATATTTTCTAAATTTTTAAACTTCAGAAAACTAATACAAAAGACAGTGAACGCAAAACCATGCATAATGATACAGAAACAGAGTCCAACAAATTTCTCACAAAGAATTATCATTGCCTTTGCACTTAGTCAAATAACCAATGCCTTCATTATACATAGTAATACAGCATAGATGACTTCTTACATCTTTGTTTTAATTTATCCACAATGCTAACTACAGGTTAGGATAAATAGTGCACAGCCATGGCCTGCTACTGCCATTGATAGAGTCTTCTTTAATACCCCACAGCTACGAAGCATGAATGCGTTTCCGGATTCGAGTACGGGTGTGGAATTCAGCAATTTTTGAAAAAGTAGGGTGCGGGTGCGGCAGAGTGCGGCAATTAAAAGATTATTAAAAATATATTTATTTATATTTTCTATATAGTACTAAGCATACTTTCTCATATAATTGTAAATATATACCAATTTAAGAATAATAATAGATAATAACTAATACATGATATTCATAAATTAGAATATAACCCACAAGTTTATTTTTATTTTTTTTAACATGTATTTCGACTATGATTTCAGCCAATTTTGGCTGATTTCAACCGGAATCAGTGCCAAATCGGCCGGCATCGGCGCAAATTGGCCGGAATCTACGCTGAATTGGCCGGAATTGGCATGATTCAGCCCGTATCAGTGCAAATTGGAAAAAAAAGGCCGAATTAGCACGTTGGAAGAGCGTCACCATGTCACCTCGAGTTCGGTGTGGGTGCGGTGGCCATGGACTGTACCTGTGCTTTCAAGCCCCACACTCTCTTCCACTCCATAATTCATGGCACATACAGGAATTCAAGTTTTTACCAAGAAGTACCTTAGCCAAGTCGGATGTCATTGCAGTTATTTCTGTCTGATCAGTGTTTAGATTGAAAAATGCAAGATATACTTCTCCTAGAAAGCATGTGTAGACGACTAAATTCTTAGTTCGAAATAAATCAAACAAGTAAAATAGTTTCACAAATGCGAATTTGTATTGATGAATATGTGGTACAATTCTCTGTGATTACAAAAGAGTGATCCTCTAATTCGATCTCCTTGAAAGTTTTGTTGATTAGAATTGTCGTGATGTGATTTTAATTCGAACACAAGATATCCTTCAATTTGGCTGAGGAATGGATCGAAGATCTTTGAAACAGAATTACAATGAATCTCTGGCTATGAGCTTGTTAGAAATTCTTTGTTCTTCGTGTGTTCTTCGTGTTCTTCGTGCGTTCCTCTTTTCTGAAGGTTTGTGGTGGAAGTTCTTCAGAGCTTTAGAGGCTAGAATCCTTAGAACTTCACTGATTTGTGGTTCGTTGAGGTTTCTGGAGGCTTTTGAGCTTAATTCTAGTGACCTTTGAGATCTGGACAAGTTGTTTGGATGACTTTGCTTCGAATGTTGTTTGTATTCGAGGTTGAAGTTCTTGAAATTCTTGGAGGCTTTGGGGTTTGATTCCGGCAGAGCTTCTGGATTTCTAAACTCAAGATATCTTCTTCCTTCTGTATCCGTCTGTGTGTCCTCTTAAATGTCTTAGGAAGGCTTCTATTTATAGGAGTTTAGGGGTGGGTGAGCGACACGTGGCGGAGTCTGATTGGTGACACATGTCACAACCTAATTGGTCCGCTTATGTCATCGCTTACACGTGCTGATTGCTTATGTCATCGCTTACACGTGCGGGGCTGCTTGTGTCATCGCTTACACCTGCTGATGCAGTTTCATGCCTTTATTTCAATGACACTTGGCAAATTTCTATTGGTTTCTGAATAGTGATGGCAAAACCTAGCAGCAGTACGTGGCGCTTTGTAATTGGTTGTATTTTGTGGACTTGGTAGTATGATGTGTCAGCTTGTGATAGGTCGGGAATTTTCCCTCTCTACAAATGCCCCCTCGAGACTCATTCGTGCACACAATTTTTGGAGTGTGGTGAGTGAATGAGTCTTGAAAAAAATGAATTTTTTTGCTTGACTCTTCTAGTGAAATAGCTGATGGTGGTGGAGCTTTTAATAGGATGAAGTAATTGCAGAAGAGTAAACCCACCTATATGAAAGGCTTTGATGAGACCGAGAAGGGGTCTGCGAGTATTTGAATGTACTCGCGTGATCGAGTTTTCTCAGCTGAGGTTAAGTCGAAGTAATTTCAAAAGAGTATTCAATGGTACTTGGAATGGGTTGGTGGGGGCTGAAAGTTATTTGCAAGAAGTTGGATGTACTTGTAAGATTGAAACATTTCGGTAGATGTTAAGCTGAGGTAATTTCAGAAGAGTATTTTGGATCGTTGGTGGCGATCACAGGGTGTTGAGGATGGAGAAGAGGTGAGGATGTTGGCTGGGTACAGCATGCAGAGCTCTAGAGCTAGCCTCTTATTTTTAAGAACTTCTGGTGAAGTTATATCTGAAGGGTATACTTCGGATCACAGAGAGAACATATGGGAGGGTGGTTGAATGTGCTTGCGTTATCGCATCACTCAGGTTAAGTTGAGGTAATTTCAGAAGGGATTTTGGGTCTGCTGGTGGTGGTGGCGAAGAAGATGGTGATGAAGCGAAGTGAATGGGTGAAACATATGACACCATGGCCCTGACCCTGCATGTTGGGGACTCTCTGGCGTAGATGTCTCTGGGAAGTACACCTTCGGATGTGGGACTGGCTGCATGCTGAATGAGGTCCGACAGCAAGTCGTTGAATGCGCCTGTGTAACTGGACCATACTGACGGACATTAAGTTGAAGTAATTTCAGAAGTATATTTTCTGAAATTCTTCAAGCTGATCTTAAGTTGGAGTAATTTCAGAAAGTGTGTTTTGTGGTACCAGCAACGATGACCTTTGGACCCCGCGTTGGTGGAAACATGGAATGGTGCTTTGGAGACCATTTGCCGACACCAAAGGCTAATTTCTGATGAGCTGGTACCTTGGAGGTCATCATGAGTGTTGGATGGGAGACAATTTGTAGGATAACCCAACACTTTTTACCACCTTCACCTGATGCAACTTTGTTGGGAAAGCACAACAAATGAAAGACTGAGCTAACTTGTGATCCTGGTTTTAGAAACCAGCCAAGTTACTGTTTGTTCCGAACCACTGCTCCTGATGGGAGACCAAACAGTTGGAGAGAGACTACAGAAGCCCTGATTTTAAGAACAGGTGTCTCTGCTGGACTTGGATTTCCTGGCCAACCAATTCCACGAAAGCATGGGAGGTCGATGCAGACCTTATTATGAATAACTTTATGAAAAAATTTGGTCATTATGTAAGGAAACAAAATTTGTTTAAATCCTAAAACAGTGATGATGTTGTGAGAAGAGTTACTACTAAACCATGAAGGGGTTATGAAACGATTTTGGTTGCTAGGTATTGAGAATGACGAGGCCATAGTGAGAACTGGCTATGAGAAGGAGGATTTGAAAATCTGAAAGAAACAAATCTTCATTTCATGATTCAGTGTATGTGTGTTTTTTTTTTCTTGATGGGTTTTAGTGGATCCGGCCCTTCTATTTATAGCGAGGAGATGAAGAACGGTAGTTGGGTAGTTAAGAATGGCGGACGAGACTTTTTGGTGAGAATGGTGGACGAGACCGGTAGGCGCCGAATGAGAATGTTAGGTTGGAGGCTGGTAGGCACCGACGGCAACAGTAGGCTGAAGTAGTGACCCAATGTAATTTCAATTTTGAGACATACTTGTGAGAGTTCATCTGTTCTTTGAAAGGGGAGCCTTGATCAAGTCTGGAGAATAATTTTGAGGGAATCTAGACCAAATGGATGGATCTCAAATTATGATCTTGAGAGCTTAAATTTTGGACACCGCTAGTACTTTGGAGAAGTGAGTCAGATTGGTAGTTTCTAAGTCCAAAACAAATACCTAGATTTCAAAATCAAAATCTTTGTGAAAACCTGATAGGACAAGCTTTGCTCGAACATCTTGATTTTCGGTCAAAGTTTACATCAAAGCCAATAGTTGTAGAATCACACTATTTGAGCAATTTTAGATTCTCAAATGAATAAATAGACCCCAAAATTGGAAAGTACGCGAAAAATTGAGCAAGACAGGTCAATCTCAAAATTTTTGACTTTTGGTCAAAATTTGTGCAAAAGTCAATTTTTCTAGAAATTGGATTGTTGTGCAATTTTCGAGTCTCGGTTGAAGAAACAGACCCCAAAATTGGAAAGTACGCGAAAAATTGAGTGGGACATGTCCATCTCAAAAATTTTGATTTTGATTTTGATTTTTTTTTAACTGGTCCGGATCCGGGTCGGGTTCGGTCAGTCCGGCTTGAACCGGTTTGTGGATGATGACGTCATCAGTGACGTCATCCGATTCCACTGGCGCGTGCCGCGCGTGTGACGCGTGTGACGCGCGCGGGATGAACTGGTGCGTGTAGGCGCGTGGAGGTTCAGATCCGGCGCGTGTAGGCGCGTGGAAGAGGAGGGTGGCGCGTGTTCGTTCGTCGGAACTTCTGGCGGCGCGTGGCCCATTTTTTGGACTTGAGATTTTTGGGTTTTGTCGATCTGGGGCCGCTGGATCAAATGGTAATGCCACTTTCTTGAAATTAAGTCTGGGTTTGTATGAATATGGAGGAGTAGGCTGCGACCCTTTGTAGCTTGTGGAGGCGCGTGGCAGAGTGTTTGCTTCTGAAATTTTTTTAGGTTTTGTCGATTTTTGTTGGTTTGAGATCTTGGTGGATTCAGATTTGTGAAATGAAGTCTGGATTCTCACGAGTTTGAAAAAGAAGTCCGCCGGCATTGTTGGACCTGTAATCCTCTTGGTCTGTTGTGGCGGTAGTCGTTCTGACAGGGCGGCGCCTGTGCTTAGACTTGAGGGTCAGAAAGTAATCGGTCAGCTACCATATTTTGTTTGTCATCTTTTATTTCAACATTCTGTGCAGTTTTCATTGACTTTAAATGCATTTGAGTTGCAAAATCTGACTTTAAATATTATCCGTTTGAGTGGCAGCATTTTAATGGCTTGCTTACTGTTCTTTTTTTGTTTGTTATCTCAGATGTTTTCTATATAAAGGCATGCTATTGCCTTCATCATTGAGCCAATGTTCAACCTTCAGCTTTCTTCTCTTCCTTTCAATTTTTTTTATTTAATCTCATTTCTTTGTACCTGTTTGCTTCTTCTTCTTTTTTTTTTCTTTTTCCCCTTTTTTTTTTTGGTAAATCTTTTCCCTGACAATTTTTTTGTTGCTTGTTTTTGTTTTGCAGCACAATTTTCTTGAACTTTGGGTTTTGACATCAAACTTTACGTTGACGTTCTCATGGAAGTGTTTGCCCTCATTTGGTGGCTTGGAATTTCTTTGATAGCAACATTCTTGCAGTGACGTATGCCTTCACGTTGTTACATTCTTTTCTTGCATCCACAATCTTTTAGTGATATTTGTCTTTGCAACGACATTTCTATGAGGATATTCAGCTAGGCAACGATGCTATCACCAGTACTCATCTTTGAAGTCATACTAGCTCTGGTATTGGTAATTAAGCTATACCAACACTTATATTTGCAACGCAGCTATATCAAGAATCTTTGCAACGTAGTTACATCAAGAGTCTTTATCATGAAGTCGCGCTAGCATTTTTCCTTGTACTGAAGCCATATCAACACTTACCTTTACAATGAAGCTGCATCCATATTTTTCTTTGCATCGAAATCGTGTCACCACTTATCTTTGTCATGAAGCGGCGCCAACACTTGCATTTTCTATGAAGCATCACCATTAATTTGTCTACTAAAGCAATATTTGCACTTACGTCTTCTATGTAGTCGCAACACCATTTGCCTTTGTAATGAAGATGCACTAGCACTCTTCTTTTGCCATAAAGTTGCCTCGACGCTTTATTTGCATTGAAGCCATGCCGATATTCGTCTTTGCCATGAAGTCACGACAACACTTCCTTTGTACTGAAGCCGTGCCAACATCCATTTTTGCCATGAAGCTGCGCCAACACTTCATTAGCATTGAAGCTGTGCCGACATCCATCTTTGCCATGAAGTAATGTCAACACTTCATTTGCATCGAAGCCGTGCCAACATCCATTTTTGCCATGAAGCTGCGCCAACACTTCATTAGCATTGAAGCTGTGCTGACATCCATCTTTGCCATGAAGTAATGTCAACACTTCATTTGCATCGAAGCCGTGCCGATATTTATCGTTGCCATGAAGCTATGTCAACGGTTCATTTGCACCGAAGCCGTGCCGATATTTATCATTGCCATGAAGCTATGTCAACGGTTCATTTGCACCGAAGCCATACCGATATCCATCTTTACCATGAAGCAACGTCAACACTTCCTTTGCATCAAAGCCATGCCGATATTTATCGTTGCCATGAAGCCATATCAACACTTCATTCACAGCAAAGCCATGCCAACATTCATCTTTACCATGAAGCCATGTCAACAATTCATCTGCACCAAAGCCATGCGAACATCTGTCTATACCATGAAGCAACGTCAACATTCCATATTGGCACTTGCATTCGCATTGAAGTTGCACTAATATTGGCCTTTATAATAAAGCTTGAAGTTTCAAGAAGCTCCTATCAAGACTTTGAGGATGCAAAAAGATTCCAACAAGATGTTGAAGTTTCAAGAAGCTCCCATCAAGACCTTGAGGATGCAAAGAGATGCCAAAAAAAACCTTGAAGATGTGAGAAGAATTCTGCCATGATTTTGACATTGCACAAACATGCCCTTAGAGGAGAGATGATGCAGCACCAACTTCAGATGTTTGGAGGAAGGTGACGTTGTCTAGATTTCAGAGACATGATGTGAAACAACACCACTCAGAAGGGAGATGATGTGTTCAAATTTCAGAGCTATGAAGTGGCACAACCTAGAAGAGAAACAATATAGTCTAGACTTAAAAGGTACAAAAAAAATGCCCCCAATAGATAAGTGATGCATAGTATACTTCAGAGACGTGGGAAGATGTCCACAGAAGATGAACAATGCCATGCAGACTCCATTCCTTGCAACAGAGATTAAAGATTTTATTTTACTCCACAACCGAGAATCAACTTATCATTATTTCAAGGAAAGCTAAGTAACACCAATTCTTTGCAGCTATCACTTTCTACCACAATGATCTTTGAACATCATATAGTGAGCAATTGGTTGATCTTAAGTAACGCCTTGCCAATCAAAGGGTTCTCGAAAGCATGTTGACGACCTTTGGACAAACTCTTCAAGCTAGACTGGCAGTCCTTCTTTTCATGTGACTGAACTTAGTGAAAAGTACTAAGCTGCCTACGTACCCCGGAGAGGGATCAAGTCATTACGTAGTTTAACAAAATTTTTTTTTTTTTTGATGACTTTTTTTTTTCATGGTTTTGATGATTTTTTTGTTTTGATGATTTTTTTTTCTTTGTTTTTTTTTTTTTTTTTTCTTGATTTTTTTTGTTGTTGTTTCTTTTTACAAAAAGGGAGGGCTCACGTGTGTAATCCTCGCCCTACACCCCACGGCATTTCGTGGGTACCAATTGTGCAATAGTGGGTATCACCTCTAATCAAACCCGAGACCATGGCCTCAAGGGCGACATGGGCATCCAGCCACTACACCACACTCACAAATGGTGACATAGAGTGGGATTAATTTCTCCTTATTTGTACACTTTCAAAAGTAATGGGAAGACATCATGTACCCTTGTAGTGCTACAGTAGGTAGTTTAAACTCTTACCGAGGAGCAATTCTTAATTTTCAAGCATAGAAGCGTTTGAGGAACTTCCCATTGATGGGGCCAATCCTTACACCCTCTTGATCAATCAACTTGTAAGCTCCATTAGTGTAGACTTCTTGTACAACATAAGGTCCATCCCATTTTGAGGTGAACTTACTGCCTGTACGATGAGTCATGATGATAGGTCTTCAAACGGCAAGGACTAAGTCACCAGCTTGGAATGATCGTGGTTTAACTCTTTTATTGAATGCGCTTGACAAACGAGCTTGATAGCACTCAAGGCGTTGTAAGGCCCCGATTCTTTTCTCATCCAGTGCCTCTAGTTCTTGTAACCTAAGCTTGGCAGTTTCCTCTTTAGTTAACCCTTCTTGAATGGCGATCCGTAGTGATGGGATCTGACGTTCCAAGGGAAGGATAGCTTTTACTCCATAAACAAGAGAATACGGGGTCGCTTGAGTAGGCGTTCGAAATGTTGTTCGATATGCCCATAATGCTTCTCCAATTTTTTCATGCCAATCTCGCTTAGTTTTGGATACCACTTTCTTTAATAAACTGCCAAGAGTTTTGTTAAAAGCTTCAGCTAATCCATTCACTGGGGCATTGTACATAGAAGAATTGTACTGTTTGAATGCAAATTTCTCGCACAGCTCCATCATCAACCTATTCTGAAACGGTTTGCCATTATCGGTTATGATATACCGAGGGACACCATACCGATAGATCAAGTGAGTTCGAATAAAATTGACCACCGTTTCTTTCTTCACTTCCCTAAGAGGCACAGCTTCTGCCCATTTTGAGAAGTAATCAGTTGCAGCCAAGATGTACAAATGGCCACCGGATGATTTTGGTAATGGTCCTATTGCATCAAGCCCCCATGCATCAAAAGGCCAAGAAGCTACAGTTGGGTGTAGAGGTTCTGGTGGTTGATGGATGAAGTTTGCATGATATTCATAAGCTTCGCATTTCTTAGCATACTCCATGGAATCTTGCATCATCGTAGGCCAATAGTAACCCATTCTCTTGATCCTATAATGTAACTTAGGACTTGATTGGTGTGCACCACATATTCCAAAATGAGACTCCTCTAAGGCTTGTTTAGCCTCTTCCTCTCCTAAGCAACGGAGAAACAAACCATCAAATGAACGGCGGAAGAGAGTTTCTTTATAGTAAATGAATCGAGCAACCCTTCGCCGAACTTCGGTCTTGTGGCGTACATCATCTGGGAGTCTTCCATGTTGAAGGTACTCAATGATCGTGTGTCGCCAATCTTCCTTTTCGACAAGGCATACAGAAATGGCGTTGGCTTGCTCTTCTTCTTCCTCTTCTTCTTTAACCGTGAAAGGCACCACCCACCTTTAGGAAATAGCAACTCTGGCTGTCTCTTCTTGGGATAATGCTAAGGCGGTAGCCAAATTAGCTAAAGCATCAGCCTGTCTATTCTCCTTCCTTGGTATATGTTCCAATGTAATTGCCTCAAAATTTGCGAGCAACTTCTTCGCATATTTGCAATAAGGGACAAGGTCTTCTTTCTTGACATCATACTGCTCCAAGATTTGGTTGATAATTAATTTGGAATCCCAAAAGATCTCAAGTTGCGATATGCCAATCTCAATGGCCATCTGTAGACCAATGATCAATGCTTGATATTCGGCTACATTGTTAGAGCAAAGTTCGCTTAATGAGAACGAGTATAGAAGTATTTGTCGTTGTGCAGAAACAAACACTACACCTGCCCCCGCTCCTTCTTGACGTGCAGCCCCATCGAAAAACATCATCCATGGTTGCATTACTTCAATGTAAAACACATCTTCATCCGGGAAGTCATCAGAGAACTCCCAATCAGATGGAACTGGGTGATCAGCTAAGAAATCTGCCAATACTTGTCCTTTGATAGCTTTTTGCGGAACATATGCAAGGTCGTATTGTTGCAGTAAGACTACCCATCGAGCTATGCGACCCGAAACCACTGGCCTGGCGAGGACATATTTAATTGGATCCGCCTTTGCTACCAATCGAACCGTATGTGCTTGCATGTAGTGCTCTAGTTTGTCTATGGCAAAGAAAAGAGCGAGGCACATCTTTTCAATAGGAGAATAATTTAATTCAGCTCCATTGAGAGTTCGACTTAGATAATAAAGGGCCCTTTCTTTCCCCTCTTTATTTTCTTGTGCCATAAGAGCACCTAGAGACCTTTCTTGTGCTGCGATGTACAGTACCAAAGGCTTTCTGGGGATAAGAGCACTTAAAACTGGAGGATTAAGCAAGTATCTTTTAATGCATGCAAAAGCATTGCTGCAAGCCTCATCCCATTCAAAGTGCGCATCCTTCTTCATCAATCTATTGAAGGGTTGACATCGACCCGCCAAGTTTGAAATAAATCGTCGTATGTAAGCTAGTTTTCCTTGTAAGCCTCTGAGTTCTCATAGATTCTTGGGCTCTGGCATTTTCTGGATAGCTTCAATTTTGGACTGGTCAATTTCAATACCGCGGTGCCTCACAATGAAACCAAGGAATTTCCCAGATGTTACGCCGAAAGCGCACTTGCGAGGGTTCATTTTAAGCTGATACTTTCTTAAGCGGTTGAACACGGATCGCAAATCTGCCAAATGGTCTTCCCTCCTTTTTGTTTTAACCACCAGATCATCGACATAACACTCCACGTACTTATGTAATACATTATCAAAGATCTTTTGCATGGCTCGTTGATAGGTAGCACCAGCGTTCTTTAATCCAAAAGGCATTACTTTGTAATAGTAAATACCTTTAGGGGTACGGAAAGCTGTGAACTCTTCATCCTTAGGATTCATTCGAATTTGGTTATAACCGGAAGAGCCATCCATGAAGGATAAGGCTTCATGACCAGTAGTGGCGTCAATCATGATTTCAGTGATAGGTAACGGAAAATCATTCTTGGGACACGCATTGTTCAGATCACGGAAGTCAACGCACACCCGGATTTGTCCATTCTTCTTTTTGACAGGGACAATATTAGCGATCCACTCCGGATACTATACTTCACGAATGAAGCCTGCCTCAATTAGCTTATTGACCTCAGTTTCTATTTGAGGGATAAGCTCAGGCCGAAAGCGTCTTTGAGCTTGTTTTACTGGGCGCACACCCTTCTTTACTGCCAAATGGTGTAAGGCAATACTTGGATTGAGCCCAGGCATTTCTTTGTAGGTCCAAGCAAACACATCTTTATATTCTACCAGGAGCTAGAGGTATCCTTCTTCTTCTGCAGGAGTGAGAAGGGCACTGATGAAAGTTGGTCGAGGTTCTTCAGTAGTTCCTAAATTGATCTCTTTAAGTTCATCAACTGTAGCCTGTACTCCATCTTCCAAGGCTAGGGGAGCTTCATCGACCTCATCCTTTGTGGCTTCATCATCTGACAGTGTATCTTCTTCTACTGTAATATGGAACGAGGATGATACCTCTTCAATTTGCTCATTGTGGACTAGTGACTGACTTGTGTGTACAATCGTTCGCTTTTTGACTTTGAGAGCTCCTTCAATGCTAATATCCAAGATAAAGTTACGCTTCATGCGTGAAGGAATACTACTACGGATCTCATCATTAGCTTTCTCCTCCTTTTGAGCCTCAAAGTTTATTGAGCTTTGAGAGCAAGTATCAATGGGTCTTTTCATTGCCCCCAATCGATTAAAGACTGATCCACACGCAAAAGTGTCCCGACTTTGCGTTAAACAAGCCGTATTCAACCTGTCGAACACTGTAATTTGTGACGATGAAGCCTTAATGCGATCGAATACTGAGATGCGTGATGAAGAGTGATCTTTTCTTTGATTCGAACTTTCATCGACCTCTACTGTTATGTATTGGGAACTTGAAGCATTGCTTCTTTTATTGATCCATATTTGAGCCGGTGGTTCTGGAGTATAACCTATTCCGGTCTTTGGGATAGGAATTTCATGCCCTTCAAGTCGCATTTTCCCTTGCGTTTTACTAAGGCCGTGCATCTTTTCTCCGGTGGCTTCTGGAATTAGTTTCCCTAGGCCGCTTTGTTTTGAGAAATCATAGCCTGCTTTGGCTAATAGCCTATATGCCTTTGGGTCAAACCATTCTTTCGTTCGTTTACTTGGTAGAATACCATGCTCTGTCAGACTTTGTGAAGACCTCACGAATCCATTTAGTGGCTTTGAGGGCAAAGGATTTATGGATGAAGTTAAAGGCATTACATGATTTTCTTTCAATATGGCTACATCCTTCATCGTGATCTTTGTAGGAGGTCTTCGCATGTCCGTTGTAGATTGAAGGCATTCCGTGAATGATGATTGTCCGTTCTTGCGGCGTGACAATGGTACATAATGAAGGAATGGAGGGTTATTGGGAGGTGTAGAACTTTCCGCTCTTTCTGAATTGCTAGTAGATTCACTAGACTGGTTTTTCCCATATCCTAGATCTTCCTTTGGGGAAGGAATATCCTTTTTAGTGATGAATTTAACATGCTTCTTTTCACCCTGCTTGCTTTTCATGGACGGGACTTCAACTGGGAGAACTTCATTAGGGATATCATCTTCTACATAAAACTTCGCGTCAGCAAAGTGAGCTTCAGTCTCAGAAAAAGGCTTCAAGTCGGCATTGACTTTCTTTATTCCACTTTAAAGATACTTGAAACATTGGTGCAAAGTTGACGGCACTATTCTGTTCCCATGGATCCACGGACGTCCTAACAACATGTTGTAGGTTGTCTTGGCATCAATGACATAGAACAAAACATTGCTTGTCAATTCTCCAATAATTAACTCCAAGTGTATCATGCCGATAGCGCGTTGTCCTCCTTGGTTAAAACCTTGTATGACCAAGCGACTGTGTGATAATTCCTCCATAGCAAGACCAAGTCATCTCATTGTCATTTTTGGTAGTATATTAATAGCTGAACCTCCATCAATGAGAATGCAATCAATCTTTTGTTCACGAGCATAACCGGAGACATAAAGTGGACGATTATGAGGCTTAGAGCCTAACAATAAATCTTCGTCAGTGAAAGTCAAGTCTGGAAAGCACGCGCAACATTCCCGTATTTGTTGAAGTGTATTGGTACAAGGAGTGTAAATCTTTGGCTCTTCAAGAGCTTGTGTGATCTCTTCTTTTGGTGAGGTGGAGGATTGCGAGGGTTCAACTTTATCAACCTGAGATTTGAGTTGTTCTAAAGATGACAAAGTCTCATTTGCACTACCATAGTCAACACCCTTTTGTTTTTCATCAACTTCGCAATGAGAGACCGTGTGAACAGCCTCTGTTGACTTGTTTTGAAAGAATTTTATGGGAAAGAATTCTTCCAATGTGACGAGACTTTGAAATTTTTGGGTTTGTGCCGGATCATCATACATTTCTGTTCTTAATCTTTCTTTCCTTTTATCATTCTTTCTTCTTGACTGCGGCTGAATTTGGTTTTGTGCTTTTCTAGACTCTTGGGTGATCAAATGAAGAGGGAATACTCATCTCTTCTTCCATCTCTTACGAGTAACTAGCGTCCAACCCTCTTCTTCATCGACTGTTGACTTTTTATCATCATTTGAGTTATAATCAGATGCTTTTTGTGGGAGCTAAACTTGCACAGGTTCCAAAGAACCAAATCAGATGAGCGTGGTATTTGCCCCCTGCTTAGTAGTTGGAGACATGCAACTAGGCGACCCGCAAGCAAATGTTACAAGGTTTGACTGAGCAACATCACTAACATCTAAGTCGATTTTCCTTTCCTTGGCTAGCTTCATGATGAGTTCTTTAAGAACAAAGCATTTTTGGATTGGATGACTTATGATGCGATGATACTTACAATAGTTCGGGTCATCAACGTTTCCTACTTCTTCCGGTCGTTTGCATTCTAGCAATTCAATTAATTTCAGTTTGAACAATTGTTCTAGCATTTCAGGTATATCAGCGTCAAGGAAAGGATACACCTTTTGTTCCCATTCCTTGAGTGATGAGCGACGCGCCTCGCGTCGTTGACCTCCCTCAGGCCTCTTCTCATTAGCCTTCACATTTCCTGTTGAAATTTTGACTAGGGCAGGGTTGACATTCATGGAGTGTTTGACATTACTTTTCGTATTCCTGTCATTTTTCCTTATTTCTCGCCTTTCTTTCTTTTCTTCAGGTACAGGAGGTTTCATATTTTCATGGCACAAGATACTTAATTCCATGTCATGTGCACGAGTTGCCAATTCTTCGAATGTTCGGGGCTTTATCCCTTGCAGGATGTACAGAAGTCCCCAATGCATGCCTTGGATGCACATTTTTACAGCAGATATTTCAGACAATCTATCCTTACAATCTAGACTCAAAGAACGCCACCGATTGATGTAGTCAACAACGGGCTCGTCTTTCCACTGCTTAGTATTGGTAAGCTCCATCATGCTTACTGTACGGCGTGTGCTGTAGAACCGGTTGAGGAACTCCCTTTCAAGTTGTTCCCAACTATTGATTGACTCGGGTTCTAAGTCCGTATACCAATCAAAGGCATTCCCTTTCAGTGAACGAACAAACTGCTTTACAAAGAGGCCTCCTTGAGTCCCTGCGTTCTCACAGGTTTCTACAAAGTGAGCAATGTGTTGCTTAGGGTTTCCCTTGCCATCGAATTGCAAGAACTTGGGGGGTTGATACCCATTTGGCAATCTCATATTGTCAATGCGCTTCGTATAAGGTTTTGAATATATGAGAGAATGTGTAGGAGAACCTCCATATTGAGCTCGTATGGTGTTCGTTATCATGTCCTGCAGTTGTTGGACAGATATCGAGGCCATTGAGGGGGAATGTCCTTGTTGAGAAGTGCCTTCACCTCCTTTTCCTTTATCACCCCTACTGTTTTCTCCTTTCAAGGTAAAGCCAGGAGGGTGCTCAAGGTCAAGATTTGATTCACCCGAATCTTGGACTTCCAGTTTGTTCATTAGGGTTGCAATTTGGACATCCTTATCTTCAAGTGCTTTTGTGAGAAGGGTGACCCTTTGTTCCATTTCAGCCATCTTTTCTCCCATAGTAGAGGTGTTAGTCATCATTACTGGCATGACCTCTAGATATGATGGATAAAATGATGAGACAGGATGAGTCAAAGGCATTTTGTTCCTTAAGTTTCTCATCATGGGTGAAGAGTCTATAGAAAAGGTCTTTGTTGGGGATGATTTATCATTGATCTCAAAATCTTTCGAGACAGATGAATCCTTAGTGGTAGCTTTCCTTTTTGCAAGAAATTCCAGAGAGATGGTATTATGAAGCTTGCTTTCTTTAGTTGATTGAGGTTGCGGTTGATCAAGAGCTTTGGATCAACTACGAGTGATTGGGCCGATATAATCATCTGCGATGGCAGCATCCCTCACCGATTTTTGAGCATTCTTGTTAGAGGCCATCGAAGCTAGTAGCAAATCGAATTTCTTTTCTTTTGAAGGAGAAAGAGATGAAAGGCAGAGAGGTCCCACCGGGCGTGCCAGAATTTGTAGACGACTAAATTCTTAGTTCGAAATAAATCAAACAAGTAAAATAGTTTCACAAATGCGAATTTGTATTGATGAATATGTGGTACAATTCTCTGTGATTACAAAAGAGTGATCCTCTGATTCGATCTCCTTGAAAGTTTTGTTGATTAGAATTGTGGTGATGTGATTTTAATTCGAACACAAGATATCCTTCAATTTGGCTGAGGAATGGATCGAAGATCTTTGAAACAGAATTACAATGAATCTCTAGCTATGAGCTTGTTAAAAATTCTTTGTTCTTCATGTGTTCTTCGTGTTCTTCGTGCGTTCTTCTTTTCTGAAGGTTTGTGGTGGAAGTTCTTCAGAGCTTTAGAGGCTAGAATCCTTAGAACTTCACTGATTTGTGGTTCGTTGAGGTTTCTGGAGGCTTTTGAGCTTGATTCTAGTGACCTTTGAGATCTAGACAAGTTGTTTGGATGACTTTGCTTCGAATGTTGTTTGTATTCGAGGTTGAAGTTCTTGAAATTCTTGGAGGCTTTGGGGTTTGATTCCAGCAGAGCTTCTGGATTTCTGAACTCAAGATATCTTCTTCCTTCTGTATTCGTCTGTGTGTCCTCTTAAATGTCTTAGGAAGGCTTCTATTTATAGGAGTTTAGGGGTGGGTGAGCGACACGTGGCGGAGTCTGATTGGTGACACAGGTCACAACCTAATTGGTCCGCTTATGTCATCGCTTACACGTGCTGATTGCTTGTGTCATCGCTTACACGTGCGAGGCTGCTTGTGTCATCGCTTACACCTGCTGATGCAGTTTCATGCCTTTATTTCAATGACACTTGGCAAATTTCTATTGGTTTCTGAATAGTGATGGCAAAACCTAGCAGCAGTACGTGGCGCTTTGTAATTGGTTGTATTTTGTGGACTTGGTAGTATGATGTGTCAGCTTGTGATAGGTCGGGAATTTTCCCTCTCTACAGCATGAAAGAATAATCATTAATTAGAAAGCGTTAAGAATAGCATTAATATTTTTAAAAAAATTCGTGAAAAATCATTAAAAAAATGTGAAGAATAGAACGAGCTCCATTAGTAACATAACTACATAAGGAAACTGTACAAGCAATTAAATAATATGTTATGTTGCTATTTAGACAATGCTTATTTTTCTTAGGACTACAAAAGAGTAGATGGGTACACATCCCTCCATGTTGTTTGAGCTAAAGGAATTTATCTCCAACACAATCTCATTTGTTATGAGGTAGAATGTGTCGTTGTCAAGGTTTCTCACATCTCCTCCAAACATGAGTGGAGACTTACCATAGACCAAAAACTCACCTGCAAAAATAAGAAAGATAAGGTCAAAATAGAGTGCTTAGTTATTTTTAGGGATATAGAGAACTAACTGATTTGTTTTTGTCAGGTTCTAAGACCTTAGGGATTAATGTATTAGAACTTCAATGTGTATTGTGTTGGCAAACCATGATCAAAACATTTAGTCTAGGTTTATACTTGCTCAAAATTTGGTTTAATGTAAGTCTGGAATCGAGTAATTGCAGGAAATTACTGTTCTATTTCTGCATGGCTTGATCGATCGAAGAATAGACTCAATCGATTGAGAATCGTGCATCAGGAATTTTCTACAGAATTTTAAATCAACCTAAACATAGTTCAAGCCCATTAAGGATTAGGGTTTCAGATCTACTTCTCCCACTATAAAGGAAACCCTAAACACGTTTTTAAAGACTTCTAAGAGAGAGAAAAGTGTGCCTCTTTTTGGATCTAGGGTTTGTACCCAGAAGCTCTCTAGAGTCTTTGTTGTTGCTCATATTGCTGTTTGTGTGAATCTCTTGTAAGATCTGAGAGGTGCTTGCCTTCACACAAGCTTGGGATTATCAAGAAGGAGTTTTCTTCGAGAGTTTGATGATCATTCAGTTGCTGCCATAAGAGCTTAAAGATACACAAGCGGGGGTGCTTGTACTTGCTGGAGAATCCAAGAAAAAAGGAGTCCGTGGTCTCGGAGCTTACACATGGTCATGTCAGTAAGTTCTACTGGTGGGTAGCAATAGGATGTTAGTGGTCTAAGTCGCTATTGTACAACTTTGATTCTTTTATAGTGGATTCAGGTTTACCTTGAGGATAGCTAGGTTAAATTCTCCCTAGGTTTTTTATCGGTTTGGTTTTCCTAGGTCATCATATCTTTGTGTTTTTATATTCCGTACTTTACATTGATATGATTATATGATTGTGATAACCTAGATCTGGAATTTGGACTAAGTAATAACTTGGCTTGTTAACTAGGTTAATCCAATTGTGGCTTAAAGGGTCTAAATAAACTCTACAGTTTTTCTAGAGATATTTGAGTTCATTGCTTATCTGCAGTAAGGTTAGATGTTCTGTGCAGACCTTAATTTTTTTTGGAGCAAGGTGTGGACCTTCATTTGAATCTAAATTATTGGAAAAAAAATTAAAGTTATTTGTAGTTTTTTATATGTCTAGGCTAGGCTCAACTTAAATAGTCAAATGTATGCATTTATATTCTGGGACTTCTGAAAATCTCTAGTCAACTATTCAATGATCTGTCATAGATATATAACATGTTTCAAGTAAAGAAGTAGATTGGAGAACTTGTTTCTAAAGCCATGCCACTTGGTCTAGACAGACATACTTCTGTTTTAGTAGAAGTCACTCAACAGACTTGGAATGACAAGTTCTTTGTTTGTAAACATTGAATTTGAAGTGATGCACATTATTTGAGTTCGACTAATGGACCTATTTGAAACTAGAAACTGCTAGGTCAAGATCTTTCCCTAAATGTGACAGCAAAATCACTTAAACAATAACTAAGTTAATTGATATATCTAACAGTATTACTCCAAGGGTGGCAATTCATGTTTGCATGTTGGGTTCGTATTGACTAATGAGTTTTTGATTATGAGGGTCAATACTAACCCGACATGTTTATTAAACTAGTTAAGATTCATTTACCCTAGCATGATCTGTTTATTAAACGAGTCAGTCGCATCGACCTACTTATCGGATTTTATAAAGCGAAAAAAAATACAAAAATCTTAAAATTAACCCAATTGATCTAAATTATGAAAAACCAAACAACTAGATTTTTTAATTTAAAATTCAGAACTAATGAGTAACTTTATCTCAAATAATCAATCAAAACTAAAGTATATCCCAATATCACAAATAAATCAATAACAATATGTCAAACACAATAACTAATAAGTTTATATACTTAGGGTTTTGAATGGTATATTGGTAAAATGACATTTAGTTAAACTAGTTAGATGGGTCAAACGGGTTCCGTGAATTTTACACAAAGACACGTTTATTAAACTGGTCAATCGTATCAACTCGAATATGACATGAACCCGTTAAGTTTTAACTCATAACTTGCTAATTTCGTGTCATGTCATATTGTGTTCACATGTTGAATTTTGCTACCCCTACCGTAGTCTATAGTAGGAAAGCCACTAATAATTTATAGATCCAAAAAATAATACACATATATTATTTTTATAAAAAAATTAATATACGTACATATATAATTTATACTTAAAACATGTCTTTAAAATAATTTATTCTAGAGGTCACACAAAAAAATAGATTTATTCTACATACCATTTTTCTCAAATAGAAGAAAATTTCATCAACTCATTTTTATATAATTGAAGACAAATATTTTCTTTCATTTTTATATAATATGCTTCCAATTATATTAATCTCAAATTACTATTCTTTAAACACATTTCAATAGATACGGTAGGATTTAAAATCTGTAAGGTCCATTCCATAATTATTGTTCTTTATCATTAGGATAAAACACTAATTAGTTTCTTTTTTGTTTAGGTTGGATTTTAACCTAGATCTTTAATTTAACCACAAAAGACTTTAATCATTATGCCTAACTAGAACTCACATTCTTTAAACATTATAAAATCAATGTTTTTATCAAATAAAATAAATATTACACATTGAAAATTAAATATAGGAAATCATAAATGTTTACAAATCAATTAATTTCAATAAATTAAATAATAAATGTGACTTTTAAATGTCTTGATGTATACAATGTATTATAAGAGAAATATAACAATGACCATACTAAATAAATAAATAACTTTTCTCTTGTTTATAAAATATAGGTGAAAGAAGTAGGTCATGTCTCAAAATTTTAACCATAAAATCATAGCATTTTTACTTCTAATAAAAAAAAGGTATTCATGCATTCGTGTATCCTGGACTTTCTAAATACATAATAGCATATCCAAGAAAGAAGAAAAAGAAGGGGAAAGTAACAAGAAAATTCTTCATTAGATGTGTCATGTATGAAGAAAAAGTAACAAGAAAATTCTTTATAACCTGGATCTGTAAGCCATCCTTGTGGTAGAATATCCAAGTCAAGCCAAGACTCCCCCAGCGAGCTATTAGCTCCTATCAAATAAGCTGCAGCAATGTCCCTAATATAAAATAAAAAATAAAAAAAAATTCTATAATCTAATGCATATAGCTCAAAGAAGCAGTAAATGGAAAATAAATCATGATTATTAAGGGAGACTTATTAAGCTCCAAAATATCCTGAACAGAAACAGATCAACTGTCTTTTCGATCACCTTGAAACATCGAAATGAGATGCAACATCTCCCCATGAATCCCAATCATGCCCACTTATCCTGTACATGTTCGCCAGTCCACTCACATTCCTGACCATTTCTGGGGTCACACTGGTTCCAGGAGACAGTGAATACAACATGGGGTGGATAAGTTGCTGCAGAACCTGAGCAAATTAAGGCAACACCATGTAAAATAAATCCGTCATGCAAAATATTGTAGAGAGAGATAGAGTGTATGCATCTTACGTCTGAAACAACGCTTATTTCATTTATATCCAAGTCGTCACCAAACACACAGTCATGTTTCAGTGTTTCATAAGAAGGAAAACAAAAGCAATCAATGTCAAACTTTGAAAGTGGAAAATAGATTGAGCTACATGCCCAAATTAAAATTTTCAAAAACAATGGCCAAATTAATTACCCAAATCAACACCCCATTCAGCATACTGTGTATAGAGTGACTGTAAGAAGGCTTTTCCTGCTCCCAACTTGGTATCTACACTCATGAAACCATTTTGCATCCATGAACATGTCCTTTCCTTAATCCCTATATCTTCTGCACTCCACTTTCAGCCAGACTCTTCGAATATGTTTGGTAACTGTCTTTTCTCTTTATTTTCTGTTTTCAAAAAGGATTTTTTATTTTTAAAACTAAAAAACCCATATGTCATGCACTTTATTGGCTACTTCAGTGAACCCTTTTCCACCTCTAGAGGAAGGCCACCTATCTGGGTCAGGGATCATCCTCCCGCATTCATCAATTACATCAAATCCTAGAGAGTCAGCGTTAGCACCTTCCACCTTTCTTCGATACCAAAGAAAATCCACCACAGCATACTACAATGCAGAGATAAAAAGGGGAAAAACACATTACTAATAAGTTTCATTAGTTAATCAATATGTCAATCTTAATAGTTAATACCCTGAAAATGAATTATAGATATCCACCAATTCAAATCTGATTTTGCTTCCTATCATTTTAAACTTGGAGTATTTTATTTTACTCCAAAAAGGAAAGTGAAAGGAATACTAGGCAAGTTTTGACTGATGGAATATAAAGTGGAAGATAAAAAGTTAGAGAATTTTGTATCTGCAGTCTTCCTACCTCATATCCACTAGAGAGTAGACGCTCATATATAGTTTGAGCATTTTGCAAGAACTCTTCTTCGGAAATGGTCCAACTAAAGGAATCGTAGGAGTTCCAACCTCTAGGTGGGGAGCTTACTTGTTCCGGTAACACATCAAATAGAGTTTTGGATGATACCCTGAATCATGACACCATTTGTACACATAATTCCCTTCATAAAACTAGTAAACCATATCTCATAACCTTGGCACAATCTAAATAAATAATTCGACAACGACCGGAAAAAAAATATAGATATGAATCATAAAAATACTACACTCATTGTTAAATTACTGATTGTCCTAAAAGTTTAAGCTATTGAGATATGGTAAATTTAATTATTTAACCAATACTTCTAACACTTCCTCTCACGTGTGGGCTGAAACTGCCATTTAATAGGTGAGGCCTAACACATGAGAATTTAAATTGAAGGTAGAGTAGAGGAGATAAGGATCGTATTCAAGATTTCATGCTCTGATACTATATTAAATTACCAATTGTCCCAAAATTAAGCTATTGCAATATGGCAAATTTAATCATTTAACTAATACTTCTAACACTCATGAATTCCTTTCAGCATACTTTCTTTGCTTTCTAATGTTATACAAAGTGAGTGAACTTGTTCCAAAATTTTTAGTACTAAGGCTTTTGTGGAGTTTGAGTTGGTTATAAAGTTAAAAGAAAATAATAACCTCTGCTTTTATAGTTTATGCACTAATCTTCATTAATATCATGAAATATGTGCATCGAAACTAATTACATATTGAGAGCTAAAGGGAACAAAATTTGGTTAAATAGGTGTCAATCTAATATGCAAGGAAATTCATTTCCAAAATGATAATCAACGAAGACCTAAATTAATTGTACATATATAGCAAAGAATTTAGAAAAACACAAAGAGAGTTCCCCCCAAAACCCTAACCAAAGCCTATATTATTGTTGTTGTTGTTACCACCTAGAAGGTCCTAAAATGGGCTAACTTATCAAGAATCTTATAACCCAACTAATTAAAACTTTTTGATGTTTCCAATGGAGACATCCTGAGTTCAAATCCCCCCCCCCTTTCCCAACTATCAAACTAATAAAAAAAAAAAGGTATATCGCAAAGTACACCCTAAAGTTTAGAGTTGCTTAGATTTTACACCCTAAAGTTTAAAAATTTTGATTTTACACCCTAAAGTTTGGTTATGTTAGCAAAACCACATTCTTGGTTCAATTAGTTTTGATTGTTAAGTGAAAAGTCACCATCTGAACCTATTCCCAAATCAAAACAGCAAACCATCCTAGGGTTTCTTTTCTACTCATTGTGTACCCTAAAAACCCAACGGCCATGGCAAGGGCTTATATAATTATTAAGGCATCACTCCCCCAAACAAGAACTTGAAACCGTTTGCCTCTCACATATAAAGAAAGAAAGGGAAAAAAAAACCCCACAGTATAGAGTACAAGCAAAGCCTTCGACTTTGATGATGACCAACTTGTTTTCAATGCCACGCGCTATCATTAGCTCCATTAGCTTTGCCCTCATTGCTATATAGCGTCAAGAAATTGGCGAAAATGGCTCACTACCACTATTTAGCAAAAAAATTAGAAATCTATCACTGTTTTGAAAATATATAAGGATCTACCACCTTTTTGAAACTCAAGTTTGTAAAACTCAAGTTTGCCGTGAAACTCGAGTTCCAAAAACTCGAATTCTTTGAAATAATATACTTCAAATTTTCCAAAAAAAATTTCCATGGTACTCAAGTTCCATATGTGGACGACTAAATTTCAAGTTTGAAATAAAGTCAAACAAGTAAAATAGTTTCACAAATGCAAATTTGTATTTATGAATGTGTGGTACAATTCCTTGTGATTACAAAAGAATGATCCTCTGATTCGATCTCCTTGAAATACTTGTTGATTGGAATTGTAATAATGTGATTTTGACTTGAACACCATATATCCTTCAATTTGGCTGAAGGATGGATCGAAGACATCTTTGGCTATGAGCTTGTTAGAATTTCTTTGTTCTTCGTGTTCTTCGTGTGTTCTTCATCTTTGAAGGTTTGTGGTGGAAGTTCTTCAGTACTTAAGAGGCTTGAATCCGTATAGCTTCGCTGATTTGTGGTTTGTTGAGATTTTTGGAGGCTTTTGAACTAGATTCCAATGAACTTTAAGATCTAGGAAGATGATTTGGATGATTTCTCTTTGAATGTTTTTCGTATTTGAAAGTTTGTGGCAGAAGTTCTTCGGGGCTTTGGACGCTTGAATCCATAGTGCTTCCCTAATTTGTGGCTTCTTGAAGTTTCTAAAGGCTTTTAGGCTTGATTTCAGCAAACTTTAAGATCTAGGCAAGTAGTTTGGATGATTCTGCTCCGAATGTTCTTCGTATTCGAGGTTGAAGTTCTTGAAGTTGTTGGAGCCTTCAGGGCTTGATTCCAGCAGAGCTTCTGTACTTCTGAATCTTCATGGATGCCTTGGTGTCTTCCAAGATCTCTCCCAATATGTCTTGGTCTTTAGGTGGGTCCCAAGATGTCTTGGTATCTTGGTGTGTAAAAATGCCTTAGGAAGGCTTCTATTTATAAGATTTTGGGGGCGGGTGAGCGACACGTAGCGAAGTTTGATTGGTGACATGTGTCACAGTCTGATTGGAGGAGCTTTAAGACTTTTTCTCCAAGACACGTGGAATCTTTTGATTGGCCGAAATGTTTTGATTTTTAAGATGACACATGTCAACACCCGATTGAACTGCCTGTGTCATTGCTTACACACACCGGGCTGCTTGTGCCATTGCTTACACGTGCCGATGTGTGATTGGTTTTTGCATGCATTTTATGTCTCTATTTCAATGATACTTGGCAAATTTTTGTTAGTTTCTGAATAGTGATAGCAAAACCTAGTAGCAGTACGTGACACTTTGTAATTAGCCGTACTTTGTGGAATTGGTAGTATGATGTGTCAGCTTGTGATAAGTCGGGAATTTTTCCTCTCTACACCATGAACTTGAGCACCATGGAAAACTCGATTTCACCAAACTCGAATACCCAAAAAGCGGTAGATCCCTACATATTTCTAAAACAGTGGTAGAATACAACATAGTTTGCAAAAAGATGCTATTTGGCTATTTTCGCCTCAACAAATTTGCCATCAAGGCCTATAATATTACCTTGGTATTTAGGAATACTTGGGCTTCTCCTCATATCCATACTTCCCATGTACTTTTGCTACTTATTTTTTGGAGTTTTAATCCTCAACTATTACTTCTTTTATTTAGACCATAATTCTTCATCTGAGGGCTGAGACCAACATGGTGGATTGCCTAGAAATTCTTCTTAGCTGACAGATCACCTTGCTGACTTTGTGGTTGCTGGTTTCGTGGGGTTCATGACAAGGCCGAAGCCTAAACATAGAGTTAGGAGAGGCAGCTTTGTTACTGGTTATGTATAGTGACTTCGGCCTTTGACTCTGCTGCTTAGCAGCGGATTTTTTTTTTTTTTTTCTTGTCTTTGATGTGTGTGCTATTGGGTAAGAATTAAATTATTTTGTTTAAAATTTTTTAAGGGTCAGATTTGTTTTGGGTAAAATTGGTTGATTATGCTCAATTTTTTTTTAGTTGTACTATTGGTAATTTTTGTTGTTGGACTAATTATTTTGAGTTTGTGTATTTTGTTTTAAATTTTATATTTATAAATTTTTTTATGGTCTTTAAAATGAGGAAAATTCTACAGCTACAAATTTTTTTACAAATTGCTAATATGATGAGTAGTTATTGATAAGTGAACAAAATAATGTAAGTGGTGGGCCTAAATGCAAACCAATAAGAATTTGTTATCTTAACAATTTGTAAAAATTTTGTGACTATAACAATACTCTTAAAAGAATCAATGATATTGTTAAAAAGATAAAAGTGTAATGTTATAAAACAAAATTGCTAAAATTAGTACCCATATATATAATACTATTTTTTTTTTTTAAAATTGGGGGGGGGGGGGGGGGCATTTTCCCCCAAGTCCAACCTTGGCTCCATCCATGGTTCACAATGAGTAGAATAGAAACTTTAGGGTGGGTTTGATGTTCTGATGTGGAAATAGGTTCAGATGGTGAAACGGTGTCCTATAAAATTCCAGATTTTGTGTTGTGAGTTTTGGGCTAAAAGGGACGTTTAAGGCATCATTTGGCAATAGAAAAAAAAAATTCAACATGACCAAGGGTGTGGTTTTGCTAACGGAACATAAAATCAAATTTTAGGATGTAAAATTCAAACCACCCCAAATTTTAGGGGTGTACATTGTAATTTACCCTAAAAAAATACTCAAGTCATCAATATTATAGATAGGGTAAAATGCAAAACTAACCCTCTAAGTTTCTTTAGATTTCATTTCAGTCTTTTAAATTTACTTTTGTTCATTTCAGTCTTCTAACTTTTAAGTTTATTCAATTAAGGCTTTTCTATCAACTTTTGTTATATGTTGTGGTTAATTTTTTTTAATTTTATAAATTTTTCTTCAAATTTTTTAAATTAAAAAAATCAATTAATGATTGAAAAATATTTTCCAGATTTTTTTTTTTCAAAAAATTTTAACAAAAGTTAACGGAAATACCTTAATTGAATAAATCTGAAACATAGAGAACTGAAATGAACGAAAACAAAGTTAGAGGACTGAAATGAAATCTAAAGAAAGTTAGAGGGTTAGTTTTGCATTTTAGCCTTATAGATAGATAGATAGATAGATATATATATATATATATATATATATATATATATATATATATATATATAAATTTTAATTTTGTAATTAATGTATGAGAAAATGATTAATCAGTTCAAACAGTTATAAAATTGATTGTCATTTTTATGTACAAAGGTTTGCAATTGATCATTATTATTAGATGCAAGGGGGGTCATGGCCCCTCAGCTTTTTAAAATTTCCAATAGAATAGGTATAAGATCAAGAATTAAATCAAAATTTTACTCACTGGTCCCCTTCAATTTTAATATTTGAGCACCTCTCTCTCTCTCTCTCTCTCTCTCTCTCTAATTAAACATCGGCTCTATGCTTGCTATTATATTATTGAATACCTACGTGACAGGCAAAGTTCATTGTTGGCACACTAAATGCTTACAAGGCCATTAAAATAAATAATAATAATAATAAATTTTGGCATTTGAAAAAAGCCATGACAGCATCTAAAGTATTAAAAAAAATTATCAATTTTAACTAAATAAAAAATAATAAATAGAATTAAAGACCAAAAATCACATGAATTGAGATTTGAGTTTATCTTGAACAAAAACACACACACACACACACACACATCATATTTGAGTTTCATATAATTTCATTTTACTCTTAGAGGTACCCCCCCCAAAGAAAGATTTATGGGTCCTAGGTCCATCCTTGATTAAATGTGAATGCAATGTGCAATTTTTAGAAAAATATAATAAAATAGAGGTAGAAGAAGCACCTTGTTGGATTCAAAAGAATGAATAGAAAAGAGAGAGGCAAATACGTTGGCAATGATCTTCATCTGGTTGGATAGTTTTTAGTTTTTAGTTTTTAGCTACTAAGTAGAGGAGAGTGGTGTGTTGTTTAAATAATACTACTTCTGCTTGAATTGAATGCCTGAACGGTGTTGCTGTCTGAATTCGTTGCCTAGATGTTGTGCTTTTTTACATCTCGTCTAGGAAGAAAGAAAAGAATGAAAAGAATCATTTTAAAATATTCTTCTCTTTCATTGTTTGGGACTTTTAATTTAGGGAATGGAAAGTTCATATTCTTATTTGAGAGTTTAAATGAGAGGGAAATGAACGGGTAAGAGAGATCACATTCCTCTATATTCCCTTAAAATCTCAAATTTTCATTCTCCCAAAATTGAGAGGAATTTGAAGGAATGAAATTAGATTTAATAAAATTTTTACTAAAACTCTAAAATATTCCTATATGTTTAGCCATTTATTTTAAAATAGGGGTCTAATAATACTATTAGTATAAAATGATTTCATTCATTTCCCTTTATGTTACTCATAAACAAGTTTACTTACCTTCTATTTCTTTATTAATTTAAAACATCCAAACGAAGTTACTTAATACCATTTCATTCATTTCTTTTCCATTCTTTTCCCTTACTTAAATACATTTCATTCCTTTTTATTCCTTTATGATCATTTCATTACATTCTCTTATAAACTCCTAAATGAAACCTTAAGGAAATTGCTTTATTCCAAGGAAAATATGATTTTTTTTTTTAATGAATAAGGATAATTATAAAGAAAGAAAGCAGAGGAAGGACCCAACTCATCTCACTTTTATAGAGAAAAAAAACCAAAGGAGGAAGTGAAGAAATGGAGGGTCCTATTAGAAAAATATAGTTTGTATCGCATACAAAACATACATAGCAGAAAATTAATGAATCTACTTCATTCGTAATTGATAACATGTACCATGTAAGTTTCAGAATTTAAAAACAAGAAAGCGTACCTTAGTGTAGTGAAATTCAAAACCAAAGATTAGAAGTACTTGGGAACACTTTTAATTTTCACTCCAATTCCACTTAAGCCCAAGAAGTGTGGTCTCTCAATCAATTTACACGAATGTATTCAAGGGAAAATAAGAGAGTGGCTCACACTCACATATACACCATTTCATTCCACATAAAAACCTAACAAATTATGTATGTTTCTCTCCTTATATCTAACTGATTATCTAAATTGAACTAGTCTTTTGGGTCATTTCAATTGGGTTTTAGTATGTGGCTTAGAGTAGGACCAAAAGGGGGCAAATAAGACTCTGGCTCCAATGGGTCTTGGACTTTTCTATCAACTCTGGACAAGTCCAAAGTTACCATTAATTACATTTAATATCACTATATAAATATAATTGCACTTTAAACCTTATTAATAAATTATATTCCAAGACTTTATTATATATGCAACCCCTTCATAAAATATTCGCAACAATTCAAAGTCATGAATATTGACTGTCACTTTGAAGATTTCTACATCTTAATCCTTGAGTACTTGGTTTAACCCTTTAAGTTATTCATCATATATTTATGAAATATAATTTTATAAATATATACTTTAGTAACTTCTTACTAAAGTAGTTAGGCTTAACATTCTGAACAACCAAACCTATTAAACTTATCTCAAGAGAATATTTTATATCTCTAGGGAATATTTTATATCTCCGTTAAGAAATTATAAATTACATCTTGAGAACATATGCTCCATCAACATTAAATGCGGCTGCCCAACATACTGAGATTTTGATCGTGATTTTAGATCTCACTCCTGATATATTAAAGCAACCTACACTTCATGATCAAATTCATTATTCTCTAAGGATTAAGAGTTCATGTAAATAGAAGTTGTGAGATTTATTATTCATTTTACAGTTGTTAGGAGCATAATAAATCTCACAGCGGCCTAGTTCAATATATCTTAACTCTTAAAACATATCAACATATCAACTAGAAGTCTCCACTTCCATGATCAAGACAAATCATTTTAGTTGATATGTTATAGTCTTCGCAGATGAAATGCTCAATTTCATCACCGACTACGAACTAAAATTCTAAGTTTACAAAGAACTTGTGATGTATATCTTCTATGACTAAATCACATACTATGCATTTCATGGACTATATGATAATGTCCAAATATACCATTATTTTAGATAATAATAAAACAACTTTATTAATCACAACATTAAATCATACATAATGTCAAACATAGCATCATATTGTTGGGGGAATAAATACCTTGGAGAACATCCTTAAGTAATTAATATAACATATAGAGAAACACTTTAACCCAAAAGGCCTAAGCCCAATGGGTATGTGCTCAATTATGTTATATTAACTATTCATTTTTCTCATCTTTATTCAATGTGGTGATAAAAATATGCATGTGCACAGTGAATCTACTTCATTCATAAAAGTTAACATGTACTACATAAGTTTCAGAATTTAAGAATAAGAGAGTGTACCTTGGAGCTGTGAATTTCAAAACTAAATATCAGAAGCGCTTGGAAACACTTTCAATCTTCACTCCAATTCCACTAACGCCCAAGATGTGTGGTCTCTCAATCAATTCCAAAAGGAGAATGTCAAGGAGTGTCTAACACTTCTTACACCACTTTACAATAGTGTTCTTACAATTCTCTACAGAAAATTTTGTATGTTTCTCCCTTTGTGTCTAACCGATTATCTAATTAAGCTGGCCTTTTGGGTCTTTCCAATTGGGCTTAAGTGTGTGGCTTGAAATGGGACTAAAAGGGACCAATAAGACACTAGCTCCAATGCGCCTTGGACTTTTCTGTCAACTCTTGACAAGTTCAAAACTACCATTAACTATATTTAATACCACTATATAAATATAGTTGCACTCTAGGCCTTATCTATAGATTATATCCCAAGACTTTATTGTACATGCAACCCCTTCATAAAATATTTGTAGTAACACAAAATCATGAATGTAGACTGCCACTTTGTAAATTACTACATTTTATCCTTGAGTACCCGGTTTAATCCTTTAAGTTATTCATCATATATTTATGAAATCCAATTTCATAAATATATACTCTAGTAACTATTTACTAAAGTAGTTAGGCCTAACATTCTGAATAACAAACCCATTAAACTTATCTCAAATGAATATTTTATATCTCCGTTAAGAGACTACGAATTCCATCTTGAGAATATATGTTCCATCAACACTAAATTTGGTTGTCCAACATACTGAGGTTTTGACCGCTATTCTAGATCTCACTCCTGATATATCAAAGCAACCTACACCTCATGATCAAGTCCACTATTCTCTCAGGATTAAGAGTTCATGCAAATATAAGTCGTGAGTTTATTATTCATTTGACAGTCGTTGGAAGAATAATAAATCTCACACAGTCCAGTTCAATATGTTTTAACTCTTAAAACATATCAACATACCAACTAGAAATCTCTATTTCCATGATCAAGACAAATCATCTTAGTTGATATGTTATAATCTTCGCAGATGAAATGCCCAATTTTCATCACCGACTACGAACTACATTTTGAGTTTACAAGGAACTTATGATTTACATCTTCTGTGACTAAATCACATACAATGCATCTCATGGACTATATGATAATGTTTCAATATTCATGTTATCATTATTTTTAGATAATAATAAAACAACTTTATTAAATACAATATTAAGTCATACATAATGTCATACATAATAAAATACATAACATCATACAATAGGATTTAAGGGCACTAATCCTAACATGTGGAACTTCACTCACACGTGTAACCCAACAATCTCCCCCTCACGTGTGAGTATGTCTCTCTATGGGCTTCAAGACCTCTCTGTGGGCCATGAACAAGTCCTACTCACTCCCCCTTGTCTAATGGGCTTTTCACTTCATCAACGCGTCATCCATGGGCCTCTCGTACGCCATCCATGGGAACCACATGTGAACCTCGCATGCATGTCCATGGGAACCCCGAATGTCCACGTCCATGGGAACCTTGCATTACACCATTATTTAGCACCATTAGCAATATTCCTTTGTTGGGCCTTTTTTCTTTTTTCCTTTTTCCTTCTCCAAGATCTTTGTGTGTGGGCCGTTTAGGCTTTTCTCTGTCCCCGCTGGGTAGGGACCATGAACACCTCACCACATTCGTCGCACACTACCATGGGCTCTAATACCACTTGTTGGTAATTAGAAACACTTTAGGGAGCTTCCTTGAGTAATTAATATAACATATAGAGACACACTTTAACCCGAAAAGCCTAAGCCCAATGGGTATGTACTCAATTATGTTACATTAACTACTCATTCTTCTCATATTATTCAATGTGGGACTTTACTCACACATGTAACCCAACACATACTATAGGATTTAAAGGGCACATATCCTAACAGGTCCATCTCAGTTACAAAAAATAGCCCAACAAGTCAAAATGTGAGAAAGAAAATTAATGTCCCTAGAAAAGAAATGAAGGATCCAACTCATCTCAATTTTATGGAGAAAAAAGCAAAAGAAGGAAGTGAAGAAATGGAGAGTCCATCTAAGTTACAAAAAGCAGCCCAATGAGCCAAAATGTGAGAAAGGAAATTATTATCCCTAGAAAAAATAAAAATAAGGAGATTTCTAATATGAAAACATCAAAATTTTAACGTGTTACCACCATTAATGTCACACATTTGATAATAATAGGATTCATTAAAACTTCATATTCGAAGCTATTTTTTTTTTCTCTTATCTATCATTTTTTTCCTTTATCTCATCCCTCTTCCCCTATATACGTGTGTGTGTTTCTAAAAAATAAAAAAAGGGCAATGCTACCCGTACTACAAATTTTAGAGTAATGCATGCACAAACTATTTTACAATATTTTTATAAATTATTAATGTAGAAAACTCTTACTAGGTCTCATTTGCAACTAAGGGGGCCATCCCCCCTCCCAATTTTTTGAAAAAAATTGAGTAGATATACTTAATTATGAGTTATCCAAACCATTTTTTTTTTTTTTAAAGGAATAGACATGCATTTGGCCCCCCCTTCTCCAGCTAGTTTCTTTTTCTATATAAGAAATTCTAAAATTAAATTTAAGATTCACCTAAAAGCTTAATATAATTTTAGCAACTTACCTAATCTGCAACACCATATAGTTGTAGATAGAACTAGCTTTCGCTGGCAGATGCATCTGATGCATCTGGGTAGGCACTTCCTAAATAAGCAGTCTTCACACTTTTCTTTGCTCATCTCCTTCAAATCTCCAACATCCTAACTCATCTACCTTTTTTTTTTCTTCCAGTTCTTCTTTCTTTACTTCTTCGGTTCCTCCGTCATTTTACGAAGTAAAGAGTGTGACTTTCTGATTTTACCAAACAACATTTATCAATTACCTATCCTACCTCCACCATGTGTATGGTTGTAACTTCAAGTCCCAAAATTTAGAGTCCCCAGGTAGTCAAGCAATTGTATGGATCATAAACTCTTTTATGACTTTTCTTTTTCATCTTTATTTGTTAAATGAACATAACAAACTATATAATTGGTTGTATTTAATTATATTTTTTTATATATTGAAATTTGAATGACGGTTTGTCTACTATTTAGTTTTTTAAAAAATTTATTAGTATTTTTTTTTATCTTAGTCATTATACTTAATGGGTAATAATTTAATTTAATTTAATAGCCTTGGTCAGTGGGCAAGTTAAAAACTATTGATTCATTATGCAAAAGAAATAAATATAGTAATTTAGAAAATAATGCACTTTTCGTTTTGGGTTCTAACTTCTAATTGTAAAACTTCAACTTTCACTAAGCGTACTTCTAAACCTCCATGGGTCAAATTCGAAGGGCATCCTTCTGGATAGTCGATGGTGGAACCCAAAAACATCATTTTGGATTGTTAACGGTGGAACTTTGAAAGATTTTTCTAAATCTCCAATAATTTAATTATCATATTTTTTTATTCGGCCCCCCAGAGACAAATTCCTGGCTTCGCCACTGCTCTTTTGAATCCGCCACTAACATTACTTTTTTACTTACCAATAACCATTCACGACATCAGCAGTTTATAAAAATTATTGTAAAATAGTTTGTACCTCTATCATTTTCCCAAATTTTATTACATTGAATTTATAAATTGATATGTCATCAATTATAAAATAGACAATTCAAACATTCATTTATAAGATAGTTGAAACCCACTAATCATATTCATTGTCATATTAATTTGTAAGTTTTATATAGTAACATTTTTCGTACCTTTAGCATTTTTCAAAATAATATTAAATATAAAATTTGATAATTATGAATAAGTATTTATTATGATTGTATTTTATATGGAACTATTAAACACATAATTAATTTAATTATTAATAGGCATTTCTTATAGTTATATTCAATTTGTATATGGAAATATTTATTCTATTATTTAAAGGGGATATTATTCTTACATATTCTAATATCCTTTATTAATTAAAACCTTTTAAATTTTATTCTATATTTAAACCATCTATAATTAAAATCTTAGTAAATCATTTTTCAAACACAATCATAATATATAGTACTATATAGTATATACAATTCTATAAACAAATACAATCATAATAAATTCTTAATAATATAATATATATAACTCCATATACAATCGCAACCATAAAAAAGTGGTTATCTTCTCTTCGCCACAAATCCTTATATTCTCATTAATTAAAAAAGTTCATTTTAAATAAAACTCTATTATATAAGTTTCAAAAAATTTTAAATTCTACTCCAACCATAATTTTATTACCAAAAATTTTAAAAAAAATTAAAATTTATTTTTGTTATGTTAATCTTCTTATTATAATTTTGTATTTTAATATATAAATTTTAATCAAATTTGTGTCATGTGTATTGCTTTTATAAATACAACGACAACAAACAAGGTCTTTGTTCTAAAATATTGGGGTCAGCTATGAATCTTCAACAAATTAGCTAGGATCGACCATGTATATTATTTTCTTGTATTCTACCTCTATTAAAGTCATGCTCTATGCTATTTCCTTAATTGATGTCTTTTTTTATTACTTTTGTGGATGTGATTTTTGGTTTTCCTATACATTTTTTTCATTCTCTCAACCATTGCTTTTATAAATACATACATACATATATATATATATATATATATATATATATATATATCATACTTTTATCCTCCTTTTCAGCTTATTACTCAAAAATCCGAAACCATACTTTAGCAAACATACATATTTCAATTATAAATACCAAACGAAACTCTAGCTATAACTAATATTTATATTCCAATTATTGTTTATAAAAGAATCAGTCCACACATATCATTTGATTCGAAACATAGTAAAAAAGTATCAAATAGTCTGAATATATATTTTTGAGTTTGTCTTACCTCTAGTACTTTTTTAATTGAAATTTTTTTTTTTTTTAATGAGAAATTACCATACCACCAACTAACTAAATAAAACGTGGAAATTAAAGCCACTATCACTTGCTATTGTATAAAAAACAGAAGATGTTCAGTTAAAAAAGTATTGGAGGTAAGTTAAGTTCTTTTTTTTTTCATATGAGTGGATAATAATCTATTTGGATATACTACATTTTTTATGAAATATTTGGATATTCCATTTGAACTCTCTAAAAATAAAAAAAATAAAAAATAAAATAAAAAAGAAGAAGAAGAAGATATTCCATTTGACTCCAGGCATAGATATAGTACTAGAGTTTAGAGGACACCACATTTATAAATTCACTTCTTTCATCTATTAGGGAAGTAAAAAAAAAAGGCCAAAATGGTTGAGGGAGCTAGCTATCATTACATCGAATGGAGAGGATTTAATTCTTGATTTTGGACCAGCTAATATAATTGATTTACAAAGCAGTAACAAATAATAAAAATTAAAAATTAGAGATTAAAAAATTGCAACAAAGTCAAGAATGTATTCTCAGAAATATTCTTGCATGCGCATCCTAGGCTTTAATTATGAGCCCTTCCAGCAAAATTTGTGATTGCTGTTCAAAGAATTCAAGTAGATTTTATTTTATTTTGGATCCACTTGCTTTTCTGAGTTAGAGCACTTGTGTTTGTTTAATAGAAAAAAGTACCATATTTTAGCAAACCAAACTCAAAATTTACCTACATCATGTTATGCAAAGTTGTGTAAAAATACATGGTTGTTACAATAATTATGTAAATTTATACTGACACTATTTATTGCGCATTTAGTTTTTTATTCTATCTCCAAAAATTCCAAAAATGAAATAAGAGAATGGATAGTGGTTAATTTGTTATGTGTGAAGAAAGAGAAAAAATTTTAAAAAAATTAAAAAAATTTAATATTTTAATGAAATGTAATGTAATATAAAACAAATAATGTGATGCAGGACATTTTAAAAATCAGGCATATAAAACAAAATAAATAAATAAAAAAGTAGATTATTATACCAAAATAGACAATAATTGTTGCACGAGCTCTAAGTTTTATTTGTCCTTTTATTTTTTTCCTCATAGGTAACTAAGGGAGCGGGGCTGGTGGGATTCAAACCCCAATGCCGAGACACCACCACAAGTGCCGGAACAACTAGTTTATCCGTAGAAACCCTAGTGACTGATCTGTAACATGTTTATATTCCTATGTTACTACTACAATTATTAGCTGAGAAAGAAAAGCAGCAGCATTATAAAATCCAAATTTTTGGGAAGAGTTCGAGTTTGACTCAATTTTCTTGGTCTGTTTACACATACATTTTTCCGTGTTTACAATATCCTGTTGTCCACAACCTATTAACTAAACCCCACCCCCCCCCCGGCGCCAAAAAAAAATACCTATTCCAAACGTGATTACGAAGTCCTCTGCTAGGAAAAATCCTGGGTTACTCAAGCACATGACATAAGTTACCGAAGAAGAATACTTGTCATCAACCAATCAATAAAGAGATTGCGTGCTGGATCCTAACATTGCAATTTTCTCACACATCAATTTACCTTTATCTTGAACTCATCTCTCCTATCTGTCGTTTTAATCAAACCAACCGTTTCTTGCAATTCCATTGATACCTTTATAGCCTCCATAGCCTCGTTCTAATCAAATCCACCATACAGAAGCAGCAGAACCTTTTTTTTCCTCTCCAATATTGACTCTCTAATAAAGTCACTTAAACGATAACCAAGTTCATTGATTTATCTAACAATACTCTGTCATGCCCAGTAGCAGAGCTAGAATTTTTTTGGGGGGGAAATTAAATTGATCAAGAATTTATAAATCCACAAAATAATACACATATTCTTTTCACAAAAAAAAAAGTAATATACATATATGTATAATGTATACTTAAAAGTTGTCTTTAAAATAATTTATTCCAGAGACAAATTATAAATAAATAAATAAAAGATTTATTCTACATATCAATTTGCTCAAATATAAGAAAAATTCATCAAGTCATTTTTATATAATTCAAGATAAATATTTTCTTTCATTAACTCATGTATGATTTAGGGACTGATAAGATACATTTGATGCTTAGGGAAGGATTTTAAACATTACATGATTGCAGCATAATATCCCAAGATTTATTTTCTATCAATGGGCAATAGATAACTCTTGAAAGGCACAATGATACATGTGCATCATTTTAGGGTGTATCAAATTAAAACAGAGTCCAACAGATTTCTCATAATATTTTCTAAATATTTGAACTTCAGAAAACTAATACAAAAAACTGTGAAACGCTAAAACATAGAAGCAAGGGATTCCCAAGATTAAATGGCAACATACATAATGATATCAGAAACAGAGTCCCAACAGAATTTCTCACAAAGAATTATCATTGCCTTCTTACATCTTTGTTCTAATTTATCCACAATGCTAACTACAGTTCAGGATAAACAGTGCACAGCCATGGCCTTGTACTGCCGTCGATAGAGACTGATTTAATACCCCAAAGTCTTTTCCACTCCACAGCTCATGGGACTTACAGGAATTCAAGTTTTTACCTGGAAGTACCTTAGCCAGGTCGGATGTCATTGCAGTTATTACCGTCTGATCAGTGTTTACATTGAAAAATGCAAGATATATTTCTCCTAGAAAGCATGAAAGAATAATCATTAAAAAGTGTTAACAATAGCATTATTCATTTTCTTTTTTCTTTTTTTTAATTATTGAAAAATCATTAAAAAAGTGAAGAATAGAATTATGTACTTTAAAAAATAATAATAATAATCTTTGCACTTGGGCAATGCAGAGCTATGAGGCTCTATTAATTAGAGTTCTGTGTTAGTTGGGGAGTCTTACCATTCCTTCCGGTTGCAATCCAAGAACGAGTTCCTTTAGTAATATAAGGAAACTGTACAAACAATTAAATAATATGTTATGTTGCTATTTAAACAAAGCTTATATTTCCAAAGACTACAAAAGATTAGATGGGTACACATGCCTCCATGTTGCCTGAGCTGAAGGAATTTATCTCCAACAAAACAGCATTTGTTATGAGGTCGTATGTGGCGTTGTCAAGGTTTCTCACATCTCCTCCAAACATGAGAGGAGACTTAGCCATAGACCACAATGTAATCTGTCAAAATAAGAAAGATAAAGTCAAAATTGAGTGCTTAGTTATTTCAAGGGTTATCGAGAACTAACTTCTTCTTTTTTATATATAGATACCTGAGTTCTTTGCTCATCTGCAGTAAGGTTAGATGCTCTGTGTGGACCTTCATTTGCAGCTAAAATATTTGAAAAAAATTAAAGTTAATTGTAGTTTATTATATGTCTAGGCTAGGCTCAACTTAAAACTTAAACAGTCAAATGTAAGCATATATATTCTGGGCCTTTTGAAAATCTCTAATTAACTATCCACTGATGCAAAGAAGTAGGTTGGAGAACTTGTTTCTGAAGCCATGCCACTCGGTCTAGAGTCTAGACAGTACCTATGTTTTAGTAAAAGTCACTCAGCGGACTTGGAATGGCAAGTTCCTTGTTTGTAAAGATTGAATTTGAAGTAATGCACATTTGAGTGCATGGACTGATGGACCTATTTGACACTCGAAACTGCTACGTCAAGAACCAATAAATGTATAACTAAGTTCATTGATTTATCTAACAGTACTTTGTCATGGCGTAACGGAGCCAGAAAAAAAAAAAATTGGAGTTAAATTGATTATCAATAATGTATAAATGCACAAAATAATACACATATTATTTCAAAAGAAAAGGTAATATACATATATGTATAATTTACACTTAAAATATGTCTTTAAACTAAGTGATTCTAGAGACCCAAAAAAAAAAAGATTTATTCTATTATCATTTTTCTCAAATATAAGAAAATTTCATCAAACTATTTTTATATAATTGAAGACAAATATTTTCTTTTATGTAATATGTTTTAATTATATTAGTCACAATTAATATGATTTAAATATTTTTTTATAAATGCGATAGGATTTAATACCTATAGTGTGAGCTAAATCATAATTTTTCTTAACCATTAGGTTAAGACACTATTTAGATTCTTTTTTGTTTAGGTTAGATTTGAGTCCATGTCTTTAATTTAACCACAAAAGACTTTACTCATTACCCTAATTGGAACCCGCATTCTTTAAACAATATAAATCAATGTTTTTATTAAATAAATTAAATATTACACATTTAAAATTAAAAATATGAAAACATAAAATTATACAAAATAATTCATTTCAATAAATTAAATAATAAATGTTAGGTTTATCTTGATTTATACAATGTATTATAAGAGAAACATACTAATGACCATACTAAATAAATAAATAAAATTTCCTTTATAAAATATAGATGACAAAGCAGGTCATGTCTCCAAATTTTAATCTTTAAATCATTGCATCTCTACTTCTAATAAAAAAGAATATTCATGGATTTGTGTATCCGAAACTTTCTAAATACCAAATAAAAAAGATTTTGTTTGTAGAAAAGAAAAGAAGTTTGCATTAATAATATTTCCTTATAATTTTTTTGGAGCTATATGCTCTGATGCTAATAAATCTAATGTGTTATATGTGGCAAAAAATTATATTAAATTTTAAAAGAAAGAGAAGAGAGAAGAAAAAAGTAACTAGAAAATTATTCATTTTATGTTAGAAGGAAAAGTAGCAAGAAAATTTTTATAACCTGGATCGGTAAGCCATCCTAGTGGTAGCATATCCAAGTCAGGCCATGACTTGCCCAGCAACCCATCAGCTCCTATCAAATTAGCTGCAGCTAAGTCCCTAGTAATAAAATTAAATAAATAAAATTGTGTTTTTCAGTATTCATAGATCAAAAAGGCATTAAAAGGAAAAGAAATAGTAATGATTAGTGTGACCTAAACTCCAATAATCTTGAATAAAAACAGAACCGTCTTCTCACCTTGAAACATCGAAATGAGATGCAACATCTCCCCATGAATCCCAATCATCCGCAGTTATTCGATACATGTTCGCAAATCCACTCACAGCCTTGGCCAGCTCTGGGGTCACACCAGTTCCAGGAGATAGCGAATACAATATGGGTTGATCAAGTTGCTTCAAAATCTAGGCAAAGGCGAAACATGTAATAAATCAACCGTGCAAATTTTGTTCAAATTATTGAGTTTCACAATTTTTATCATAACTTTGACATGGTAAACTATGACTGAATATCTATCACTTTAACAAAAACCCATCATTTGTTCTTAACACCCATCAGTCACATTAGGGTTATGGCACAAAAGTAGTATGTTTAGATTTTCTCCAAAATATCGCAGCTATGACAGTTATGGAGAGAGAGAGAGAGCATCTTACCTCTGACACAGTGATTATTTCAAATATATCCAAGTCAGCACCAAATACACAATCAAGTTTCACTACAAGAAAACATAAGCAATCAATGTCAAATTTAGAAAGTGGTAAGTAAAGATTGAGCTGACATACATGTGATTGTCCAATTGAATTTGTTGTAATCAAAAGTTTGAATAAAGTTATGGTTGTATGCACAAATCAAAAATGTTAAGTGTCTAGATGCATAAATTCATGGGATGTCAAGAACAGTCTTAAATGATATGTTGTAGCAATGCATACAGAGTAAAAAGGAAAACTTTGCAATAACAATGGTCAAATTAATTACCCAAATCAACACCCCAATCAGCATACTGTGTATAGAGTGACCTCAAGAAGGCATTTCCTGCTCCCAACGTGGTATCTACACTCATGAAACCATTTTGCATCCATGAACATGTCCTTTTCTTAAGCCCTATATCTTGTGAACTCCAATTTCGCTGACCCGCTTCATAAGCCTTTCCCTGATAAAAATAAGGCAATCTTGAGACTTTTTTTGCTAGTTTTATTACATATAACTATAACATTATTTGTTTAAATTTCGGATGATTAAGCTTTAAAGTCGAGTGTGCTTCTTTGTTCATTCGTAAAGAAACTATAATAATTAAATGAAGCAAGCTCTGAGAATACCGTGGTTATGTCCAATATAGGGGTGTTTGCATTCACTGCTTGTGTACTTATTCCTCTCATAACATGAATCCCAAACTTCAAACCCATGTCATGCACTTTCTTGGCTACTTCAGTGAACCCTTTTCCACCTCTAGAGGAAGGCCACCTATCTGGGTCAGGGACCATCCTCCCCCATTCGTCAATTACATCAAATCCTAGAGAGTCAGCGTTAGCACCTTCCACCTTCCTCCGATACCATAGATAATCCACCACAACATACTGCATTGCAGAGATAAAAAGGGGGAAGAAAACACATTACTAATAAGTTTCATTAGTTAATCAATATGTCAGTCTTAATACCCTGAAAATGAATTATAGACATCCACCAATACAAATCTGATTTTTTTCCCCTCATTTTAAACTTTTGAGTATTTTACTCCTAGAAGGAAAGTAAAAGGAATATTTGGCATGTTTTGATTGATGGAATATTCAGTCAAAAATAAAAAGTGGAATAGAGGATTTTGAATCCACAGTCTTCCTACCTCATATCCACTAGATAGTAGACGTTCAGATATGATTTGAGCATTTTGCAAGAACTCTTCTTCGGAAATGGTCCAACTAAAGGAATCATAGGAGTTCCAACCTCTAGGTGGAGAGCTCGCATGTTCTAATTTCACATCAGGTAGAGTTTTAGACAATACCCTGAAACATGACACCATTTATTGACATCGTTTTCTTCATAAAACCAATAAACTATGTCACATAATTTTGACACAGTTCAATAGATGATTCAAAAAAAAAAAAGAGATATGAATCATAAAAATACTACGCTCATAAATAGATGATTCAACAAAGACATAAATGATAATAAAAAAAAGGATACAAATCATAAAAATACTACACTCACAATTTATTTTCTTTCTAATCTTGTACAAAGTGAGCCGTTCCAAAGTTTTTAGGACCAAGGCTTTTATGGAGTCTGGGTTGATTGTAAAGTTGAAAGCTAATGATAACCACTACTTTTATATTTTATGCACTAATCTTCCCTGATATCATGAAATTTGTACAAAGAATCTAATTTTGCGTTGGAAAACATATTGAGAGCTAAAGGGAGCAACATTTGGTGAATTCGATCTCAATCTAATATGTAAGAAAATTCATTCTCCAAAATGTTAGTAAAGAAGACCTAAATAATTGATTGTACATCTATAGCAAAGAAGCAAATAGCAAGCGTTGAGAGAGTCCCGCCAAAACCCTTTCCAAAACCTCTATTATTATTATTACTCTAAAGGTCCTAAAATGGTTAACTTGCCAAGAGTTTTCTAACCTCTGGTGTTTTCAACGGAGAGATTCAGGTATCAAAAAAATAATAATAATAAGAATGTAAGTGAAATTTAACTGTGATTAATGTAAGAGAAAATAATTAAAAAGTTCAGACAATTATAAAATTGCATGATATCTTTATGTTCAAAGCGTGGCAGTTGATCATTATAAATAAATGTAAATGCAATGCAATATTGGGAGTATTAGGAAAGAGAAAAATATAACAGAATAGAACAGAGGAAGAAGAAAAAGATAAAGCACCTAGTTGGATTTAGAAGAATGAATAGAAAAGAGAGAGAGGCGAAGACGTTAACAATGATCTTCATCTTCATCATGATGGATGGTTTCCAGTTTTCGGCTACCAAGCAGAGGAGAGAGTGTGTTATTTAAATACTACTACTTCTGCATATATGTATTGAATACCTTGCAAATGGTGTTAATATTTAATGTCACACATTTGATGATAATAATAATAAAGATCGTGCTAACGGGTGTCAACTCCATAATAATAAGGGTCATGCTAACTCCATAATAATAAAAATGATAGGAGTTAATAGTTGTACAACTAACAAGCATCTGTATTTGAAACAGGTAACTGGGAGTCGGGATCAATGGCGTCACTGTTTGATTTCGTCTCCTAGCTCTGTTGTGTTTTCTTTAAGGAAAATGCTTTATTCCATGGAAAATAAGGAAATTGCTTCATGTAAAAACAGCAACAACAACAACAACAAAAAACCTTGTATGGTATAGTTAGTTGTACGCACCATTAATGTCACAAAATTGATGATAATAATAGGATTTATTCTAATTTTATGTACCAATTCTTGAATACCATTTATGTAATATTTTCTCAAATTTTAAATTATCATAAGCACGGATGAATGCAAATGTGAATAGTTTCACAAGTATTTGTATTTGGAACAGATAATTTTCTTTATCTATCATTCTTATCAATTATCTATTATAAAAAAACAAATGAATAAAAAAATCTAAAAATCTACTTTTTAAAATATAGAACAATAAAGGATATATAATTAAACAAAGGGTCCTTAACAGCGCCCTTGGGGAATTTTCTAATAAGCTATTTTAAGAAAATTTTGACACTAATTTCATAAAAATTTTAAAAAGTCGTCAATTAAATAAATTTGTTTTTTAGTCTTCCGTGTATCATTTTTGGGTCCAATAAAATTCATAGATATAGGAAGAAGTCCTGTCAGTATTTTTTTTTTTTTTTTCATCCATCTTTTTCCATAAAAATATTTCCTAAAATAATATTCTTTTTTTTTTTTGAGAGAATCCTAAAATAATATTCTTAAAACATCCATTAAATTTTCCCTTAAATGAAATCTAATTTAGGACCTTACAATAAATCTTGGTTATTATCCTACAAAACCCAGCAAATCCCATTATTACCCTATCTTACAATATTGATCTTACAATATTTTGTCATAAAAGCTTTTGAGATCTCATATTTTTGCACCTTATTATTCTATTATATATATTTTTTATTAATTTTAAATTCTATTCTATTTTTTTAACCCTACATTAAAATCTTACCTATTTATATTTTTTTTAGAATAGTAGATTTTATACTTCATATACAAGCACAATAATAATAAATGTGTAATACTAAAATATAAATTTTATATAAAAATTAATCATCACAAATAGTATCTATTAAATAACTACCATAATTATTTATAATCTCTAGGATTTGCTTACCTTTATTGCACATTTTTGCATGCAGTGGATGGGATTAGACATGCAGTTGGTTTTTGCCACCATCTGTTATCATTTGCTCTTTATGTATTTATAATTGATCAGTTGGCATATGATGAACAACCATGACTCTCTATGTTATAGGGTCTTTAAAGCTAGATTTTTCCCCCAATGGTTCCATCCTCTATGCTAAGGAGTCTAGCCTTGGGTCATATGCGTGGAAAAGCATTTTAAGTGCGAGAGATATAATCAAAAAAGGGCAGTATGGTGCATTGGTGATGGTCAGTCAATCTGCATTAGAGAGGATAAGTGGCTGCCAGATGAGGTATACAAGAAGGTTAGCTCGCCCATTTCTTCCATACCCCCGATGCCAAAGTGAGCAGCCTCATCAATGCCAACACAGGAACATGGAGAACAAATCTAATTAACCAAAGTTTCTTGCCCAATGAAGCCGAATTGATCCTAAGCATTAATTCCTTTAAGCATCAGACTCCCACAAGACCGCCTAATCTGGTCCTCCTCTTCTTCAAGTCGTTTCAGCACCCACAATGCATATAAGTTGTTGGTCTCTACTGCTTCAGCTAGCAATGCAAGTAGCTCAGATCCTAACCCCCAGAAAAGCTTTTGGAGAGGCATATGGAAGCTACATGTACCTAGTAAAGTGAAGCACTTTGTATGGAGAGCAACAACAATGCTCTCCCAACCATGGATAACCTCCTTCATCATAAGGTAGTTCTCTCTGCCACTTGCAATAATTGCAGAATCCATGTTGAAGACACCACACATGCAGTTTGGGGCTGTGAAGGAGTGAAAGAGGCGTGGCAGTCTCTTAGCTGGGCCAATCCCACAAACACCTCCCACTCCCTGGATTTTACTGCCCTTATCCATAAGTTTTTGCAAGTACATGACGATGACAGAGCTGAAATTTTTGCTCTTATAGCATTTCTACTGTGGAATAGACGCAACTTGCTGCACCTAAGCAAACCAGTTCACCCGTGGCAAATGCAGGCTCCCTTGGCTGTTGGCATGCTTCAAGACTTCATCAATGCACAAGAACCAGTCCCAAGGCCTGTAGTGACAACCTCCACAAATCGCTAGTGTTCGCCTGATCAACATTGCTACAAAGCTAATTACGACGGTGTCGTTTTCAAGTCAAGCAATACTGCTGGTCTAGGAGTGGTTATCAGAGATAGTCGAGGTGATATCTTGGGAGCAATGTCAGTTCATGACCCGCTTCCTCATTTTGTACCAGAGGTGGAGGCCCTTGCTTGTCATCATGCCATATCTTTTGCTGTCGACCTTGGTCTTCATGAGGTTATCTTCAAAGGTGACTCAGCAATCATCAATCAGGCCATCAACAACGGTTTGTCAAGTCCAGCACTTTATGGTCACATTGTGGACGACATCCTTCACTTAACGTCGCAACTGCGATTTCACAAGTTCTGTCAAGTGTCAAGAAGCTGTAATAAGGTTGCAGATGCTTTTGCCAAGAAAGCTCAGGTTGGGTTAGAATTTAAGATTTGGGTAGATGACTTTACTGGGGACATTATTCCCCTTGCATTGTTTGATGTTCACTAGTTCCTTTGTTTTTCATTCGGTTTAATAAAAGTCCCAGTCCCACAGACTGGTTCCTCAAAACAAAAACTTTCTTTTTCTTCCGAAACTATTGCATTATTCGTTGTGATTATCTTTAAGTCATTGCCAAAATTGGCTATTTGACATATGAATAAGTAATAGATAGGAAAATAAGTAATTTGCAATTGAGGGCCACTATATTCAAGCAATAGTTGCAATGGCAACTTCTCATTCCTTTTCTTTTTTCATCTGCAATTGACACTCAATTTTTTAACTATATATCAATGGTCATCATCTCTTCTTCAAATGCAGCTAATGAGCCATTATTTAACCCCCAAAAAAAAACTAATGAGCCATTATAGCTCTTTGTGACGCAGAATCAACAATAAATTTTTTTTTATGTTATTTTATTTTTAGGACAAAACTTAGGTACAAAACCTTAGGTGTTGTTCTTTAGGTTCTCCTCTTAAAATTCAGTCATGTGGCTACTTAACTAAAAAAATACGCTTTCATTCCATGACAAAAAATCCACATGGTAAAATATAAAGAAGAAAACCTAAGAAATAGCACCTAAATATTGTACCTAAGTCTTGCCCTTATTTTTATATTTTTACAGGTCTTGTGGAAACTCTTTCAATCTTAATAAATGAAGTGTGAGTAATACCCGAAACATAATGTATGTTCGTTTAGACCCCTTTAACAGATTGTTTAACCTAATTTATTAACCTAGTGATTACTTAGATTAATTTTCAAATCTAGGTTAAACACAAATAAATCATATCATGCAAAGATGCGGAAAAGTAAATAACATCACGATATGATAATCTAGGAAAACCAATAAAACTAACTGTTTCAAGGTAAAAACTTGGGGAGGATTTGACCTAAGTATCTCAAGGTAAAGTAAACCCACTATAAGAGAATTGAAATTTTTACAATCAAATTTAATCATAAATCTATAGCTACCTCATGTAACAACTTACTGACACGACCACGTGTAAGCTCCAAATCCATGGACTCCTTCTCTTCTTGGATTTACACCAACACAAGCCGTCTTACTTGTGACTTTAAGATCCCACCCAAAGGTTTCAGATCACCTTTAGTAATGATCTTGACACGCAGCAATTATGTTCTACCAACACTTTATTTTAGTTTTAACTTCGGTAAATTCTTGTGTAGTTAGAAGGTACAAAACCCCTTAGATCTCACAAAGAGTAACACACAATTCTTCTCAAAAGTCTTCAAAACATGACTAGGGTTTCCCTTTTATATGTGGAGAAGTTTAGATGAAATCTTAAACATTTTCACAGGCTAGGGCCTATTTAAAATTCTACAGAAAAAACTGAACCTACGATTTTTGATTGATCGAGCCTAATTCTCGATCGGTCAAGCAAGGCGGAACTACACTCTCTTTTTCTGCAATCATTTGGAGTTGAACCTTGAAATAACCACTTTTAAACATTGCCTAAAAACCTAGATTATGCATGTTTTGTTCTCGGTTTGCCAACATAATACAAACATAATTCTAAATATTTAAATCTAAATCTTTAGAATCTAACACATAAGTTCAGCAATTGGGAAAGTTAACTTTAATTGTTATAAAAATAAAAATTAAAAAAAAAATGGTCTAGTTAATGTATGATTTTAGGGCACCCATTTTAAGAATCTTTTTATGGAAAATTGAAAAAACTATCAAAAAAGCTAATAACTTTTTCATCTTTTCAAAAAAAAATTTCTTAAAATAGTTTACTAATATATGCCCTAAGGGTATACATCAGTAAGACTTATAAATAAATAAATATATATATATTCTTTATCTGAACAGGTTATAGGTAGATTGAGTTAGAACTTAAAAGAGTATTTTTCTTAAATTTCAAGAGGCAAACTGGCCTTTGGTGAGATACAGTTTTTCTTAAAAAATTCATAAAAACCATTGTTTGTTTTGTCTTTATATGTTTGTAATTTTGTATGATGTTCTGATTGTTCTCTATCAGTTTTGTTTATAATGTTCGTATACAAAACTTTCTACATACTAGTGAATTAATAGATTGGTTGAAGAATGAATTGAAGCCAAACATATGACCCAAAAGTTAATTTTGTTAAATTTATATGTTTCTCCTACATTTAATAAAATAGAGGATTAGGAGCCTCATTAAAGATTTATAAGGTTGAATTTATTCAATCATTTTGTTGGCTTTATTCCGTGAAAAATTTGCTTGTAATTTAGCATTTAAAAACCTTGTATTTAGGTAGGATATGTAAGGGTAGTGTGCGTGAGAGTGTGAAGAAAAGCTAAAGAGTGTGCATTCAAAAAGAGCCTCGCGACTGGCTCACGACTAGCGAGTCGCCAAAGATAGCACACGCGTGAAGTATGCAGGGGGAGCTGAAGGGTCACGCCAGCTATTGCACTACAAGACAAAACCTCCAGCTGGCCAGGCAGTTAGCTCGCGACTCAAACTCGCGACTCGTTTTAGTCGCAAGCTTGAGTCGCCAGAATGCCCTATTTGGCTGTAACCAACTTTTTGCATTCCATACACACCCTACTATAAATACCCTATACCCACGAAATGTTAAGGGCCTCTAGAGAGAATTTTGAGAGAGAAACCCTAGAGAAAAACAAGATTAACTCATCCACAATCTTCATCCTTTGATTCTCCAAATTCCTCTATTCTCACCCTCTCCATTGTTACATCCTTGAGAGGTACATTAGTCAAATCCTTATCTCACCATATCCATATCTGTGAGGAGACATTTTGGTACTTGGAAAGCAGTTCTGAAGGGACCAATTAATTTTGGTTGATGCAATGGGTTTATTGCGGGATCCAGTAAGTTAGAGAAGACAAGATTCATTGTAACCTTGTTGGAGCAAGAAGCTTAGAGGGCTTAGGTGCACTGGGTAGATTAGGCTTGAAGGGTCTTCTGCTATTCATGTATCCCAACTTTATTCTCTAGTGGATTATTAACCGCTTGGAAGGCGGTGGAGAGGTTTTTCGCCGAAGACTTCAGTTTACTTTTTGATAACACATCGTTGTGTTGTCTTTGTGTTTGCATCTCTCTTCCCTTAATCTTTACCTTTTAATTACTGCTGTGGTTGTGATTAATTTTGGTTTAGATTGTTTTACCAATTTTGTTTTAGTTTATTTTCATATTCCATACATACATGTTTGATAATAAGCTTGTGTTGGTAATTTGGGGGTCTAAACGTTCATAGGTGTTTTACACACTAATTGAACATTCAAGATCTAAAAGGATTATCACATAGTCATAGTATAATTGCAGGATATCTAATCTGCCTTAAATACTCTCTACTATCCATTTTTTTGGTTAATTGGTATGAGAAATGATATGTCCACAACATTTTTACAACATTTTTACAACAAATCCTAAGTGGCAGGATGTTACTGGTTGTTATTGTTGGGGCAAAAAAGTAATCTTAGTGTTAGGTTCAAATTTGAACCAATAACAACTAACCATCTATGATTTGTTGTAAAAATGTTGTGGACGTAGCACCTCTCTAATTGGTGTTGGTCTTTTCTTTTCTTTTCTTTTCTTTTCTTTTTTATAGGGGTATTGGTTTTTATGAAATTTTGAAAATCTTGATACTAGAACTTTTTGTAAGTTTCAATTTTAAGCGGAAGTTAAGCGTAATCTTAATGCCAAATATGTCTTCGTTCATTATCAATTTTCTTGACACTTATTGTATTGCACTTTTTTATATGAAATGTTGTTGATTTTTAGGCAAAGGTCTTTATAAGGCTTAGATTCAAAAATTGTGTCACTTCCTTTTTTTTATGCGAGTGTCACTTCCTATTTTGAAGAGCCTCTTAAGCAAATTCAAAATATTGAGAATATACCAAATACCAATTGAGATTTGCGCCAAGTGGTTATCTTCTCTCCTCCACAAATGCTTACACTCTCATTAATTAAGGTAGTTTACTTTATCTAAAACTCTGATAGATAAATTTGAAGACATTTTAAATTTTACTCCAAATTTTCAAAAAATAAATTAAATTTTAAGTTAGTTATTATGATCATTTTATCATAATTTTTTATTCTAATTTAAAATTTTTAATTAAATGCTTCAAAAGTTTTAATTTTGTTATTAATAGTGAGTTTCAATTAACTTAATAGATAAAGTCTCTTCTCATTCAATAAGAGATATGGGGTTTGCATCTCGCCTACATCCAATACCTATTGAGGTTTTGGCCTCGTGAAAAATGTAATTATTTTAGAACATATGATTTTTTTTTTTTTTCCCTTGACCGGGTTACAAAATATTGTGTACACCTTGAACCCCAATGGCAGATTTTTTTACATTTACGTGCTAACATTTTTAGAAAAATAAATTCTACACTACAACAAGCAGTAGGTCACTTATGACTACAATTTTCTTACATATGCTAGTAATTAACATCACATTGAAGAATGAATCCATTTTATTCTAGCAATTTTAATTCATTTTTCACTTATACACTCCAATACTCCATCATGTCACATGAAACAATATATATTTCAAATCCAATGTCAATCAATCTATATTATGTAACTTCTGTCGCATCATAACCCATGTTTATATTTTTCTAATTTCATTTCTTTGTCACTTTGGTCAAGGAGTAACAGATTCACTACTTATTACTGCAATTATATTCATAATTAGATGCTTAGGGAAGGAATTTATATCTTAGATGATTGCAACATAATGTCCCAAGATTTATTGTCTACGAAGAATGGTTAAAAAAAGATGACTCTGAAAAGGCACAATAATACATGTACATCATTTTATTTTTAGTCATGTGGCAGCATACATAATGATAACAGCAACAGATTTCTTACTAAGAATTATTATCAATGCCTCAGCGCTTAGCCATATAACGAATGCCTTCATTATATGTAGCACAGCATAGATGACTCCTTATATCTTTGTTTTAATAATCCACAGTGCCTAAACTGTACAGTTCATGACAAGTAGTACACAGTTATGAGATACCAATGGCGCTGATACAGACACATTTGTTATCCCTACGTATGAGTTACTCCATACTTCAGTGCAGTTGCAGGAAGCTCCTTCCAAGTTTTTACCAGGAAGTGCCCTAGCTATGTCCGGTATTTTTGCAGTTACAAATGTATCATCAGGGCTCAGATTGAAAAGTGCAAGATATACTTCTCCTAGAAAGCAAGAAAGAATAATAATCATTAGAAAAGGTAAAGAATAGAGTTATGCACCTTTTTTTCATTTTTTTTTTTTTTTTAAATTAAAAATGTGAAGAATTAATAGAATTTTGCAGTTATTTCTTTTTGGAAATAATCTTTGCACTTGGGCAATGCAGAGCTAAGAGGCTCTACTGATTAGAGTTCTTTGTTGGTTGAGGAATCGTACCATTTCTTCCAGTTGCAATCCAAGAACGAGTTCCACTATTCGCAGGAGTAATATAAGGAAACTGTACAAACAAGTAAGTAGTATATTATGTCGCTATTTAGACAAAGCTTATTTTTCCTAAGAGACTACAGAAGATTATAGGGATACACATGCCTCCATGTTGTTTGAGCTAAAGGAATTTATCTCCAAAATGGTAGGATTTGTTAAAAGGTGGTATGTCTGCACGTCAAGGTTTCTCGCATCTCCTCCATACATAAGAGGAGATTTAGCCATAGACCACAATGTCACCTGTGAAAATAAGAAAGATAAGGTCAAAATAGAGTGCTTAGTTATTTCAAGGGTTACATATATAGAGTACTAACTTCATTGTTTTGATATAGATACCTGAGTTCTTAGCTCTTCTGGATTAAGATTAGTGTATCTGTGTGGACCTTCATTTGAAGCTATAATATTTGGGGGAAAAAATTGAAGTTAATTGTGGGTTTTTATATGTCTAGGCTAGGCACAACTTTAAAATTAAACAAATGTAAGAATTTATATTCTCGGACTTTTGAAATTTCTGATTAACCATCCAATGCTCTGTCATAGATGTATAACATGTTTTAAGTAAAGAAGTAGGTTGGAGAACTTGTTTCTGAAGCCATGCCACTTGGTCTATAGACAGACATACTTATGTTTGGAAAATACTAAAAGCACAAACTATTTTATAAATTTTTTTACAAACTGTTGATATGGTGACTAGTTAATAATAATTTAAAAAATAATGTTAATAGCGAGCACATAGAGAATCATAAAAATTTTCTACATCAATAATTAGCATTACTATTAAACTCCACACAAAAAAAAAAATTTCCAAATTCTTCATTAGATGTATGAAGGAAAGGTAACAAGAAAATTCTTATAACCTGGATCGGTAAGCCATCCTATTGGTAGCATATCCAAGTCAGGCCATGACTTGCCATTCAAGCCATTAGCTCCTATCAAATTAGCTGCAGCAAAGTCCCTAATAAAAAAATAAAATAAATTCATATTGCATATAGATCAAAGAAGCAGTAAATGGGAAATAAATAATGATTATAAAGGGAGACTTATTAAACTCCAAAATCTTGAACAGAAAAAGATCAACAGTTTTTTCACCTTGAAACATCAAAATGAGATGCAACATCGCCCCATGAATCCCAATCATCCCCAGTTATCCTGTACATGTTCGCCAGTCCACTCACATCCTTGGCCATTGCTGGGGTCGCACCGGTTCCAGGAGATAGTGAATATACTATGGGATGTTGCTTCAGAACCTGATCAAGCAAATTTAGGCAACACCATGTAAAATAGTTCCACCATGCAAAATATTGTAGAGAGAGAGAGAGCGAGGGTATGCATCATACGTCTGAAACAACGCTTATTTCATTCATATCCAAGTCGACGCCACCAAAAACACAGTCATGTTTCACTACAAGGAAAACAAAAGCAATCAATGTCAAACTTAGAAAGTGGAAAATAGATTGAGCTGCCAATCAGGTGACTTTTCCAATTGAATTTGTTGTATTAGGTATAAGGTCGTTACGGTCGTACTAGCTAGTAGCTACATGCACAAATCAAAATTTCCAAAAAAATGGTCAAATTAATTACCCAAATCAACACCCCACTCTGCATACTGTGTATGGAGTGACTTCAAGAAGGCTTTTCCTGCTCCCAACGTGGTATTTACACTCATGAAACCATGTTGCATCCATGAACATGTCCTTTCCTTAATCCCTATATCTTGTGCGCTCCACTTTCGCCCAGACTCTTCATAGGCCTGTCCCTGATATAAAAACAGAAGCTTAAGCAATCTTCACACCTTTTTTGCTAGTTCCATACTTGCATTACATATTCCTATAACGTTAAATTTGCGTGTGCTTCTTTGTTCATTCATAAAGTAACTATAATAATTAAATGAAGCATGCTCTGAGAATACCGTGGTTATGTCCAAGATAGGGGTGTTTGCATTCACTGCTTGTGTACTTATTCCTCTCATAATATGAATCCCAAACTTCAAACCCATGTCGTGCACTTTCTTGGCTACTTCAGTGAACCCTTTTCCACCTCTAGAGGAAGGCCACCTATCTGGGTCAGGGACCATCCTCCCCCATTCGTCAATTACATCAAATCCTAGAGAGTCAGGGTTGGCACCTTCCACCTTCCTCCGATACCATAGAAAATCTACCACAACATACTACAACGCAGAGATAAAAAGGGGGGAAAAAACACATTACTAATAAGTTTCATTAGTTAATCAATATGTCAATCTTAATACCGTGAAAATGGATTATAGACATCCACCAATACAAATCTGATTTTTTTCCCCTCATTTTAAACTTCGAGTATTTTACTCCTAAAGGAATATTAATTTGGCTTGTTTTGATTGATGGAATATATAGTCAAAAATAAAAAGTGGGAAAGAGGATTTTGCATCCATAGTCTTCCTACCTCATATCCACTCGAGAGTAAACTCTCGGATATGATTTGAGCATTTTGCAAGAACTCTACTTCAGAAATAGTCCAGCTAAATGAGTCATAGGAGTTCCAACCTCTAGGTGGGGAGCTCGCCTGATCCGGTACCACGTCATCTAGATTTTTGGATGAAACCCTGAAAAATGACACCCTTTATACACATAAATCTCTTCATAAAACCAGTAAACCATATCACACAACCTTGACACAATCTAAATGGATAGTTCAACAAAGACCGGAAAAAAAAAAAAAAAAAAAAAACCCTGATGAATCATAAAAATACTACTCATGAATTCCTTTCAGCATACTTTATTTGCTTTCTAATCTTGGACAAAGTGAGCGAGCTTGTTCCGAAAATTTTATGACTAAGACTTTTGTGGAGTTTGAGTTGATTATTATTGTAAGTGCACAATTGCACCTGGTCCCAAGAACAGTTATGGGCTCAGGCCTAATGAGCCTTAAACAATATGAAGTTGTAGAGTGTGGGCTTGAAACCCAGGTTAGAAGTGTGTGAGGATTAAATGACAAACTAAAGATTGCAAGTACTTGGAAACAACAAGGAATATTGTAAATCAGCTTCCTTTGATGTAAGCCGAGAGTTGTTCTTATATTATATCTTTCTCTTTGTTTCTTTTTCCTTTTAGGTTACAAAAAGTCCGTCCTCCCTTTTGTGTTCTAGGTTGCCCCTTAAATACTCCTCTCTTTGATACTTTGTACACGTGTTGTCACATCTCCCCCTTAACCTAGATATTTCTTTTCTCAGTGCCTTTGAATAGTAACCAGAAGTTTCCCTTCCACTGTTCAGGTGTCACTTCCCCATTAATGCGGCCAGGGTAGTAGGTGCAGGGTCTTTAATGTGGATGTGGCAGCCTTTATCCTTGACATTTCTCCAACACCGGTGCTTCTGGGGCATTCTAGGGTTCACCCCTTTTAACCATTGGCCTTAACCGTGTCATCCCCTAATCTTTACTATGAAATCCCGAGTTCTTCGGTGTCTATCCGAGGGTAAGTTCACCCTCGGCTGGATCCTCGGACCCTCGGCGTATGAGCCGACCCATAGTACTAACAAATTCTAAACCCAGGAGCAGGTCGGCCTTCCTTAACACGGCCCAAAAGGCCCACATTCCCATCAGGATCTTTTTACCCCCCACAATTATAAAGTTGAAAGAAAATATTAAACTCTACTTTTATAGTTTATGCACTAATCTTCATTGATATCATGAAATTTGTACAAAGAAACTAATTTTGCGTAGGAAAACATATTAAGAGCTAAAGGGAACAACATTTGGTTAATTCGGTCTCAATTTAATATGCAAGGAAATTCATTCTCCAAAATGTTAAGCAAAGAAGATCTAAATTAATTGTGCATACATAGAGAAGAATTTAGCAAATCACAAAGAGAGCCCCGCCAAAACCCTGACCTAATCTTATATGAGTAATGCTACAGACACAAACTATTTTACAACATTTTTACAAATTGTTGATGTGTCAAATTTTTACTAGTTTTAATATGGGTCCATCACTAACATCACTTTTTACTTATAATAACTATTTGAAAAATATTAAAGCCACATCATCAGTTTGTATAAATGTTGTAAAATAGTTTGTGTCTATAGTATTATTTGATCCTATATTATTATTGTTGTTGTAGAGTTTGTTTAGACCCCTTGAACCACAATTGAATTAACCTAGTTAACAAGCCAAGTTATTACTTAGTCCAAATTCCAGATCTAGGTTAACACAATCATATAATCATATCAACGTAAAATGCGAAATATAAAAACACAAAGATATGATGACCCAGGAAAATCAAACCGGTAAAAAACTTGGGGAGGATTTAACCTAGCTATCCTCAAAGTAAACCTGAATCCACTATGAAAGAATCGAAGTGTACAATAGCGACTTAGACCACTAACATCCTATTGCTACCCACCAGTAGAACTTATTGACACAACCACATGCAAGCTTCGAGACCACGGACTCCTTCTTTCTTAGATTCTGTAGCAAGTACAAGCACCCCCGCTTGTGTATCTTTAAGCTCTTATGGCAGCAACTGAACGATCATCAAGCCCTCAAAAAAATCTCCTTCTTGATAATCCCAAGCTTGTGTGAAGGCAAGCACCTCTCAGATCTCACAAGAGATTCACACAAACAGAAATATGAGCAACCTCAAAAATGTGACTAGGGTTTGCCATTTATACCTACGGTAAAACATAAAACCTTATACGTCATATGGACTTAGGGCTGAGTTGGAAAATCTGCAGAAAAAACAATCTGCACGACTTTCGATCGATCGAGTCTGATTCTTGATCGACCAAGTCAGGCAGAAATGCACAATAACTTCTGCAGTTAACTCGATTCCAACTTTACATAAATCACATACTTTGAGCAAGTCCAGAACACAACTAGACACCCGTTTTGATCATGGTTTGCCAACAATACATATTAGAGTTCTAATACATTAATTTCTAAGTACTAAGAACCTAACAGTTGTTGTTACCACTTGAAATGTCCTAAAAATGGTTAACTTATCAAGAATTTTTTAACTCAACTAATTAACATTTTTGGCGTTTTCAACGAAAACATCCAAAATTCAAATCTCCCTCTCCAACTGGCGAACTAATAAAAAAATACTCAAGTCATCAATATTATAGAAAAAATATTTAAATTAAATTTATCTGTGTAATTAATATATGAAAAAATTATTAATTAGTTCAAACAATTATAAAATCGGACGTTACTTTTATATACAAAGGTTTGCAATTGATAATTATTAGTAGATGCAAAGACAGAACTAGGGGAGGGTCCAAGGAGGATCATGACCCCCTAGATTTTTAGATTTTCCAATAAAACGTTTTCAAAAAAAAAATTCCAATAAAATAGGTATAAAACCATGAATTAAATAAAGAAATTTACTCACTGGCCCCCTTCAATTTCAGGATTTGAGCACTACTCTCTTTCTCTCTCCTTTCTTTTTAATTAAACGCTCTCTCTGTGCTTGCTATTATATTATTGGTTACTTACTGCTGTATAGTACTTCAAAATCAGATCTGGGGCTAAAAGCCTAATATGAATAAATGCCTTGTTTTACTGTTTCTTTTCATAACTTTAATTATATATAATAGTTTTTAATATATTATAATTTGTGAGTATCCGTTATATAAGAATATAGTTTCTCAAAAAAAAAAGTTATATAAGAATATACAAAAACAATATATCCTTTTAAAAAAAAAACACAAGAATATTTAATATATAATTGTGTAGTTATATTGCCTTATGTTCTTAGGAAAATGTTAAAAATATTGTAGTTTTCACTTCCAAAATATTTATAATTAAACTGATCTAGTTAATAATGAATTCAATTAGTGAAATTTAATAAATTAATATTATAAATTAGTTCTCTGTAATTTTTAACACATCATTTTAGATGTTGGGTTATTAATTACATAATATTATGACTTAATTTTATATGAAAGATGGTATCTAAACAAAACTCATTATATTGAAAAATAAAAACACAACTTGAATCAAGAATGTCTCTATAATTTTAGTTTAGTTACCTCTCACAAATTATAAAAAAAACTTCGCGATCACGCGCATACATATATATATATATATATATATATATATATATATAAATTTGAGTTTCATATAATTTTATTTTAGTCCTAGAGGTAGCCCCCACCCCGAAGTAAAGATTTTTAGGTCTGTCCTTGATTAAATGTGAATGCAATGCAATGCAAATTATGCAATATTGAGAAAAATATAATAGAATAGAGGTAGAAGAAGCACCTTGCTGGATTTAGAAGAATGAAAAGAAAGGAGAGAGAGGCAAAGACATTAACAATGATCTTCATAATGCTGGATGGTGTTTACTTTTTAATTTTCAGCTACCAATTGCAGAGGAGCGAGAGTGGTATATATATTACTTAAATACTTCAACTTCTGCTTGAATAAGGAAAATAAGGAAATTTTTTTATGAATAAGGATAATTATAAAGAAAAAGAGCAAAGAGAGGACCCAATTCATCTCAATCTTACAGGGAAAATAACCATAGAAGGAAGAGAAGAAATGGAAGGTCCATCTCATACAAAAGGCAGCCCAACGGGCCAAATTGTGAGAAAGGAAATTAATATCCCTATAAAAAATTGAGAGTAAGGACATTACTAAGAGAGATGCTATGTCCACAATATTTTTACAATAAATCACAGATGGTTAGTTATTATTGGTTCAAATTTGAATCTAATACTAAGATTACTTTTTTACCCAATAATAACAACCGAAACAACCTGTTACTCAGGATTTGTTGTGAAAATATTGTGAACATATCATTTCTCAATTGCTAATATGAAAACATCATAATTTTGACGTAGTGTTACCACCATTAATGTCACACATTTGATAATAATATGATTCATTAAAACTTCTATTTGAAACTGATTTTTTCTTATCTATCATTTTTATCTATTAAAAAATTAAATGAATAAAAAAATCTAAAATAGGCAATGCTACTAGTACTACAAGTTTTATATGCGTTCTGTTTGTTTCAATAAAAAATTTTATGTAAAATAATTTTCCATGTTTTCCAATATTTTGTAGCATTAAAAAAAATGAGTCAAAGGAAAATTATCTTTGGTCAACAAAAAAAGTATGGCTTATTTTTAGAGATTATTTTCTATTAAATTTTTTTGGAAAACAACTCTATTTCACAACAAGCTAAATAAGAAAAGTTAGTAAATTGTTTTCAACTCATTTAAGGTTACTAACAAATATAGGAAAATGATATAGTTTTATAGAAAATTACTTTTTGAAAAATGACTCATTTTCTAGAAAAAAAATTATCACCAAAACAAACAGATCGGAACATTAAATTTATAAAATGATATGTCATCAATTATAAAGCAATAATTCAAATATTCATTGTGGGTTCCAATTAGCTCAACTGGTAAAATCTCTAATGATTGAATAAGAGATCTGGAGTTCTATCCTTGCTTATATCAAAAATTAACCGATGTCTTGATCTGATAATAAAGAACAATTATTAGAAACGAACGTCATATGTTAAAACTTTACTTCTCAAAAAAAAAATCAAATTATAAGGTGGTTGAAACCCACTAATCACATTCATTGTCATATCAATTTGTAAGTTTTATATAGTAACGTTTGTAGTACCTTTAGCATTTTTCAAAATAATATTAAATATGAAATTTGATCATTATGATAGATATTAATGAGCATTTATTATGATTGTATTTTATACGGGGAAAATTCTTAGGTACTCCCGGAGTATAGTGAAATGGTGCTTCTTCCTCTCACATTCATGGTGGACCTCACCATGAATTCAATGAGCCGACCCCACCATGAATGTGAAAGGAGGGAGTACCATTCTCCGTGCTCTGGGAGTACCTAAAAATTACTCTTTATACGGAACTATTAAACATATAATTAATGTAATTATTAATAAGTATTGTAGGGGTATTGGGCCCAGTAATTTATGAAGGATGGCCCAACGAAGTCTTTTGGGCTGGAAACCCAAATCCGAAGACATCAAAATGATCGTGGAGTGTCTAAATGTCCAAATACGTCCGAGGAGTAGATTTGTCCTCGGATTGTTAAGCCGAGGACATAGGAAGAGAAGTTTAGTGTCCCCGGGTTATATTATAAAGAAACCTACGACTATGGGAATACACAGTACACGTGGAGGACAATAGAAAGAGCGGTGGAATGTCTAAAGTAAAGCTGCTACCACCGCCCATACATTAAAAGCTCTGTAATTGATACGTTGACTGTATAGATGGAAGGATGGGACCTAAGCATGGAGCTTGGAACTTGGTCCCTAATCCCAGCGGGCTTTAGGGAAGAATGGATGGGACAAGTATCCGGAATCAGGATTGCAACCACAAAGTGGAAGATGATGAAGAGAAGGAAAGGAGTATAAATAGAAGGGAAGACATACGAGAAAAAGGGGAGGCTTTTTCAGGAAGAAAAAGAGCCAATAGTAGATGATAATCAATATTTGTATCCAAACTCAAGGAAATACTATTATAAACTATCCTCGGATTTCGTCCGAGGAGGAATTCTCAGTCTAACTTTTGCAAACAACTCTTTAATTTGTTCCATTGGGCCTAAAGCCCGTCCTTTCCCCGATTGTCTAAACCATCCTTGAAATCTAGATTACAAACCCATCCTCTACAAATTTATTGTAAAGAAAGGTCTTTCAAGCCCATCTCCCTCCAGTCATAGTTTGGGAATTTGAATTGTGTCCTTACAATTGGCGTCGTCTGTGGGAATTTAGTCTTTAAGGAAGTTTAGGACATCATGGTAGGATCAGGACCACAACGCAGCGTGGAGTCCGTGGGCTCCCAGCGTGAGGATCACTCCTTGCATCCTGATCACGGAGAGAACCGAGAAGGAAGTGTACATACTACACACACCATCAGAAGTGCAAGTCATTCGCAAGGAGGAAGCAGAGTTCCTTATGAAAGAAATGCCAGGGCCATGCAGAAGGAGATTGATGGCCTAAAGAGGAGATTGCGTCACGAAAGGCGAAGGGGAACTCCTCCGGTCTCTAACCCCTCTTCGGAAGGATCCGAGGATGACAGTTACGGGCAGAGATCCAGAACTCCCCCAGGTGAATATTTCTCTTCCGAAGAAGACAATCTGCATGGGAGGCATGGCAGAGACTACCCCTCTAGGGGCTTGGGAAATGACGCAATGGGAAGAGCGTTACACCAAATCTCCAAGTCACCCTTCACGCGCAGATTGGAGGAAGGGAGGTTACCTCGGCGCTTCACACAACCGGCCTTCACTATTTACAATGGTCGGACGGATCCTGTGGAGCACGTAAGCCATTTCAGCCAGAGAATGGCAGTGCATTCCAGGAATGAAACTTTGTTATGCAAGATCTTTCCTTCTAGACTGGGGCCCGTGGCCATGAGATGGTTTGACAGCTTAAGGGCAAGCTCCATTGATTCTTTCAAAGGGCAAGCTCCATTGATTCTTTCAAAGAGCTTACTAGAGCATTTGGTTCTCGCTTTATCACGTGCAGTAGAGTTCCTCGTCCATTGGATTCTTTATTATCCATGGCTATGAGGGAAGGGGAAATCCTGAAAACGTATTCGGACAGGTATTGGGAAATGTTCAACGAGATTGACGGAGACTTTGATGATGTAGCAATAAGGACCTTCAAGGTCGGCCTACCAACGGAGCATGACTTGAGGAAGTCCTTAACGAAGAAACCTGTCAGAAGCGTACGTCGACTGATGGATCGCATCGACGAGTACAAAAAGGTTGAGGAAGATCAGCAGCAGAGAAAAGGCAAGGTGAAGGTTATCCCACAAGAAAGGAGGGATTTCAGGTCGGACAGATACAACAACAGTAGGCCTGCACGGGATTTTTCAAGGCAGACTGGTCACATACCCCCACAAGTGGTCAACACCGTCTTCAGGGAGCCGGTGCAACAGCTATTGGAGAAAATAAGGCATGAGCCTTTTTTCAAATGGCCAAATAAAATGGCAGGGGACCCTTTGAGACGCAACCAAAATCTCCATTGCCATTATCACCAGGAGAGGGGTCATACCACCGAGGATTGTCGCACTTTGTGGAATCATTTGGAACAATTGGTTAAGGAGGAAGGCGGGGCAGTTCTGTACCAACCTAATGGACGAGGAAACCAATCGGGAGTAGCAAACCACGACGGCCCTTCGTCGAGACCTCCTCTAGGTACTATCAATGTCATTTTTGCAGCACACGGAAGGACGGCTCGGCTCCTTTCGGGGTAATGTCGATAGCTCGAACATTGGCCGAAGAGTCACGGGATCGCCGAAGAGGATTAAGGCAAGCATCCTACAGTCCTAAGTTTCTGCGAAGAGGACAAGGTGGGGACCATCCAGCCTCATGATGATGCCTTAGTGGTAACCCTCGGGAATAGGGAACTATGATGTAAAAGAGGGTAATGGTTGATCAAGGCAGTGGCGCAGATATCATGTACCCTGACCTATTTAGAGGCTTGAATTTAAGATTTGAAGATCTTATGGCATATGACTCACCCTTGATAAGCTTCGAAGGAAGAGCTGTCGTTCCGAAGGGACAAATTAGACTGCCTGTGCAATCAGGTCCGGAGGTGGTAGACGTAGATTTCATCGTGGTCGATGCTTATTCTCCCTATACGGCTATTATAGCGAGACCTTGGCTGCATGCGTTAGGGCCTGTTTCCTCAACCTTGCATGTCAAAGTCAAATTTCATTCTGGAGACCAGGTGGTGGAGTTACTTGGGAGTCAATCTGTGGCTCGACAGTGTGTCACGGCTACAATTCTGCATCGACCAGAACCAGACTCCTCGGCCTCGGCTAACGGAGAAGCATAGCAATCAAAGTCTCTTGCCGCAGCCAAGGTAGATGAAGTGGTATGTGAAGAATTAGAGAAAATTCTCATAGACAATGACCCTGAGAAGTTCTTTCAGGTTGGAGTTCAATTGCCACAGGAAGAGAAGATAGAGCTGATTTTATTTTTAAGGAAAAATATGGATGTATTTGCTTGGAATGCGTATGAGGCCCCTGGGGTTGATCCGAGCTTCATATGTCATCATTTAAAGGTCAATCCAACTGTAGTACCGAGGAGGCAACCACCTCGGAGGTCCTCCAAAGAACATTCCGAAGCTGTAAAAGAGGAAGTGCTCAAACTCAAGAAGGCAGGTGCTATCAAAGAAGTGTTTTATCCTGAATGGTTAGCCCATACGGTGGTGGTGAAAAAGAAGAATGGGAAATGCAGAGTTTGTGTAGACTTCACAGATTTAAACAAAGCTTGCCCGAAGGACTCATTCCCAATGCCTCGGATTGATCAATTGGTTGACGCTACTGTTGGACATCCTCGGATGAGTTTTCTTGATGCTTTCCAAGGTTATCACCAGATACCTTTAGCCGTTGAGGACCAGGAGAAGACTGCATTCGTCACTCCTACGGGAAATTATCATTATAAGGTAATGCCCTTTGGTTTGAAAAACACAGGGGCTACCTACCAAAGGATGATGACGAGAATGTTTGAGGCACAGCTAGGAAAAACTATTGAGGTATACGTGGACGATATGGTGGTAAAGAGTAAAGAAGTTTCTGCACATCTGGAAGATCTGAGCAACACTTTTCAGAAGCTAAGAGAGTATAAATTGCGGCTCAATGCCTCTAAATGCTCTTTTGGTGTGGGATCGGGCAAGTTTCTAGGATATATGGTGACTCACCGGGGAATTGAAGTGAATCCTGCTCAGGTTAAGGCAATAAACAGCTTACACCCACCTCGGAATCCCAAAGAAGTGCAGAGGCTAACAGGTATGACTGCTGCTCTCAACCGATTTATATCTTGGTCCGCGGATAGATGCAGACCTTTTTTTCAATTATTGAATAAATTGAAGGGTTTTGAATGGACCGAGGAGTGCGCGGTGGCTTTCCAACAGCTTAAAGAATATCTCTCGCGACCGCCAGTTATGTCTCGACCAGAAGTTGATGAAATTATGTTTGCATATATTGCAGTGGCTAACCATGCAGTTAGTTTGGTTCTTATCCGAGATGACAATAATATCCAGAGACTGGTTTATTATGTAAGCAAATATCTGCATGAGGCCGAGCTAAGTTATTTGCCACTGGAGAAAGCTATCTTGGCAGTGGTACATGCTACACGAAGACTTCCCCATTACTTCCAGTCTCATACGGTTGTTGTTCTTACACAACTCCCTCTTAAATCGATTCTGCGAAGTGCAGATTATATGGGAAGAATTGCCAAATGGGGAACTGTCCTAGGAGCTTTCGATATCAAATATATGCCTCGCACCTCTATAAAGGGACAGGTCATCGCGGACCTTGTGGCGGAATTTGTTGAGCCTTCGTTAGAAGACTATCAAGAAGGCATGGGTAAAAAGTCAGTAGGCATGATTTCGTGCGAAGGGCCTCCATTATGGAAAGTCCATGTTGATGGAGCAGCAAATCAGAGGGGATCTGGTATAGGACTAGTTTTGATATCCCCAGAGGGAATTACTTTTGAGAAATCTTTGAGATTAGGATTCTCGGCCACCAACAACGAAGCGAGTATGAGGTCGTCCTCGCGAGGATGAACATGGTTCATAAAATGGGAGGAAAGACGGTGCAAATGTTCTCAGATTCACTGTTGGTGGTAGGCCAAGTAGAAGGGAAGCTAGAAGCAAGGGATTCCAGAATGCGAGAATACCTAACCCAGGTCAGGTATATGCAATCCAAATTTGAGTCTTTTTTACTATTACATGTATCCAGATGTGGCAATACCCATGCCGACTCATTAGTCACGCTCGCAACGTCCTCAGCACAAAGTCTACCATGAGTTGTCCTTGTTGAAGATCTGTTGAAACCCACTGGGACGGATGGTAACTCCACTCAAATTCTTCAAATTAGGACAGGACCAAGTTGGATGGATCAAATAGTAACATTTCTCAGAAATGACATCCTGCCTGGAGAAAAAGCTGAAGCAGATAAAGTTCGCAGGAAAGCCACTCGTTTCTGGCTATCTGAGGACCAGAAATTGTACAAACGTTCCTTTTCGGGACCATATTTGTTATGTATGCACCCCGAGGCAACGGAGCTACTTTTGGAAGAGTTACACGAAGGGATTTGCGGAAGTCACACAGGGGGAAGGTCTTTAGCTCACAGAGCCCTTACTCAGGGCTATTGGTGGCCAAATATGCAGAGGGAGGCGCAAAATTATGCAAAGAAGTGTGACCAATGTCAAAGATTCGCTCCAAATATACATCAACCAGGGGGAGTCCTGAATCCTCTATCTAGCCCTTGGCCTTTTGCTCAATGGGGCTTGGACATTGTTGGACCCTTCCCCAAAGCAACAGGAAACAGACGGTGGCTCCTCGTGGGAACAGATTATTTCACCAAATGGGTTGAAGCCGAGCCATTATTAAATATCAGAAACATGGAAGCAAAAAAGTTTGTATGGAAGAATATCGTTACCAGGTTCGGCATCCCTCATACTCTCATTTTAAATAATGGTTTACAATTTGATAGCAAAGCCTTTCGGAAATACTGCTGTGATCTGGGCATCACGAATAGATATTCCACTCCGGCTTATCCCCAAAAAAATGGGCAAGCCGAGGCTGTCAACAAAGTAAAAGTGAGCGGACTCAAAAAGAGGTTGGGTGACGCCAAGGGGAGGTGGGTGGAAGAACTGCCACATGTCTTGTGGACGTATCGAACTACACCACGAAGATCCACAGGTGAAACACCATTCGCCATGACTTATGGAGCCGAGGCAGTAATACCCTTAGAAACTGGGTTCCCAACCCTGAAGAAAAGCTCCTTCATTCCAGATAGCAATGATGATCTATTAATGAGAAACTTAGACTTAGTTGAGGAACGACGAGAAAACGCTATGGTTCAACTAGCTTATTATCAACATAAGCTCAAGCAGGGGTATGATTCTCATGTGAAACTTCGACCTCTTGGACCTGGTGACTTAGTATTAAGGAAAGTTTTGGGCACGACGAAGAATCCTGCGTGGGGAAAATTGGGACCCAACTGGGAAGGACCTTATCGTATTACTTCGGTCGCAGGAATAGGGGCCTACAATCTGGAAGATTTGGACGAACGTGTTGTACAACGTCCCTGGAATGTAAATAATCTACGAAGGTACTATTACTAAATAAAAGGCACTTCGGCCGTTTTTTGTTGTAAACTACATTACGTTCATTATCTTCGTTCGTCTAAATTGATATTCTTTACTAAGTATTAAACAGAACCTAAGTTACGTCTGGTCCTCGGATCATCTACTTTGGGAAAATTAACATTTCAATTTGTTCATCTAAGTATCAAGCTGAAGCTTGGTATGCCTGGATCCTCGGACCACATTCCTCGTCTAAATTGATATTCTTTACTAAGTGTTAAACAGAACCTCAGTTACGTCTGGTCCTCGGATCATCTACTTTGGAAAAATTAACATTTCAATTTGTCCGTCTAAGTATCAAGCTGAAACTTGGTATGTCTGGATCCTCGGACCACATACCTCGTCTAAATTGATATTCTTTACTAAGTGTTAAACAGAACCTAAGTTACATCTGGTCCTCGGATCATCTACTTTGGGAAAATTAACATTTCAATTTGTTCGTCTAAGTATCGGCGAAGCTTGGTATGCCCGGATCCTCGGACCACATACCTCGTCTAAATTGATATTCTTTACTAAGTGTTAAACAGAACCTAAGTTACGTCTGGTCCTCGGATCATCTACTTTGGGAAAATTAACATTTCAATTTGTTCATCTAAGTATCAAGCTGAAGCTTGGTATGCCTGGATCCTCGGACCACATACCTCGTCTAAATTGATATTCTTTACTAAGTGTTAAACAGAACCTCAGTTACGTCTGGTCCTCGGATCATCTACTTTGGGAAAATTAACATTTCAATTTGTTCGTCTAAGTATCAAGCTGAAGCTTGGTATGTCTGGATCCTCGGATCACATACCTCGTCTAAATTGATATTCTTTACCAAGTGTTAAACAAAACCTTAGTTAGGCCTGGTCCTCAGATCATTTACTTGGGAAGAATTAACATTTCTTTTCTTTTTGTCAAAACATCAAATCTTTGTCAAAAGACCATATGCCTTATTTTTACATAGTTCAACTAGAGATCCAAAATGAAGAATCAATTACTTAAATGCATCACTTAATGCAGTTCCCGGAATAATTAAACCTTCCTGGAGTATCAATTTCAATTCAGGTTATTGCTATTAACTTTAGTAAAGAGCAGAAAGATTGTACTTTTGGAATAATATGATCAAAACAAAGCAAAAAAGTAAGAATCATCTAAACAAGGAAAACAACATTCGTGCTTATATTAGATTCCAATAGTACTTTTGCAATTACACTTAGAAATTACACTTAGAAATAAAATAAAATAAAAATAAAAAAGAGAAAGGCAACAAGCAAAACACTATGGAGAAGCAGTCATTGTTTCAGTTTAATCTTCAGAGGGCCTTTGGGGTCTTGAGGAGATGGAAGCTGAACCGAGGACTCAACGGCAATTCCTTTGCCTTTGGGATCATCTATCAAAGTTATTGGATTAGCTTGATCACCCAACTCATCCTTTGAAGATTCCTGAAGGTCACTTGAGGGCTGTACGTCTTCAAGTGCCTTTTCTTGTGCTGGATCAACTTGTTTAAGAGCATCTTCAGGAAGAGTTAAGTCTTCAGCCAAATCACCTCCCTTATCCTCAGATGATCCCTGGGCAGCTTCTTGGGCAACTTCAGGAATGGTAGAAGCTCGAATTGCAGGAGGATAGTAGACACTCTCTGCTTTCCAAAGAGTGGAAGAGGCATCAACCCCAGCTTGGGAAAGTGCCTCATTCCACACTTGGAGGCAGTAATGCCTACATACCTCGGGAACCTGAGCTTTGAAAGTTTCGGTGACCTCCTTCACACCTATATCATAACCGTCTTGTTCAGCTTGGTCCCTTGAGATCTCGGCCTCTTCTTTTGCTTTCTCAGCATTTTTCTTCTCCTCAAAGGCTTCCTCTTTGCCCTTGATGGCCTTCTCTTTGGCCATCTCAGACTCGTTCAGATCTTTCTTGAGATCCTCAATGAGCCTTCGTGCTGCTGAAAGGTTATCGTCGGCTTGACGGAGCATTAGGCGCTGATCCTCGGCCTGTTTAGTCGTTGTTTTCAGATCAGCCTCTAAGCCTGCCTTATCACTCTCTGCCTTAGCCAACTTTGTTGAGACCTCCTGCAGTTTCTTCTTGTGAAGGTCCGAGATCTTTTGGGCGGTTTCACGCCTGGATTCCTCGGCCCTCAGAGATTTGTAGGAGCTGATGGCAATCTCTTCTGCCCTATGGGCAAATTGAACGGCCTACGAACGAAACATATAAAACTTAGACATATATATATATATGTAATAAAAATAATAACCAAGGTTTTAGAGAAAAAAAACTCACCATTGCAAGCTCCTTCTTCAAAGTCATAAAAACGGTGTGGTCTCTTTTCTTTCTAAGCTCAACCATGTCCTCGGGGAGTAACGGCGCTCCAATGCATACGCGACGCATGCGAGCCTGTCCCTTCATCGGAGTTTTTGATGGACGCGTCCACGGTGATGGCCTCGTCGTCCATGGACATGTCGGGAAGCCATATAGGGGCGCGCACGGCCACCTGTTGTTCGGTTCTTCTTTCCGACCTAGTCTGCATGGTGCGGGCCTGCTTTCCACCCTTTTCCACCTCGGGCTCCTTGGAAAGAGAGCCCTTTCCTGCCTCCACCACTTCCTTCCCTTTTGGCTCATCCCTTTTTCTTTTAAGATCAGCTATGTTGGTGCGTTGAGTTTGGGAGGATGGGGGAGGAGGAGGAAGCCTAGTTTCAGGGCCTTTGTCAGCACCCTTTTCTTGAGTCCGAGGGCGCACCTCTTTAGGAGGTTCTTGGACTCTAGGGCCCTTGTCAGCGCCCTCGAGGACATCCTTTAGGCTGGGCTTAATCTTACGTTGAATGCCCATATTGTCAGGTTCTTGAGTAGTAGCCTTTGAGATTTGTGTAGAGGTGCCGAGGATGGGAGTTGAATCTTCAGGAGAGTAGGGTTGATTAAAAACCTCAAACTCGTCCTCGGAATCTGATACCTCAACTATTTCTTCTTCTTCTTCCTTTACGGTAGGGTGGGAAGACGCAGCTTCACCAGAGATTGATTGTGTGGAGAAAGGGACGGCAGGAATCCAACTGGAACGAATTGTGGTGGTTGGATTGGTTGGGTGACCAAAGTGCCTTGAGGAATGGTAGTCCCCTCCGGTAGCAAGAAACCTTCAACGGCAACGCTAATCCGAGGAAGGCGAGGATCGTGGGCTTTGATCACGCACTTCGGCGCCTGAAAAGCTTTGGATATCGGAGTGTAGCCGAGGATCAGATGAGCCGCTCGGAGTTGGCCGTCAGTATGCACGAAAACCTCAGCTTGTAGGATCCTATCCAACCGTCCGAAATCAACAAGATTAGGATGATGATCTGCGGCGTGTGGATCTGTAGAGTTATCCAAGTAAAAGAGGGTAAGAATAAGTAAAAAGACAAAGGATAATAGTATGTAAAAGAAACTTCACCTAGAGTCCCTTCCCTTGTCGGACAGGGGAGGCCGTCGTGCCAATTTCCTGATACGATCAAGAAGTCGTTTTTTAGGCCCTTATTTGATTCAGGCAGACATTGAATTAACCTAACTTCTGGGTATCTAGATTTTAGGTAATATTCGTCTTTTTTGCTTAGGTAGTGGAGGTTATAAACCCAGTTCACGTCGTGGTGAGTGAGCCCTAGGTTCATCTTCTCATTTAGGGCATCTATGGAACCTAGGATCCTAAAGACATTTGGGGCGCACTGGGTGGGAGCTAATCTAAAAGCCCTAAGATAATCCCTAGTCACGGTTCCCATGGGGATTTTCATTCCCCCTTCGATGAACGCAATCATCGGGATTACAACTTCCCCCGTTTTTCTTTTTGTATAATATTCTTCCTCGTTACAGTACCTAATAGATACATCCGAGGGGATTTTGTACTTAACCTTAAACTGGTCTATTTTTTCGTTTGAATCCACCAGGGACGCAAATCTACCCATCTTTGAAAAAAGGGGGTGTGAAGAAAACTAACAAAGAACTACGCCAAGGATGAAAAATACAGAGAAAAAGAGAAGATGGGAAGGAAAAGAAACAAAAGAAACAAAAAGCTGATAAGGAGGGAAAAGAGTATTGAAGAACTTACTTTCAAAAAAGAAGAAAGCACGGTCACCTCGGACAGGGTACTTGATAGAAAGAGAAAGTATGGGGAGATGGAGAGTGTGGCAGGTACGTTATGAGGTTACTGTAGTGTGAAGAATTTTGAAGAAAATTAGTATTTATATATCAAAAGGTGTTTTGAAGCGGGCGAATTCCCGCCTCAACACAGGAATCGCTCTCGACCGTTGGATATGTGTCACATCATTGAAACGTGGGAGACATAGAGGCGCCAATAATTAATTCGGGGGCGTTTCGCATACCGAAGCATCGGGAACACGCGACGGGTAATTCAGAAGTTATTTTCGTCAACAATATTGCCAAGATTCTGCAGGGTAAAAAGGTCTTTTAAAGTCGAGATCCTATTTTCCTCCTGAGGTGAAAAAATAAAGAATCTCGAGGGGCTATTGTAGGGGTATTGGGCCCAGTAATTTATGAAGGATGGCCCAACGAAGTCTTTTGGGTTGGAAACCCAAATCCGAAGACATCAAAATGATCGTGGAGTATCTAAATGTCCAAATACGTCCGAGGAGTAGATTTGTCCTCGGATTGTTAAGCTGAGGACATAGGAAGAGAAGTTTAGTGTCCCTGGGTTATATTATAAAGAAACCTACGACTATGGGAATACACAGTACACGTGGAGGACAATAGAAAGAGCGGTGGAATGTCTAAAGTAAAGCTGCTACCACCGCCCATACATTAAAAGCTCTGTAATTGATACGCTGACTGTATAGATGGAAGGATGGGACCTGAGCATAGAGCTTGGAACTTGGTCCCTAATCCCAGCGGGCTTTAGGGAAGAATGGATGGGACAAGTATCCGGAATCAGGATTGCAACCATAAAGTGGAAGATGATGAAGAGAAGGAAAGGAGTATAAATAGAAGGGAAGACATACGAGAAAAAGGGGAGGCTTTTTCAGGAAGAAAAAGAGCCAATAGTAGATGATAATCAATATTTGTATCCAAACTCAAGGAAATACTATTATAAACTATCCTCGGATTTCGTCCGAGGAGGAATTCTCAGTCTGACTTTTGCAAACAACTCTTTAATTTGTTCCATTGGGCCTAAAGCCCGTCCTTTCCCTGATTGTCTAAACCATCCTTGAAATCTAGATTACAAACCCATCCTCTACAAATTTATTGTAAAGAAAGGTCTTTCAAGCTCATCTCCCTCCAGTCATAGTTTGGGAATTTGAATTGTGTCCTTACAAGTATTTATTATAGTTGTGTTTAATTTGTATATGGAACCATTTATTCTATTATTTAAAGAGAATATTATTTATTAATGATTCTAATATTCTTTATTAATTAAAACCTTTTTAAATGTTATTCCATATTTAAATCATCTATTAATTAAAATCTTAGTAAATCGTATACAATTATAATAAATATTTAATGCCTTAGTGTTGGCGTGTGAGTGTAGTCTCTTATCTCATCTCCCTTCCCCTATATGTGTGTGTGTCTTTCTCAAAAAAAAAATAATAATAAATGCTTAATAATATATTATATAACTCCATCAATCACAACCATAAATGTCTCTTTTTTTGGCCTAGTGGTTGCGTCAAGTGGTATCTTTTTTCCACCACAAATCCTTATATTCTCAGTAAGTAAAATAGTTCATTTGTAAAAATATTGTGGACATATCATTTCTCTTAGATAAAACTCTATTATATAAATTTCAAGAAATTTAAAATTCTACTCCTATTAGAATTTTATTACCAAAAGTTTTAAATTTTATTTTGATTATTTTGATCTTCTTATTATAATTTTGTATTCTAATTATAAAAAAATTGAACAAATTTGTGTCACACATATTGCTTTTATAAATACAACAACAAACAAAGTTTTTGTCCCAAAATATTGAGATCAACTATGAATCATTACCAAATTAGTTAATTGACCACGTATATTATTTTCCTGCATTCTATTTCTACCCCTATCTAATTAAAGTCATGCTCTATACTACTTCCTTAATTTTTTTTTTTTTTTTTTTTTTTGAGAAGGTACTACTTCCTTAATTGATATGTCCTTCTTCATTACTTCTGCTAATGTGATTTTTTGTTTTTCCTCTACATTTTTTTTGGTTCTCTCAACCATTGCTTTTATAAATATTTTTATTATTTTCTGTAAACATTTTTTTTTTGAGAGGCCTCTTTTATTCTTTCATTTTTTTTTTTTTTTTATTGAATTGTTCTCATCAACTCACTTTGTTTTAATAGAGGACTCTTTTAAGCTTTTTTTTTTTTTAATTGAATTGTTCTATCAATGTAACGGTTTTAGTTTTTGAAAACATCCCTTTTCTATTATATATATTTCATACTTTTAGCCTCCTTTTTAGCTTATTATTCAGAAATCCGAAACCTTTAGCTAAAATACATATTTCAATTATAAATCCCAAACGAAACTCTAGCTTTAAGCCTATAACTAATATTTATATTCCAATTATTGTTTACAAAAGAATCAGTCCACATATTTCATTTGATTTGAAACATAGTAAAAAGGTACCAAATACAGTCCATAATTTTTTTTTTATATGGGTGAATAATAATATATTTAGATATTCCATTTAGTGGGTGATGGTTAGCTCAACTAGTAAAGTCTGTTATGGTTGAATAAGAAATTGGGAATTCGATTCTTATCTACACTAAAAACCTATTAATGTTTTTATCATCAGGAGCGACTACCTTAGGTTAAAACACTCTAAAAAATAAAAATTAAAAAAGATATTCCATTTAACTCCGAACATAGATATAGTACAAGAGTTTAGAGGACACCACCTTTATAAGTTTCACTTCTTTCATCTATTAGGGAAGTCAAAAAAAAAAAGGACCAAAAATGGTTAAGGGAGCTATCACTGCATCAAATGGAGAGGTGTTTTTTATTTTTTATTTTTTGAGAAAAATCATCTAGATATTATTAAGAAGCTAGTAAATCAACAGCAACAAAGTTATCTATATAAGATGGAACAAACTCCATCCAAACTAAAACTAAAAAAGACCGTCTTGCTCTCTGGGTTAAAAAATGAGCAACAGCATTACCTTGCCTCACAAGATGAGAGAGAGAATAACTCCACATGGAAGTTGTCTCTAAGTAAATGACCAAAAGAAGATGAAAACATATCTCCACCCCTTATAGAGCCTTGACAACAATCTCAAAGTCACCTTCAAAACATGAGTGATTAAGACCTATCTCCTTCACAAACTACACAACTCGTATTGCAGCTAACATATCCAGAATCTCAACTGATGAAGGTTTTTTAATTTTTTCCCGATAGAGCCGCCATAACCTCACTTGATGAGTTCCGAACCACAACCCCAATCCCAGCTTCGTCTCACTCTTCAAACCCAAGTAAATGACCAAAAGGGGATTTAAGTCTTAATTCTCCACCAGGTAATACAATTGATTTACAAAGCAGTAATAAATATTTAAATTAAAAATTAGAGATCAATTATAAAGTTGCAAAAAAAGTCATCAATGTATTGTTGAAAAAATTCTTGCATATGCTCATACTAGGCTAATAAGCTTTATGAGCCCTCCCTACAAAATTTGTGATTGATGTTCAAAGAAATTCAAGTAGATTTTTATCTTATTTTGATTCTACCCCATTGCCCAGACACCACAAGAAGTGCTAGAACCACTAGGTTATCCCTCTAAACCCTAGTGGTTGATCTTTAAATATATCCAAGTTACACACCTGTCTATTACATGTCTTCATAATTCGGAAATGGCATCAATAGTAACATGTTAAATTGTTAACGTTCCTATATTACTACTACAATTTTCTTGGTCTCTTTAGACAATATGCCATGGATTCCTTTTAATCAAACGAACCATTTCTTGGCTTCTTGCAATTCCATGAATACCTTTATAGCCTCCTCAGGCTCGTTCTAATCAAATCCACCATGCAGAACCTTTTTTCCTTCCCAATATTGACTCTCAAATAAAGCAATTGCCTTTCAAGCCAAAGGAGCAATTATTTCCACAGCTCTTCGATGACTTGGAATCTGCAAAAGGATTGGGTCTTTCATTTTACACTTTCGTACCATTTGCTGATGATAATCACAGTTGATTGCACGGCTATACTAGGCAATGTATATACTATCAGAATAACATGATGTGGCGGCCAAAAACCTTTCTAATGCTTAAGTTAGAAAATAAAGGATGATGGAGCTTTGGTAACAGATGTGCCTTGGATAAGAATCCTACGATTGGCATTTTATTGTTTCATTTTCCTGTACTCCTTGAGTTGACTGAGCTGTAGAGTAGCAACACTGTTATAGCTTTAACCCTTCCTACCCTGTACAGGCGCATTCCACTATGTATGGTTCTGCCGATCTGCCCTCTATACCATATTCACCAATAAAGCTACAAGAACTAACAACGAATGTGAACTTGTAAAGAAATCGAAGCACCACAATCACCAACAAATAATCCCCTGTCAAACCTCCTCTAAGATTCAAGTCCTTATTTCTGAACACGTTGCTTTTTGTAAAACTTGGACCAGCACAATCTGGAGATGACGAATATGGAGGAAAAATGCAAGAAAGCTCAAGAGCTGAGTTAACAAGCTGCGTTGGATTGTCTGTGCATTTTCACTTGCAAGAGTTGCATTAGTAAAAGACATCTGGTGCACTAAACTTAAAATTTACACGATTTCAAATGATACATTAGAAATTATCTAGTGCTTTTGTACCAAAAACTGGTAAAAAAATGATACAACGTTCTGAAGTCAAGTCAAAACTGCCGCATCTCTTAAAAGAGGATGTAACCATCGATCTTACAATGAGAACCCCCAAAAGATTCTTTTAAAACTTCTCTCCTGCAGGCCACTGTACCTCCAATGCATATCGTAAGTCTCCCACCTCAAAACTATATAAGCCACTCTGTGCAGATTTTTCTTTAGGGGTGGGATAAGTCTTCAATTTTCAATTGAGAATGTTTAGGTTATTGGAGATACTCCAAATAAATCTCAGTGAGAAACATTCGTGTATATAAATCCTTGTGGTCAGGCTTTACACATGCAAGGAGTCAGGGGGTTCTCCCAGAGGTCATAGTTAGGAAAGGTCTCTTCCGGCAATCCAGTCCGTGTCTGATGGGTAACAACCACATCTTCTACAAAGTTGGCCCATCCCATGTAAGGGTCTCCAAAAGATTTAGACATAAGCCCCTTGTCCGGTTTTATAGATTTTTGACTGTGACCCATGTACCTGCGTGCCCCAATTATCAGTTTAGCAAAGTTGCCTCCATGGGTCATCACAAATACATCAGACTTCAAGCAGACCAAGAAGTCTAGGGCTGCTAAGCTTGTAACATGCTTCCTGAAACCAGCCAACTCCTCCTTAGTCGCCAACTCCTCCTTTGTAACCTGTCATAAACACTCAAAATGAATAATGAATTAAGTAAAGGAAATAAAAAAACGGACAATTTAAAAATCTTCCCTCACTCAACCCAATCAATTTCTTACCAAGCCAACAGAAACAAAAAGTTGTTTAGCTACTATGACATATAATTTCTTAGAAGTTCTCAACTTTTAAATTCTTCATGATCCAAGACTTATTGCATATGTGATACTTTCAAAGTTTTTTTTTTCTCCCTAAATGCCATCCATGAGAGGGGGAAGAGAGGGAATGAAGAGTGGAGTGAGGAGATTATTCCAAACAACTGCTACTTTACCAGGTTTGGGAACATGTTCCTGAGGGGCGCCATTCTGTTATGTCCACCATAGACCTGCCCCGAAGCTACATAAATTTGAGTTTCCTTAGGATAGCCCATTGCCCGGAGAAGCACAGCCACTTCTGCAGGCTCAAGAGGACATCGTCCTTCCTTCCGCTTCTGCAGGGCCAATTGCCAGAGATGGGAACCATTCTGCATATCAAATCACCACAAGATGAGAAACATTTGGTAAATTATTTCTATTAACTTCTCTCCCAGAAGCCAATCAAATTGTCATCATTCCAGGTCACCTTATAACGTCTAGGCCATTCCTTCTTTCTATATTCTGCCATTTTGGCTTTCTCCTCCCTTGTTCCCACGAAATCACAGAATGATAGGCCAACCATCCCTTTTTCAAACCGAAGATGAAGAGCCCTATTATTTAAGGTAAATTGTTAGTACAGTTGGGTACTAGCAAGACCCAGAATATTGTTCAAAAACCTTCACAACCAATTTCACATACATGTAAGGATTTGAACTGCCTGTACGGTTTCTCATCCTTGATGCCAGTGAATCAGCCATCTGCTCAATCTCAGGAAGAAATTTCAGAGCATGATAATTCACCCTGCACCTTAGCCTGTTGATTTCTTGAGGAACATTGTCATACCTGAACCCAGATCATTGCATGTGACAATCATTACATTTTTTTGGATAAATCCAGAACTGCGACTGCAGTAAAACATACACAAAAAACACTCATGACTTACCCAAGCCGATCGACAAAAGGTTTAAGTGCCATTATCTTCTTCTCCTTGATTCGGGGCAGAACATTATCAATGTAAAATTGTGCTGGTGCATACTTAGGAATGTTTTTTACTGTCCGTCTATATAACATAACACAATTTTGCAATCAAAACAAGTCATAAGCAATTGGCATAAATGAAACATCAAGATAACATTTAGTTCATTCATAAATGTTGACCTTAAAATTCATAAGGTCAATCCAGGCATTTTGTATTCAGTAAAACCTTAAATAAACTATCTTGCAGTCCTATCTGAAAAAGTTTTCAATTCCCTCTATGGTCACTAGCAAAAGCAACAACAATTTCAAATTTATTTTTCAATTTGTACAAAAATCCAAATGAACAATTTCATCCAAAGATATAAATTATAAATTTAGTGCAAAAATATATTTGACTGATAACCATATTTTGTCAAGCGTAAAAGATCAAAGAAAACAATTTATAAATCCTGCAGAGGAAGAATATATGTTTTATTCGGGTTATTGTATTTGTTAATGGCTCTAAATCAGAATCATAGGAAGCAACCAAACCTTATACTTGTGAAAAGCTCTGATTTGTCAGTAAACCAATCAGGGATATCCCGGACGATTCGCACATCATGCTTCAGGTAGTCAATGAAATGATCTACATCAAAGATGTCTTCAAATTTCCTGCAGAAATTTAAAAAGAAAAGTAAAGATAGGTGTTCCTGAAAAAACACATTACCATGCAGTGCTCAATGACGTGATGGTATCCATTGACCAATTGTTTTTTAGGTGGGAATTTGCTCAATTTAGCTCTGAGAGACAATACTAATCATCATAATAGAACAATGGAAATAAAAGAATTTGGACATGATGATTGAGCAGAACTTCATAACATCAATAAAGGGGTTTTTTTTTTTTTTTGATAAGTAACATCGATAAAGGTTAGCCAACTGAAATCAAATTATAAGTGGAGTTCCTCTAGAAGATGCATTGAAATTTCATATGGTAAAATTTCTTTTGAGTTACATAAAATTCAAGTGAAGACTATGATCTGTACTGAGTGAATGAATTAAAAGTCTCACAGAATTAAGCAATCTAATCTTCCAACGCACTTATCTGTGAAGTTCTAAAGATGTGATGGTGGAACAGGTGGTTGTGGCAGCATAATGGCCAGTGAGAGTGGTTGTGGTGGGTGCAATGGAAACAGTTCTGCTGGGGAGTTTATTTTAAAGGCTTTAGAGAAAGAAAGAAAAAAAGGGGTCACATAAGCACTGGCACTAATGATATTGGAAGCAGAAGGCAGCATTTGGTAGTGGTGTTCGTGTATATAATTGTGATGGTAGTCTGACTGGCAGCCATGAGGGCTATAGATGATAGTAGTGTAACTTCTACTGGAGTAGGATTTCAACTGCTGGTGTGGTGATAGCAGTTGTAGGTGGAGTGGTGAGGATAATAGAGGTGCATTTGTCATGTAGTAAACTGGAAATAAATGAACTACTTCCTAGTGAGGAATCAAAGGAGTAGGAACCCTTGAATTCAAACATGGAACCAGGAGTTCCCTTTGATTCCAAAAAGAATTGCATAAATGCAGTTGTTATTTTCTACCAAAAATGGAAGAAATGGAATTTGGGGACCGAATTATACTTTAGATCATGAATTCCTCTCCATCCAACTATGCAGGAGACTCAAATAGATATTTATTTTAATTTAGCATTATTTAATTTTGCTAACCGTGTGTTTGGTCAAAGGTATTTTAATTTTAGGTCATAGTATTTAATTAGGTATTAGTCTTGTAATTTCTAGAAGCAAGGTTATTTTTGTAATGATGCAATTAGGGTTTCTTACACCAGTTAAAATTAGGGTTCAATATTCCAATGTAAGCAAAGTATATAGGAAGAACTGCAATCAGGGTTGCCTGAATCACCTCTCAAGTTCAATTCTCATCGCTGAGTGACAACCCATCATGAGAACCAGTCAGGTCATACAGGGCCATTACTGTCATGTCATCACTTGGGAGGCTGACACTTATAGATATTTGAACAGAACCTTTGAAAACCCATATTGGTAGAACACAACCAGAACGATGCAACAGAAAAGTTAAAAAGCAGGAAAATAAAGGATAGGAACCTAGGAGTCAACCCCTAGGCCTACTTGAAGTCAGCACCAAGCATAAAAAACCACTAGAGTCACCACCAAGCTATGGGACAATTTAAATAGAGACTTTATTCATCAAAATAATCTCCCTTTGATAGGAGCACATACTTTGCTTATGTAGGAATACTAAACTATAATTCTAAATGGCTTATTGAAGTAAAAATACTAATAACTAATTAAATACTAGGACCTAAAAATAAAATACAATTGACCAAAAATACAAACTTGCAAAATTGAATAATAATAAATTGAAATATATATCTATTTGAATCTCTCACATCAAAAGCAATTAAATTTATTAGCTGTTTTGGGAAAGGTTTTAAATACTACATGATTACAACATAATTTCTTACGATTTTAATGTCTATGAATGAGAAAAAGATAACTCTTGAGAGGCAAAATGATACATATGCATCATTTTAGTCAGACAGATGTCTCACAAGGTTTTCTAAAATGTTAAACTTCAAAAAACTTAAAAGATAAAATAGTAAAGTCTGAAACATAGAAGCAAGGGATTTCCAAGAATATATGGCGACATAGATAATGATATCAGCCAAAGTACAGATCAGGGTTTGTAGAGAGTCAATGTTAAGACTACCCTTGGTGTTTTCTTTACTTTATTGAAAAATACATATTTCTTGCTATTGTCAGAGGTGTAATCCTGAAAAACGTGATATTACAATCACAAAAGTTCTCTAATGACAAAATCATTGTTCACTTTTTATACCATATAAAAGAAAAATTTGAAGCAGAAATTTTTGAGTTTCAATTCTCATGACATATATCAGAAACAGGGACCATTACTATCAGGATTATACACTCCAATTATTTATCTATACTTATTATGTGACTAGGTGAGTATTTTAGATATAGAAATGTATAACAGCATCAATCAAGATTTCTCACGTTTGGTCTTTCCAAATCTGGTCTTGCTTCAACACTGGCAAAATTAAGGTAGCATTCATTATTTTAGCCACTGCAACTGCATTGCATATCTGCACACAAGAAAGATTCACCATGAGTAAATTGTTAGAAAGCTACCAGTCATTTAAATACAAATATACGGCAAAGCTTTACAGAAATTAATGAAAACTGAACAGATACAAATTTTAAATTTACATGGGAAACATAATATCAAACTACACCATGACTCACAATCAACCAGCAGAAAAGTTTAACCCTGCTTCCATAACTACACTTAGGTTTAATAACTGTAATCCACTGTGCATGACCTTATTTAGAAAAAGATCATTGTGGTCATTAATTATAGATTAGCACAACACACACAAGTCAATATAGCTCAATGGGCCACACAAAAGAAAACCAAAGATTTTAAGAATGTCCTGATTAATTTCCAAAGATATCATGTCACCATAGTAATAGCATGAAACTTCTATTTTCAAGCAAAAAAGCATGAAAGTTCTATCATGTAAATGACAATGGCGAAGTTTTTTTAAATGCCATTGAGGCAAGTCACAAGTATCAAATATTTAGAATCTGTTAAATGCAACAAAGTTCAATCACTATGAAGACAACACTTTCCCTTTCCTTCTTCTCATCATGTATTATGGTTGTATTTTTTTATTTTTTTGGGAAAAACTAACATTATGATTTTCCTTTATATTTAATCATTGAACCTCTACAACCTATTTTTGTATGTGATTCTTTAAAAATTTATTTGAAGTTTGTGGTCCACATGCATGATTTCAGAACCTGATAGCTTTCTTACATATCAATTCCCAAAAATAATAAAAAGGGCACTCATAAACTTTAAATTACAGCCCCACATCCCTAAGAAAATCTAGTTTGATCAAATATATAATGTGCAATGAAGCTAAGCTAGGCAATAAATCATAGCGCTGGTCTAATAAGAGGATAAACATATTAGAAATGGTGTACTTCAATCATCAATTTTTTGCAACCCATATCTAGTTGTTCCATTTCTGTTAGTTAAGTTATATCCTTAGATAATTGCCCCTCAAATCTTCACCATGAAGGTAAAATCTTCCTCTATATATAACCATTTGAACCTCTAAAATCCACTGTTTTATGTTATTCTTTAAAAATTGTTTGGATGTTGCGGTCCACATACATTATTTTTTAATATTATAGCTTTTTTACATGTCAATTCCCAAAATAATAAGAAACACATTCATAAAATTTAAATTACAGCTCTACATTACTTAGAAAATCTAGTTTGATCAAATATATAATGTGCTACAAAGCAAGGCACAATAAATTATAGTAGTGTGAGTCTAAAAGATAAACACGACAGAAATGGTGTTTCAATAATCAATTTTACGCATCAAAACTAGTTGCTACATTTCCATTAGTTAAGTTATATCCTTACACAATTACTCCCTCAAATTTGCCAATAAGCAGTAGCTCAACTAGCACCTCCTACCCTTATAAGATCTAGGTAGCAGGTGAGATTGTGGGTTCAAGACCCACTGAAGTATAATGTTAAATTAATCACATGCATATACTGTACCACACTCATCTTTTCACCCATTTCATTCACTTCAACTTTTCTTAACACAAATACATTGAAGAACCGTGATATATGCAGCAAAATATAAAGAGAGGAGCATGGGAGGAAGAAGGGAATAATAAATATGTATAGATTGAAAACAATACAAAGGAAAAAAAAAGGGGGGGGGAATTTCTTGATCAGATTACAATTTTGCAGAAAAGAAGTCATACAGCAATTCTTTGTTGATTCAGACCACCCTCAGCATGGATGAATATATAGCCATTTGTTTTGTTTTCAGTAGGAAGATCTGCAAATAGGCAAGAAAGTTGCTAGAATAAAAAGAAACACATATAAACAGCAAAAGAGAAGCTAAACTTGAAATTAGCAATCAAGAATGTTGCAATAACCATATCAGAAGAAGGTAAGAAGAATAGAATAGCATAACAGATCTTTTTTTACATAAACAAGATAGGCACAATCTTAGTTAAAATGCAAATTTTAATTTTAACACATCTTTTAACTCCATCATACAACTTTAAGGCACGCAATATCAGAAATGTCTTCATAATAGATTTGAGTGTATAGGGCAACAAATATATGGCCCAGGCCAGGTCTCCTGTGTGACATAAAGAAAAAAATTACACATATATAGTTATAGATCAACCCAGAGAAGTTCTCCAAGGGGGTAAAAACAATAACAAAAATAAAAAAGAATCCAAAAGAACAAGGCGTTATGGCAGTTGGGGAATTCCAGTAATGCACTAAGTGCTAGATTCTGTTCCAAATATCCCACAGCCCCCAGAACACTAAATAGCAATCCACCCTAATTATGACCAATTTCACCCAAAGCATATTGACTATACTAGTTAGATGTGAGATGAATGGATTAAAGATCTCACAGTAGATAGAAAAATGGAAAATTAGAAGTCAACTTCCTGAATGACACTATCCTTACTTCAGTTCCACAAATACAAACTCTTCCACATAGCCCTAGAAGTATAAACTGAAAAATTATAATTATGTGTGTGGGTGTGGGTGCGCGTGCGCGTTCGCGCGAATTATTCAACAAACCCAAAATTTACCTGATATTCCACCATCACGGCGCTCAGCACAAGGCTTCCAAGATGTGGTTGTTGAGTAAGGATTCTCCCAGAGTGAGGGACCTTCCTTGACCTAAAAATAAAAGATAAGATAAATGTTTGGCAAAGATACCAAGAATATATGTGATCAAAGAGGAAAGAAATAACCAAAAGAAGATCCTTTGAGAACTTACAAGTGGGCAGTGAAGAACAATGCCATCTTTTTTACACAAATAAGGGGCATTCTGCAATAAATTGAAACCAAAGTTAGTTATGCAGATTATGAAGACAAGAATATATTTGAGACTATCAACACTAAAAAATTTCTATACATGCCAGATGGTAGATACACAACCCTGCCCGCGAGAACTGTGGATCAGGTAATCCCAAGAGTTGAACAGGAGACCTCACGGGCATGGAGGGGTTTCCATGAGGCCAACCAATTGAGCTACCTTGTGCGGGCAACCTTTTCTTTTATAATAAATTCATGCATCTACGGAAGTCAGACCATACAGTAAACAGAACCATAAAGAAACTAAAACTACAAAGATAGTCAAAACCCGATCAGCAACAACGTTTTACCACAAATACAATACATCTCATTGAAGATGCACCAAAGCACATAACCCTAAACAATAAAATGTCAATGTATATAATCATTTTTCCAGCTCCATCCACATACAGCTAATTTTCAAGATCAATCCAAATTTCACCAAAGCACCCTTAAATTCATACAATAAAGAGAAGTGCAGGTGCTACATCTACAACAATGTCACAACAATTTCACAACAAATCTCAGGTGGCAATCTATTATTGGTTCTTATCTGGACCCACCACTAACATCATTTTTTTTTACCTACCGCTCTCAGTTTCCCACCTAGAATTTGTTGTGAAAATGTGTGTCCCTGGCATTTAACTACAATAAATGTTAATAAAAGCAAAATACAAAGCTTGATACAGATTAGCGTCCTAATCTCCTAAGATCAAATCAGTCAAAATTGAACTGTTTTCTGAATGTTTGAAAACAAAGCGTTCATAACAGTATTAATTTAAACTAAACAGTGCCTAATTTAGTAGGTTTTTTCAAATTCCAACCAAAATCCAAATGCTCATTTCGTTTCCACATTTTCTGAGCAACCAAACACAGGCACAAGTAGAGGGAAAAATAAAAACAGAAAATTCACAGAAACGCAAACCAAATCCCCCAAAATGCACACAACCAGAAATGACATGAAACGAGAGCACTAACCCAATGGTTGACGATCGAGAAAGCGGAAATCAGGCCAGCGAGGACGAGAACGACAAGCAAGAAAAGCGAGATCCTGGAGTTGCAGGGAGAAACCCTAGAATCGTCGCCGAAGAAGGGGCACCAGGAATGGAAACTGTACCAAGAGAACGGACGGTCGCGATCTTTGGAGGAATGTCGATCGCGATCCTCGTCGTCGTCGGGATAGTTCTCCGGAATCAGAGGGGAAGAGTCACCGTCGCGCTTCATCGGCGACGAAGTGGCTCGAGGCCCGATCGAGCTTGAGTGCCTGAGCTCGATCATGGCTCGCCTCGGACTGAAATCCAGCTTTCTCTCTCGCTCTCTGTGTATGTGTATTTTGGGTTTTGGCTTCTTCTTTTCTTTTTTTTCCGCTTCTTTCTTTCTTTTTGGGTTTCGGATTTTTTTTTTTTTTTTCTTGGTTTGGATTGGTTTGGGTTTTGTGTAATTGTAGTTGTGGGTTATTTGTGTACTTGGTAGTCTGTGAGTGGTGGAAGGTTCTTTTTTCTCGTTACACGGAGTCCATGTGAGTTCAGATCGAGTTCTGCTGCATCGTTCGTACAAGATAAAGACTAGATAAGTAGATAGATATGAAGTCTTGTTATTTATATCTCAATGTCATTTTGGTCATTTACAATGGCAATACTCCTAAATCCTATCTATTTATTCTATTTTTTTTTTAATTATGAAAAATTGAAAATAAACTGTCAAAAAAGTTATTCGCCAAGTATGAAAGTTTATGAATAACTTGGACCTGACTCCAAAAAAAAAAAAACACTTATTTTCCTACCCAAAAAAAATGTTTGTTTATGTTCGTTCAGCAAACAATTCAAGCCCAAGCCAAGTTTAGGCATGACTACTAGATCTACTAAAGTCAAACATAATAACGTGTTTGTGAACAAGCTCATAAACTTGCACGCTCAATTTAATTATGAACATGTTCTATCTAAACTCTCCAGCACTTTGTGCATGGAAAGGTATCAATTAAGTTACAAGATTCTTGAATTAATAATAAATTGTGTAAGTTTGTAAATAGGATCATATCATATTAAATTAGTATTTATAGTTTATTGATAATATAGAGTCCATTTATAGTAAAAATTAGGTGTGTGCATCAATCAAGGTCAATGCAAGACCTTCCTCAAAAAAAAAAAAAAGGTCAGTGCAAGACAGTACAAGGCCTAAGGCAAGATTTTAAAGAGTCTTTTTATATTTAAATATCACTTAAATAATATTTAGTTTATTTATATTTTTTTTTTCATTCCAAATATGTTATGAATTTTAACTTTTTAATATGATTGATTCACCAATAGTGAGTTAGTGGTTCTAGAATTTTTACTATATAGGTTTTACAAACTAACATATCACTAATAAAAAAAAAGTTTTTTATGAATTCATTTATTATATTGTTCAAGTGACACTAATTGTATTCTTTTATATATATATATATATATATATATATATATATATATATATAATATAGAAATCATACTCTAACCTAATCTAAGTGTATATGTGTGTGAAGCTCTCTCCTAAAAACTTAAATCTCAGCAATTGCCTCCCATACCTCACAAACACTTATACTTGTAGAGTGATAATCGCACCAATGATGTGCAATGGTTCTAATTATATTCTTGCTATATTACTTAGTAAGATTTTTGGTCATAAATGTGTAGTAACTAGGTTGAATTTTTTTTTTTTTTGAGAAAATTATAAAATTACTACTAATTTTATTACAAAAAGCTTACAATTTATGTGTTAATGATATGACAGTTAATGATATGACACTTCAATAAAAGAATAAATCAGTATTGAATTACTTATTGGTTTGGTTACATATCCAATTTATAAGACTCATGGCTGGCTGAATGGGTGAGCAAGAGATGCAGTAGCCTAAGGCCCCAAGTAAAAAAATAAAAAACCTCCAAATTTTAACCAATAGGGTTATTTATAATCAATAAATAAAATAATTTTTTTTACCAGGTGTAGAAAAAATAAAAAATTAAAAAAAACGCAACGTCCACAATATTTTTCACAACACTCTTACAACTAATGCCAAGAAAAAATAATGTAGGTTGTTGCAACATGTTATTAATGGCAAAAAAATAATTATAGTGATATTTTCAAATAGAAAACAAAAAGTAACTTAAAACCTAGGATATATTGTAAAAAATATTGTGAATGTTGCACTTGTAAAAAAAATAAGAATTATAATAACAATTGAGTTAGCAAATTTTTACTAGTTCTCATCTAAGTATACCACTAACACCACTTTTTTACTTACCACTATCAATCTGCCATATCAATAAGTATGAAAAGTTGTCAACTTTTTTGTCTATAAAATTTTGAAAAAATAAAAAATTCTGTGTAGTTCATGTTAATTAGTAGTAATTTTGTATCTAAAACAAGATAATCAATTTTTGTCTTAGGCCCCTAAATGCATCAAGCTGCCACTGATAAGACTTATGTAGTAAACATGTAGTATTACTAATAAAACTCTAATTTCTTTTAGGCCTTCTTAAGAGCGAGGAGAAAGTATATGTGGGATACATCAATTTAATAAGATAGGAGTGACACGTGTCATACCTCGAGACCGATGAATCCAGTGCAGTTTCAAGGAGACCATATCCTCGAACAGTGATGCTTGAGAGGCGAGTCATGACCACGTCAATGGCACATCACCAAAGGAGGTCATACTGTAGAGGAAGAACTTCAGAGAGAAGTAATTCTTAGGTACTCCCGAAGTATAGAGAATGGTGTTCTCTTTTTTCACATTCATGGTGGGGTCCGCTCATTAAATTCATAGTGAGATCCACCATGAATGTGAAAGGAGGGAGCACTATTTCTCCGTACTCCAGGAGTACCTAAGAATTTTCCCTTCAGATAGGAGGTTAGCTCTAACGTGACTAGAGGGATAGTAGCTGTCACCACATTTAATGTACCCCATCAAACCCCCTGGCTGCATTTTTGTGGAGAAGACTCTGGGATAATGCTGTCTTGGTTGCCGCAACTTGTAAAAAATTTGGGAGGGCATCTGATGGGACAAGCACTCGAGTAGTAGCCTACATAACCGACAAATGGAGGGCTAACATCAAGGGAAATGGGTTATATAATGGAAGAGATCCTCCAGGAATAGGGAGTCATCAAAGAATCTGTAAAGAAAATACTGTAGCAACAAGAACTAAAATTGTATCAAAATCTAAAAGAAATATACTCAAGGACTACTCTCCTCGGATTTTGCCAAGGAATGATTTCTTTGCATAAAGCTTGTTTTTCTTTGCTTTCTTACTATCTTTAGTCCACTGTGCGCATTGCTCAATCCATTGAAACCTAATTTTTAAACTCACTCTCTACAAATTCATTGTGTTGGGCTCTTTGAGTCCTAATCCAGTTACTTCTTGAGCTTAGGATCCAAACCGCGCCCCTACAGTATATATAGCATTACTCACATATTTCTTTTAGTTTTAAGATTATATATATATATATATATATATATATATATATATATATATATATATATACATTGCCCCTATATTTGTGGGCCTCTCTATATTAGGAGGTCTAGGTCATGGCCTAAATGACCTAGGCCTAAGGCCAGCCCTGACATCAATTCCACCAACCTAACGCCTCATGTTGGAATTTTATTTTAAATGTTAGGTCAGATTGGAATCAAGTTAATAATTTTTCAACCCCTCTAACCCAACACAATCCATTATATATTATCATAATTCAAATTTTTGTAGCTTGATTGATTTTGGTATTTTTAAGAATTATTTTTGATAAATTTGGAAATTTGGAATATAATTTAAGCACATCATACGAATTATAACAATTTATTGAAAAATAAATAAATAAATAATGAAAATCCAATTTTTTATAAGGCATAAAACATGTATGCATATCCCAACCACTCAACCTAAACCCCTGATGGTTGGATTAGATTGATTTCTACATATGCGATAAGTTAGGTTGGGTTGAGAATTTCTTAACTTGACAAGGTAGGATTGAGTAAAAAATAAAAAAGAAATACTCCACACTTCTAGTAAAAATTCATAGATTTGTGAAGGTTTAAGAAATTTCAAATCATGGTTTTACTATACATGGAAACAAAAATATAAGTTAATCAAGTAGCTTGTGAATAAGCTTGGACTTGTTTGATAAGAAAATGAACCAAGCTTGAGCATGTAATATTATTTAGTGATAAGCTTTTATTTGAAATAAAATTACATGAACAAGACTAAACTTTTAATACTCGGATTTGCTTGGCTCCTTCACAGTCCTAATTGATTTAATTAGTGAGTCACCCATTGGACTGTAAAGGTATTAAAAAGTTGAGTTAATTGGAATCCACCCATTCATAATATTTTTACAACAAATCATAAGCAGTAAATGAAAAGATTATTATTATTTTTTGTTAAAATGAAAATTATACTCTCTAAGTTTGACTGAAATTCAACCTAGCCATCTAATTTTGCTTTTGTTTAATTGAATTTTCTAAATTTTAAATTATAAATTTTACTTAAGTTTTTAATCAAATTTCGTTAAAAAATTACCATTAAAAATATTTTTCTCACATTAAAAAAATCTATAAATTAATAAAAATATTTTTATCATTAGTTTTTTTTTTTTGAGAATCATTTTTTTTTCATTAGTTAATTACATACTTTCTTTATTTTTTAGGAAAATTTAATTACAAACTTAATAGCAAAATTTTTTTTTTTTAACTTAAAAAAAATAGCAAATTTTTAAACGGAATTGTATAGTGATCTAATTAGACCGGTTTAGGTTATGGGTCCGATTACTCTTATCCTAACCCGCAACTGAGAAACTCATAAGCCTATATTATGCGACTCATTCTCTTGAGAGATTGGAGATTGGAGAGCAAAATCTGAATCCCAGCGCTAAAATCAAAGAATCTGCAATTGAAGCTAGCCTTCTTTGAAGAGCAAATTCTGAACCCGAGGTAAGAATTTCAATTGAAAGACTATCTACATGTTATTACTTTCAGCAATCTTACTTATTTTAGGATAAGTGCTGCGCATATTAGGCCAAGAGCAGCAGCTTTTGTATTTAGTTTTTTGTTGAGATTAGCGTGGACTTATGCCTATGTCTTAGCTGTGAAGGATTAGGAGTTAAAGATTTAATTTTGGAAGCTAATAACCTGTTGTTGATGATTTGATGCTTGTGTTTGTCCTTTCTTCCTCATGATTCTAAGAGTTTGTTTGGCTAATTTACTTTGTTCAAACACAATCTGTATTTTGTAAGTTTCACTCAAGCCATAAATTCAACGTTTTTGTTTCTTTTGCAGGGAAAAAAAAGTTTACATCATTGGTATTGAATTTTTTTTTTTTGTATCATCCAACTTAAAATATGCCATTTGATTTTGCATAATGATAGAGGCATTCATTGAAGCTTGCTATTTGTTAAGTCTCTCTCAACCCTCTCTCTGAATCTCTTCCTCAAATTTATAATATCTAATACCATGCCCATCTTGCATAATCATATATAACTGAGTTATATAACTTATATTTTAGACCAAGTTACAATTTCAACAACAAATACTGACATAGGAATTATATTTGTAGCCTTTTGTAATTTTCTGTGGCTGAATTTATTGCAAGAGAATGGGTGCTCAGTGGCACTAAATTAAGTGATCACATTATATTTTATGGATATGACTACCATCCTTTCACTTCTTTCTTTTCGCATGTGTGTGTGTGAATCATGTTGACAAAATTGTAAACCATGATATTACTAAGAATAGTATCCTCCTCGCATGCAGTTGAATCAATATAAATTAGAGCTTTTTTCTTTCAATTAATGTAAAAAAATGTAGGAAATGCGGGCTATTTAAAAAGAGAATATGTGATTTTGCTTATATGACAAAAAGCTTTGAGTTCTGCTTTTGAATCTTTTATTTTTAATTCATGCAATTATTGATGCTCAGTTGAATTGTAATTCTATTTAGAATTTTACGCATTGATTTTGTTTCAGATTTGTTCACTTCATAGAAATAACATTATCTCATGCTGATGTTGTTTGATGATGTTCAATGTTGTAAGATGTCAAAATCCAAGAAAGTCTAAGGTGTTTTTTTTTTTTCCTTTTTTTTTTTTTTTTTTTTCTGCATAGTAAGAGCACACAACTACGAAAGACAAAACCTACTCATATGCATTTTAGTGAGCAAAAGTTTTGTGCATTGAGTACGACATTTTAATGAGCAAGACGCTATAGTTGTAAAATGAAATTATAAGATTTTATTAGCTTAATTATAAGATGTAAGGTGAGTTAGGTTGCTTAGATTTTGTGTAAATGTAATATTTTCTAGAAATCACTTTTGACGTGCAGGTTTAAAGGAAAGAAATGAGATTTTAGAAGGAGAATGCTTGGGTCAAGATTGTCTAACTGCACTTGCTATTGGCTTATGTGTAAATATTTTTTTTGATAAGTAAAATTCAAAATCACGCCCAGTGGGACTCGATATTGGCTTATGTGTAAATTAAATGTTTAAAACAAAGATAGATGTGGCAATAGTGTTTATTGAAATTCTTGACACGTTGAATGTTTAGGAGCATGATCTCCAAAAATACAGTAGAGCGAAAATTAGATTCGTGTAGTGAGGTTGATTTACAATTAATATGAAGTTTTATGTTTTTATTGTTGCAAAATTAAATTTGGATTCTGGCTTTGAGCCAAGCCAGGTAAACATACAAACAGTTGCAATTCTTTGTACATAGTTTTCCCTTTCTTTTTTTTTTTTTCCTTCTTTTAGGTTTTTTCTTGACGGACAAATCAACCTCTTATCGATTCCTTTAGCCTTTTCTTTTACTGTGAGGTTGATTAATTATTTTTTTATTTAACTATCCCGTGCATCGCACGGATTAGCAACTAGTTTATTCGAAAATGAACTTAGTGGCGAGGCAGGCATGGAGGCTAATGAGAGGGCCGAGTCAGAGTGGGAGCATCGACTCAGTGAGTTGGGGAGGGAACCATTATCAGACTCAGCAATGGAGGGGGATCCGAGTGAAGGTCCGGGACGGTAACTTGGAGCAGGCGTTGACGTGGATGCAGAGGAAGATGCAATCGAGCGGGATCGAACGGCTGATAAAGAAGGAGCAGAGGCACCACATCAAGAACTCCGAGAAGCGCATCTTGGCTCGCAAGAACCTCGAGCGCCAGATTCGATCCCAGGACCTCGCTCGCAAGCTCAAAGCCATTCTCGTCAAGAAAGTCAGGTTGGTCCTTATTTCTATCACTATCATTTCATCTTTTTATATGCAACATGATGATATTATTGGTTGATTGTTGATAAATAAACAGTTTAAATTTCTTTTTTGGTATTGTGAATAATCAAGGTAGTAGTATGTTTGTACAAAATTACTGAACTATGGTCTTCATTCAATTGTAATTAGTAATTGCATAAGGCCCATGCTTATGTTTGTTTCTTGGGTGTGTGTTTTTTGAGTGATTTAGTTTAACCAGTTAAGAAATAGTGAATTTAATCATTTAATCGAACACTCTCTCTTCACGTGTGGGTCGCTTGAACTTAAGTGGGGCCCAACCTGTGAAAGTTTTTTTAATATGGGAGGTAAGGTGGAGTCAAGGAATTGAACCCAAGATGATATTATGATAAATTACCAGTGCCAAGAGTTTGTAATATTGAATTATCAAAAATACTTATAAAAAAGGAGACAAATTACCGATTGTCTCAAAAGTGTTTGAAAATAGCGAGTTTAATAATTTAATCTAATAGTGTCTAGAAAATTCTTTCTAGACTTCGTTTGAGTTACCTGTCTTGTTTTAAAGTTCTTCATTTTGGGCTGTTTAAGTTTTAAAGCTTTGTTGAATCTGGTATTAAAAGCGAAAGCTTTGTTGAAGCTGGTGTTAAAAGTGAAAACTTTTGTTGAAGCTTGTGTTTTTTTTCCCCTCTTACTAACCACATAGAGGGCAGAGATGTGGAGGAAATGAGTTGAACCTGTAAGATCAAACTATTGTAGCTAGTTTGAATCTGCCATCTGATGGGCCTTAGGTGAATTATCTATTGCATTTTGGGTATAAACAATTTGTTAAAGATGGATGTAGTATATTAATCTGGGAGCTCTTCTAGCCTCTCCTTGGGCTTTCATTTATTGTATGTGCAGTGGCATTTTGTCATGGTTCTTTATAGATTGGAAAGGTTTTGCTTCATCTAGGGATATGATGCCTAGGTTTGTCATAAATTGGGCTGCTTCTCTTTCAGCTTTTATGGCATGTTTGGATGGAGGGGGGAAGGAGGGGGAGTAGAGTAGAGTTGGCTAAAAATAAGTTAATTTTGTGTTAAATTTACTCTACTCTACTCTCCCTCCCTCTCCTTCAATCCAAACAGACCATTATGGAATTGAATTGATTATGCCAAGAGTTTTGTGGGATTTATGAGAAATTTCAAATTTTAAGGATGGGGAGATAGAAGGGGTGGTTTCATTCCTCCATTTGTTAGAATTTCATGTTCCCATTAGAAAGGAGGAAATAGGATGAGATGGCAGTTAAAGTGAAGTGGCGACTTCACTATTTGATCTTTTAATGAGACACTAAGGAGCTGTTTGGATTTCCAAAATTTCATCGCCCATCACTCAGTTTTCATCACCCATCACTCAAAATTGGTGGGTCCCGCGGCAAAAGGGTGTGTTTGGATTTGTTTTGAGTTTTTGTTTTTGTCACTCAATTCTCACTAAATTGGGTGATGAGTAATGGAAATTGGAAACAATTTTGTGGTGTTTTTGAGTTTTGAAAACTGAGTAATGGTGGCAGTTTGGTAATTTCCTGAGGAACACATGGGCCCACGGCAGAGAGTAGTCAAATCCAAGCTCAGAGCTTTTGCTCTCTCCAAAACTCCACCAATGGCTACACTCACGTGCCTCTCTCCTCTCTCATCATACCAGACTTCTTCTTTTTTCTTTGTTCTTTGATTTTCTGTGCTCTTCATCTCGTTGTCTTTTTTTTTGTTTTCCTTTCACGCTGCATTTGGGCTTGGTTTCTCTATTATCTTCTTCTTCTTTTTTATTTATTTTTTCTTCATTTCTTTCCTTTTCACATTGGGTTTCTGGGTTTGGTTTCTTTTTCTTTTTTCTTTTCTTTTTTTCCATTCCTTTTCACTGGGTTTCTAGGCTTGGGTTCTTTCTTCTTTTTTTTTTCCTTATTTTTTGTACTTTCTTTCTTCACTTCTCACAATCTTTTCTCTTCTCATTTTTCCCTCTTTTAGTTCTTTCTAAACTTTATAGTGTAATTTGTTGTGGTGTTGAAGGTGTTGGTGGTGTGAATGGTCGGATCTGCTATGATGGATTGGTTTGATGTTTTGTGGTTTGCATGGTAATGGTTTTTTTTCAGTTGGGTGCTGGGTTTGATGTTCTGTTTCTACTGTGGCCACCATAACATCCTTCCAAAGATTCACAAAACCCCCAACGCAAACCCAAAAAAAAAAGCTCTCACCTGCAATAAATAAAGTAGAAGACATACCTGTGGAACAATGGTAGTATGGTCAGAGGGTGGGTTCTACGTTTTTGAGTTTTTAAAGTTGAAAACAAAACTGAGTTTTAGGTGCCAAACCAGGTTTTGGAAATATTTGGGGATTTTTGAGTTATAGGAAATGAGTTATAGAGTGATGAGTGATGAGTGAGCATTTTTTTTCAGCCAAACAGCCCCTAAGGGGTTCATTCCCATGTGTTTCCCTTGGAAAGCCATCCATAGGACGAGGAGGGTAGGGGGGGGGGGGGGGTGGATTAAGGCTCTTTGGAGAGTTTCCATGGCTTGATTGAAAATTATTACATGTGAGAACCTTCTCGAGGGGCGTGACTCTTTGAGTTGGTTTTGTATGTGCAGATGTAGTGAGGAGATGGTGGACCATCTTTTGATTCGTTTTATTTACTGGTTTGGCATTTGGGTTGTGGAGTTATCTCTTTAGGTCCTTTGGGATCCTGTGGGTAATACCAGATAATGTCTTTGATCTATTATGTGGGTGGCAGAATTGGGGAGCTACTCATTCTTCAGATTTCTGGAATCTTGTTCCTTTGTATTTGTTGTGGACTATATGGAGGAAAGGAATCGATGTACTTTTGAACATGTGGAATACACTAGGACTCAATTGCTAGTAATCATCAATAGTTCTTTATATCAGTGGTCTTATGCATTGCATCTTATGGATAGTGATTTCATTGAATCATTCAGAGTCATTAAACATGTAGATATTTCTTTCCTTTGTAATTCCTTAGGCTCCTTTGTGTATTCTTATCCAAAAAAAAAGAAGTCTTGTGGCTCAATTGGCAACTTCTAGTGTTTTTAACAAAGATGTTCATGATTCAAACCCTCCTCCCCCACTATCCAATTATAAAGAAATAACAATAATAATAATTGAACTGATTATTATTTTCTTAAATCCGGGTTTGGGTTTGGGATATTGTTACTTGAGTCCATAGCATATGAGTTATAGTTGTGTTTTGTATTTTTAGGCGGGTAATAAGGAATGCAATTTTTTTAATCTTCTGCAAGTAAAGGTAAAATAGTGGTAATGTCATACGTTAGTTGTGAGCAACAAGGTCCTTGGATTTTTTTTCTTCTTTCTTTTTTTAACTTACTTCTAAGTTGACTTGGAGATATAAGTAATGTTTCTTGAGTTTGGTTACTTTGTTTATTTATATACTGGGAATTTAAATAGAGATGCCAAGGGAGGTCTATCTCTTTGAAGTATTATGTTGAGAATATAATTGTCTTATTTTGTTCTTCTTCATCTTCTTATCTTGGCTTTTATGTTTTTTTGTTCATTCTTGAGAAGCACTATCACCTGTTTGCTTTCTCATTTCCACATCTAGAATATTCTTATATCTTTATTTATTTTTGCTCATGTGCACTGATACACTTGATTGGAATTTGCAGGGGTCTATGAGAATATCTGCAGAGCAGTTTCTTGTTTTTGTTCTGGAACTTAGGGGTTTATGCAGCATTCTCTTCTGTACTCACTATAACAAATATAATTGGGTTGGCTTTTTTTTGAACATTTCATAAATTTCATTCTCATTTTGAAACTTGATACTCCACATGCATTGAATTGTTAAATGGTGGATAAACGGTTCACGAATATGAAATCTTGTTGCAGTGTGCTCAAGGCTGAAACATGAACATGGCCTGCAAAGTTGAAATCGTGAACTAGTATGTTGTTAAGTCAATCATATTTGAAGAATCTAACCAACTTTACTGTACATGGCATCTAAAAAATTGGTCTACCTTCATACAATTGTTATTCAATTTGCCCAAGAGCACTATTATTGGAAGAGATGATTTTCAAGCTCAACACATATGGTGTTGGATTCAAAGCAGTTTACCTGGAATTTAATAGGATATCAGATTTTTTTCTTTCTTTCTTTTATGATAATTCAATAATTATAGCCATGGGGGGAATTGAACATTGGTTGTCCTCATATAGGATAACGAGAAATGCAATGCCACTAAACTACAAGGTTCTTGGCGGAAGAACAAATTAATTGACATAAACGATCATTATAGACGTTTTACTGCAGAACAGTGTATATTAATTTGTATTATCAACCTTTTGGATGCCAGCAGAATGTGCGATTGGTTAAAAAATGAAAATTGTATTTCACTATTTATGGTCTCTGCTTGAAATTCTCTTATTGCGATTAATACATAATTACATACACGCATATTTGGAGATTTTAATTGACTTGTTATAGGAGCCGGGAACAGGCTTTCTAAAAATGCTCAAAGTTTATGTTTTGATATACTGCCAACGCCTATTTCCTATTAATTCCCAAAAATTTCATGCCAAAGGAAAAAAGTTCTAATATAATTGTAAGTTTGTAACTGTTATAATAATTAGTGAGTCCTTTAAAAAATATATATATATTGAGCCATGTAGTAGCGTCAGCGTGCAAATATATTCAAAAATATAAAATTAAAATATAAAATTATGATAGATGATTAAAATTTTAAAAATAAATATTAAATTTCTTTAGATTTTTTGTCAAAAAATTTTCAATTTCTTGAAACTTAGTTAATAAAGTATTTTTTTGGCTAAATAAAACTACCTTAGTAAATTAGTAATTAATTATTAATGAAGGTGTATCAAACTTGTTGTAGAGTTATGTAGTGACTTGAAACAACTATGAATTCTAGAACCAACTTTTATTATAAAGTACATGATATTGATTGAACAAATGGATGTGTATAAATCCAAAGTAAATTACTTATGACTTAAGCAAAAAAATGATAATAATATGGGAGCTAACTTTTGGTTTAGGCCTTGGCCACATTACCCTTGATCTTTTTAATAAGCTCAACATTAATGTTGAATACCTTTTCTAGAATCACCAAATTTATTATCATGACAAAAGATGGTCTTGATGTTGAAAATCATTTACCTTCTTGAATGTCAAATATGATGGTCCTCTCAAAGTGGCATTGTTGTGCTCATTTTCATTGCAATAGAGTTCGATTGGCACACACAATGATTAACATTTAGACCTTAAATAATGGTGAATTTTATTAACTCAATTGATAAAGTTTTTTGTTATTGAATAAGAAATTGGTGAGCAGTTGCCTATAGAAGTTTGATTAATCGTGAGAATTGTTGTGCAATTAATTTGAGTGAAGTTCTCTTACATCATTATAAATAAATAAATAAATAAACATTAAGCTTGAAATAATAATCTTCAATAGCATATAAGCCAAGGTCCAGTTCTCCAAAAAGGCCCAAATCCTAGAGTAGAACTTAGATGGAAATGTCACCGACTTTCAAAAAAAAAATTAAAAAAACAAAAAAACGCGGGTTTTTGCGTTGTTTGTACGCTACTTTCAGAAAAATTAAATAAAACCCTCAAAACAAAACAATGGCTCTCTCACTCAGACTCAGACTCTCTCTTCGTCCTCCATTGAAAAATCCTAACGCCAAAGGCGAATCCGTTGGAATTGTCCCCAAAGATTTGATGGAATCACCATAGATCCCGAGCCGGATTGGAAGTTTGATGATATTTTTATCAGAACTTGATTAACACTGCAAATTAAGCTCTATCTCTCTGCACCTAAATTTGCCAAAACAGAACCTAGGTAGGTATCACAATTTTTTCATTATATATATATGTGCATGCATGCATGCATGTATGTATCAATGTATGTATGTATGTATGTATATGTTGTCATTGTTTTGCTAGTATGAACATTTTTCATCTTTCAACTCTGTTTAGAGATTTCTCACCGATAAAAGCTGTAAGCCTTTTACAATGCGCGTCTCTGTGGATGAGAATGATGACGGCACTTAAAGCCAGGTTGAGGAGTATGGAAGTTTGAGGTGCTAACTTCTTCTTCTTATTGTTTTAATTTTAACACGGGAAACTTATATAAAAATGGGTATTTGGTTTGGAATTTTATTTTTATTAATTAGCACATATGTATTGTATGCATTCATATGGAATGGAAGGAAGGGATTGATGTAAATTTTCGATGATGGTGTTCATTCATTTTTTTACAGTGATGGTGAGTCGACTTTTGAAAACCAATGCTCCTACTTGATGGGTGTAGAGGGAATTGTAGAAACTGCTTTGAATGAGCTAAGCCATGAAAATCACCTTCAGGTTAAGGTATGTAGCTATCATCAATGTTGATCTTGATCCTGCTCATTGTTATATTTTCCACTTGCTATAGATTGTGTTAATGATGCAATTTTATGTCCGAAAATCATATGTTTAATTTTTGTTAAGTTGTTATGATTGTTATTTAAAAGGTCCAATAGGGTATGTATATTATAAATCTTAGGGGTCAATTCTGACTGGTCTATAATAATCAATTTCAATGCTATTTCTTTTGGATTTTTCTTTGGTTGAGCCAATCTATCATGACAAGTAAATTGAGAACTATACATTACATTACACACTTTTGTTTCAGAAACATGGCATGCAAATTTTGATCCTTTCTTCTATACATGCATATTCATAAGGTTATTTTTATAATCTACTACTGTTGCTGGTACTTCTGGTTCTTGTACTACTCTATTCGCACTTATTTATGGAGCCTTCCTTTTCTTTTTGATATACAATTCTTTGTTAAATCTGGATTAGTAGAAAAATGAGTGAGTTTTTAATATTAAACCTGGATGCAAAGCAATAAATGAATTTATCTTGTGTTCTTTACTCATGTTTGACCTTTCTGAGTAGTCATAGATAGCAGAGAAACTCATATTTCAATTTATGTCTTTTTGTAAATGTCTCATTAATATTTCTCCTTTTTGCTTGGTGCATAAACATAGTATTTTGATTGATGAGCAGGAGGAGATCAGGAACAAAATTTCTGCTTTAGAGACAGATTTATGTGAAAAGTATACTTCTGCCCTTACTCAAGTTGAGAGATACAGAGAAGCAAGATGTGAAATGGATAGGAGATTTGATACTCAATACCAACGCAAAGTGTAAGACAATTTACTTTGTCATGATGAAATTCTTTATTTTAATGAAATGGTGAAGTTTTTAGAATGTCGTCCTAGTTTCTGTAGTTGTGTCTTTCTGCTTCCTTTGCCTGTGATATCTAATTTCTTACCATATCTTTGTAATATACCTATCAAGTGAATGCACACATGATACAATCGTTTTAGTTGATGATTTATAAATTGCTTTATATGGATTTTGTTCTCATAGATTCAATTCTGTTTGTTTCTATAAAAGATAGTAGAGAATAACAAATGACAGAGGGAGGGATGGAGAGCTGTAACTAATGGGAAATAATGGGCAGGTAACTAAATATTGTTATCCAAGTTGAGGGAACGAAAGAAGGTAGAGGAAGACCAAAGATCACATTAGTAGAAGTAATAATAGAGAGTATGACTTTAGATAGAGTAGATTGGAGACAAACAATACACATGGCTGACCCTAATTAATATGTTGAGGATCCATAACTGACCCCAAAATTTTGGGACTAAGGGTTTGTTTGTTGGTGTTGTAGGCAACTGAATATTGTTCATTGGTAGGTTTTATTAGAGATCTTTTGATGCTTGGCAATGTTCTCATTTGCGAAAGATGTGGATATAAGAAATATATTTGAAAAAGTAACTTCATGTTTAATAATATCTAAAATAAATGTTGATTCCTTTTCTTTTTTTTTGGGGGGGGGGGGGGAGGGGAATAAATCTGGAGTTTGATTTAGGTATTTTGATATATAAATTGAAGCCCTTTGTCTTGTCATTGTCAAAAGATGGTGTTTAAGTGTCTATTGCTGCTTGCTGGAGCATGATACAATTTGATTTAATGTTGATAAGTCTTGAAATCTGAATTGTTTTCCCCATTCCCTAGTTGGCTTAATGGATGCTTGTTTTTGATTTTTTTTTTTCCTTTTTTTCCTGTTCCATAAGGGTCAAATCAATTAAAAGAATCCCAGAAAGGTCTTTTGATATTTTCTTACAATCATTGCAGTGCAGAAGCACTTGATAATCACTTGACTACTGTTCAGTGGGACCATGAACTGAGCTCACAAATAGAAGAAAGGAAAATTAGAAGTGATACAGCTTATGAAGAGGCCAAAAGAAAGGAAAAGGCTTTCCATGAAGAAAAACTACGCCAAGAAAAAGCTAAAGCAGAATCTGAGGTTTTGATATTAGTTCTTTCAAGCCTCCTCTATTCATGATATTCCTGTAGATATCCTTTGAAATGCACGCAGAGTTATCTTGAAAGCTCTTGGATTATGAGCAATCTGGAACTCCTTTGGCGCTTGCCATGCCTTTTGTGCTTTTTGGGGCTTCATTTTTGCACTTTATGCGAATGCTTTCCATTAAACTACACAAGACTTTGTTATTCCATTTCTTCGTCAGATGCATTTTGTTTACCACTATTTGTAATTGGTTTTCTGGCCACTTGGTGCCCTTCCTGGTCAGTCTCCTATTGTCACAAAGTACTTCTGGTATAGCTATTGGAATTTCAGGGCTGATACCACCATCCTTCTAAGTAATAAAAATATTTTGGAATGCAGGCCAGACTTAGAGTTGAGGAAGCAAAAAGAGATGCTTTGGAAGCTGAGAGAAGAGCCGTGAAAGAAGCTGCAGAAAGGCTAGGTAGTGAAACCTCAACAAGAGCTGTTGCTAGGGTGGCACAAGAAGATGCTGGACTTCAAATGAATGCCAATGCAGGAACTTCAAGTAAAATTTTTGAATACTTGATGGATTTGATCATAGCATTCTTTGTGTGTGTTGTTTAGTGACTTGTCTCATTTAATATTTTTCCCTTGTCAATTGGCAATGTGATAGATAGGTAAAGTACTTTGGGCTGCAGAAAGTGCTCTAAATTTTGAACAGGCAAGACTACATAAATTTAAAGAGGTAGATGAAAGGAACCAGGCTTTGAGGTCGACTTACAATAAGGTATTGCTGACACTACAGGGATTAAGTTTTGAAAAATTGGAATTAGTATATATATTTTCCTAAATTTTAGTTGGGCCTTATATATTGAAAAGGCTAATGTTATTATTTATTACTCACCTAGATACTATCTAGGTAGTAGATACCATTATTGTAGATTAGAATTCTCGTTTTGTTTCTGTTAGAAGTCTAAGTTTTAGGGTATGTGACTTGCTTCCTTTATATTGGTAGGTGATGTGGTCTTATTTTTTGTTAGGATTTGAGCAGCTATGAAAAGCTTATTAAAAGGTCAATAAATCAAATACGTAGGTCAACGAAAGTTGTCAGGTGAGATGGATTTTATTTTTGCTGCATTCTAGCGAAATGTTTCATCATCAAAGAATTTTTTTTGGTTTGTCTTTATTATCTGTATTACTTTATCTAAATTTTGTTATCATGATGAGCATACTAATGGCATCAATGTTTTCCCTTCACCCCAGTGAATTGCAGCATGTCACTGATATGAAGGACTTAGTTTTTGCTTTCCTTGTTTTAAAAAAAAAAAAAAGTTTTTGCTTGCCTTTACAGCTGGTCAGACCAGTAAATTAAGTGCCAGCCCTTTTGCCCTGGACTGCCTTTAGGGTTTTTAAAAAATAAAAATAAAAATTTACTGTATTATTCAAGGCTTTGAACTCAAAAAGTGATTGTTACTGATCAAGATGGCTGATTTATGATCTGTCATTCATTCCTGAATGTTGTAGACTGGTAGTTGCTGCTTCAGCCTCTTTAGATAGAGGAGGGTTTTCCTTATTCTTGAGATGAGTTTTGTGTGGTTGTGTTATTTCTGATGGAGCCAGAATGAACTGAGATACTTTATTGTTTTGGCATGGTATCTTATAAGGCCCTGTGGTTGGCTTTGGGAATCCAATCCTTTAGCTTCAGCTTGAGGAGCTGTACCCAAGAATCATTCCCTTCTAATGCTAAGAAAGCCTCATTGTTAAATAACTCAATTTCTTGTTTTATTCATGGCATTCATTTTGGTTATAATTCTTCACTACAAAAGTAACTAATACTTCTGGATCTTGTTTGTATCGATTTACCAATTGCAGTGAAAAGGCATGTGAAATTGTTAAGATTTTCCATGATCCTCATTGCCCTCAATCTGTCAGCATGGCAGCATTTGCAAAGAAGGTAGTTTCATAAATCTGGCCAAAGACATGCTCTTGCATTCTACCTAGATTCATTTTTTGGTTGGAATGTTCAGAGAATGGCAGAAGTAGACAGAAAGTTTTGGAACATGCATGTTAACGTGCTTAAAGTTGGATTTTATTTGGTATTTGGAAATAGTTCAAAAGAAATTTTTTATTTTTTTTGATAATTAAGTTTAAAAAGAACATTTAGAATTAGATCTTTATACACATCAAAAGAATAGAGAATGCAGAATTTGGAAATATGGGTTAGCCAAGTCTAGAATTTCTGTACTAACTAATGTGAGTCCAAGTATGGAGTTAAATAAAAATTGTCTGATGATAGGATTTAAACATTTGTTTCCTCTTATTTTAATACAGCATTGGAGTCACTGTTATGACATTTGATACAGCATTGCAGATCATAAATTTTCTTTTCATGACATTTGATGGTTTTAGACATTCTGACTTTATGCTATGGTGAAATTCGAATTGACTTTGTTCTTGTTCTTATAGGATATTGACTGTAAATCCTTTTATTTTTTTTATAAGTAAACAGTAAACTAAAAGAGATGATATTAATATATTTCCCAATTTTGATGGTACAGGTTCTCTCCTATTGTATCAGCCCTGATAATGGTGCTTTCGCTTGTGCATATGTCATTGTTCTTGTTACCTCACAGGTAAAACTTGTTTAATTCATTGTGTTTGGGGCTGGATGTTCACCAATGAGATCATTGGTTAGTGACAGTTGGATGCTCCTGTGTTTTACCTTCGTCTACACATTAGGATGCTACTCAGTGGTTGTAAAAATTAAATTATTTGTTTCAAGACTTCAAGATATTGCAACATTGTGGACTGCTTGTTTCTAGGTTATTGTTTATGCCTGAATTTTCTTTTAAAAAAAGGTTTGAAGTTTGATTTTGAATGGTGTAATTGGTTGTGGTTAGGGTTTGATTTTGATTTGATACGTTTTAGGGATATCTCAATGATACAAATTCTAGAAGTTTTCGGGGAAGGCTTTCTTTTTGTATAAAGTTTGAAAAATGGTTAGAAGTTCATGAATTGGTTCAAATTACTGAGGAAAATTGCCTTCAGGATGTAGCTTTTTGTTCATATATTGTTATTCTTGAAATAGATAGACAGACATGCATTTTTCATAAACCCTCACACCAATCACAGCAATCCTAATCACAAGGAAGGTGCATATCATTTCTTCATATGTATGTGTGTGCTTGTGCTGCATGCACGTGTTTATAGAAAGCAATCAGATGCTCCTTTCCTTGGAGTAAGTATTTTGTAAGAATAAAGTTTTGCTATACCAAAGTAACTCATCTTTCTAGTGACGTTGTTTTCTGAATTTACTGAAGGATATAGAATTTTCTCTGCAAATTGCTCAATAGGTTGGTTTGCTGACCAACCTATATTCTGAGTCATTAGTCTGAAATTCTTATCATGTCATTAGTTATGTTGGAAGAGGAATTAAACCCAGCTGCAGCTCTTGTACTTAATTACATTTATTTGCTTATATTTTTATGATATGTGAATCAGGTTCCACATGCAATGGATCTCCTTCTTGCTGAGCTCCACAAAGCCTGCATTTACACTGTTCCAAAGCATATAACCTATTCAGAGGTAAAGTTTATTAACTCAGAGAAGCTATATATTGATGTTTTTAGTGTCATGATATGGTAATTTTGAATTTGACACTTTGACTTTGACTGTGTTTTGGGGAATTTGTCATGTCATATCATGTTAGTATTGCATCTAGAGCATGAAGCCATGGCCATGGGTTCAAGACCTAATAGTGCATGTGTAAATTACTAATAAATAAAAATTGCATTTAGAGGAAAAATAAAAAATGGGCATCCTTATTTATACTTATTTTGCATACTTGGTTGACTTATGAATGGTTGGTATGGAGTATTTAACTATTAAATCAGAATCTGCTAGATATTAAGTTTGATTTTTGGAGTTTTGTTCTTCCTAATCCTTAAAAATTGCAAAATCTTTTGGTTATCTTGATTGAAGAGAATTGCTGAATTCCATAATAAATGTGAATTTTACATATGGTTTATTTACTTAAAAGTCTTATCTTATGTAAAGGTTCCTGCTTTAAACTAGGCAAGAAAAGTCCTGAGCGACCACTGATTAAAACTGGATATAGTAGAGAACCAAATTGTGATTTTCTTACCAGTGCTGAGCCTTGATGGTGACTTTGGCATGTTGAATAGTTATGTGTACATGAGAATAAATTTATCTACATTCCATTATTTTGCTTAAATTTTTTTTATTGGAGTGGCAGATTGTATATTTTGAGTTGAATGGTAATTATTTTTATACACATGTATCTATTTTCCCAAATCCAACATCTTGAAAATAGTCAAAGTTGGGAGAGTTTGAAAATTTCCAAATTTATCTTAATTTCCTGAATTATCCTTTCTATCTATGACCCATCCAATAAATTACCAAAGTCAAAAGTTTACATTCCTTGGAATATTTTTTGTTATTGCTTCTTTGTTTCTGATGTTGCAGCTAATGCATGGATACTTAATTATATTTTCTTACTGCAGTCGGCATTTGAAAGCAAAGGGGCTTATTATAAGGTTCTTGGATACAAAGAAAGTGACGGAAAGCTTGAGAGCACTATGGACTATTTGAGAAGGTTAGAGTCCTACATGAAATTGTATGGGGCTCTAGTTCAGGTTTGCAACTATGATCTTATTCTTTTGACTTTTGAGGTGTAGAAATACTTTATTTTTAGCAATGAGCAATTTACAAAACCCCAGCTCTCTTGACATGGTGCTATTGTCACACCTTTCCTTTATCCTTTACTCCCCTCATCTCTGAAAGCAAAAGAAGCTTACCAAGAATGATTGTTTTGGCAGACAGAATTACAGGGTTTCCAGAACACACATGGCCTCAAAGAAGGTTGGGCATGGATGGCAAGGTTCTTAAATACTCTGCCTGTCAATAGAGATACGGCGGTTGCACTGAGTGCCTTCCTGAAAGTAAGTTGATACAGAAACATAATGCTATTTACAAAACAATATTTGAAAGCCCTTTTAAAATAAAAATAAAAAATATGTTTTTACAGATGGCAGGATTTGCTCTCTACAGAAAATTTAAAACTCAGTTCATCAAAGTACTGAGCTACATCTGGAACAACTTTCTACAAGAATTGAAAGCATGGGAAGATCCAGCTCGTGAAGATCTAAACTTAAGTGCAACAATCAGGGATATTCAAAACTACATGGAGGATAAGTTGTTCCTTAAGGAGCCGGAGGGAAGGGCCCTGATGGGAGGTGCATTGCTCTCAGATGTTTTTCTGGCATAACCAGATTACCAAGAATTTGTTACTTGCTTTTAGATAAGATAGAATTTCAATATATGACGTCTATTCTATGATGATTGCTTTTATTACAAACTAAGACACCCGTTGGTTTTTGGCGTAGGCAGGGTTTGAATCCCGAATATCTTATTCGATAAAAAGAGACTTTACCATTTTAAGAATTTGTTATTTAGTAATTCATCTGTCATATATTTTTTTTGTAGGATTAACCGAGTTTTAAATTATATAACTTTTTAAATAATGGTATCTTTGGGAGTGATGGATGTTTAAATTTTAAAATCTTAATACGTAAGCAAGAAGTAATGGGTGAAGTTCTGGGATGTTCCATATGGCAACTACCAAATGTCCTTGAATTTTAGATAATTCATTCCACGAGCAACGAAGACTATGGATAGATTAGCAGATTGTTTTGTGTTGGGCGCTGCGCCTGCTGTTCTCTCTAATGTAATCCTCTTGGAGCAAGCCTTTTTCTTAGGCTCTCCTGTGTAGCCCTCTGGGTTTTTTTCTTGGCAATAACATCTTTAAGCTGATTTAAAAATAATAATAATAGTAATAATAATGAAAATGTGACCATGAACGCTCTGCCTTGTACCCTTTTTTTACTTCTCATTAATGGACAATTTCAGTTCATTTTTTATGTGTGTAGAAGAGTGTGTGCAATAGACACTACTCTTTGATCAATATATTTAATTTTTCTTTTGTCTATTGACCAAATTTGGCCATGTCCAATGAAAGTGGGACGGTTGAGACTAGATCTCCAAATAAACGATGCTAAAGAAAAATTAATTTTATTTGGCAACTAGTTGATTAGCATTATTATTATTTATTTATTTATTACTTGGCATGAATCCAGACAACCATGGCCCACACTTAATTATCTGAGACATTTCCTTGTAAAACCCATTCTCTAACAAATACATTGTTTTGGGCTTGTTGGACTGTCATCCATTGTTAGTGGGCTAAGGTTGAAAGGAGGAGAGACCATGAGGTTAGTGTGCATATGACCCACACTAGTAGGAGTCATTCTAGAAGTGGAAGCCATGTTTCACATGAGGAAGGAACTAGGAACCTCAAATTGGAGATAGACCATTTGCGTAGAAAATTACGTCATAAACAACGAGAGGTATCTCCTTCAAGCACAAGATCTAATTCAGGGGAAGATGGCAGTTATAGACAAAGGTTTAGAACACCTCCCAGCGAATCTATTTCCTTATCTTCACTGTTGGATAGGGAGGAACAATATCACCAGAAGAGAAAGAAAAGCCCGACCCCTAAGAGCTTGGGGAACGACGCTATGAGTAAGGTTTTGAGAAAAATTTCAAAATCACCATTTACCCATAGGATTGATATGGCTAAGCTCCCACGTTGGTTCACATAACCTACTTTCACTATATATAATGGGAGAACTGACCTAGCAGAGCATGTTAGTCATTTTAATTAGAGGATGGCTGTTCATTCTAGGAATGAAACTTTGATGTGCAAGGTTTTTCCTTCTAACTTGGGACCTATTGCAATGAGATGGTTTGATGGACTGGATGAGGGCTTAATTAGCTCTTTTGAAGAGCTCACTAGGGCTTTTAGGGCCCGATTTGTTACATGTAGTAGGGTTCCTTGTCCCTTATATTCTTTGTTGTCCATGGCGACGAGAGAGGGTGAGACCCTGAAAACTTATTCAGATAGATACTAGGAAATGTTTAATGAGATAAATGAAGATTTTGAAGCTGTGGCAATAAGGACGTTTAAGGTTGGCCTTCCTACTGAACATGATTTGAGAAAGTCCTTGACAATAAGGCCTGTGCGAAGCATGCACCAGTTAATGGATCAGATTGATAAGCACAAGCAGGTCAAGGAGGATTAGCAGCAAGGGAAGGGGAAGGCAAAGGTGGCTCCCCTTGACCAAAGAGACTTTATGTCTAATAGGTATAATAACAACCGATCTAGGAGAGATTCTATTGGACATACTGGGCATCCTACTGCTCAGGTGGTTAGTACAGTAGTCAAGGAGCCTGTGCATCAAATCCTTGAGAAGATTAAAGTTGAACCATACTTCAAGTGGCCAAATAAGATAGGAGGTGATCCCACGAAGCATAATCAAGGTCTTTACTGTCAATACCATCAGGACCATGGGCACACTACTGAAAATTGCAAAACTTTTGGTGACTATTTGGAGCAGTTGGTCAAGGTCGGGAAACTGAGACAATTTCTACATCAACCTCCTTGACAGTGGGGCCAGGCTGGGTCGGCCTACCAAAGGGAATCTACCTCAAGACCATTCCTAGGAACAATTAGTGTTATTCTTGTGGCCCTAGGTCGGGCTAGGGAATGTTTTTCCGGGGTTATGTCCGTAGCAAAGCCATACACCTAAGATTACTATTTTTTATTAGACTACTTTTAAATTAAAAAGACTAATATGAAAAATAGTTTTTGGATAATTTTTTTTTGGCAAAATATTAAATCAAAGAAAGAAAGAAATAGTGGCAAAGCATAGGTGGGGGGCCAAAATTGGGAATTAACTCTGTTTGCCAAACAATATAATTAGTAAGCACTGTTTTGAAACTATATTTTTTAATAACATCTTGAGTTTTTAAAACTTGATTTAGGGCTTTTAAATTGAGTTTTGGAGACTCGGTTTTCATGTTCTGATCAGGTCTGACTTGGCCCTTCTCCATGTGGCGTCTACCTAGAAATTGAGTCTCTAAGACTCGATTTATAACTTGACAATTTGAAGCTCGATTTATGGCTTAAGTTGTGTCCACGTGGATTACAGCTAGATATCGAGCCTTAGAGACTCGGTTTTTAAAAAGCATAATCGAGTCTTAGAGACTCGATTTGTAAGATTGGCCCACAAGCATCCACGTGGCTAAGTAGCTGCTTTTTAGTCCTCATATCTCTGGGTCTCTCCGTTTCCTCCTCCAAAAAGACCCAACAACTCTCTCTTCCTCTCTCACTCTCTCTCTCACTCTCATACAAATCTCACCCCCGTTACAAAACTTCAAATCTAACTCACCCCCCATTTACTCCTCATGTTAGGTAAGGTTTACACTCACTCACTCTCTCTAGTTGTTAGTTACATATATATATGTATTGTTAGGTTTTTTATGGGTATGTATTGTTAGGTTCATGACTTTTTTTTGGTTTGATACTGTTCTTTATATTTTTGATAGAATTATTTGAAGGTTTGTAATGGGGTGAGTTGTGTTTAGTTTTTTATTATTTTTTTTTGGTTTGAGTATAATTAATGATTTTTTTTTTTTAGAAACAAATGATAATGATTGAGTGTGTTTGTATGTGATAGGGTGAGTATACGCAAATGTGGGGTTTGTATATGCATATGATGTAACAAGTTAGTGTATATATTTACTAGGTTTTTATAAGAAGTAAAAAATATTGTATATATATATATATATATATATATATATATATATATATATATATATATATTTGCCTTGTTAGGCTATTTTTGTTGTTGTTTGGTTTAAAATTTTTTATTTATTTTTGTTAGAATGAGTTGAAATTTTGTAATGGGGTGAGTTTTGTCTTTGGTTTTTTTTTATTTGTTTGAGTACGAAATGATAATGATTGAGTGTGTTTGTTTGTGATGTGGGGTGAGTATATGCAAATGTAGGGTGTGTTTGTATATGCATATAATGTAAAAAGTTGTAATTTTTGTACTTAGAGTAGATAAAATGGTTTTGTAATTGATGTTTAAGTGAAAGAGATAGAATATGTCACTAACATATTAAACTTGTCTCTAATAGGTTCACAATCTCTGAAGAATATTGATATAAATGTATACTATGGTGGAACCCTTCTCAATCCTAATGAGATTGACGAATTCCCATTTAAAGGCCGGGTATCGAATGCTATTACATAATGATACGTCATAAGTTGAAGATGTTAAATGATTTGAAGATGAAAATAATGGAAGAATTGAATTTGAACTCTGCTTGTTATGACATAAATATTATTTACCATTACCCACAAGAAGTTCTTCATGAACGAATAAATTACGGGTATATGGCGATCAAAGAAGACAAACATGTAAATATCATGTTTAATAGGATTCATAAAATTCCTTAAGTAAATGCTGTTGAGTTGTACGTAAGTTTGAAGTCGCTTGCAGAAGTTGATGCCGAGAAGGTGCAACAAACAACTACATCTTTACAATTTACAGCCCTAGATAATGGATGCACTACAATGAGAGGCTATACAACGGGAGATTATACACTCCCATCTCAAGATCATGCTGCCAATACTAGTGAAACACTCCAACCTCAAGAGACACATTTAAAGGAGGAAGACAAAGACGAAAATCATGCTGCGAATGATAGTGAAAATCTTGATGATATGGATGAGTACGAAGAGAGGATTGAGCGAGACGACTTTGACAGGGATGTGGATGACCATGAACTTGTTCCCAATTTTGCAGAGGAAAATATGGAGTACCATGATGAAGGTGATGTGGATGATGATATTGGCATCCAACATGATACAAATACGACCACTGCCTACACACCTCCTACCGAGTCATTCTATGCAAATACTTGGGAAAATATGGTTGATCATTCACGTCTACAGATACCATTTGTTTCTACTTGAGAAGATGGGATGCATTTTAGTAAAGGGTTGACTTTTGCAAATAAGGAGGTAATGAAGCGTGCATTAATAATATACGCAGCAAAGGAGAATAGAACTTTTACAATCCGCAGGTCAACCAAAACTAAAGTGTGCGCCGCATGCATTGACACTAACTGTAAGTGGTATGTTGGGGCATTCATGAAGGCTAAACTTAATGGGCTATGGATAGTCACGTCTTATGTGGGTCCACACAATTGTATACCCTTTGGCCTGCGAAGACACGATAAAATGATAGATTCTAATTTTGTTACATCACAAATTGTGGGAAAATTGCGATGGGACCACACTACTTGTATTGATCAGCTCTAGGACATCACACATACTAAGTATGATCATGACCTTTCTTACTATAAGGTATGAGATGCGAAACAAAAAGCAATTGCTAAGATATTTGGGGATTGGGAACAGTCTTACCAAAGGTTGCGAAAGTTGTTGTTAGCATACTTAGATCAGGATTTAGGCACCTAGTATAACCATTACACCATACCTAGAAACGTATCTGGTACTACGTTACTATGCTATATATTTTGGGCATTCGCTCCATGTATTGCTACATTCAAATATTGCAGGCTAGTGATCAGTATTGATGAGATTCATTTGTATGGTAAATATCAAGGGGTGTTGATGATTGCAATGGCAATTGATGCTAACCAAAAGGTTTTGCCTTTTACCTTTGCTGTTGTGGACAAGAAGTCAGGGTTTAGTTGGAGGTGGTTTTTAGAGTGTCTCAGGATGTTGATAGGGCATGTGATACCTGACGAGTGGCTCCTGTTACTGGCTGTTAGGAGGGGTTGAATGAATACCCAAGTCAAAGGATGGAATGGGTGACAGCTCAAGAAATGTCTGTGGGGTGGGTGGATGGATGTCAAACACAAGACATGGATGTGGGGTGCGTGGAGGGATGGTGGGGCTAGGAGATGGATGTGGTGTGGGTGAAGGGATGGTGAGGCTAGAAGATGGATGTGGGGTGGCTGGAAAGGGATCGGGGGTAGGGACTACTCGAGGGGTAGCAACTGGTGGACGAGAGCCACATCTGGCAGGAGCTCTACTCGCGCTTAGCCTCTTATTAGTGCTTCGGCTCTGAGTAGCCGTTGCCATAGGAGTAGCTGCCTCCTCATTCTGGGCCTCAAGAATAAGAGGAGGTTATACACGGTCAAGCTCCTGCATTGCCTTCAGGACATTAGTAACGTCCCTGTAGTCCTCCGTACCCACTGGGTGACGCCTCAACAAACGGACGTATCCTTCAATCTGCACATGGAAAACCACATATATTAGTAATGCAATACCAAATCAACAATGCCAATCAATAATAAAATAAATGTTGGTTCTGAATTGGTTCTACTAGTAATAATTGCAAATTATAGGGAGACCATGTGTTATCTTTGACTAAAATGATGTTATTTTATTGGAATACCAATATAAACACTATCATACAATATTAGTAGTAGTAGTGCAGTTGATGAATAAATTATAAAGCATTACTAATTATATTCTCACTGAATTCACAGTTTTACTTCTATAGATGCACACATTTATACTTGAATTCAAGATAAACACTTGGTTGGCCATGTAAGGGATGATGTGGAGTTCAGAAATTAATGGGACAATGACAAGTGGAGAATGTTATTCTCATACTAGTGCTTGTAAAGAAATAGAAAAAGATTTACGAATGAAGCTCTATTAAGAAGTTACCATTAGAATCAATTTTGCACCGGGGCAATCGATGAACCTCTGAGTTACCCTTTCGAACCAATCGAAGTACTCATGGTGTGGAGGCATATTACCAAGCACTGCTTCACAATGCCGTTGAAGGCAATCACCCCACTTAATGATATCTGCAGCATGTCTCCACACCCAATCAACACCTACCTTCCCCTCAAATCAATGCGATGAAGCACTATATCAGTGTCAACACCACAGGGAATTTCTTGGATCATCCCAAATTGACGAACGACACGATCTAGTGTATTTTTCTTTACTAAGTGGAAACATACAAGCGGCACCATGGCCGTCCACACTGCCCTCCCTGCAATGCACTACGTCGGAAGGTCATCTAAATTAGCTTCATACAGCTACCACACCACCTACAACAGCCAAAAAACAAGTAATCAACAATACTTCAAAGTTCACCATACCTATATCTTATTCCTAAACATGTAAAACAAGACATTTTCATATCTGGCTTGGCAACATTGAAGCTATTTGCTCGCAATACCTGTCCTTGAAGACGTGGGTGAGCCTGTTTTTCTTGTTTGGGACCCACAACCACCTACAATAAAAAACAAGGGATCAATATCTAGAACTTTCCTACTAAGATAATGTTAAACTATAATGTAATCACATATAACTACTAAGATAATCTTATAGATATTTACTCAATTAATAATATAACTAGAATAAGAAACAGTCCTTATAAAAAACAGAGCACATACAAGCCACATGACAGTCACAAAATTAGAGTATATTAACATAATCATATATATTGAACCTCTGTTTAAATTTTTTAATGTTGTCACAAATAATTCCTAGAAGCCTTTAAAATTAATAAATAAAATTAAGTTACATGATTGTGGGCCTAGGTAATGATCACATAATATATATGACGTGTATGAGGTAGAAACTTACTTCAGGGACAGTGGACCACGCATTGCAGGACTGTAAGCACCCATTGACAGACCACGCTTAACTGCTGGGCACAAATAGGGGAACTTGGCCCAAGCCCAATACTAGACCAACAGCAAGCACCCACAAATTTGACTGGCTTTCTTATCGCTTGCCTTGCATAACTCTCGATACAACCATGCAAGGCAAGCCCTTCCCCAATTGTACCTTCGTAGGTTGCGAAGGTCTTCCAATTGCTGCACCCACATTACATGCACCCTATCGCTGAATTTGTCCATGAAAACTGTGTCCTCCAGTAGCGCTAGGATGTAATATCATGCGTACTTATGTAGCTAATCCTATTCAGTATTGGGTGGCAATGGATCGACAACTTGCTCCAAAAATCGTTTGATGAGAATCCTTTGGCCATTAAGTTGTTTTCTTTCATCATTTACATGTCAGAAGCCAAGGAAGTCCTCGCACACATTCTCCTATTCTTTCTGCGTGCTCCTTATTATGGCCTTGCCATCAACAGGAAGCCCGAGAAGAACCTCCACATCTTGCAATGTGATGGTGACCTCACCATGTGGCATGTGGAAGGTGCGAGTCTCGGGCCGCCATCGCTCTACTAAGGCCGTTATCAGGCTATGGTTAATCTATCTACCCGGGGTCCTGAGGAGTCCCTCCAAACCAAGTGCCTTAATGATGTCAACGACTCGGTCGTACACCATTGGCTCATGATTGGAGAACTCTTCAGTACAAGTACGGTAGGTAAGGGACCCCAGATCCTGCACAGAACAGAACCATGGATTAATATTATGACAACAAGTGCGTGTACATTGTATGAATTAAATGGGATACCATAAGAAATTAAAGTTCAGAACAATACAGATGGTTTTAGTGTTGTGTTTTACTTGCCTATCCCAAATAGCTTTGGATCGATGGTTGGGCTGTTGGGTCAACACCGAGTTGCCAATGGGTCTGGGCTGCACATGGTTAATCTGTCCAGCATTTGCAGCAGCCATACTGCACAAGAATGATAAGCAGTCAGTTTGAGAAATGAATGATAAGTGCATGAAAATAAATGGCAAGTGCGTGAAAATGGTAATATGCAAAGTAACATAGACCATCCACAACAAATTCATAGACCATCCACATAAAAAAAAAGTTCTAAAAACAAAGAACTGCAAAAAGTGAATCCTAAGGCCAACAACTGTGTCCATTTAGAAAATTTCACAACCCCATGCTTATGACTTCTTCATGATTGATCAACCAGGTGCTGCCTTCATAATTTTTGCTTCTATACCCTTCGATAGTTTACCCACCATTTCAATCACCAATCACACTCCCTAACCCCCATCTTTTTTTCTTTTCTTTTCTTTTTTTATGGATAATTCAATATTTGGGGGAGGGAGGATTTGAAGCCTAGACGTCTCCATTGGAAACATTAAAAGGTGTCAATTGAGTTACAATACTCTTGGTAATTCCTAATTAAAAAAAAAAAAAACTAGTTCAATTAAAAGGGTTTTTTTATGATAAGTAAATGCTTTATCAGATTCAGAAAAAAAAAGTACATACTTTATCAAAAAAAGAGATATCAAAGGCTCAAAGCACACAAGATGTGTACAAAAGAGTCCCTGAAAAAATAATAATCAAATTTTAATCCAATTAATAAAGACAAGAGTAGAACAAAAAAGGGACACTGCCAAAACCGACATCTAGTTAAGCAATAATATCAAGAAAGAAGACTTAAGGGATACTAGAAAATGTTCAATACTATCAAATGTCCAACACTATCAAATGTCCAACTAATCTGTTCTCTCCAAATAGACCTCATAAGAGAATGTGGAATAGCATTCCAAATTTCACCACTACTATCAAAACTAAATTGTCCTTTCCAGAATCACATAATGAACCCAAATAGACCAAATATTATGACCAAATATCTGCTATTATTGGACAGTGAAATAGAAGACCATCATCAACCAAGAGGTCCAAGACACCAGATTGTTTTACAAATGCAACACCAGTGCACCACAATCATTCTCCACTTAATAAAGATTTATACCACATAAGAAATTACTATATAAGCTAAAACTGCATTTACTAAACAAAACAACCTCATAAGCAGATAAATTATTTGCAATGCCGTATTGCATATGGTATTCATCAAAAAAAAAAAATTGATAAGATGATATTCATCAAAATATACCATGTATACATCTTCATCATTAAGAACAACAATGAAGGCTGTCCCAAAACTATGGGGTCAGCTATGAATCCTAAACAAATTAATAAGGGAAAATACCATATACAATCAATCTCACATACTTTTGCACATAGTCCAATATGGTAAAAATATAATAGGAAATATTCTAAATTTATGATTAGAGAACAACACATACACACAGAGAAGAAAACCTTTATTCATTATTTATGAAAAACTTCATAATTATGGAACAAAAACCCTAAACCTCTGCATATCCATCTAAATAGTAAGAAACAACAACAACAACAACAACGACAACAAAAACAAAAACAATAAAACAAAACAAATCAAATCAAATCAAGTGGGTTTAGGAGAAGAAAATCACACCTGAGAGAACTAGAGAAGGTGCTTGAGAGTGGAGAGGGTGAGTGAAAGAGGCGTGACAGTAGAGAGGGTCTGTGTGAGAGTGAGAGGGTGAGTGATGAGTGAGAGTGGAGAGGGTGAGTGAGAGAGGCGTGACAACGGAGAGGGTTTGTGTGAGAGTGAGAGGGTGAGTGGTGAGTGAGAGTGGAAAGGGTGAGTGAGAGAGGCGTGAGTCTGTGCGCGAATGAGAGTGAGAGGGAGAGAGGCGTGAGTTTGTGCGAGAGTGGAGAGGCGTTAGAGACGGTTTAATTTTGAAAACCCCTTATTAGAAATCGAGTCTCAGAGACTCGATTTCTAGGTGGCTTCCACGGATTAGGTAGCTTTCACGTGGATGAACCACGTCACATACAAATCGATGCTTAAAGGGTCGAAATATAAATCGAGTCTTAGAGACTCGATTTTTAGGTGGACACCCAGTGAAAAAGTGCCACATTAGGACATGGTTAAAATAAGAAAACAGAGAATCTGAGACTCGATTTATAAACTCTAAATTGAGTCTCTGAGACTTGAAATGTTAGCAATATATACTTTTGAAACAACGCCTACTAATTATAGTGTTCAGTGTTAATCCCCAAATTTTGGCCGTAGGTGGGGCTATAATGTTCCATGAAACCCCGGGGGAATGTGCAGATTAGCGGTGTGGATGGCATCAATATAGTAAGTTAGGCATGGTTTGAAACTATAAAGCAAAATAACAACTCGAGTTTTTGAAACTCGAGATTTACATAAAAACTCGAGTCTCAGAAACTCGCTTTATACTTGCTTTGTACTCGCTTACTGAGGTGGACAAAATGCCACCTAGATCTCGAGTTTCTAAAACTCGTTTTACTCTAGATAAAACTCGAGTTTTATAGACTCGAGTTTTACTATATCCTATTTTTTAAATTATGATATCATACGCATGGAACTCGAGTCTCTAAGACTCGAGTTTTATGCAGAGTAACTAGAGTCTTATAGACTCGATTTCCTCTGGACAGTGTATTTAAAACACAACCCGTGGCATTAACACTCACAGAGACTCTCACATTAACACACTCACAGAGAAAGCCTAAAAACAGAGCTTCTCTTAGCCTCACTAACTCTCACTCACTCACCCTCACTAACTCTCACTCACCCATAACTCTCTCACACCACTCACTCTCACAAAACCACATTGTCCACTCTCATTGCTCTTCCCTCTCAGCAAATTCATATCTCAGTTAAGGGTTTGCATAATTTGATTGTCATTGTAGTTGGGTATGTTGTCTATGGGTGTGGGTTAAAGAGTTTTACCATTTATTTTGTAGATAGTTAACATAACTTAGTTAATTTATCAATATTGTGAATTATAGAACTTTGTTTTGTTAGTGTTAATTTTTTGAGTATTTATTTGTATAGTTTTTGTTATCAAAATTTTATTCATCATTTCTAGGTTTTTATTTTTATCATGATCTTACAAATTTCTTTGACTTTATTTATCATTGGTTTGGGTATGAAGTGGGTAGTGAATGAATGTAATGAATGGGAATGGGTATGTAATTATCAAAATTTTATTCATCATTTGTAGGCTTTTATTTTTATCATGATCTTTCAAGTTTTTTTGACTTTATTTATCATTGATTTGGGTATGAAATGGGTAGTGAATGAATGTAATGAATGGGTATGTAATCATGCTCCTCTACCCCACCTAGTTCTTTCAGAACCCTTTTAGGCATTATAGGTCACCACACAATGGAGTAATAGATAATTCCGTCTCTCCATCCACTAGGATTAGAAGGTTTACGTCTTGGCCTTTAGATATTAATGGGCACTCTATAACCTGGCTTGAATATGTTCATTGGTAAGATTGCATTACTTTTTTCCCTCACTTTACGACTATGTGATTTAACTAACATAGGACTTGACTTGAACAAGTTCACAATGCCTGATATTGTTATAATCATATACCACGGTGGTCCGCTTAAGAATCCCAATGCGAACAAGGGATTGCCATTTGAGGGGCCGGGTATGAAGACCTATTATGCCCAAGTTGATCGTAGGTTGAAAACCCTTGATGAATTGAAGATGTTTGTCATGGAAGAGTTGTGTAAGAATCCTGATGTGCACAACATACAAATTACTTATCGTATGCCAAATGAAATCTTCAAGCACCGTATTAATTACAAGTATATGGTGATAGAAACAGACAAACATGTAAAGATCATGTTTGACAAGTTGGAGAGTATAGCTGAAGTAAGTAACATTGAGTTGTACATACAGTTGGAGCCGCGTGCAGGATGGCAAGAGGATATCCAACAAACAACCACAAGCTTACAAGTTACGATTCCGGATGCTTAATATGAGTATTCTACACATGTAGAGGATAATAATGTTCATGCCGATGGTGATGATGATGATGATGACGACGACGACGACGACTACGTTGATGAGACTACTGCCGTTAACAATGATGATGACGACGATGATGATGACGACTATGTTGATGAGAATCTTGCCATTAACGGTGAAGATTTTGCCGATAAAGATGAGTATGAAGACATGATTGACAAAGGGGACTTTCGGGACTTTGAGGACTTTGAGAGGGACATTGATGACGATGAGACATTGGACGGTACTGAACCTGATACAGACAATGTTATTAGTGTCCAAAACATTACGAACACAATCTCTGCCTACGCACCTCCTGCGTTGTCATTCTCTGCAAATACTTGGGAAAATATGGTTGATCCTTCGCATATTGAGGTGACATTTGTGTCTACTTGGAGAGAGGGGATGAATTTGTGCAAAGGGTTGACTTTTGCCAGTAAAGTGGAGGTGAAGCGCGTATTAACAATTTGTGCCCTCAAGGAAACACAAACACTTTAAGATCACTAGGTCGACGAGGAAAAATTTTTGTGCGAAATGCGTGCATGAGTCATGCAAGTGGTATATCTACGCAGTTATGAAGCCCGAGCTCCAAAATCTATGGATGGTCACCGTGTATGTGGGTCCTCACACGTGTATACCGACTGGAGTGCGAAATGATGGTAGAATGATGAGTTGTAATTTTATTGCAGCAGAAATCCATAACAAGTTACGTGAGGATCACACTACTCAAATTAAGCATCTCAGATCTCTGATAGAGACGAAATATAATGGCCATAAGCCTTCTTACTACAAGGTATGGGATGCGAAACAAAAGGCGATTGCGCTTATGTTTGGAGATTGGGAAGAATCTTACCAAAGGCTGCAAAAGTTGCTAATGGTGTATATTGATCAGGACCCGACTACTGGCAAAAGTTGCTAATGGCGTATATTGGCATGAAGAATCAGAAATTGTCGCATCTATTAATGCAATCTAAAAGAACCCATTTCTAAAACCAAAAAAAAAAATGGTCTTGTTATGGGACTTACTTATAGATGGATAGAAATTAGAAAGTTGTGTAGGTAAAGCTTAACTAAACAAAGAGCTCTATCCGAGTTCATAGTTGGGTCAACTGGATCACTGAGCTTGGCTGCTAGACTAGAGTGGAATTGGAACATGATGGGATGTTTTGATGAGCCTGAATCTGGTGTGAGGCGGCTTGTGCTTCTTTCTGATTCACTAAATTGCATGCTTCATGTGCTGTAATGCTATTGGAGAAACTGTATTATACTTGTGTTAAAGTGAACTTTTAGGATGTTGAGATTGGATATGTGAGGACATTGCACTTAGGAACCTGTCTGTGTGTGTTTAGGTGGTGAGTATGTTTAGAGAAAAAATTGTGATTGTAGGATTTGGGTTGCGGTTTTGGCTGCTTGATTATGTTTTCACAAGGCCAAGACTCTATTCTTGAAATTTTCTGGAAAATTGCCCAGGGTCTTTGGACCTAATCGCATTTCCTCTCTCTCATATAACATCTAGGTTGAGTTCAAAGGTTCATTCTCATATGGTTGTGTAAGCTGTGTTTTCCTTTAAAGAAAGGAGAAGGCCAATTTTTGATGTCTAAATGTTGCTAAATCAGTAAAAACAAAATTAAATTCCTAAATTCATGCTTCTGTGAATTAATCTAGAAGAACCCATTTCAGAAAAAGCCATGTTCAAACAAATTACACCAAAACAGAGTAACAGGACCAAAAGGTGTAAGCACCCATGGAATTAGAGAAGAGAGAGAGGCTTACCGGCGGTGTTATGGCGGACCGGCAGTCGGTGTAGCAGCAGCTGTGAAGCGAGAGAGAGAGGGTTCTGAAAGAGGAGAGCGTTAGAGGGTGAGGGTGACTGGTTTCGGTGTTTGAGAGATTAAAAGAGAGCGTTTGAGAGACTGAGAGTTGAGAGATTGAGAGAGAGCGTTTGAGACACTGAGAGTTGAGAGATTGAGAAAGTGTTTCAGGATTTTTGAGAGAGTGAGAGTGTTTGCGTTTGAAAGGTAAGTGGGGGAATATTGTGCAGATTTCGAGTCTTATAAACTTGATTTCTACGTGGCTAAATTCCTCCAGGTGGAAAATTTGTCCACGTAATGGAAGTAACGAAGAGCATAACAAACACCATAACTCGAGTTTTAAAAGCTTGATTTTTAATTAAATTTCGAGTTTCTAAAACTCAAGATGTTAGTTTCCCACGTACTCTCCAAACCGGCCAACTAACGAAATCATTAGCACAGTAACGTTATTTGGAAAGGGTGTTCATGAAACCCCCACTGTGGGTTTAAGAAACCGAAGCAACACATTGTTGTAAAATCTTTCTCTCTCTCTCTCTCTCTCTCACTCTCACTCTCACTCTCACACTAGTGAGTCTCCCATGGAGAGCGTGAGGGTTCGTTTGGAGTTCAAGCAGCGGCACCTTCTGAAGAAATCGCAGTTGAAGGAAGGTCTGAAACGGAGCTGGTTTCTCCTCAAACCCGAAATCGAAACCATCTCCGACCTCACCACTCATCTCCTTCACAACTTCGACCTCCTTCGCTCTTGCCCTAATGGCCTCATCCTCTTCGTAACCCTCCCTCTCTCTCTCTCTCTCTCTCTCTCTGCATGCCCTAATTTTTTTTAATTTTCATGTATTTTTGTTTAATTTGTTCATCTTGGTTGAGAGTTGAGATTATTGTCTGCAAAAATCTACTATTTTGGTAGCCCATTTTTTATTTTCTGTGGAAACTACATACATTGTGGAGTTTTGTATTAGATAATGTGTTAAAGCTAGTGAAAAATTGTTCAAAAGGGGTACTTTGTAATTGTTATGCTGTGTGTAGCTTTCTTTGATTATTTTGCAATTTACACTAGTGTGATCTTTGTTGCAGATGGATGGGTTTGTGTTACCACCTTTTGAATCAACTTGTATTTTGAAGGACAAAGATATAGTCTGGTTAGTCAATAAGAATGTATTATTACTGATTTTTCTTGTGTATAAGTTTTGTCATCTTGGTTTTGGGTTTGAGCGTAAACTGCTGAGCCCCTCTGGGGCGACTGGTCCTGGGAAGTGGGGTCGGTTGCTTGTAGGTTTTACTGGCTAGAGGTGAGTCCAAAGGGCTCTTCTTTAGAAAGATTATGTCATCTTATTTTGATTTTTTTTTTGGGTTCCCCGTTTTGAACAGTGTGAGAAGAAAAGGGGACAAAGTGTTTGATAGTATTAAGGCAGGTGATAGGGTGGACTCTATTGTGGTGGTAGATGAGGATGTGGAGGAGCAAGGTGTGGTTGATGGTCTGAAGCTTTTGGCAAATGAGGAGTTTGATAAGGAATGTGACGAATGTGATGATTGTGGACATGAACGCAAAGTTTCCAAGAAAAGAAAGGCATCAAGGAAACTTCATAGCCCAAAGTATGTTTGGTACCCCATTTGTGATTTAATTGTTATGTTGATGCCTTTTTTTTTTCCCTGTAGTTTAGAATTATTTTCATTATTTCATACTGGTTTTGGAGACAGTATTTATTTATCTCGCACAATGAATCAGATAAACAAGCCTTAAATCCGATTAAATTGGGGCTGACACACAATGTGTTAAGGCCCAATTCTATGTTTGCTTTAGGATTTATGCTTTTAGATCATGTGTTTATCAAAGATCTGATCACTGCTTTTATACTGATTTCACTGGTAGTATTTCATAATGTTATTGTTTAGACACGAATGAGAATCAAAACCCTGAATTAAGGATTGAATTCAAGTTGTGATTGTCTTTTTGTGCATCCTCAATATCAGATCATTGACTGCGATGCTTGCATCAAGATATTCTCATACATGTGATGACTGATATACATGTTATTTTTGTGCTTTTTTACTATGATTCAGAAGGATTCAAATTTGTAATACATCAGGCGTATCTAATTACGCAGCATCTTACACAAAAGAAGAAGTTGAGTCGTGGAATATGAAATGCTTGACTGTGAATTTCTAAGTGATATATTTAATAAGAGAAAGGGTATCTAGTGGTGCCTTATTTGATACTAAGTGTAATCATGTTAACTATGGAATTAAAATCTCATCTGAACTCCAAAAGCGTACTGGAAGCATTTTTGGGACATGGTTTTGGGTGTTGGTTTTAATCATGGTTTGTGGGCTCTAGTGTGATTAAAATCATTAGTAATTGACCTTCTACATTGCACTGCTTGTTTGGTGCAAATATTTTTGCTGTGAATATTCCTCTTTATTTTTATCATGCTCTTTTGGACGGTGGATTTATTTCCTCGGGATTAGACTTATTTGTTTTGACATTTACATGGTATTCTTTCTTTGTTTCTAAAGTTTGCAATTCCTTTTATTTTACCGACATTTGCATCCTTTGTATTGTTAGCTATTCTTATTTTGCTTGAATATGCTTGCATGTGGTTTTTTCAGACCTTCATAAACAATGTTCTGGTTTGTAACTCAATTTTGTTCTTTCTAAATAATAGGAGGAAGAAAAGCAAGGTTGCTGCTACTGATAAATGTCTTGTTGTTCCTGAAGATGATCAAACTAATGTCCATGCAGAGGATAATGGAAATCTTCATCATAGTGAAGCCCTCCTGAAGAAGAGGGTCAAGAAGGATAAATCATCCAAATTACCAGGTGAACGGGATAAGTCTAGTGCACTGGGAAGTAATGAAAAAAGTAATGGCACAACTAAGTCTACACCCAATGTGAAGAGGTATTTATATAGCCTCTATATATTTTCATCATCATCCATGATATAGAAGTCCTGGAGTTTGGTCCCAGTGTACTGCTGCAAAACTGTGCATATGTCTTTGCGTATGCATGTTTGCATGTATTCTATAGCTTGTATTGTCTTCAATTATTCTCTCTTGCTCTTGCTTTATCTTACAAATTCCCTGTTCTTTCTCTCTCATTTCTGTTTAGCAGATTCTGCCAGCTTCAAGAAAATGGAAATGAAAGCGTCAATGTATCCCATGGGCCTGGCGAAACTAAAAAGGTTCTTGATTTTGTTTGGTTTAGATCTGTGGTTTATATATACATATTTAATATTTTTTATGTATGAGGGCGAATTTTGCATATAGTAGTAATTAGCATTATTTTTTAAATTTTAGTATTATCTCCATCTACAGAACATACATTGCCTAGAGTAACTTATTATTATTATTATTCTTTTTTTTAATAATTATTAAGTATTTTTTAGAAAATAATGAACATCAAGTACATGGATATACAAGATGTAAAAACAACTAAACTTTCAAATACAATTATCAAGAAACTCCAATAAGTTTGAGAAAGAATACTTTCCCAAGGCCAATAAGCAATAACCACTCAAACAGGGTCCTCAGAATTGACTAGAGTTACATATTGTGAGGGGGTAATGCAAATGTGCAAACAAAAGCAAGGATAGCTGGGTTATGTATTTACCAGTTAGGACTTTTTGATTTTATTTTTCTTTACTACTTGCAATAGTAAGAATTTGTTTTACGTTAATAGATTTCTACCTCACTTAGAATCCCAATGAGCTTTGTTTCAAATGGCATTTCCTCCTTCCGAAAAAATGTGGAGCGTCAGATCATGGATTCATGGTGTAACTCAACAATAAAAAAAATTCTTCCTCACTAAGGTTTTATAGAATCATTGTAAATACTATATTTCTCAGATTTTCCATGGTCATTGTTTCTATGGACCACAGTTTGTTGCTATTACCTGTCATCCTCTCTTGATGTGAACTATGTGCTGGATGTTTGGTGATCCATATATATTGTCAACAACAGTTGAGAAAGTCAAACTTTTATAAAATTACTGGATGAAATACAAATAGAGTACAATATTGGAAAGCCCAAACCCAGTTTTGTCATCCAAATCCATTTTCTCTAGTTTAGGGATCATGCAAGAATGCAAAATGAACCCAAACCTATGCATCTATAACCAATGCAAGGAACCATACCATGTGGAGTACGTAGATTGCTAGATGAGATTGCTAGATGCACAATGTGCCAGGAATTTGAAATTTTAAGCTTTACCTCTTTACAGTTTTAACTCTCCAAACATGAAATCTGTTAACTTACTATGCTTGGTTATTTTGGCCAGCTCCCTAGTAGAAGTGCTCGGCGTAAAAAGGCTAAAAGACAATGGTTGAGGGAGCAAGTCAAAGCTGAAAGTAAAAAGGTACTTGGTGTTTAGAATTGATACTTTTAGGATCATAATCAGTTGTTTTTACACCCACTCACGCTCACACACACACACACACACGCGCGCTTAGACACACATTCACCCTCTCTGTGACAGATGGAAATGGTGAAATTGATTAGTAAAAAGCTGACAATTCAATTCTATATGACGTGTGTATGTGTGCATGTTTTGATCTGCATGGTAAGCCTATAATGTCAGCGATGTAAGGGTTGGGTGGATTGTTAGTCAGTGTTCTAAAGTACCTGTATGCCTTAATGGAAATTTTTATCTTATTCTTGATTAAAAAAAAATTATTTATGTTATATTCAAATTTGCAGCAATATCAGGGGCAAATAGCAAAAAAAGATGAGGAATCACCAGTTAAAGATACACAGAAAGTTTCTGAAGAACATGAACAACCAGATGAAGATAGTGATGAAGAGGGCGATGTTGTACCCATAGTAATTAGGCCAGGACACATCCGATTTGGGCGCCCAAGTAAAGGTCTCTCTCTTTCTCTGGCCCTCTATCTGTCTCCCTCTCTCATTGTGTGTCTTTTGTTGGTTTGGAATTGATAGCTCTATATTTTTCTGCCATTTCATTTTATAACAGCTTTACATTCAAATTTTTAGAATTGCAATGTCAAATATGTGCCATGTTACTGCAAAGCATCTGACATTATTTTTATTCTTGTAGATGCAGATCCATCCGTCCAGCAAAATGAAATCCCAAGGGTATGTTCTATTTATATTTGTAATTTTCTAATGCTTGCTATCTCTTCTGCTGCCCTGTATTTTGATATTAGGTCAATATTTGCTATCATGATGCAATAAATTGCTTTTGATTATAAGTACTCTTTTTCTTTCCTTACAACAAGTGGGGGAAGGGAAGTTCAAACACAGGTCTCCGTATTGGGAGAATCGGATTATGTCAGTGAACTACAAGCTCTTGGAAAGTGTCTTGTTAAATGTTTGGATATTTTATTTAGGTAAAAGTAAAACTGAAAGTTTCAAGAAATTTGAAAAAGCTAATTTAATTAAAATTCTATTACTATAATTTACAAGAAATTATTATTATTATCATCATAATTTTGTGTTTTAAATAATAAATATTGCATCCTAGATACCGTGCTTGCCCAAGTGGCTCAACATATGTATTATGTGTAACATTGATGTATTTTTGCCATGTGCCTCATTAATTATTTTTACATTTAAATTTTACTTAATTTGTAGCATCACATGTCCATGCTACTAGTTTTGTATGAAGTTAAGCCCTCACACTTTTCAAAAAAAGAAGAAGAAGTTATGCCTATACATAAAATGTAGACTTAAAGCTGAAAATTTATGTTTGGGATGATGAAGGTTACTATATGAATAATGATGGATCTCTCCCTGCTTTACCATTTAAACTTATTCTGCAAAGAAATTGGTTTTTAACATAAGGCACTTGTAAGATTTGCAAGACCCAACAACTCACATAAACCTGGTAGTTCTACTGCAACATAGACTTTGCCCTTCTTTTTTTTTTTTTTTGGAAGGAGTTACAAAGTTACATAATCATGTCACAAAAGCAAGACATTTAAATGAATAGGGTCATTTAGTCAATGCTTTGTTCTAAGACATACAAGCACTGTGTTACAAATGGGATATTGCAATTGTCTATCAATTGGCTTTTAAAGGGACATGGAACCAAACATTTAGTGTTTATGTATATACAAATTATTCTATAACTGTTATTCTATTTCTATATTTCTGGATTCCCTCTTGATCATTGAATTTATCAACTTTGGTCATACTTCAGGAGATTTCCCAGTGGAATGGAATAACCTGCAAGAAGAAGGGTCAAAAATGGGGTATCGAGAAAAATGCTTCTCACAAATGGAATGATCGTATGAATTGGAATCAAGAGAGTTCTGATATGCGAACTTCTGAAAGAAAAACCCCTGCAACCAATCCCATAGACTTCGATAAGCTTTTGCCTTATACTAGCATGCCTAAGGTTTGTTTCTTCCACACTTAAATTGTCTTTTCTTGTGTGGATCTTTCTTTCTTCCCACATTACCAATGAGAGAGAGAGAGATCAGGTGGTCACAGTGTGCTTTGTAATATCAGGCCTTTCACTTCTCTACTTGGATTTTTTGCTATGAAGAAAATGCCATTGTGTTAAATCATACCTTAGGTTTCTTTCTCATTTTACTTGGTGCAATTAAAGCATTATTTGTGTTCTTCATATGTTGCAGGAAGGTGATGTTATTGCATATCGTTTGATTGAGTTATCATCGTCATGGACCCCTGAACTTTCCACCTTCCGAGTATGACTCTTTCTGCTCCTTGAATACTTGGTAGTTGATTATGGGAATGGAATATATCATCCACCCTATTCTTTTGCCTGTAGGTAGGAAAAATATCACGCTATTACCCTGAATCCAAAAGGATTTTTCTGGTAACAGTTCCAGAATATCCAATTGATTCTAAGAAGATAGCTGAGGAGTCAGAGGAGGAGTATGGAGCTCAACCTGCTGCATCCCTTTATGGGGAAGATGGTTCTTTAAAGGTATTCAAGCCTTTCATTTTCGTTTTCTATTTTATATTTTTCCCAACATTTTTGACAAGCAAGCTGGTGAAATATTCGTTCACAAGGGGACTTGTACCATTCTCTGTATTACAACTCCCAACAGACTTAAGCAGAAGACCAATTCATATCTTCTAGATATCATAAGAATGTCTTGCTCAGTCAATGTTTTCATTGTAAATAATCTATTAAAAAAAAAAAAAAGAAGTTTTCATTGTAAGTAGTAGTTAAAGCTTGGAGGGATAACAGACAATTTTGAAGGCAATCTGTTTGGAAATTTAGAGAAGTCTTAAGAAATGTTTTCTTTATTTTTACTTATCAAAATTTTTTTTCTCTATATTTGATAAGTAATAATTATTTTATTGAATAAATACTACTACATGTACATATAAATGAACACAAAAAAGCCAAACGAATTACAAAGAAACAATATTATGTACAAAAATGTAGCAACTCCTTAAATTAAGCTAAGGAATTACATTTGTTAAAACCCCACACACAAGACCAATCAAATAAGGATCTACTAAAGATTTTATCAATTGAATCACTGAACTTTCCATATCCTCATACATGAATTAATTAGTTCTGATACATGATATCAGCATATATGTAGCATGCCAGTCATAAAAATTGATCCAGGCTAATTTTTCTGTATGGTTCAGCAGCCATCTATTCCAGCTATTCAACTTGGGGTTCACATGGTCTCAAATGAATGTTAAAAAGGAGAATCTTAAAATATAATTTCATATTACACAATTTGCTGGTTTAGCTGGTTGGCTGATTGATGATGACCTAGTTTAACGTTTTTTGGGATATTAAGAACTTGACCAGTAAAATTACTGTAATGTCATGCAAGGCTTTACATTTTTTGTGTTCTAGTAATATAGAGGGCTCAAAATTGGTATTTGGGGCCCTTGGCTTTGTATCACAACTGATAATTGGTAACCTGGCAAGGAAAGGCTCATTATTATTGTTAGCAGAAACTTACGATTGAAGCTTTTCTACAGATAGATTATTCATCACTTGTAGATGTCCGCATTGTCAAGCCTGGCAACTCCAATTCAGGAAAAGCAGTTGTGAGCGAGGTTAATGAAGTTCCTGTGGATAATCAAACTGCTGTCTCAGGTTTTGGGGCCAGCAATAACAATAAAGAGACCCCTGCCCCCACACGAGGTATCTACTTTATGTTGTTTTCATGCTGCTGGTAACCTGGTATTTAAGCGGATGAATTCTCATTCTGTGTTGTTATCTTTGTAGAAAATGGGGAAGTAAATGTTTGGGAAGAAATCAGCCAGGCTTTGGACACAAAGAAGGCCCAGCTGTCTCAGGAGGACGGTTGGAGTAGGGAAGAGAGTTCATTAAAGAACGGATGGTCCTACAGGGCCTTAAGAGGCAGTGCATTGGGTCCAACAATGGCTCGTTTACGAGCACAAAATGGACTATAAGAAAATCCACCAGCCGAGTTCCTGACAATGAGATCCACCTCTCAGCCAGCGTTTTTGAAAGTTTTGACAAATGTAAAGAACATCATATGTGGTTTATGTAATTAAGGGCTGCAATGGCTATCAAAGGCCAACTTTTTGTACAGAAAGTTGGTCAATTTTCTTGTCATTTTGGAGGAGCCCACTTTTGTGAACTTATTTACAGCATCCTTATTGGCTTTTGTTAGGCTCGAGTTAGCCTAGTAAGTAGCAAGTGCTCTTTTAGAAGTAGTAAGTGCTCTTTTAGACATTAGGCCAGTTTGGTTTAACGAAGGAATTGGAAATGATTGCCAAAGGACTTGTGCACTTAGCCGATGTGTTCAATTCTCAAGCTGTTGTCCAAAAATGACTTCCCTACCTCAGGAATTTTCCTTTATTCGTTTCCTTCTCCATTTCTTATTTTCCTAGAAATCAATATTGGCTATAAGTAGCTTTTAAATGTATCTCACTTTTATAATTGAAATAAAAACTAGTTATCCATATGCTTGAGTCGGTGGAAAGTACATATTTTTTTGAGTGTGCTGTTGTGAATTTGTGAGTTGTGGCAGACTTGCCGAGAATCTTGACCTTTACTAGAATGCGCATCCTATTCAATCCTTTCTGCTGATACGGTCAAGAATAGTGCACTCGTAGGTTTGTTTTTTCATTTATTGTTGGTTCTCTCTCTCTCTCTCTCTCTCTCTCTCTTTTCCCTCCTTTTTTGAGAATCATAGGGGAACCTAATTTAATCAATGGCTTCATATATAAAAACGTGTAGGTCTCAGCTGAATTAAATATCCAGGCAAAGGGTTTCTCTTGAAAAAAGAAAAAAGAAAAAAAAGCGAAGGATGGTGTAGAGTTCTTTGAATAAGTAGTGTTTTATACTCCATGTTTTGCAGTGCTTATTTTGTAACCAAGAGGTAGGATTTACCAATGCTCCGATAAGTCCTGAACCACAATCTTTTGAACAAATTTTCTTAGAACTGTGGAGGTAACAAGTTGTAAATTAGAAAATAATAAAGTGGCATCATTGATAGATTTAGATGATGATTAATAACATCTTGACAGTTTCAACAATTATGAAATGTGTTGTGAAAAGCAACAAGTGTAGCATTACTCCAATGCTCATCTATAAAATTGGCTAGTACAGCAAATTAAATATTAAACTTGACCGTGCACTTTTACATGTTGCTACAAAAGCAAGAACTCTGGCTCAAATTAAATTAGATGGCTTGTTCGTTTAGCATTGATTTTTTCATCTAACTTCTTAGCTTATTTGTTTATGTACTATTTTTTTAAAACTTTACTTTCTTTTTTCAAAGGTATAGCCATATTTTAATTTACTTTTTGAGTAAAAAGCCAAATAAGCTAATGCAAAACAGAATTGTGGAAATTATTTGACTTTCTCACCTTACAGTTAGTAGTGATGGTGCCGAATTACCAAATTGCTATTTTTAACAACCAACACAACAAAAATGAAGATGCAATGAAGGTGCTATTGCTAAATTTTTTAACAATTGAGCTACAATAAACGGCCATTTATGGCAGTCCACTCTAGCTCAAAGCTAAACATATAAATTAATATTTTATTCCTCTTTCTCATATTTTAATTAAAAATGTCTCTCTCCTTACTATTTTCTCTTTCTTCACCAAGTGTGTTCAGTCCTCCCTTTCCTTTTTTATCTTTCTTCCTCCACCCCGAGCTCTCGCCCAAACCATCTCACCACTGCCGCCTAGCTGCTTAACTGAAGCCCTAAGCCTGACGCTGCTTCAAACTTCTCTCATTTTTTGTTGGCCGAGCTTGAGCTTCACCTTCACACCAGTCTCTCCTCTCCTCTCTTCTCTCTATGACTCAAAACTCTCTCAGCAAAGTGTGTTGAGATTAGCGACGACATGGGATCAAGCTGTGGTGGTGGCTGGCAGTGGGTGGTTCAATTTGGTGGGTTCGGTATTCTTGGGTAGTCTAATCTATGGTTTCCAATTTGTTGGTGATTTTTCGGTTATTGCTAGTGGTGATTGATGAAATTTGGGTAGTCTAATTTGGGTTTTTTTGGTATATTTATATGGGTTTGTGCTTAATGTGGAAGTGGGTTTGGCGGTTGTGGTGGTTGATTTTGGGTAATGGTTTGGTGGCTGTGGTTTGAAGAGAGGGAGAAGATGGAGAAACTTTAAAGAAGAGAGGGTTGTGGGTTTGGTGGCCGTGGCAGGGAGAAGATGAAGAGACAGAGAAGAAGAGAGAGAAAATAATAAATAAATAAAGTGTTAACCGTGTAGTAAAAAATAAGAGCATTGATGTAAGGTGAGTTGTGAAATGGTAAATTAAAATAAATAAAATAGATTTTTTGAGTGCTAAAGCTAATTTTTTTAGCAGCACTAATGTGAATAATTTTAGTAGTTGCTTTCACCAATATTAGTCACGAGTCCTGATTTAGGAGGCGTCTGTTCTATATAATCAGACTTCAAAATTGTAGATTATGGTCCATACAAAATCAAATATGGTACCCATAGTTTAAGATTGGGAAATATCACGTGTGAATATAACTACTGTGTTAGTATGACCTTCTGAACCTTCCTTAGCCCTGCATAAAGGAATGAAAGAAACCTTGAGCAATTTCAACATTGTGCAATATCCAGCCTATTTCAAACATAAAAATCATGTATCTGAATATCAAGTATAGAAAATGAAACGCAGAGAGATAATGATCTGCTCTTTAAGAAAGATGGCTTTGCTGCTTCTTATTTCATAACATATAGCAACACCTTCGGTGCTCAATGTAGCCAAAGCCCAGATAAACAAAAACTAAGAGCTACCAGAAGGGATGAAAAAAAAGGAGCAGTAAAGAAGAAGAAAAGGCCTAATAGGGAAAAGAATAACACAAAAAGCTTTTAATTTACTACTTATACTATCTAATATTATGTACTTCTAATTCCTGTAACTATAGATCAGGCTTGTTCTCTGTACATGCTTTGCTGTAACAATGATTCACATCCTTACCATACATCACACAAGCAGATAATAATCAGTTCTACTGCCCGGGATGCTGACTTACCTTTCACAATATGCATCAGACCTTTTTGACATTCCCTGCAAGAGCTAAATTGACTAGGAATGGAATTCTTGAAAAATGCTGCATGCTTTGCTAAACAGTCTCAATTGCAGCCTCGGTCCTCTGTCTTATGAAATGATATACGGCTGAGATAGTTTAGAAACTGTTCTGGCTCTTCACTTTCTCTTATTATCTGACACATACCATATATCTTGTTAACAAAAAATAAAGACATTGTATCCGACTGAAATGCCCCACACATAGTTTCTTACATGCTTTTCTAAGCCACAAGAAACGGATTTTTAATTATTTTTAGGGGGAAGAGAAAAGTGTAGTTATTACTTATTTGCTTTTTACTTCAGCCAAAATATACCATAAGTTTATCTCACTTTACAGTAACAAAACATGACTTGCATATTTAGCCTATGTCAAATATGAAAGAAAAGTAGCTCAACTAGCTAATTCATCTTATTGAATTATTATTAGCCTGGGCAGTAATTGCTGTAAGCCTGTTACTGCTACCTCAGTATGACATTTTAAGCGCTAGAAGAGTTGCCATAATTCAATATTGTCCTCGAGAATCACGTTCCAGGATCATTGATCCACCATGAGGAAATGGACATGAAAGACGGACATGATCAAAATTTTCATGAAGTAGCCAGGAAAAGTTAAAGAGGTCATAAATTTTGTCTGTGAGACTCAAATGCTGTCTTCATTTCCCTCTGTAATTACGGGGAAGTGATTAACCAACTGACTACTGCCATAAAACATAATTCTACTGGCTCTGATGTAATTTAGATTTTGAGGTTATGAATTGTGGGCAATTACTAAGTTTCATTTCTGATACACTTCTGACAATAGTTCCCTCAAATTTCATTTTTTTCATTTCTTTCAGTTGATGACACACTATAATGAAAGTCAATGTTACTATGGGTGAAGAAGCCAAAGAATAATATGCAATGATGATAAGATATACTAAGACTCAGTTTTCATGTTGGCTATTCCTGCCCCACACCGAACCCTGTTTTGCTCTTTTTTTGGGTAGGTTTTATTTGCTTCTCTTTATACATTCTCCCCCCTCTTTCCCCCATACCCTCCACGGCAACACCCACTTCTCCTCCAGGAATAAAAGCAAAAGATGTAATTTCTTTTTCCTGGTGGGGCTACCTATTATGGTGCTAGTGTTACCCACTTTAGTAACCATGCTGTATGTCAACATCATAAAAGTTTTAAGTTTCTAATTAAAAGACAATATAATTAATCTCTCTCAAGATGTCAAGAACATTTAAAGCATGCCATGCAACAAGGACTCGATAAAACACATCATATAAGTATAAAGTGGAATATTACCTGTACAGGGATATCCGCTGGCAAACCCATTTGTTTAAGGAAGTTGTGACCAACTGTCTCCCAGTGAAGATTACTACTATCCCATTTTCCATCGATGCTGATCAATTGACTCTGCCCTTTCACATCCAAATATTCACTCCCCAACCATACGAATAAGATACAGCGACTATTGGTGCCTACACTCATATCTGGAGCCAACAGAATGTATACTGATCTGGAATCAGGAATGCAAAAAGAATGCATCTCCACTTTATTCATACAAGGCCACTGGAACAAAACTGGGGTCATCACTCCTGCAACCCTGTTGATCATATCACCTGACAGAGGATGAATTTTATTATCATCCTCTTTCTTACTTTCAATCTCACCTTGTAATTCAATTCCAGTATCAAACATAATCTCATCTCCATTGGCTTCATGCTCAGATTGGTTGCAATCAACATCATTCATCACATCATCCTCGACATCAGGTAAGGCAAAGGACCATGATCGTACCAGATTCTTAGGGACTTGAGATGGCTCATCAGCTGAGGGTAATAACATTCGAGGTGGAGGATTACTCCCTCTGCGCTCTGCAATAGAGGGTAAAGTTCCTTTACATGGCAAAGAAGCATTTCCAACTCTCAAAGTATGGTTATCAGAAACCTCCTTTGCAGGCAGAGTTACTTTATAAATCAAACTAGAATTATCTGCCAAAGAAGCATTCATTTGAAAAAATGAATCCGTAGATTCCCAGCCCGAAGGTGAAGGCTGCTGTGAGGAAAAGTATGACAAGTCAGACCAATTAGATGATGATGGTGAAAAGGTAAATGAACTGGCGTAATCAGAGGTTGATGGCGAAATTGTTGGGGACTTGGAGCTGAACTTCAGGCTGCGGCCCGGAAAACAAGAAAAAGAATCTTGTGAACTGCAAGTAGGCGTGGGTGACAAAACAGGATCACTTGTCAAAGAACAAGAATATGAATCTGGCGAAGCACAAGGAGGTGTTGTTGACAAGAAAGGATCAGTAAGAGTAACAGAGTGTTCCACTTCTTTAGAAGTTTCCCTTATCCTATCAGGGCTGCCATTTGGGAAACAATCAAAGGAATCTGGTGAACCACATGGTTCATCAATCAGACCAAAAGAAGGTTTTACTTCTTTCTGTGCATCTAAAATCATATTTGATTCGTCACTGAATTGAGTACAATCACTGTTCAGTTTGGCGGAGGTGACAAATTCTTTCATAAGACCATGAGCAAGCTTCCATCTTAGTCTCCCCCATCCATTTTCTCTGGCGGGGAGGCAAGTTTCTGATTCAGTATTTGATACTGAAAAAGGTGGAACAACCCCACCAGCAATCGCCTTGTGAAAAATTTGAAAATCCAGGTTATATTCATCCACCACCCTTTCACCAGCCTTAACTTGGTTTGCTGCAGCAACTGAATCATTTCTGGAACACAAATTCCCTTCCTTTCTGACCTCCATACTCTCAGAATTGTCTGCTAGGAGTTGCCCGTTGGCAAGAGCATCCCAAAATTCTGGTGGCTCTTCACCTTCTTTGATACTCACAATTGGTCCCTGAGCCCCTTCATACCGAATTACCTGATGTGCAGCTCCCATAGCACTAGTTGACATCACAGTATTGCAATTTTTCCCAGTCCAAACGTATATAGCAGAAGGAACATGCACAATAAATGCTCCACGAGAGTCAAGGCCTTGTGCACCTGGATGGCTTAACATTTTTGGTACCAGATGAAGAGCAGCATATGATGAGTGAGGGGCCATCCGATACATCCTAATCACCGAATTAGGGCTTGCAGGCACAGCATGTACTCGCTTCTGGCACTGCAGAAGTTGACAAGCAAAACCCATATTTGGGTTAGTCACCGCTCGTGCTGCCTTCACATATTGAAAGGCATCTTCGAAGCTCTGGCCCTCCCTCCACATGAGGTATGCAATAACCAAAGAGGTCGATCTTGACACTCCCTGGCAACAATGCACAAGAACTCGCCCACCTTGCTTCCGAACATCTTCGAAGTAATCAAACACATCATAGAGAATACTTGTAATATCCTCGGACGGGCTGTCTTGCAACCAAAGTGTCTTATACACAAGATCACTCTTAAAATATTCAGGAGAAACAAACCCAACACAGTTCAGCACATGGGTGATCCCATTCTTCCTCAAAATCTCGCGGTTCTTTGCAACAGCATCACTACCCAAGTATATATGCTCAGCAATTCTCGAGCATTCCTTGTTATAAAACGCAAGCTTATCCCTCTTAAACTGGAATTCTTTCACGGGTGGTTGTTCCGAATTTGAATTCTCAAGCGGTTTAGCTTCCCCTCTAGGGGTTTGGGGGTGAGGCCATACGCCCAGATCATCAGAACCCGCCTTTGGCCACTCCTCTGCAGTCCTCCGGTTGATTGAAAGTGGCTGAAGTGGCGGCAAGCAGGACCGCACTTTACTATTCAATTGTGGTCTGGGGCTAGGGCATGGATTAGGCTTAGAAGGAGACCGGTCAGTCCATGAAACTGACCGCAAATAGGTTCTCCGGGTACCGCCACCGGTAACCGGGGTTTTATCTTCTTCCCCTAACATACTAAAAAGGGAAGGAAAAAAAAAATATATAACAAAATTCTACAAATTTAACTGACACCCATTAAAGGATTGTTCCAGGAAGGGTCATAGAAAGAAGCAAAATGAGTTTCTTTGGAATAAATAGCAGATATTTGAAAATTCTCAGTCTCCCTTCTCGCTTTTTTTCTCACCTAAAACCCTTGACCCTCTATCTCTCTCTATGACTATCTAACTCTCTCTCTAAAACTACAATCTTTCTATCTAGATGGACAAAGAAGAAGAAAATTCAAATACGGATATGACCCAGTAAAAAACTATAGCTGAAGTATTCAGTTTGGCTTACAGATTCAACAACAAGAAAAAGAGGAAAAGTGCAAGATAGAGAAGAATAAAAATTACAAATATAATAGTGTAATAGTAGAGAGAGAATTAAATACAGACGAAATTGTTGAAGAGAGACTTACTCGAAAGAATCTATCTCTTTCAAGTTGAATGGAAGCTTGTTTTGTGTGTACTGGCAGCAGACTTTTGAAACCCTAAGAGAGAGAGAGAGAGAGAGAGAGAGAGAGAGAGCTGAGTTGAAGGGAACGAGCTGAAGAAGTGAGTAACCAAAGTGGATTGGGTTCATGTCACGGCTGGGTTTTTTGGGAAAGAGATTTGTCTCTTTTGGACTGAGGAGAGGAGAGAGAGAGAGAGAGAGACTGGGTCAAACTGCCACGTCATCGATGGATGAGTAATAGTTTTTTTTTTTTTTTTTTTGGGTTTTCAAAGACATGCATGTCTACCTTGTGATGTCATTTAAAACGTTTTAATGTTTTTAACTTCAAACCTAGAATTTATCAAACAAAGAACCTTGAATTTTACAACTAAAAAAGTTTTGGTGTTTATTATTATTATTATTATTCCATATCCTATTTTTGGATGTTTTGAAATATAGTTGTTTTTTAACTGTCTTATCTTATAATTTGCTTTATTTAGAAAGTTAATATTTCTTTGTTCCAAATTATTGGTATTCAATTTCATTTTGAATTATCCAAAATAAAATTCTCTTTTTAAAATTAATAAATAAAGTTTTTATCTCACATTTTACATTATTTTAAAAGTCAATGTGATTCTTTCCTATAGTTTAAATTAATGAAGATAATTTTGAAAATTTGTACATTTTTAAATGACTATATATTAAATGATGTTCTCTTAAAAAATTGAATTTTTTTTAAACATAACCAACATTTTAGAATGGACAAATGGAGGTAGTATCATTTTTTTAGTTTAAATTAATGAGGGTAAATTCATAAACTTGTACATTTTTTTTATTAAAAGACTACACAATAAATGATATTATCTTAATTCGTTGAATTTTTTAAACTAGATTATCAATTTGGGGTGGAGGTCTTTCTCAAAAAAAAAAAAAAAAGGGGGGATGGAGGTAGTAGCAGAAAATCGACTTTATGCGTTCAAAATCATACATTCATACATTTAATTATTTTTAAAAATCTAGAATTTAGCTAAAAAAAGTTCAACTTATTGATAATAAAACTTGGTTTGGGAGAGTTCTATTAAAAAAAAAATTTATTTTTTAATTTTATGTTGTGGGTTCTTGGAATAAAAGCTACATTGAATTTTATTGCTATTGGGAAAGATAACACTACTTGTGTGGTATTGGTTTATACAGTTTTTTGTTTGAGATTAATTAGGAAATATACTTAAATTTTAACCAAAGTTTTTTAAAAATTATACATAAATCAAATAAATTGAATGAATAGAAGAAATACATTCCTTCAATATTGACATAAAATTTGGCTACCCACCCATAAAGTTTGGACACAATGTATAATTGCTAATAATGATATAGTCTATTGTGATTGATGCATAATAAAAATGATGTTAATGATGGACTTAGATGAAAATGATGTTATTTTAATCATAACAAACTATTGTAATTGGAAAAAGGTTGTAAAAAATAATGTGTCCCCATAATCACTCCCAATAAGATATAACTTTAGTGGTGAATGTTATGATCACCATGAGGTGTGGATCTTGCCTACGATGTATTTGAATAAGAATATTTTGTCTTACTCTTACAATTAGTGTTCAAATTTCATGATCCATTAGTTGCAGTATGCCATGTTAAAATATTTTATCTAATTTTAAACTTGATTATTTTATGATACAAGGAAAAATAATATGAGGTATGTTGTAATAGAGAGAAAATAAAATGAAACACTCAAAATTGGGTATGGTTAACCCCAATGGGTTAGCTTAGTGGTTTTTAAGGTTTTATGATATTCATGAAATCCTGAATTTGAAATCTCTTGCTAACATTTTCGAATCACCTCTATGAGATTCTAACTTGTAATAACTTGGTGCGTGTGGGACGGAAAAATTGCATATACTTGAGAAAATAATCAAATACTCAAGAGATCTGGACACTCTCGTTTGTTAAAAAAAAATTAAGTATGATTAATGATTAATGAGCGCTTTTAGGCCATTTGTTAATGAACTAAATCCCAACAAGGCATCCATTAAAAAAAGTCCCTCAAAGTTACCTAAGGATATTTATTCACTTAGTTATGCCACCTGGTTTCTAAATCTTCTCCTGTGATTGGATGCAGCATTTGATGTTTACATGTTGATGGTTTCTAAATCTTTTTTTTGATAATCGATGGTTTCTAAATCTTCTCCTGTGATTGGATGCAGCATTTGATGTTTACATGTTGAATTTATACTACTATATTTATAAGAACTTTGGAACTTGTATGTGGTGTGGTACTGCACTCAGGTCTACACAGTCACTGAGTGCATTAACATCCACCATCGTATCAAACTTTGCAAATTTTGATGAAAAACGAGGATATGCTTTTCTCATATTCTTCAGTCATAGCAATAGATAATACTACTAATTAAAAAATAAAATAATGTTAGAGGTACAAATTTTTTTACAATTTTTTTTACAAACTGTTGATGTGGTGAGTGGTTATTGACAAATAAAAAAGTGATATTAATGGTGGGACTAAATAAAAACCAATGAGAAGTTAGTCACATTAGCAGTTTATAAAAATGTTATAAAATAATTTGTAATTACAGCATTACTCTAAATAATAAATAAAAATAATAATAAGAAAAAGTGTTACGGATATATTATGGCGCTTACTGTTCACTACCAATTAATCATATATACATTCTCAAAAAAAAAAAAAAAATGATATATACATTTTTTTAAATGTTTGTCACGTGTCCGTGACGCTTTTAGTTATGGCAGCGAAAGAATTTTTTCCTAGAAAATTTTAATATTATGATGATAAATTGTGATTGAGTACTGCTATTTTAATATGTCTCACTTTTTTTTTGGCTAAAGTGTAAACTAAACTCCTAAAATTCAGGAGTCTTTGAATTTTACATTTTTAAAAATTTAGAATTTGGATTTTACTTCTTAAAAATTTAGTAGTCCATTCGTCTATATTTAAATGTTACATAAACTTGTCGCGTGTGTTTAGTTCATCCAATAAAAATGATATCACTTGACATAATGAAAATGATGTGGTCTTATTTTATTAGACAAACTAGCTAGACATATAGACAAGCTTGTGTGACACTTAACAGAAAATATGGATTGTGGGAATACTGATGCAAATAAAAACTTTATGGTGTAAAATCTAAATAGCCCAAAACTTCAAAGGTGTGTTTTTCACTTTAGCCTTTTATTTTTATTATATACTAGTCACAGTATATCATTTAGTAAACAATGAAATTTGTTGGGTCTGTTAATAGAAGCCCTTAGGGTATTAGTTAATGAACTATTTTGGGAAAATTTTGATATTGCTTTATAGAAAATACAAAAAATTGTAAAAAATTTTAAAAGTTGTTTTTTTTCTTTCCCATAAAAAGTTTCTAAAAGTATTTCCTAAACAAATACCCTTAAGCATCAATTAACAAAATTTTAAAATTTTATATCATTGACTTATGGTTAACTATGAAGATGGAAGGCAACCTTTAGGTATTCTTCAAAGAGGCCACTGAACGACATTCTATCACCAATAAGGATGTTACCTCCAATGAATTTGTTGGTGAGTCATGTCAAAGTTGTTGGGTGTGATTGTATGTAATGATTGAATGATGAGCATAAACATGAAAGAGAGAGTACAAATGAAAGTTTACGTGGTTTAGCTTGATGACCTACATCTAATGTGTGAAAGCTCTTAACGACTATATGTTTTTTATTAGGGATTTTTTTTGGAGAGAGTTTCATCCTATGACATCCGTTTTTGATGATAGCTTTTTATCATCTATTATTAGACCAAAACACAAATCAGTTTTTGGTGTAAGTGTGAATTGAACCCCAGATCTCTTATACAATTATCATAGACTTTACTAGTTCAGTTAACCGAAATCCACATTAAGGAAAAGTTAATAGATACACTAAGGATATTTGTTTTGGATATATTTTTAGAAATTTTTTATGGGAAAATAAAAAAATAATTAATTTTTATGATAACTTTTTATATTTCCCATAAAAGTTGTGTCAAAATGTTCGTAAAATAGTTTATTAACAATTGCCTTAAAGATACTCATTAACTGACTCTTTTTTATTAAGCACTTGTATTACAATGAACTCAATATAAAATTTATATACTAGAGAATATTTTACTAGCCCTAAACTAACCCAATGTAAAGTTGCTTGTTCTACAAGTGCATGGATCTACAGTTGGTTTTGGTCACTTAGGCCATAACACCCCCCTTTCAAACTAAAGGTAAGAGTTTGAGTTTGTAAGGTCTTGAATGTGTAGTTTATTTTCTAAAAAAAAAAACTAAATTATTGTTTTATTCACTATATTTTTTGTTGAAATAATACCTCCTTTATTGATTACCCTCATTCATATCTCTATTTTTCTTAAACTTGAGGTTGCATGTACAATGCACGATTTAATATATATATATATATATATATATATATATATATATATATATATATAAAAGAAGGAAGTGACATCCTAACCAATGAACCGACAATGAGGTGGATTAAATCTAAAATCTCCAAATTTACCTCACATTTCAAAAGATTAAATTAAGATTAATGATTATGTCATCAATTAAACATAAATAACACACACACACACATATATATATATATATATATGATTAAATTTCCAAAATACAAAATCTTGTTAATTTTTTCCTAAGAGTTGTAACTTGTAACTATATCCGGTAACCAAACTTTGTCCTGAATTACAAGCATATACTGTTGTCCTGTGCGATATGGCTCCTTCCTTTTATGGAAGGCGTACAGTATCCGTGCATTGTGGTCAAAACTGAGCCGCCATTGGAGCAGTAGCAGAAAGAAACACCAAAAACATCCCCAAAAAAACACTGTGATCTTAGTGGAGTTTGATCTGCCACTTGAAGCAGCTGTCAATGGCACGTTGTTGTTGTTGTTAGCTAGGAACTAGTAATAACAGCCGAACAAACTTAACTACGAAGCAAACGAAACAAACAAACAAACAAACAAGGGCCTCATATATGATGATGATTGGTCAATAAAGTTGCTTCATGTTCAAACTTTTAACCCAATAGGGTTTAGTGTTCAGTCATCACTACTGTGCAAGTGTCTGAATTTTTGACTTGGTCTCTTCTCTTGTCTGCCGCTTTGAGTTTTCCACTAGCTCTCGCAATTGGGAAAGAAAGAATTTACACTCAAATGGTGACAGCCTAGTGGAAGAAAAGTGTCAAAGGGTTAATTTGCTTTGTGACAGTGATTACTCTGTCATTAAGTTTGCAATTTGTTTGAACTGTTCAGCTTTACACATGAGACCACTGTCAGCTTGGCCCTGTTGTCCTCACCCAAAAAAAAAAAGAAAAAAAAAAGGGGTAAATGTAACGTATGCACAAAATTTTATAATATTTTTTACAACAGTTGAATTGAAGAGTTTTTATTGGTTTTTATTTGGCCTCATTGTGGATGTCAATTTTTTACTTACTATTAACGATTTGCCGGATCAACAAATAAGAAATTTTTATAATTTTTTATTGTTGTCGCTAAAATACAAATTATTTTGATTGAAATTTATGTAAGTCCTCTAACTTTATTTTTATTGAATTAAGTTTATCTAAGTTTCAGATTTATTCAATTTAAATCTTTTGTTTAATATAATTTTGCTAAAAATTGCTATTAAAAAATATTTTTTAATTTGTTAATTGCATATTTTACGGCAATTTTTTAACAAAATTGGACAAAAAACTTGAATTGAATAAATTTAAAACTTAGAGAATTCAATTGAACGAAAAGTAAAATTAGAGGACTGAAATAAATTTTAGTCAAATTTAAAACGTGCAATTTGTATTTTAGCCTTTTTTTTTTTTTTTTTGCTGTGCTTTTACAAACTTTCTTAAAAGTCAAGACAGAAACAAACTAAAAAGTTTAGGAAAACAAGAAAATCTGACAACATTTCATAATACTTTTATTTTGAATTATGGTGATTTTCAATTTAATATATGTTTTTTATTTCAATTTATTTTGATTTATGGTGGACTAATAACTCAACTTATTATAAAAAAAAGAAGAACTCAAAACAATTAAAATATGAAAGAAATGGCTTAAGGGGCAAAAATCTTCTAATCTAAGTTTATTTTTAATCTTTTATCATACAAGCATGTGGAACATAATTATTAATTATATTTAGAAGATCCATTTCTGTTATAGTCAGGGAAGGTTATATCCGAAAATGAGGGGAAAAAATTCAAAGAAATAAATGTCAAGAAAGGTGGGCGAGGATAAATAGAAAAGAAATGGCATTCTTCTCTAGTTGATGGCCCCCACTTGTCCAAGTCTTTAAGAATAGTCTCTATATGAACTATTAAAAGCGTCACTATAACAGACAAATTGGGTTTGTATTCAACAGACGAACGTGGTGGACTATCTCCCAAGAAGAAGAAAAAAAAAAAAATTAAAGACAAAAAAAAAAAACACATCAACAACAACCATGGCGTGCATCACACTGTAGGGGCCTAAAAGAGTAAAAGGCACTTTATGCCCCCCAAAAATTGATATCAAAACTTCATATGGATCTACCAAAAAGAAAAAAAAAGAAATTTTCGCTTTGATTAAAGGTAAAAGGAAGAAAACAACGCATTAATTTATCCACGTGTGGTTTGACACCATTACACTTTGCCAGCTTTAACTTCATTGGTAGCTGTAACCCACTTTACTGTTCACCATTAAAGAAGCAATTAAAACACATAAAACTAAAATAAAAAGCATAGAAGAGAGTAACTATTAAAACACATAAAACTAAAATAAATAGATAGGAATCACGAAAATTTCATTTAGAGTGCTGTGTTCGTATTGTATATTTGTCGTACTCGTAATGTATTCATGTCGTATCAATAATTTTATGTTATAATTTTTCAAAAATTGCTCATATCGTCGTGCCATATTCGTGTTCGTATCCATGCTTCTTAAATAAAAAACATAAAAGAGGCTTGGCGAAGGGGAAAGAAATCTTGAGTACCTAGTTAATTCATTTCTTAGTTTTATTTAGGTTAATTTTGTCATTCAATCCAAACCTTTTGGTCATCTACTTGAAAATTTTGCCTAGAAAATTAGAATTTTAAAGTTTAATATTGGATGAGGGGGGTAGTTTTAGGAGGAGGTTTCATGTAAGGTAAGTTTGGAAATATAAAATCCATGATTTTATTATAGAGAATTGAAACTAAGGGTTTGTTTAAATACCGCTTATTTTGTTAAAAATTAAAAACTTATTGCTGAAAACACTGTAACAAAATAATTTTTAAAGCTGAAAACACTGTACATGAACACTTGTTGCATTTTTCATTGTCCGGCTGGTTCATGAACAGTGTGTGGCATGCTAGTTCAAAACGCCAAACGTAGCATTTATTCTACAAACGCCCAATCCAAACGGATGCTAAGATGAAGATTATATGCTCAGGTTGATGACCATTGTGGGCAAGGTTGTCAAAATCGGGATCCTACGTAGGATCGTAGGAGGTAGGTGAGATCGTGGATCGTAGGATCGGATCGTAAATCGTAAGATCCTATATTATTTGAGAAAAAAACAAAAAAAAAATAAACATTTGTATGTTAAATAATCACATAAATTATACATTCATTAACATAATTACCATACATCACTATATTCATTTATAAGCATCATTTAAAGAGGTCAAAAATCTCAAAACATGACATTCTATTGGAATATTTTTTATTCGGATCCAACTGGCACACTCTCTACATTAGAGTTGAAAAATTTGGTCTATTGAGATTTTATTTTTCATTTAAGTCCAACTGAGCAATCTATTAAGTTTAAAAACATTACAAGAAATAAAGGTCGTTTGGGATCGTCAGAATCGTGTGATCCTATCGATCCTGAACGATCGCAAAGATCCTTGAAAGATCCGAATCGTTTTAAGCAGGTGAGATCGTAAAATCGTAGGATCGTAGGATCCAGATCGGAATTTTGACAACCATGATTGTGGGTATTTTGAGTGGATTGATCCACTTGCTTGTGGGCTTGGGAGTGAATTACTGCGAAGCTCATGCAATAGTCAACAAGCTTGAAAATAAGCTAGTACTTGCTATGAGAGTGAAAAAGTAGCTTGTGAAATTGAGGGAAAAGTAAGGTAGTACTTGCTACGAAGTGAAAAGGTAGCTTGTGAAATTGAGGGAAAAGTTCGCGAAGGAGATGTAGGCTTGCATTAGTTGTATCGTGGGTGTTACTTGTTGGTTTCTTTTTGTTTTCTTTTAGTGTGTGTTTTTCCTTTTTTTGTTTGAGATCCACGATGAGAACGTTGTGTCCATTGAGGGGGTGAGAGGTGGGTTACAATGCATTTTCTCCTACACGAGGATGTGTGTGCCTATAAGAGGGTGTATTGTAGTGACCCAAAAGGCCAAGAGGCACAAGTCGCGTGAATGGGTGTGAGCACAATAAGATGAGAGGCTTGCAATCCACAGAATCTCACATTGCTTAGATGTGGTAAAGGGGAAGCCCTTATATGTGGGTTGAATATCTAAATGTTAACAATATCTACGCTTCAATCTTTATGTCAACAATATTATCCGCTTTGAGATACATACCCCTTACAATTTTGTTTATGGATTCCATGGATTAAAAGCCCCCATCTCATCGTACTTAATGATGCCCTGAGTTCCTTGGTTGAAGATGAATTTTTGGTAATTTATGATGGAAGCTGAGTAATTGTTACTTAAATTTTGTAAGATGTTGTGATGAAGAACAATTTAAGGCAACAATATCATGATTCACAATAACATAACATGAACAAGTTTCTCATCCGTAAGACTCATTTTTTTTTTTTTTTTTTGGGTTAGAAATTATTTTTGGTAAATGACTAGACCTGTCGATAAGGGAGGAGGACGACAAATAATTTTGTCTATATACAAACAACTTGTCTGTTTCAAATTCATATATTTTGGTTCGCATTCATCACAATTATATATGCCTTCTTTGTGATGTCGTGATGCAAGGAAAGCTACATGGGCCAATTAGGAGATGAAAACGAGTACTGATTAAGGATATATAGCTGCACCTAAATTCATGCCTGCAATCAATTAATTCCTAGCAGAACACATGGATTTGCCCTTTGTTGCCTCATCATCTCAGCGAACAATCTGATGTTTAATTAGTATCAATGACGTGTCAATGTCTCTTTTTAGATAAGTTGGCTAGTGTCTTTCATATTTCATAAATTGATCAAGACTAAAGAGAGATTTGTGTGTAGATTTTTTTTTTGTCCATTGGATTTAGCTTTACATTTAACAATAACCCAAAACCTAGTTACACAAAATTTTCAAGATTGATGGTGATTTGCACGTAATAAAACTGACGTGAATGACGTGAAATTATATAAAATGACTTTAATCACAATTTATCATTTTAATAAGATTGTAGAAATATTTATGAGTAGTATACCCGTGCCAGTATTCTATACTAAAATTTTCACTCTTTTCTTATAAGTATTCATATTCAGATGAAAGATACCAACTCAGGTCGCCCCCTCTACCTATTTCTATTGCATAAAAAAAAAAAAAAAAAAAACTCACTTAGATCCCATTGCAATACAAAAGCAATAGGGGTTTGAAAAATTCCATTCCCCATATTTTTGGTACTAGCAATTTCCAAATTTTATATCAAACATTGCCATATATTTGATAGTTTTATGCCTTGAATGTGAGATCAACACACCCACAATCAATCTTTACACACGTTACACGTGATGAATCATGCATCAAGCTTGCGTGCATTAGGCAAATTCGTTGCACACAAGTAAGCCGGACTCATTCCATCAATTTTTGCCCATCTTGAAGAAAGCTCAATTGTTAAGTATCACAAAATCCAAACGTTTGATATTATTTTAAAGGGCCAAATTTGACCATAAACTTGGTTGTAGCTTAATTTTACAACTCTCACCTAAAAAAAATATTAACATGATTATGTATTTTGAAAATCTAATAATTGGATTATATTTTTTTAATGTTTTAATACACATATCAAATTCGTGCTAATCAGATTTATTAACTATTCAATCAATTTTTGCCCATCTTGAAGATAGTTCAACTGTTATGGCCTGTTTGGATGTTTAAAAAAGGAGGGGGAGTAGAGTAGAGGGAAGGGGAGTAATTCAATTACCTTGTTTGTGAGTTTTTTAAGGAAGGAGGGGGAGGGGTTTGGAGGGGTTTGAAGGGGTTTCAACTACCTCCAACCCTCTCATTTTTAATTCCCCCAAATTGGAGAGATTTGGAGGGAGAGTAGAGCACATAAAATTATTGATAAAGTAAATGACCTAATTTACCCTTATTATATTTATAAAATTACAATGTTAAAAACAAGGGGAATGGCTAATTACTCCCTTCCCCCTTACTAATTATAAAAACATCCACATAAGGTGGAGGGTAATCATTCTCCTCTACTCTCCTCCCCACTACTTCCCTCCTCTCTACTCCCCTCTACTCTCCTCCCTCTCTAAACTCCCAAACATGCCATTAAGTATCACAAATCCAACATTTGATATTATTTTAAAGGGCAAAATTTGACCAAAACTTGGTTGTAGCTTAATTTTATAACTCTCACCTAAAAAAAATTGACATGACTCTGTATTTTGAAAATCTAACCATTGCATTGCATTTTTTTTTAATGTTTTTAGTATATGTCAAATTTGTGCCAATCGGATATTATTAACCATTCAATCAATAAAATTATTTTTTATGCATAATTTCAAATTATAAAAAATTTAAATTTAAATATATGATTGATGATACAATTATCGATATTTGATTTTTTTTGAAAAGTTTGCAAGTATGGATTGTACAAGGCGAAAATGCAATTCAACAATAAATTTGTCAAAAAATTTACATTTAATAAAAAGATATTGGGTGGAGTTGAAGCCTTATGCTACAATCAATTTTTTTTTGTTTTTTGTTTTGTTTTGTTTTTTTCTTTCCTTCTTGAGAAACATGCTACAATCAAGTTTGTTGCCATGTTTTGTCATATTTCAAAATTGTCCATTTATTACATCAAATTTTACTATATATTATTTTCCTGCACGAATTTTTTTAACACAATATCAAAATGTAAATAACTAAAATAATATGAAACCTTTTAAACATTAGAGACCATTTCAAAACATGGGGCCAATGTTGGGACTAAAAATAGTAATTAAACATGTTTACCTTATCAAACTACCGATAGCTAGTATTCTTTTAAGAAAGAAAAGTGGTGTCCTAATTTTTGGTTAATCTATTTTAGTCTCTGCATATGAGACACATTGGGAACTCTATAGACCGATTATAGATGTAACTTGAGATCTCCAGATTTACGGTAAGTTCTTCAAAGTTCAAACCTGTTAAAGCCTACCACCCGGGTGTCCCTGAAATCACACTAGTAGATAGTACCCTAGCAGTCTAGCATTGATGCTTAGTCACATAAACTCTTGGGCCAGTGGCTGCCACAGCCCAAGAGAAATGAATGTATAGTTCCACCATGTGTATCCCAAGTTCCCAACCAACCCACCAAAGTCCCAACTCCCAAAAGCCCATCAAACAAATATAGAGCATATAGGATATCAGGTACACAATTACATTTGATCTTTGGAAGCGGCGGGGTTTGGGTTTTTGGGCCCCCAAATCCAACCGAGTCCTCAACCCTTCTCTCTCTATCTCTCTCTCTCTCTCTCTCATTTCCGTAGCCGAAACCAGGAGCTACCTTCACTCTCTGATTCTGTCGTACATGCTCCTGCATTGAGTACCCCATCAGGTCTCACCGTCTCAACCCACTGCTATGCATTCACTCTGATATGTATCGCAGTCTTGGCGCACACCGCCTCATATACCGAGCTCGAATCTCACGCCTAGTCAGAACTGGTCTCATCGACCAAGCAGTCCAAGTGTTCGACGAAATGACTCAATCAAATTGCCGCATTTTCAGCATCGACTACAATCGCTTCCTCGGCGTACTGGTCCGTGAATCTCGTTTCGACTTAGCTGAGCACTACTACTACAAAATGACCCACCAGGGTTTTTCTCTAATCCCATTTACATACTCAAGGTTCATTTCTGGTTTGTGTAAAGTCAAGAACTTTAGCCTCATTGATAAGCTCCTAGAAGACATGGATAGGCTTGGTTGTATTCCTGATATATGGGCTTTTAATATATATTTGAACCTTTTGTGCCATGAGAATAGATTAGAATTGGCTTTGCAATTGTTTTATAGAATGGTTGAGAAAGGTAGAGAACCTGATGTTGTAACATACACTATACTAATTGATGGGTTGTGTAAAGCTAGGCGGTTTGATGCCGCGGTTGATATATGGCGTGAAATGATTGATAAAGGGCTTAGTCCCGATAATAAGGCGTGTACAGCGCTTGTTATAGGGTTGTGTGATGGTGGGAAGGTTGATTTGGCTTATGAGCTTACAATGGGTGTGATGAAGGGTAGAGTTGAATTTAATATTTTTATGTTCAATGCATTGATTAGTGGGTTTTGTAGAGCAGGTAGGATTGATAAGGCGCAGACAATTAGGTCATTTATGAGGAGGAATGGGTGTGAGCCGGATTTGATTACGTACAATGTGTTATTGAATTATTGTTGTGATGGACTTATGTTGGAGGAGGCCGAGAAATTGATGAAGAAGATGGAGAGGAGTGGGATGGAACCGGATGTTTATAGTTATAACCAACTTTTAAAAGGGCTTTGTAAAGCAAAACTGCCGGATAAGGCTTATTTGTTGATGGTGAATAAGATGGAGGCACTGGGGTTGTGTGATGCTGTATCGTATAATACAATTATAAGAGCCTTCTGCAAGGCATCCCGTACTAGAAGGGCTTACAAGCTCTTTGGGGAAATGCAGCAGAAGGGGATTGCACCAGATTTGGTGACGTTTACAATTCTTATAGAAGCCTTTCTTAGAGAAGGTGATTCTGTTGTAGCAAAGAAACTTCTTGATCAGATGGCTGGCATGGGTTTGTTACCTGATCGTATATTTTATACTACGATTGTTGATCATCTATGTAAGACTGGGAAAATTGTGATGGCTCATAGTGTATTTTGTGACATGGTGGAGAAGGGAATTGCACCTGATGTGGTTTCTTACAATGCCCTCATAAATGGGCTTTGCAAGGCATATAGAGTGAGTGAAGCCATGCTTCTTTTTGAGGAAATGCAGACAAGTGGGTCCTATCCTGATGAAGTAACTTTCAAGTTGATCATTGGAGGGCTTATACGAGAAAAGAAGCTTTCGTTGGCTTGTAGGGTATGGGATCAGATGATGGAGAAGGGCTTTACTCTTGACAGTGCTGTTTGTGAAACTCTAATAAATGCCATCCATTCAAGAGATGCCGCATGAATGTAAAAAATGGTTTGTATCATATACTCACACCTTTCACTTTATCTATGTTGTATCTGTTAATGATTCAAGTTTCTATGATATCTTAGAAAGGTTACTTATAAACAATTAGCAAGGTCTTGCTTTGTTGACAATATCTCAAAATAATTATTTGTCAATTTCTACATGCTGTAAACATATTAAATACCATGAACGTACTTGGTATGTTTTCTTTTTAATATATATTTTTCGTTAATTATAAAATAAATAAATAAATGCCTTGGAATCGTTAAGCATCCATTGCCATTTTATATACATGCGCACACAAGTTTGTCTTGTTTGCATTAAGTTTTTGCAATCTGGTTACAGTACAATCTATGTAGTGCTAATATGCAACAGATATGAGTTTATAGGCTAAAGATAATGCCAACAGCAATTTTTAATGCTTGTTTTTGTTATGTTATGTTATGTTATGTATAGTGTGTTTGATTTAGTTTGTTGATGGTGTGATCATTGTGTGCTTTGTGCATAGTGCTAATTGTTGGTTTGAAAATTGGCCCACCAAGTAGTTAGACCAGTCATTTGGTTTATCATCTTAGATTTCATCTTGTATTTGGAGTGATTAACCTGTTTTGATTAAAAAAACCTAAATGCTTTTGTATTCTATTATCTTTTAGCAAAAGTGAACTTCAAAACTATTTATTAAGATAACACCAATGTAGAAATTTTAACGCTAATGTACTCTTCTGTTCTCATATTAATAGTTAAGCAACCCATGTGCACAGGATATCCTAAGTTCTTTTGCATCTGATTAAACCTTCTGTATTTTCAGGTTGAATTTTATGGTAATGATGCCGTTTTGGTCTTTATAGCCTGTGGCAGAACACATTTGCCAGTATTAATTGGTTTGACATTCAGCTCATCAGGCCTATCCTGTTCTGCCCTGTTGCCCTTCTTGGAAGTTTCCCAAAAATGGTACTCAGGTATGAGCTGCTCCTCCTCCTTGAGTTTTATGATAGATAAATATTTTACCATCAGTGCAAGATTTTTACTTGTTACATGAGTCATGAAAAAGGCGTCGCTGACAGGGGCATGTTGTGGAGTATTACTGACAAAAATGCTTCTGTTTATGTTTACTGGGCAGGACATACTCTTTCTTAAACCAATTGTCTCCTAGAAAATTAGGCTTCATCACATGTAATTTATCTCTCTGAATTTAATAATTCTCTCTCCTTTCAAATACTTTCATAATGTATTACCCTACTCTCAATATATTTTCAAATTATTTTCAAGTTATCCAGTAAATGTTGGTCAACATAGCTTCAAATTATGCTTATGTTATTTCTTTGGGCTAATTATAGATTAGATTACCCACTTGTGGTTAGACTTGATTTCATGTTGCTTTTCAATGGTTTGAAAAATGTCACTTTACCCACCTGAGGATGGCTTTGTTATATAACTGTTACCCACCTCACCACTTTCACTGTTAAAAACATTAACGCTCCGTTTGTTTCAATGAAAAACCTTGTGTAAAGATAATTTTCCTTATTTTCCAGTGTTTGGTAGCATAAAAAAAGATGAGTCAAAGGAAAACTATCTTTAGTCAACATAAAAAGTATGGCTTATTTTTGGAGATTGTTTTCCATTAAATTTTTTTGGAAAACAACTCTATCTCACAGCAAGCTAAATAAGGGAAGTTATGAGGTTGTTTTTCAACTCATTTAAAGTTGCTACCAAACATTAGAAAATGAGATAGTTTTTATAGAAAATGTTTTTTAGAAAATAACTCATTTTCTAGAAAACATCATTGCTGAAACAAACAAAGCGTAAAAAAAATCAGAGAAAACAAGATCTAAAAGGGGTATTTGAAAAAAATTATAGAAGTGGCCTATGTTTTGGGTTAAGAAACACAAAAGGAAAACCATAAAAATGTATTTGGGTTTTTAATATATACTTACAAAAAATTACTCTAATTTTGACATCCCCAGATGGGGGACATTTTGGCACTTGTAAGAGAAATCTCTTCCTCTGCCGAGTTCAGGTTGTCCAGCCTGAACCAAAAGATGCTTTTATGAAAGGCTCACATTTGGAGGCATCAAAAGCTTTAGAGCAACTGGAAGGGAAAGTATAGCCTGGATGTCTTCATGGCAGAAGGTATAGTGCCAGCTGTTATTTCAAAGCTCCTTTTCTTATGCAGAAGCAATTGGATTCTTTACTTGCAAGCTTTGGGCATTTAAAGGATAATTATTTATATTTCCTTTTCCTAGGTGGATTTTATCTGTTACTTTCAAGATTTTATAGTGAAAAGCCTTGAAGGGTTCTTTCAAGATTTTATACTGAAAAGCCAAAGATTTTATAGAGAAAATACCAATGATTGAAGGTTGGGCACCTCCAGAAGTGGCGGCTATTATAGAGAAAATACCAATGATTGTAGGTTGGGGCACCTCCTGAAGTGGTGGCTATTATAGAGAAAATACCAATGGTTATAGGTTGGGGCACCTCCTGAAGTGGTGGCTAGGTTAGAGGAGGCCTATGAAAATCCATATCCATTCCTAGGGTTTTCCTTTACTGTTCTTAAGCCAAAGCATAAGAAACTTCTTCAATATTTATAAATATCCCTTTTTGATCTTGATTTCTCTGTTTAAAAAAAAAGAAAGAAGTTTTTTATGTTTTGAACGGTGAAAGTGATGAGGTGGGTAATGGATGCATAATGGGGCTAACCTTGGATGGGTAAAGGGACACTTTTCAAACTTCAGGTAGGCGACATGAAATTTGGCCTAATCACAGGTAAGTGATCTATAATTAGCCCTATTTCTTTCTTCCTTTTTGTAGTTTTTTGATGTGACATGTTTCATTTTTGTAATATGTTCTCTTGCTTGCTTACTGTCACTGCTAGTTACATTAATAAAACCATTTCTATTGTTCATGCTCAGGGGCCTTCCATTTATGATGATTTTGTACTTGTGATCTTGCAACTCTCTCACTCTCTATGGAACCAACCTAACTCTTACAGATTTTCACTATTGATTCTCTTAGGTATACACTAAGGCCTCTACAGCATGAAAAAAGGGAAGAGAGATAACGATTTAATTTGAATTTGAAATTTAGATGCAGAGGTATGGATTTCTCATCCACATGCATTAAATTCAACACCTGGTCCTTTTATTTATTTACTTTTATTTTGTTTTTAATTTAACATAGGGACTGATATACAACTTTTGCCAAACTTTTAACCAGATTTTTTGCAGCAGAAGAGAAATTTAAAGGGGATGGAGCAGAAGTTTTGGTCTGAGGACTTGAAACCACTTCGCTGCCCAGTTTTGTGATTGAATAGTTGAAATTGATTACAAGCCCAGGAAAAGAGTTTGAAATTTTATCTAGAACAATAAGGGCAGTGTCTGAAGGACATGCAGAGTATAATAATCCCCCACTATGATGGGAGGACACACTGATAATTCATATTCGATACATGAGAACTAACCAAATTCCTGTTGAAGCTACGTTTCACTTGCAACCTTTATCCTCGTCACTTTTAACCAGTGAATGAGAGACCTCAAAGTTTTAGGATTGCCTGTAGCTCTTGACCCTGAGTCACAAGCCAGAGCATGGGTCGCATTGGGTCTAACCATGTAGAGCTGCCTTTAATTAGATAAGGTGGTTTGGTTTCATAGGCATCATCTGTGATAATTAAGAATCTATATACTCACAGAAGACATGAATTTGGACGGATACCTATTGATGGTGTAAAAAAATTTCATAACAAGCTTCAAACTTTCTAAGAACTTGTCAAACAGAGATAGGAATTCAGTCTGTATGGATGAGCTGATTTTGTTTCATGCTTCCCTCCATTTAAATTCACCATTTTTTTTAATATAAGAAGGTAAACCCTTCAACATTTGCAACTTTTTTAGAGCCATACATAGAGGATAGTGAGGATGAGCAAAGTTGAAGCCAATGAGCGGAAGGAAGATTGCAGACAGCAGCGAACAGTTAGTGGCGGTTGGCACAAGGTGATGATAAGGTTTTACTGAAGTCAGTAAGTCACTACTCACTATGAGTCCGTTTGGATAGAACTTATTGCTGAAAACTAAAAACTAAAAACTGAAAACATTGTAGCAAAATAATTTTTTAACGTGTAAAAAAATACTGTTCACTCTTTTTTTACTGTTTATATGCCTTGGTGCACTGTTCATGTCCTATAAACAGTGCACCAAGCGCTGGTCTTTAAAAAAAAAAAAAAAAAAAACGCAAACGCAACAGGTAAACGGGGATCCAAACGGGCAATATATATCTCATCAACTAATTTATGAAATTGTCCGCAAAACATTAGGCAAATGAGAGAGGGTGGTAATGGTGTAAAGAAGGTTTTAAAAAAAGTGCCTTGTCGGATAATGTATGTACTTTAACCTGGATGTTTGGTGTTCTGTAACAGAACTTGTTTCTTTGCTTTGTGTGGAAGTGGAACAAAAGAGAAAATGTCATGCTTGCCATCAGTAAAGGTCTGAAAATCAGAGGATTTGCTTGGCATAATAGTCTTACCATACCACAAAATGTTAATTTAAGTACTAGAAGTGGCCCCAAGCCCTGTATGAGTTGCCAGCATCTGATACGGTATCCTGCAATATATGGGTTCATAAACAACTAAGTGTAACTAACTCACCTTAGTAGAGAATTAAAAGTAAAAGGTGTCGCCAAGATTACTTGCCTCCGATACTTAGCTTGTGTTCGATTCTTTGCCCTTTACATGAATCATTCTTGAAGTTCTCATGAAGTCATCCTCTTTCCCATTAGCAATAACAACTCCTCTACATATTTCCCCTCCTAATCTTCGTCATTGCCCAGGCACGAATATCCATAATAGCCATGCATCAGGAACGTGATACCGACCCTAATCAGCAACCTGAAACCAACCCTTATTTTCGCCCACCGTCACAAGACCAACGTTCCCAGCCACCCTTTTCACAGGGACAGCCACCCAATCAATTGCCCCAACAACCACCTCCCAAAAGGGGAAAAAAATCCAAGCAGGGTGGTCAACAGCTGCCATCGCGTCCACGGAAACAAGACCAACAGTCCCCAGGGTCTGCAGACCATTTTCCCCTGAATCCGCTATCTAGCCAATCGAAGCAAAATCAGCAACATCTCAACTCACATGACCCCTCTTCACCGCCACTTGTCCCATCTCCACTGCCACTGGTCCCATCTCCACTGCCTTCTAGCCAAAGGACGCAAAATCAGCAGCCCCAGCAACCAGCTGGGTCTTCACCGCCATGGAGACCAAATCTGCAGAACCAGGATCAATTCCAACGGCCACAAGGCCTGCCAATGTTTCCACGACAGCATCATCATCCAAACAAACCTTTAACGTGGTTTGTTGCAGTGTTCTGTGCAATTCTTTGGGTTGTCATAATCGTAGGAGGCCTAATTGTCCTCATAGTCTATCTTGTTTATCGGCCACGGCTCCCCCGGTTTGATATATCTGCTGCCACCTTGAATGCAGCCTATCTTGACATGGGCTATCTGCTCAATGCTGATGTTACTATGCTCGCAAACTTCTCAAATCCAAACAGGAAAGTGAACGTTGATTTCAGTTACATGTACATTGATCTATACTATGGAAGTACCCTTATTGCTACTCAATATGTTCAACCATTCTATGCCACACGGGCCCAATCCAAGTTTGCTTATATTCATATGGTGACTAGTCAGGTTGGGATTCCACTGATTGCAGCCCGAAGGCTTAAGAAGCAGATAGAAGCCGATGCGGTCCAGTTTCAAGTGAAAGGTTATTTCAGGGCACGATCTACTTTGGGAAGGCTCCTAAAGTACTCGTATTTGTTGCATACTCATTGCAATATTCTCATGACTGGACCTCCTACGGGGGCTTTGATAAGGAGCGAGTGCAAAACGAAACACTGAAGAAGCATATTGGATTATTATAACACCATCCAAACTTATGACGTTTGGGCACTCATGTAGTCGTAGACCGTGAGTGTGACTTGCCTTTCTCGGACTATAGAGTATAATTTCGCCATATGCTACAACATCGAGTAATTTTTTCATCACATTACCAAAACCCTGTCATTTTGTTAAAATCATTTTTCTCTTTTTTTTTTTTCTTTATAAATATCGATACGAAAATACTATTGATGCAAAATATTACTTCTTTTGTATTGTAAACAATCTTGAAGTATTTTGTGTATTCTTACAGTTGACTTGGTAAACTATCATGGATACAATATTTTCTTGAGAAAATTTAGGGACAATTTCACAGCATTTTTACAGTACCCTTATTTTAAGGTGGGTTGACATCTTAGTTGTGAAAATGTTGTGATATTTTTTCAATTATAATATAAAATAATTATATCAACAATTTCCTTTTTAGAGGGGTCTCCACCTTCGGGCTCAACATGTCACTATATTTTCTTAGTTTCAATGCATGTGTAATCCCAATAAACAGAGGACACACAAATTAAAATAACATGCAAACATATCGTGAATTATGACATGATACAATACAAGTAAAATTCAAGGCAAAGTATCATTTCATCATACATAGCAAAAGGCACAAAGAATTCCTAGTGATTCATGAATGTAGTATTGCAGAATTACATGACAACACAGTAAAGGTCTTCCTCATCATTCCAACAGCATAACCAACACTGGGCAAACTTGTCCATAGTAATCAACTCGTATACAAAAAGGGAAAACAGATGGAATGCATTTCTTGGTACAAAATTGGACAAAGGAGAATGCTTCTCCTGAGAATGGGTTTATCTACACAAGCTCAATAAAACAAGAATCAAAGAAGTCACGAAATCATGACCTGGCCTCATATGCTGCAACTTTAGACAATAAATAAAAGTAATGCAGCAAGAAATGCCAGCCCTTTGACTCTTACAAAAACCACTTCAAGCAACTAACATACCACCACCAGAATGAAAAACCAAACCTCTCACAGAAATCTCCTGTATTGATCCCTGGTAAAGAATGGGTGCTTGAGGGCTTCACGAGCTGTTAGTCTCTTGGAGGGATCATATCTAAGTAGACCTTGCAATAGGTCAATAAGATCCCCTGCTGAGTGATCTACATGCTGCATTACTAGATTCTGCCAAAGCACAACAGAACACAGAGCAAAATCATATGCATGGGTTTATCCAGACATTTTGTCCCAAAAGTTAAGCTAGGAAAAGGCAGCATCATACACACCTGAAGACGGGGTAGCTTGATAACAGCTTTAATACTTTCCCGAGAGGCTGCACCTTCTGGCCAGTCCAACCTACCCCTTCTGACATACTTCTCTGCATGGCGGCTGAAACAGAAACAATTGTAGACATAGATGAACTAATGTTTTCTATAAACATAAAAATGCTGATATAATCAATGGAAGTCCTTGAATGGGAACGCACTCAGCTCTTTTCAACATGTGCTGAGGTAATGGACCTAGAACCCTTTCCATCATGGCTAGGTGCTCTAAGTTCTCATGTGTCTGAAATAAAGCTTCTCCCTGCAATCAATTGCATTTCTTTATCAGCATTTGTAACACTTGCACAGTACAGCCATCTGGCTTACAATTCAATATAGATCTGAGATGTTAGACATACAGAGCACAGTTCTACCAAGATACAACCAATACTCCATATGTCACATGGATAACTCCATCCAAGTCCTGGAAAGACATATAAAGCTTATACCCATAAATTTCAACAAGATATAGAACAGGAAGAACTGGCAAAAGAGCAGTCAAAACATTAGTATACCAAGAATAACCTCAGGGGCACGGTAGTGTCTAGTAGAGACAATATAGTTGTGGTCTTGATGCTCATAAGCTGTGCTGCCAAAATCAATAACCTTAATTGCGCTAGACTTTGGCAACCGCTTATAATATGTTCCCTCTTTTGGTGACCGGGATGTAACCTGTAGTGGATTGAAAAGTTATTGCATGAAATCCTCCTTCAAGGAACTACAAAAGCCAAAATTGAGAATGTGCATAGTAGAAGGTGTACCTTGTAGTCAGGTACTTTTACATACTCTGGAGAAACAAAAAGTATGTTCTCAGGCTTCAAGTCGGTGTGGATAAGGCGCATATCATGCATGACTGCCAAATTCATAGACCACAACCAACATAAGAACACATACCATCAGATTATTTTTATTAAAAAAAACTTTTACGTCTCAAACTCAATAGACTTTTCATGTATAATGCCAAAATGAAAAAATTATGTAAACAATGTTACAAAATTCCCTGAGCAGTACAAGAAGGTTTTTAAGCAATTCCCAGTAGAGCAGTTTCCATCAACATTGACAAGGATAAAAAAGAAATAGCAGAAGTAACAACTACACACATGCCACACATTCCAACAGTTGCCTGCCAAGCTCGCGGACAAGATCAACAGGAAATGGGCGATAATTATTTTTCCGGAGAAAATCGTATAAGCTTGGTCCAAGCATCTCAAAGACCTGTTAAGACCATTTAAATCACAGCAGCAAGTCTTAAGGCACAAATATTTATGAAGCTGGGAAAATCATTTTATCATAAATCAACTCATACTTACAATACATATATGGTTACGATAGTCAAACCAATTCCGTATTTGTACACAACTGCAAAGAATAAAACCACTCCACTAATATAAAATTCATCTCAAGACTGATGAAGCAGAAGGAGAGATAATATTATAAGCAAAACTACACTCACCGACTTCCAGTTCTGTCATACTTCCCAAGCAACTGGAGCACATCAATTTCTATCATTGCTGCTTCACGGTACTTCTTAATACTTCTCACAACTTTTATGGCAACCATCTCCCTTGTTTCCCTATCCCAGCATTCAAGAACCTGACCAAAGGTGCCTGCAGAATGAAAGGGATACTGGATGAGGAATGCATGGTACAAAGAAACTCAACTTAAAAAAAAGAAAGAATACAAACAGAGAGTAAAAAATACTAACCTTCACCAATCTTTCTGTGGATCTTATCTGCAATAAGGAAAGTACACACAGGAACGACTTAATCAGAGCAAGAACTACTAAACAAAACTGGTAAGTATTGTGTAATGGGCACAGGAAGAAAACATTAAATAAATATAAAGGAAATCCATTGGGTGAAATTAATCCCAAAGGCATAATGACTTTGGGGTGGATGAATTTCCTTTTTTTTTTTTTTTTTTTTTTGAGGTTGGGGGTGGGGGGGGGGGTGGGGTGGGGAGGATGATTGAATATGAAGATTGTTTTAGACTCCTGTTGCACAAGACAGAAAACTGACGACACTAAGAAACTATTAAAACCTATACAAAATGCCTGAAAATAAACCATCTATTATCCAATTCCATATCATCTCCACTACCCTAGATACTATCCTCCTTTTCGTATATCAGTAATTTTCTACTCATAAATCACATTCATAACTAACAATTAAAAGTGAGGGTAAATTTAGTCTTAGAAAGCTATGTAAAGAAAATAACAAAAGACTATGAACTTGTGATCAATAGTTTGGTGGAAAATTTTATCATGCTTTTGGGCAGATAATAGAATGAAACAAAAGCTTTTCAATGGTGATTGTGCGTAATTACAGCGTGATGTCAAATTATCTCCAAGCGCAAACATGTAATGTCCATCTTTGTCATCGTCACGCCATGGGGGAGAGCCTTTTTGAGCCAATCCCTTTACAAATAGACTAGCATGGTCTGGTAGTATCCTTGAAGGTCCAAAGCTTGTCCCACTCTCAAAATCTTGCCCACAATATATTCCTGACTCAGCCTACACACAGCCATACATTCATACTCCGCCAAACAAAAAAATAATTAATAAAACATACCCCCCACCTTAAACCACTATTCTTTTTAAGTTATTCACCTCTCTATTTCTCATCAACCAAACAGAAAATCAATCTTTGCAAAATTATAAATAAATTAAAAAAAAGAAGAAGCACACATTACACCATAAACCAATACAGAAAACATGACATATTTAACAGAAATAATGCAAATTCCTATCTGCTCAATTAGGTATCCAAAAAAAAAAAAACCCATTAGGCTGGAAAATTTTCCATGAAATACTTTGCAAGAAAACTTAAAGATCAGCAAATTCATATATTTTGTTCTTCATTGAATATTTCCTTGAAAATAATAAAAATTGAACAAAAATTTATAGGCCTAAAATTTTCAAATTTTTTTGGTTCTTGAAATATTCCCAAACCAAAAAATTTCCAGCAACCAAAAAAAAAAAAAAAAAAAAAAAAAAAGTCGACTTTTTTAACTGTAAATAACTATCACCAAGAAAATTAACCTCCCTAAAAAAATTCCCATTCATCCATATATTTCAAGAACCAAAAAAAAAAAAACCTAGAAATGACTAGATTGAAAAGATTAAAAAAATAAAAAATCTGAGAAAATGAGAGAAAGCAAAAAATGAAGAAGAAACTGTACCTTGTTGGTTTGGGGTTGAGCGAGGTCCCAGGCTAACCTGGGTCTCTTTCTGGGTCGCCGATCCATGTGAGAATGAGGGAACTCACTCACATAGTCCATCTCCATTTCATCGATCTCTCTCTCACTCCAAGAAATCCAAACCCTAACCCTAACCCTAACCCTAATTCTAACCCTAATTTTTTATTTTGATAGATTGATTGATTTTTTTTTTTTTAATTTTTTAATTTTTTTTGTTGCTACGATGCGAAAATCGCAACGGTTCTGGTTCAAAGGAGAAAGAGAAAGTGAAATAGCCTTTAACGAATTAGACAGTGTTCTTTGTCAGCTGTTCCCAGTCGTTGGATTAATTTCTGATCGTTAATCTGAACCGTCCGTTGTGGCTATACCATCCTTACTAATGGATAGCTGGATTTTTAAGCTCTGACCCATGGTTGAGTTACCTTTTCGCCCCCTCTTAGAATATACTGTTTCTGGAACCTTTGATTCTATTTTCCCTTTTTTTAATTAGTTTTTTTATCTGTAATTTTTTTTAAAAAATTGTGAATTACATAGGTTTTTGATTTTAATAAATTCTTATTATTATTATAATTATTTTTTTCATTTGATTCTATTTCCCCTTTTTAAATTTTTTTTTAATCTATAGTTTTAGTTTTAATATCATTATTATTTTTCATTTGATTGCATGAAAAGAGAAAAGAGAAAAGAGTAGGGAGGTGAAGGGAAAAAACAAAAGGGAAAGAAATTACTTCATAGAGAATTAAAAAAAAAAAAACTAATTTTAAAATTTCAAAAAATGTTATATGCAAAATATTTTATAACACTTTCACAATAAATTCTATTTACTAAGTTGATATTGATTATTATTAGGTAAAAAAGTCATTTCAGTGGTGGATTTAAATTAAAACCTAATCACCTAAGATTTGTAGTTAAGTGTAGTAAATGTAACACTTCTTTAAAAATTTATTTTATAATTTTATTTTTGTAAATTATAAATTTATAATTAATTACAAGGATATAAAAGTAAATTAAAAAAAGTCAAACTCTCCACAATTCTTTTATCTCCTTTTATTTTTTAAACCAAACAAAGGAAAATGGAACATGTCTTCCATTCTCTCTCCTCCCATCCAACAAAACAAATAAGTGTGATATATTGTAGACATATTAAAATTAAGGGTAAAATAGTCTTGTTCTAGAGTTCAAGTCATAATAATACAAAATGACACTCTTCTTAAAAAAAAGCATTTTTATTGCTCAAAAGCATAGTTAGTAAAAATATGGTATGCTTTTGATATCTAATGGAATGGAGCTGATTGTATATCTAACGGAATTGCAATATAATGAGTTTTATAAGTGGGTTGTGGGTTTTTTTAGCATAAATAATAAACATTTGACTATTTGGGGGAAAAAACAGTTTATATATGACGAACAACTATTAGTTGTTGGGACTATAAGTAATATATATTGGTATTAATGATGTTTAATGCTTTATTATTGAGCAATCATTTGCTTTATTTATATTTCTTAGAAATTCTATTTTAATTTAATCAAATCGTACCATAATCTCATTATATGCATATATTTAAAAGGCTTATAATTATTAACTTAACCAAAACTTAATGTGGTTTATCTAAATATTTTAATTTGGTAAAGGACCCAAAATAATAATCAAGCATATACTTTTGTAGCTGATCACATCTAGTAAAATAATAATGCATACATATATGGAAAGACAATTTAAGTATATGTCTGTAAAAAGAAGACTTGTTGGAAGCATATTGGTTGGGTAAATTTGGAAGCATAATTAATTGATTTAAGTGTTGGGTTGGTTGATTGAATTCTACTCATGTTTACTACTATCATGTTTATCCACACAAAAAAAAAAAAATGTAAAATATATACAACCAAGACTTCAATATTAGTGATCCCACACCAAATCATATTTTAGAGCCCATAGATTTGAAGTACATTTAAAACAAACCTTTTCATTTGACTGATGGTGATAGCATGTTTGTGTGACCACACTTTTTAGGTATCCCAAAACTTCGAACGTGCTAGAATGAACCAACCACAAGAAGAAAATAAATAAAATCTAAAGCATTAGAATGATATAGCTTTTGTGTCCAATAGGTGGATAAATGAGAATGTGCTCCTAGCTCATGAGATTGTGCATACTTTCAAACACACGGGGAAGAAAAAAGGCTATCTTGACATCAAGTTGGATTTTCAAAAAGCCTATGATAGAATGGAATTGAATTTTTTGATTGCGGTCCTTAAAGCTTTTCTAATGCTTTAGAGATTACTCTAAAGCATTAGAGTGATCTAAAAAATTATTGTGAATAGGTTGAGACCTTTGCTAAATAAAATGATAGATCCGGCCTAGGTAGCCTTTGTGCCGAATAGGTGGATAAATGAGAATGTGGTCCTAGCCCATGAGACTGTGCATACTTTCAAACACACGGGGAAGAAAAAAGGTTATCTTGGCATCAAGTTAGATTTCCAAAAAACCTATGATAGAATGGAATTGAATTTTTTGATTGCGGTCCTTAAAGCTTTAGGTTTTAGCAGCAATTTTACTAAGCTTATCTACCAATGCTTGTCAACAGTAGAGTTTACTTTGTCGTTAAATGGGGGTCAATGTCCAAGCTTCTTCCCCGCTCGGGGTCTTAGACAAGGCGATCCTTTATCGCCTTATCTTTTTTATCCTTGGAAATGAGGTGCTCTTAAGGCTCTGAAATAGGGAGATAGTACAAGGAAGACTTTCAGGGGTCAAAGTTTCTAATATTGCTCTGCCCATCTCCAAGCTCTGCTATACGGATGACATTATTTTGTTCTGTAAAGCAAAATTTGCTAAGGTTGCCATCCTCAAGTCCTGCTTGGAGAAATTTGCTTATGGTCGGGTCAGCTAATTAGCATGGAGAAGTCTGGCTGTTTCCCTTCTAAAGGAGTAAGCTCTCAATTCATCAGTCAGGTTAAGCATACATGGGGACTCAATATGCTGCCTCAAAACACCACCTATCTCGGGGTCTCTCTTTTTCTTTCCAGGAGCAGAAATAAAGATTTCAGATTCATTAAAGAGAAGTTGGATAACAAGTTGTGTGGCTGGAAAAACAAAAATTTATCTTGGTTAGGTAGAGCTACTCTCATTAAATCAGTTGCCTAAGCAATTCCGGTCTATGCCATGTCCGCCATTTTGCTCCCAAAAGGCTTGTGTGACCAACTTGATGCTTTAGTTCGTAGATTTTGGTGGAATACAAATTCAAAGACAGGTCCATGCTGGACTCTAAAGTCATGGTCGTCTTTATGTTGGCCCTAAAAGGAGGGAGGCTTGGGCTTTAGATATTTCTGGGATCTCAACCAAGCTCTCCTCTCCAAACTTGGCTGGTGGATTGTTTCAGGAAAGGATTGCCTCTGTGTATAGGTGTTGAGAGCAAAATACAAAGTTCCAAACAACTGGCTTTCCCACTCCTAATTTGGTAATGATTCTCCTTTTTGGAAAAGTTTAATGGGCAATCAAAAATCTTGTTGCTAAGGCAGCTTGCCTTCAAGTGGGGAATGAGGCTTCTATTCAAACCTGGTCTGATCCTTGGATTTCCAACCTCTTAGGCTTTATCCCTTCTCTTAAAGAGGGCACAAACTCAGATTTGGCCTTGGTTGTGTTGCAACTATTAACGTCGGACTGCAGAAATTGGGACATGTTCAAACTAAATTATTTGTTTAAAGAGCCTGTGGTTGAGCTAATTCTAAACATCCCTATCCCTGTGTTCCAAAATGAAGATTGCTGGGCTTGGTTTGCTTCAAAATCTGGGTTATTCTCTATAAAGTCTGCTTATTGGCTCTCTAGAGTGGAATCTCTCCCCTCTAATACTGATGTTGTTAGAGGTTAGATTTTGAAAGTTCAAATAGTGTGTAAAACACCAATGAATGTTTAGACCCCCAAATCACAAATTACCAACACATGCTTATAATTAAACAATATATGTGCGGAATATGAAAATAAGCTAAAACAGAATTGGTAAAACAATCTAAACCGAAATTAATCATAACCATAGCAGTAATTAAAAGGCAAAGATTGAGGGAAGAGAGATGCAAACACAAAGACAACACAACAATGTGTTATCGAAGAGGAAACCGAAGTCCTCGGCGAAAAACCTCTCCGCTGACCTCCAAGCGATCAATAATCCACTAGAGAATAAAGTTGGGATATATGAATAGCAGAAGACCCTCCAAGCCTAATCTACCTAGTGCACCTAAGCCCTCCAAGCTTCTTGCTCCAACAGGGTTACATCGAACCTCGTCTTCTCTATCTTACCAGATCCCACAATAGCCCATTGCATCAACCAAAATTAATTGGTCCCTTTCGAATTGCTTCCAAAGTACCAAAATGCCTCTTCACAGATATAGGTATGGTGAGATAAGGATTTGGCTAATGTACCTCTCAAGGATGTAACAATGGAGGGGGTGAGAGTAGAGGAATTTGGAGAATCAAAGGATGAAGATGGATGAGTCAATCTTGTTTTTCTCTCTCAAAATTCTCTCTAGAAGCTCTCTACATTTTGTGGATATAATGGTATTTATAGTAGGGTGTGTATGGAATGCGAAAAGTCAATTATAGCCAAACAGGGCATTTTGGTGACTCGAGCTCGCGACTAGAATGAGTCGCGAGCTAACTGCTTGGCCAGTTGGAGGTTTTGTCCTGTAGTGCAACAGCTGGCGTAACCCTTCAGCTCCCCTTGCATGCTTCACACGTGTGCCACCTTTGGCGACTTGTCAGTTGCAAGATCCAGTCGCGAGGCTCTTCTTAAAAGCACACTCTTGAGCTTTTCTTCACACTCTCTCACACACTACCCTTACATGATTCTCACTTAAATACAGGATTTCTAAATTCTGAATTATAAGCAAATTTGGCACGGACTAAAGCCAACAAAATGATTGAATAAATTCAACCTTACAATCTCCCCCTTTGGCTATTCTGTGACAAAACCCTAAAACAAACTCTAGACTTAACATGTGAGTTGGGAACAGTTGAACAAAACTCACTCGCACCTAACTCTAGAATCTGTGAAGCTCTTGAGCCATACGAACAAGTATTTCCTAAAAACAACAACACAATACAATCATTGTAAGCAAAAAACTTGAAATGTATATGGAGCAAGCACATTGCGATCAAGCAATAAAGAATAACAGCAGTAAAGCATGGCTTGACCAAAAATGAGCAATCGCCATAAATAGTGACCACAATGATCATTCACTCAAGGAATGAAAATCCAGACATGCAAGCTTATAAGCTCAATGCAAAGTATCATTTGCATGTCCAATACTCAACTGATACAACAACACAAGGTAATTGCATTAAGGATATAAAATCCAACGAGGGCACAAGAGTGATGTACTAAAAGAAATGCATAACATTAACTAAAAGTATTGAGCTACAAAGCTAAGGTACAACTCAATATAGTTTAAACAGCTAAACATAATCATGAACTATGAACAAAGCAAAAACATAGTTAATATAACACAAAACCCTTTCTCTCTTCCTCATATCACTCCCCCTATCATGAATCATAGGAGCTGTGATGAACTTGGAACATATATACCTATAACCTGAAACACTTGCACAAAACACATTAGACCCTAAAGGAAAAGCAAGTAATAGAAGGACAAGTATAATGTAATAAGTAAATTGCGATCAAGTAAACATGATGTGAAACATGTGAGTAACTTGGTCATACACCAAAACAGTCATATAGAAATGACTACAATGATCACATAGTAAAGCAAATGATCATCCGAACATGCATTCAATGAAGCACAATAGCATAAGGATGTATGCATGTTCAACACATAAACACGATGCAATGAGAACAACAAAGCATAGATACTAAACATACTCAAAGCACCATAAAGCAGACAAGAAAACAGACATAAAGAAAAAACAAAAAAAACAAAGTTTTCTTATTAGCTCAATGTCTTCTCCCCCTTGGTATATGCATCTCCCTTATGGAATATCTCTCCTTCTACAAACGTGCACGAGAAATAGAATTTCTCCCCCTAAGAATGTGCACAAGAGTTATATAGAAATGACAAAACTCTTCGGTATACTACTTTAGAGTATACTCTCCCCCTTTTTGTCACGAATAGACAAAGGGTCAAGGAGAAACGAGGGCAAGAGATGAAGGTACGAACAATGATAATGATGCATGAGGGGTGTGAGATGAATGAGAAAATGAAGCTCAAACCTAAGACAAAACAAAATGCTACAAAGCATAAGATAAACATGACATGTTAGGATGAAGAAACAAGGTATAGACCAATGTATGACAAGGATAGCAAAGGTGTGTGCAAGAGGTGGCTATGTGCATTACATGACCAAAGCATTGAAAATACACATGTGGGGCAAGGTGTGTTAAATACACAACCAATGAACCAAACATGATCCTAGTGAGGAAACATGAGAAACTCCAAAATTTGGTACTCATCGGAGTCCAAACAAGTGAGAAAATGCCTAAGAGGCATTTTATCAAACACCTAGTGTGCACATTATGAATAATAATGTGAAACAATGCATGAACATCATGAAATCCACCCTTAATACATGTTCTTTTTGCCATAAGGGACCAAAATTCAAAGCAAATCATCAAAAGAAACTAAACCCATACAAAAATTTGACAAAAATTAAGTTTTCCCAACCCCTATGATGAAAATCTCAATCAAGAGCAAAAAACTCTCCAAAACTTAATCTAAGGATCCAAATCAATGAAAATAGTTTAAAATTACCTTAGAGATGTTAATGGAATGAAAAATCATTCATATTGATTGGGTTTTGAAATAAAAATATTGAAAGAGGGGTTTTAGAGGGGATGAGAGAGGTTTAAAACAGGTTTCTTGCGAAAAAGCTCTTTAAAAAGTTGTTTCTGGGCGTTTTGCAACTGAGAGAGTCGCGAAAATTTTCACGAGTCGTGAGCTAGTCGTGGGATGAGTTGCGAAAGCTTCTGGATGAACTTGCGACTAGGGTTTCGAGACTGGAGAGTCGCGAGATGAATCGCAAAAATTTTCGCGAGTCGCGGGTGAGTTGCAAATGAGTCGCGAAAAACTCTGACACCTGTTTTTCAACACAAGACATGTTTAAAACAATGAAAAACAAAGTAAGCACTAAACATGAACACAAAGAGTGATAAAAATCACTTCCAAATACATATAAAATGATCAAAAATCTTTTTGGTTTGATCCATATATAGTTGAGCACACACACAGCACATTTAAACAAGTACAATCAAACAAATGAATAAGGAATTCATTGAACATTAAGCTTGTGTATTGTGTGTGTGTATCAAATGTGGAATAGTCCTTAGTCTAGAGTGAAGCTTCAATGATCAATTCAATCAAGTCATATACAACTAATACTAAGTCAAGTGGTCTATCTCAATTATAGAAATGAACATATATGACCCCCCACAAGAAAATGATTATATATCTTTGAAGCTTTTCATTTGGCTTCTTTACAACTCATAACATTTGATCATTTTTTTTTCTTTACATCATTTTTTTTTGAGATCGATGCTTGAAATTTTTGATATTTCAATTCGATGAACAAGCCTTTGGCTTTTAGACACCATACATTTTCATAAAAGTCGCTTTCCCTTTTTTCTAGTCAAATACTAGTACGTGCGACGGTTTTTGCAGCTCAATATCTCTTTTCATTTTGAGATTTACATTGGTTGAGCTCTTTAAGCAAAAAAAATGAATGGGAAGAGATATAGGCACAAGTCTACGCATGTATCAAAACTACTATTGACTAATCCTTCATGATAAGCTTAAAGATCGATTTACAACAATCACACATAGATGTCAAGATTTTTCCCACAAAGATAGATGTGCATACATAACAAGCTAAGCTCGTAAATGCACTACGCCATTAGTACAAAGGTACTAGGCCAAACTCACATGAGATATGTGCTTAAACATATACAATCAAACTTTTTGGATTTTCCACTTTTTATGTGTTTTTGGAATTTTTACACACAAAAAAAAAAAAGCATAGAAGTAAGATCAAATGCAAAAACAACAAAAACAATGCATATAAAGAGACGCATGATGCACAAATGCATGACAATGAAGCATCTAATGCATGAGGGGTCCTATAAAGATCGAAAGAATTAGATCAAGAACCAAAAGAGCAAAAGCTCAACCATAGGAACCCTTCCTCATCCAAAAGGAATGATTGTTTGGAATGGGTGTCTCATAAGAAGTGAGACGAGGGTTGGAAGAATGATAACCGGAGATGCACATAGACATGGAGGTAAGAGCATTAAATACTTTTTTTAACAACATACTATTTTCACTCAAATTCGGTTTACCCTTTTCAGCACATCTTCCAAGAAGCTCAAGTTTATCTTTTCTCTTGATTATTTTAAGAGCATGAAACTTAGAGCAATGAGGTCTTAGATGACCAAAAGCACCACAATGGTGACAAACAATGTGTTTAGGTCCACTGGGCTTTTTGGGAAGGGATCTAGCAACATGATTTTGTTCTTTCTTCAACTTATGAAATTGAGGTCTTATATGACCAATCACACCACAGTGGTGACAAGTTGGAACAAACTTAGATCCATCCAAAACCTTAGATTGAGACCTAAATGGAGGTTTGACTTAAGAGCCTTTCTCTCTACCTTTTGATTTCTTTTGTGTGGATGAATGTACACCGATTTGTCCTTTGAAGTAGAACACACAATAGGTACGAAATCGGGTACCACAACATGATCGCAACAAATATTTTCATCCTTTTTAGCAAAATGTTCAGCAATTGGCATGCATCTTAAGAGATTCATTTTCACATTTTAGCTTATCAACAATTATGTTAGACAAAACAAGTTTAGCATCCAAGTCCATATTCAAACATTCAAACTCTTTTAGCTTTTCAAGAGAATTTTCAGCAAGTTTCTTATATTTCTCAACCAATTTGTTGGATTCATTGAGCTTACCAATCAAATCATCATTTTCACAAAATAACTTGCTCAAATTCTTTTGAAACTTTTTAGAATTTTTCTTCAAGAGTTTGATGTAAGGAATATCAATAACACCCAAAGATTCATATAACATAGCATCACAATCATGAGGATTATCACTCATAGAGGCATTTTCACAAACACGTGGCATGTTACATTCATCAATATCCAAAATATGCATAGAGGCATACAAAACACTATCCATGGAAAATAAACACAAGGGGTCAAGGATCACACTTAGGTATTTAAACCACAACAAGTGTACCTTCTCTGATACCAATTGAAAGTTCAAATAGTGTGTAAAACACCAAGAAACGTTTAGACTCCCAAATCACAAATTACCAACACAAGCTTATAATCAAATAATATATGTACGAAATATGAAAATAAGCTAAAACAGAATTGGTAAAACAATCTAAATCGAAATTAATCACAACCACAACAGTAATTAAAAGGCAAAGATTGAGGGAAGAGAGATGCAAACACAAAGACAACACATCAATGTGTTATCGAAGAGGAAACCGAAGTCCTCAGTGAAAAACCTCTCCGCCGCCCTTCAAGCGGTCAATAATCCACTAGAGAATAAAGTTGGGATACATGAGTAGCAGAAGACCCTCCAAGCCTAATCTACCCAGTGCACCTAAGCCTTCCAAGCTTCTTGCTCCAACAGGGTTACGTTGAACCTCGTCTTCTCTAACTTACCGGATCCCGCAATAGCCCATTGCATCAACCAAAATTAATTGGTCCCTTTCGAACTGCTTCCCAAGTACCAAAATGCCTCCTCACAGATATAGGTATGGTGAGATAAGGATTTGGCTAATGTACCTTTCAAGGATGTAACAATGGAGAGGGTGAGAGTAGAGGAATTTGAAGAATCAAAGGATGAAGATTATGGATGATTTAATCTTGTTTTTCTCTAGGGTTTCTCTCTCAAAATTTTCTATAGAAGCTCTCTACATTTCGTGGGTATAAGGATATTTATAGTAGGGTGTGTATGGAATGCAAAAAGTCAGTTACAGCCAAACAGGGCATTCTGGCGACTCGAGCTCGCGATTGGAACGAGTCGTGAGTTTGACTCGTGAGCTAACTGCCTAGCCAGCTGGAGGTTTTGTCCTGTAGTGCAACAGCTGGCGTGACCCTTCAGCTCCCCTTGCATGCTTCACTCGTGTGCCACCTTTGGCGACTCGCTAGTTGCGAGATCCAGTCACGAGGCTCTTCTTGAAAGCACAATTTTGAGCTTTTCTTCACACTCTCTCACACACTACCCTTACATGATTCCCACCTAAATACAAGGTTTCTAAATGCTGAATTACAAGAAAATTTGGCATTGAATAAAGCCAACAAAATGATTGAATAAATTCAACCTTATAGATTTGGAAGTCAAAATTGCATGATCGTTTCAAGATGCTTCTTTGGAGAATTGCTGCTAACGTGTTGCCTTCTAAAGAGGTAATTAGCAGCTTTAATGTGAATTTGGATGTTTGCTGCCCTCTTTGTAGTTTGGCAAAGGAGACAACCTTACACCTCTTCACGGTATGTCCCATTGCTGAAGTAGTATGGTATTAAAGCCAGTGAGGTTTGAGAATGGAAGTTTTGAATTTTGGTTCCCCTTCGAAGTTTGTCAATTCCTTTTATCTTTGAATTTTGCAAATAATCTGATGCCTAGCCAAAAAGAAGACTTTTTGTTGTTTGGTGCCATCCTTTGTGACGTTATTAAGAAGCAGAGGAATCGTTCCATCTTTGAGAATATGGCTATAAATTTAGAAGGAGTTGCAACCAGAAATTCCAGCCTTTTTATTGAGCATAAAAGTCCAAGACCCCCCTTACTAGACTCTGAGTTTTTGCTTCGGCCTTGGTTTGGAGCTTTCCATCGAGACTTAGCTTAAAAATAAATGTAGATGCTGTTGTGGGTCCTAGATTCTCTGCCATTGTTGCGGTCACGAGAGATTGGAGAGGGAATGTGGTGTTTGCTGGTTCAAGAAAAGTGAACACTACCTTCCCTCTCCAAGCTGAAGAGGAAACAGTGAGATGGGCTTTTTCTTTAGCTCCGGCCTTGGTATGTGATTCTGTCTCAGTGGAAACAGATTCTCAAGTCGCGGTCTAGCTCCTCTCGAAATCTTTAGTGCCTCCCCCTTGGAGAATCATGTTTTTATGCTCTGATTTGAGGTCCATTTTATCTAATTCTAGTAATGTTTCTGTTAGATGGGTGCCCAGACTTTGCAATGAAGCAGCCCATTCTTTAGCCAAGTTGTCTTTATCTTGTAATTTTTTTGGCTCTTTTGATATTAGCTTTAGCTTGGACTGTTTCTATTTTGTTGTTCTGAGAGAGTCTAGAAGGTTGTAGTTGCTCTTTCGTTTCTAATAAAAGTTTCTGATTATCAAAAAAAAGATATAGATTTTGACTAGATAATTAAACTTTTAATTTTATGTATGCAAGCGATACATACTTGTCCACCATTCTTGCGATAGCAATGGAAGCCTCGTCTTTGAGATAAATAATAGATGCAATGCTCATAAAAGCTACCTAAAAAAGTTAAAAGGATCAATAAAGAGTAAGTGAGTAATCTAAACCTTGCTTCGCATGATGCATGAGCATTATGCGTTTTTGCTTGGAGGGAGGGGGTGGGGATGCGCTCTTTTGATCACAACAATAAAACTTTATAAATAATTATCTCAATAAAACAAGGGGTAAGAGTTTTACCTATAATTAATATTAGAATGAAATCTAGTAGTTTCAAATTTAACAAAATCTAGATAGTATTCATAAAGAATGATACAGATTAAAACTGTAGGGGGTAAAAGTGTTTGAATAAACGTTTGGGCTTTGGGCCTGATTGGTTGGTACAAGTTTGTTTGATTAGGGTCTCTAGGTCCACAAGTCAGTCCGCACAATAGAGGTCCGAGGAGTTGTCCGATGAGGAGTATCTCCTCAGATAGGCCGAGCAACGGCCCTGGGACTTGCTAAACGGGTTAGAGGCAGAATTCTGGAAGAACTGGTGGGTAAAAGTGTGATCCAAGCACCCTTTAGAAGCAGGAACATGTGAGAAATATATGAGAAAAAAGCTGCTACCACCACATTAAAGGCCCTGCATCTACCTCCCTGGCCACATTAATGGAGAAATGACCTCTGAATAGTAGAATTCAGCCTTCCTGTCATTATTTGAAGACTTCAAGAAGGTGGTGGACGGGATAAGTATCTAAAAGGAAGATTTGTGTGACACATGGACGAAACAGGGAAGAAGAAGAAGTATATAAGAAGACGAGAGAGGAAAGAAAGATGGACTTTCTGGTTAGCTGAAAAGGAACTAAGAATTGTAATCTTTGGCATAGAAAGAGAAGTACTAGACAAATTGTCCTCGGCTTATGTCCGAGGAGGCTTCTATGTCATATTTGTTTATCACTTGCATAGATTGTGGCACTCTAGCCTGTTAATCAACTTCCAACATCCCAAACCTAGGTTTCAAACCCATACTCTACAAATTTCATTTTATAAGGCTCATTGGGCCTGAGCCCATCACTTGTTTTTAGGTCCGGGTATAATTGTGCACTTACAATTGGTGCCGTCTGTGGGAAATCTAGCGTTGAAGGAATTGGAACATCATGGCAGGCTTAGGTTCGCATCATGCAGAATCTCAGGGATCCCAGCTCGAAGATCTTTTTGAGCGTCTTGAGCGTTAGAGGGATTGAGAGGGAAGTGTGCATACCGTATATCCTAGCACGAGTCATACGCGTGGTGGAAGCAGTGCCACCCATGAGGATGATGCTAAGGCCATGTAGAGGGAGATTGACCACATCAAGAAAAAACTACACCGTGTCAGACGAAGGCGGGCTTCACCCCCATCCAATCCTTTCTTAGGGGGGTCCCGGGGAAGCAGTTACAGTTCAAGGTCCAGGACTCCCCCTCGCAAAACCTTCTCTTACGAAGGGGATGACCTACCAGGTCGTAAGCATAGGAAGCTTCCCTCTAGGGGCTTGGGGAACGATGCTATGGGCCAAGCGTTACACCAACTCTCTAAATCGCCCTTCTCACGTAGGATTGAGAAGGGAAGGCTCCCTAGACGGTTCACCCAGCCCACCTTCACCATTTATAATGGCAGGGCAGACCCGGTGGAACGTGTGAGCCACTTTAATCAGAGGATGGCAGTGCATTCTCAGAACGAAACCTTGATGTGCAAAGTCTTTCCTTCTAGCCTAGGACCTGTTGCTATGAGATGGTTTAATGGACTAAAGTCAGGGTCTGTCGATTCGTTCATGGAACTTACTAGGGCATTCGTGTCTCGATTCATTACATGCAGCAGAGTTCCTCGACCGTTGGACTCGCTATTATCTATGGCCATGAGGGAGGGTGAGACATTGAAAGCATACTCCGACAGGTATTGGGAGATGTTCAATGAGATCGATGGAGATTTTGACGAAGTGGCGATTAATATTTTTAAAGTGGGCCTTTCCACTAATCATGATTTAAGGAATCCCTGACCAAAAATCCCGTACGAAGTGTACGTCGCTTCATGGACCGCATCGACAAGTACAAAAGGGTTGAGGAAGATCAACAACAAGGTAAGGGTAAGGCGAAGGTTATCCCGCAGGAGAGAAGAGATTTCAGGTCGGACAGGTACCATAACAATAAACCGAGGAGAGATTACTCTAGGCAATCTGGCTCAGCCATTCCTCAAGCAGTTAACACTATATTCCGAGAACCAGTGCACCAACTGCTGGAGAAGGTCCGTAAGGAGCCTTACTTCAAGTGGCCCAGTAAGATGGCCGGGGACCCCACGAAGCGGAATTAGAACCTCTTTTGTCAATATCATCAGGATGTGGGTCATACCATCGAGAATTGTCGGACCCTCTGGAACCATTTGGAGCAGCTTGTTAGCAAGGGAAAGTTGAAGCAGCACCTGTATCAACCAAACGGGCAAGGTAGTTAGTCTGGTTTAAATAATAGGAAGAACAACTCATCTCGGCCGCCCTTAGGGACGATTAACGTCATTTTCGCTGCACCTGGCAGGACCGGTTCCTGTCCTACCAGGGTGATGGCAGTGTTACACTCCCAGGCCGAGGAGTCAGGCTTGAAGCCGAAGAGGATTAGAGGGACTGTGCCTATTTTAGGATTCTCTGATGAGGATAAGGTTGGGACTATTCAACCCCATGATGACGCCCTGGTGGTCAAGTTAACGATAGGGAATTACGATGTCAAAAAGGTGATGATCGATCAAGGCAGCGGTACAGATATTATGTACCCTGACTTATTCAAGGGGCTTAAGTTAAAATTAGAGGATCTCACTCCTTATGACTCGCCATTGATAAGTTTTGAAGGGAAGGCTGTTATACCAAAGGGACAAATTCGATTGTCTGTACAGTCTGGCTCGGAAACGGTCGATGTGGATTTTATTGTGATTGACGCATATTCTCCATACACGGCCATCCTTGCTAGGCCTTGGTTGCATGCTTTGGGTGCCGTCTCTTCGACTTTGCATGTTAAAGTAAAATTTCCTTTGGGGGGATCCATCGAAGAAATTCTTGGTAGCCAATCAGTGGCAAGGCAATGCATATCAGCCGCAGTACTACATCAAGCCAAATCAGAGTCATCGACCTCGGCTATGAAGGACTTATAGCAATTAACAACTTTGGATGCGCCCGATGCGGCGACAACAGAGGAAGCCATGTGTGAGGATTTGGAGAGGTTTCTCATAGCTGATAACCCCGAAAGGTTATTTCAAGTTGGGATACGATTACCCCACCAAGAGAAAATGGAATTGGTGATGTTTTTGAAAAACAATATCGATTTCTTTGCCTGGGATCCCTATGAGGCTCTGGGGGTCGACCCAAGCTTCATTTGCCATCATTTGAACGTCAACCCTGCCTTTGTTCCTAGGAGGCAACCACCTCAGCGTTCTTTGAAAGAGCATTCCGAGGCTGTCAAAGAAGAGGTGCTCAAGCTCAAAAGGGCTGGTGCTATTAAAGAAGTTTTCTATCCGGAGTGGTTGGCACACACAGTTGTAGTGAAAAAGAAGAGCGGAAAGTGGAGAGTATGTGTGGACTTCACAGAACTGAATAAAGCCTACCCAAAGGACTCATTCCCGATGCCACACATTGATTAGCTTGTGGATGCTACGGTCGGGCATCCTCAGATGAGTTTTTTAGATGCTTTCCAGGGTTCTCACCAAATACCATTGGCGTTCGGTGATCAGGAGAAGACTTCTTTCATTACTCCAACAGGGACCTATCACTATAAAGTAATGCCGTTCGGGTTGAAAAATGTTGGGGCTACTTATCAAAGGATGATGACCAGAATGTTTGAATCGCAACTTAGGAAGACCATTGAGGTATATGTGGATGATATGGTAGTGAAGAGTAAGGCAGTACCTATGCATGTGAAAGATCTGGACGACGCCTTTCAAATACTTAGGAAGTACAAGCTGCGCCTTAACGCCTCAAAGTGTTCTTTTGGGATGGGTTCCGGAAAGTTCCTAGGTTACATGGTGACTCATAGAGGAATAGAGGTGAATCCAGCACAGGTCAGAGCCATTCAGGGCTTGTAACCACCTCGGAATCTAAAGGAAGTTCATAAATTGACCAGGATGACCGCTGCTCTCAGCAGATTTATCTCTCGGTCAGCTGACAGGTGTAGACATTTTTTCCAACTGTTAAATAAATGGAAAGGGTTCCAATGGTCCGAGGAGTGTGCTTTAGCTTTCCAGCAGCTTAAGGAATATCTTTCCCGATCACCCATTATGTCTCGGCCAGGGGTCGATGAAATCCTGTTTGCATACCTAGCCGTAGCTATCCATGTAGTTAGCCTGGTTCTTATAAGGGAGGACGACGGGGTACAAAGACCGGTTTATTATGTCAGCAAATCTTTAAATGAAGCTGAAGTGTGTTATTTGGCTTTAGAAAAGGCAATTCTGGCTGTAGTCCATGCCACACGGAAGCTTCCTCACTATTTTCAGTCCCACACCATTGTGGTTTTGACTCAACTGCCTCTCAAGTCAGTGTTATGGAGTGCTAACTACTCGGGAAGGGTAGCCAAGTGGGGAACTATTCTGAGAGCTTTTGATATCAAATACATGCCATGCACCTCGGTGAAGGGCCAGGTTCTCGCCGATTTGGTGGCAGAATTCGCCGAACCATTGTTAGAAGAAACTGCGAAGGAATCACACTTGGATGAAAAATCAGTTGGCATGATCACGGGCAAAGGACCTCTGATTTGGAAAGTGCATATTGATGGGGCAGCCAACTAGAAGGGGTCTGGCGTTGGACTTGTTTTGGTATCCCTTGAGGGAATTGTCTTTGAGAAATCATTGAGATTAGCATTCTCGGCCACTAATAACGAGGTCGAGTACGAAGCGGTCTTGGTTGGTATGAATATGGTACGTAGAATGGGGGAAAGGCAATTCATATGTTCTCGGATTCTCAATTAGTCGTAGGCCAAGTGACGGGGACCATGGAGGCTAGGGACCTAAGAATGCAAGAGTACCTGACCCAGGTGAAGTGTTTACAATCAGAGTTCGATTCTTTCATCCTTTCGCACGTTTCCAGAAGTGGAAACACACATGCGGACTCGTTGGCCACTTTGGCGACATCCTCAGCTCAATGTTTGCCTAGGATTATCCTCGTCGAAGACTTGCTAAAACCAACTCGAACCACTGCAAGTGCAGTCCGTATCCATTTGATAAGGCCTGGACCTAGTTGGATTGACCCTGTGGTCTCTTTTCTAAAAAGCGATATTCTTCTCGAGGACAAGTCTAAAGTAGGTCTTCACTGACAAAGACTTCGGAGCGAAGGACGCGATTTAAGTCTACGACGTTGCAAAAGCTTAGACACGGACGTACGTGCTGTTTATCTGTGAAAAGAAACGTCCGAGAAGACGAGCATGGTCGGATTAGTGATAAATATCAAGGAAAAAACAATAATGCGCAATATAATTCAAAAACGGCAAAAGTAACGGGATGGAGTCATGGGTTAGGAAATCTAACTCCTATGGAGTCACACCTGGCTCTCCCCATTCGACTGGGCAGTGAGGACCGTCAAACCAATTTCCCGAGGCGATGAAATAGTCGTCTTTCATGCCTTTGTTGGATTTGGGAAGACATGATATCAACCTAACGACGCTAGACCTGGATTTCATGTAGTATCCTACACTTTTGAGTTTATGGCACTCGTACATATAGGCAACATCGTGCCATGTGAGGTTCAAACCCATTTGCTCGTTTAGAGCATCGACACAGCTTAAGACCCTAAATACGTTTGGTGTGCACTGATCTGGGCATAACCTGTGGTTACGTAGGTATTTGCTGGTTACATTTTTCATGGGGAGGGTCATCCCACCTTCTATGAAGGTAATCATGGGAATGATAACCTCTCCCTCTTTCCTAGCGTCACCTATGGCTTCTACTGGGCAATATTTCAAGCCTACGTCGTGAGGAATCTGATATTTGGCCCTAAAACCTTCCATACCAGCGTCGGTATCAACTAGACACTTAAATCTACCCATTTGGTGGGAATGAAACGAAAGTTTGAAGAAGGAAAGGGATCCAGATGGTGGCCGAGGATAGAAGTCGAGAAGGAATGAGTAAGGAAAAGTGAGAACTTACGGGAGTTGATTAGGCGAGTCTTCATGAGCTTCTTGAGAGAAAAGGTAATAATTGGCTCTTAGATTTGATTGATTTCTGAAAGAATGGATGGAGATACGGGTTCCCAGGTGTTTTGATGTGTGGGAGTCGGCCTCGAAATTAAAACTCTCCCGCTCAAATTTTTAGAACAAACCTGGGCCGTTGGATGCGTATCTCACCGTTGAACGTGGGGAACAAGATGTAACTTGCGGTCATAAATGCGCGCGTTCCGGGTTTCGAAGCGTCAAAGACGTTTTCAGGGAACGAGAGGACCCCTACACGTGTGGCAGTTTGCAAAGTATGTGGAGGGTGCACTGTTTGGTTCAAAACTCTATTTCTCCCCTCGGATGGGAGGGAAAAATAAAGTTTTGAGGGGCTATTGTGGGGGTAAAAGTGTTTGAGTAAACGTTTAGGCTTTGGGCTTGATTGGTTAGTATAAGTCTGTTTGATCAGGGTCTCTAGGCCCACAAGTCAGTCCACACTATAGAGGTCCGAAGAGGAGTATCTCCTCAGACAGGCCCAGCAGCGGCCCTGTGACTTGCTAAACGGGTTAGAGGCAGAATTCTGGAAGAATTGGTGGGTAAAAGTGTGATCCAAGCACCGTTTAGAAGCGAGAACATGTGAGAAATATCTAAGGAAAAAGCTGCTACCACCACATTAAAGGCCCTGTATCTACCTCCCCGGCCGCATTAATGGAGAAATGACCTCTGAACAATAGAATTTAGCCTTCCTACCATTATTTGAAGACTTCAAGAAGGTGGTGGATGGGACAAGTATCTAAAAGGAAGATTTGTGTGACACGTGGACGAAACAGGGAAGAAGAAGAAGTATATAAGAAGACGAGAGAGGAAAGAAAGAGAGACGTTCTGGTTAGCTGAAAAGGAACTAAGAATTGTAATCTTTGGCATAGAAAGAGAAGTACTATACAAATTGTCCTCGACTTACGTCCGAGGAGGCTTCTGTGTCATATTTGTTTATCACTTGCATAGATTGTGGCACTCTAGCCTGTTAATCAACTTCCAACATCCCAAACCTAGGTTTCAAACCCATACTCTACAAATTTCATTGTATAAGGCTCATTGGGCCTAAGCCCATCACTTGTTTTTGGGTCCGGGTAAAATTGTGCACTTACAAAAACCCTTCAAAAATACATATTGAAAATCATATTAAATACCAATACCAAACCAGCCCTCAAAAAACACATAGCTACCATAAACTTTTTCAAAAACACGAATGCCCTAAAGTTAATTCCATACAAAGAATAGGAAAATTAGTTATAACAAAAATGTTAATTCAAGAACTTGGGTTCAAATGAAGAATTAAGAAAAAATAAAAAGAAAAGAGAAAAAATTAAGCTTGTTTCAATACCAAGAATTAAGAAATAAATGTAATGAAAAATCAAGACCACGAGTTCAAATCCTATTACCAAAAAAAAAAAAAAAACACAAAAGGAAAAAAGAGATTGAAAGATTAAACCAACCCAAACAAAATAAAAAAACAAATAAACAGTAACATAAATGGGAAAAATTATAATTGTAGCGTTGAAGAAATATATAATACCACAACCTTATGAACTAGAACGTATTACGGAGAAGAAAACTAATAGGAGGAAGTCAATATGTGTGGTGTGCAATGTTTTTTTTTTTTTTTTTTTTTAAATTTTTTTATAGAAGAAGTGTGGTGTGCAATGTGAGCAAAGAGATAGTTTCTTGATTGAATGAGATAAATTTGATTAGAGAAAATAATTTATCTTAAAAACATGTGTTATAGATAATCAGAAGCGAAAAAATTATGATGCATCAAACGTTACTGATTTTAGGATAGGGAAAAAAAAGTTGTGGAAAAAAATTTGAGAACAACAATTAAATATTTGTATTTATCTATAATAAATTTCCAATTAAATTTATGTTGATAATCCCGAAAAATTATCTTACTAAGTAATATTATAAGTCCAAAGTTATTTATCAAATTACGATTTTTTTTTTCATAAGAAAAAAAAAGTTGATACGAAGAAAACGTAAGTCGCATGTTTTGTTAAAACATAGCTTCTAAGTCCAACTTTTATTATATAATATATAATATGATATAAAATGATTGCACCGAGTGTTTTTCCCACCTATTTTTCTGGAGTAAAAAGAGAAAATGCCTCTAAGCTCTAGCCCATGTTAGATTTACATATTATACCCTTTTGGTTAGTCCATAAGAATTTGCACTTTAAATGTTTTTCAATATTAGAATTCGTACCTTACATGTTCAATCATGAACATGACTTTTAATATATTTACAATATAAAAGAATCATCATCTAATCTTGTTTATTTAAGCCTTGTTTCATTGAATCTTCATAATACTTGATTCATTCTTTGAAAACCTCTTCAAATCTAAACTGTTTACTCATTCTATTGCAGTAAATATTGACTAAGATTGTTGGAGAACAATAGAATGAACAATTAAGAAACAAGACAAATTTAAGAACAGACAAAAATTGTAATAGCTTCAGGTACAATGAAATCACTTTTTTCGACAATATTTGCCATACCACACATACACTTAAGTTGTTAAAGGGTTATTATAAACTTGTTCTTAAGATACCATCAATCCTGTTGGGTTCTGCAAATGACAATTTGTAGAAGACCCAAATGATTTCAAATGTCTCTAAAAGAAAATTATAAAGTTATATATAAAATGGGGTAATCACAAATAAAGTGTTATTAAGCAAAAAAAAAAAAAAAAAAACACAAATAAAGTGTCATAACTTAAAAAAAAAAAAACAGTTTGAAATAGTTTTCTAACGTTCCCAAACATTTTATATATCACCTTGGTGTTTGTTTGAACTAAGTGGGTTTCGGTCATGGAGGTCCGATATGGGTTTGGGCTTGTACTAGAAAGAAAAGTAGAGAGAGGGAAAGACCAATTCGGTGAAGAAAATGAGGATTGGGTCGGGTCTTGCCTGACCCATTTAATGAGGTCCAACCCGTGCCAGCCAAGTCTGATCTGTCCTTAGGACCAGCCCAGCAACTAACTCCCTAGGTTTAAGCCTAGCTCTCTCATGGCCCAGAAAATAAAGTAATAAACCCAGCTCAAATTCTAGCCCAATCCGAAATCAACAAATCTCCACTCTTTAAAATCTCAGCCCAATCCGCCCAATAGTTTTTCTCAAGCCCACTTAACCTTATACCCAAAAACAAACAACTAGCCCATTCACATAAACTTTCCACAAAATAACACTTTCGCCCCCAAACCTTCATAAATTGCATTTTGGCCCCTAAGTCACCGGAAACATTCTCTCCAAACTAAGAAAAACTATTCAAACCTTTCATATATCTTTTTATTGAAGGTGATTTTTGAAAATCTAACTGTTAGATTGCATGTTTTTATTAAATTCTCTAGGCTTGCAAAACTTCAAGAAGATTAAAGATCAATAATAATGTCATCAATGAAATATTTAAATTTCAAATTTTTGGTAAAAAATTATGCACAAGACATAAGTTTATAGATTGAATGGTAAATAATATTTGATTTGAATGAAATTTAACATGCATGCTAAGAACATAAAAAACATGCAATCCAATGATTATATTTTTAAAATTCACATTTAGGGTCCGTTTGGGATTCGATTATTTTGCTGAAACTGAAAACTTTTTGCTGAAAGTACTGTAGACAAAGGTAAAAGTTATTTGAAATAATATAGTGGGGTCCATAAATAGTATCAAAAAGTACAATGGGACCTATGAATAGTAGCAAAAATAAGTTAAATAGTAAAATAGGTTGGCAAAAATAATCTTTGCCAAACCGACACTTAATAAAAAGATATATGATAAGATTAGAAGGTTTCTCTTTAAACTAGTTTGGACAAAAACCTTGTCCAAGTTCACTAATTTCCTTTTCATTTCCATTAAATTAATAAATGAAGTGTCTTTTGCAATAATTTTGTCAATAATTCACATGTTTTTCTCAAGCCCACTTAACCTTATACCCAAAAACAAACAACCAGCCCATTCACATAAACTTTCCACAAAATAACACTTTCACCCCCAAACCTTCATAAATTGCATTTTGGCCCCTAAGTCACCAGAAACATTCTCTCCAAACTAAGAGAAACTATTCAAATCTTTCATATATCTTTTTATTGAAGGTGATTTTTGAAAATCTAACTGTTAGATTGTATGTTCTTATTAAATTCTCTAGGCTTGCAAAATTTCAAGAAGATTAAATATCAATAATAATGTCATCAATGAAATATTTAAATTTCAAATTTTTGGTAAAAAATTATGCACAAGACATAAGTTTATAGATCAAATAGTAAATAATATTTGATTTGCATGAAATTTAACATGCATGCTAAGAACATAAAAAACATGTAATCCAATGGTTATATTTTTAAAATTCACAATTAGGGTCCATTTGGGATTCGATTATTTTGTTGAAACTAAAAACTTTTTTGCTAAAAGTACTGTAGACAAAGGTAGAAGTTAGCAGAAATAATATAATGGGACCCATAAATAGTACCAAAAAGTGCAATGAGACCCATGAATAGTAGCAAAAATAAGTTGAATAGTAAAATAGGTTGGCAAAAATAATCTTTGCCAAACCGACACTTAATAAAAAGATATATGATAAGTTTAGAAGGTTTCTCTTTAAACTAGTTTGGACAAAAACCTTGTCCAAGTTCACTAATTTCCTTTTCATTTCCATTAAATTAATAAATGAAGTGTCTTTTGCAATAATTTTGTCAATAATTCACATGTTTTTTTTGAGAATGAATAAATTCACATGTTGTTTGATTAGATTTGCATGATATTCTCTTTGGAATTCACATGTTTATTATGGTAATATGTTTATCTCATAATTGCCAATTGCGGTTTATTTGATATATTGTGTTCATGTCATTTCCCTCTTGGATGTGTGTGTATCTTCATGCCATTTCCATAGGTGGTATTGAAGGTTCTCCATCCCACAAAAAAAGGCTTGATGTTTACACCACTTTCAAAGAAAAAGAAAACAAAATTTTTATAAAACCCTCAGAGGATATTTTCCAACTAAAAATCATGAGATATTCCCTAAAAACCCTTGGAGGGTTATTTTACCACAAAAACTCAAAAGGATTTCGAAAGCCTTTTTCTAAATAAATAAATCACTTTTCCAAATACAAGGACAATTTTCACTAAATAATTTTCAAATGGTGCTTGGCCCATGGCCCATCAAAATAAGTGGAAAAATCCCCCATACCCTAAGCACCAATCATTTCATTAGTGTTTTATTTTGTAGTGCTAAGTAGTAATGTTCTCATGGAGTGACTAAGTGAGGTAGATTTCTTGCACTTAGAATAATTCATCTATGCATGCCCAATTTTATTTTCTCACATGCTAGTATATAATATCTTGTATGCTAGTACCTAGTATCTCAGATGCCTTGCATTCTCACATGCACACACATTATCACATGCAATTTCACATGCTCACATGTACATACATCTTGTTGAGAACTCTTTTTTCACGCTACATGGCATTACTTCATAGGCAACCCACGCCACATCAACATATTATTGAATTTTGGGTAAATCTCCTTTAAAGCCCAAAATAAGCTTATATCTTATTCAACTACATGGATTGGGCTTACATGGTCCACAAGATCCTTACTTCAAGAGGCGGATTCGTGATCCATATTTTCTTTTCATTACTTGGGATCATAACCCACAACATCATCTGTTAGGATTAGTGCCCTAAAATCCTATTAAATGCTATATATGACCTTATGTTATATGTAATAACGTTGTGTTATTATTATCTAAAAGAATGGTAACATGAGTATTTAGACATTATCATATAGTCCTTGAGATGCATAGTATGTGACTTATATGATTTAGTCACAGAAGATATAAATCACTAGTTTTTTATAAACTCAAAATCTTAGTTCGTAGTCGGTAATGAAATTAAGATGATTTGTAGGTTGATATGTTAATTAAGATGTCAATTAAGATGATTTGTCTTGATATTGGAAGTGAAGACTTTTAGTTGATATGTTAATATGTTTTAATTGTATAAGACATATTGAACTGGATCTCTGTGAGATTTATTATTCTATTAATGATTGTCAAATGAATAATAAATTTCATGACTTTTATTTACATAAACTCTCAATCCTGAGAGAATAGTGAACTCGATTATAAAATGTAGGTTGCTTTGATATATTAGGAATGAGATCTAATCTAATGGTCAAAATCTCAGTATGTTGGGCAACCACACGTAGTGGTGAAGGAACACATATTCTCAAGATGAAATTCAAAATCTCCTTATAGAGATATAAAATATTTCATTGAGATAAGTTTAATGTATTTGGTTATTTAAAGTGTTAAAGTGTTAGGTCTAACCACTTTAGTAAAGAATTGCTAAACTTTATATTTTATGAAATTGGATTTCATAAATATATATGAATAACTTAAAGGATTAAACTGGATACTTAAGAATTAAGATGTAGTATCTTCAAAATGATAGTTATATATATTATGACTTTGTATTACTACTAATATTTTCATGAAGGGGTTAAATATTTAATAAACTCTTGAAATATAATTTATTAATAAGGCCTAGAGTGTAATTATATTTATATAGTGTCATTAAATATAATTAATGGTAGCTTTGGGTTTGCCAAGAGTTGACAGATAAGCCCAAAGCCCATTGGAGCTAGAGCTAGAGCTTTATTTGTCCATTTTGGTCCTACTCTAAGCCACACACTAAAGCCCAATTGGGCTAACTTAAAAGGCTAATCCAATTAGATAATCAGTTATTTATTTAACAAGAGTTATTAAATAAAGGCGTAAATGCACTTTTAGTCCCTACATTTTTCACTTTTTCCATTTTAGTCATTATTTTTTAATTTTACCACTTTTAATCCCTAAACCAATTAATGCCTGACATTTAGGTGATTTCCGTCAGTCAACCAACGGAAATAGCTGACATGGCTAACGGTGAAATAATAAAAATAATATAATCACACATTAATTAATTAAATTAAAAACAAATATTAAAATAAATAAAAAAAATTAAAAAAAAAGAAAAAAAAAAAACTCAAGAAGAACATGAAGAAAACAAGAACTCCAACTCAGATTAAAGAACTCAAGAACACAAACTTAAACATAGAATTTTCTTTCCAGCCGAACCCAAACCTAGAAATTTTCTCTCTACCTAAACACATAAATATCCAGCCACCATCTCCACCGATCAAACCCAGCCAACAAACATAAACACAAACCCAACCAACAAACTTGAACACAAACCCATAAATTTTCTCTCCACTTGAACCTAAACCGAGAAATTTTCTTTCTACCCAAACACAGAAAAATCCAGCCACCACCTCCATTGATCAAACAACCACTACCCACCATCACAGCTGCCACAACCCACCATCCCAACCGCCACAACCAAACCTAACTCAGTCTTAACCCTAGCCACCCCGATCTCTACCCACCCTAGCCGACTTATAACCCACCCACCTCGACTCAAGCCACCCCAGCCGGTCTTAACCCACCCATCCCAGCCTGACCTAAACCCAACCCGACCTCTACCCACCCTAGTCGGCTCACAACCCACCCACCCCAACCAAACCTTAAACCCAACCACCTCGAACTCAACCCTAGCCACCTCGACTCAAGCCACCCCAGTCAGTTTCAATCCACCCACCCTAGACCGACCTCAACCCACCCCACCCTGATCTCAACCCAACCACCACCCACCATAGCCACTACGAGCCACTGCACCACCAGTTACCACGAGAGTGAGAAACACGAATGAGAGAGAGAGAGAGAGAGAGAGAGAGAGAGAGAGAGAAGAGAATGAGAAAAGTTGATAGAAAGTGAGAGACACAGATGAGAGAGAGAAGAAAAACTAATTTAACAAAGTGAGATGGAAGAGAAAATAATTTGAACCCAGTTTGTGATCTCTTCCCAGAAAGAGAGTCAAGATACTTTTTAGATCTTAATTTTAGTGATTTTTGGTTTTATTTCTGTTTTTTATTTAATTAAAATAAATAAATAAATTTTTTAAATTTATATGCTGACGTGGCGTTATATTCAGTGCGATTATATTATTTTTTTATTCCACCGTTAGCCACGTCAGGTATTTCTGTCAGTTGACTGACGGAGAGGACCTTAATGTTAGACGTTAATTGGTTTAGGGACTAAAAGTGGTAAAATTAAAATGTAGGGACTAAAATGGAAAAAGTGCAAAATGTAGGGATTAAAAGTGCATTTACGCCTTAAATAAAGTAACTGCCAAGTGCAGGAATATACGTATGATTAAAAGAGAAACATTGAGTTTTTCTCAAGACATGTGGTTATTCTCTTGAACAAGTACATATAGAATTGATTAAGAGACCACACATCTTGGGCACATTATGGAATTGGAGTGAAGATTGAAAGTCTTCCTAAGTTCAATCTTCATTTGTTTTAAATTTCGCTGCATCAAGATACGTCTTCTTGTTCTCTGTTTCTAAAATTCTGATATTGCATGTTATCTCACATGAATGAAGTAGATTTGTTTATTTCCGCTTTGTGTTTTTGTATGAGATACAAAACTGTATTTTTCCCAACATCATCAACAACAACATATGGAACAGGTTCAAGCAATGAATCAAAGTTCACGACCCATATTATCTCTCTCATATTCATGGAAAGCAGATTCTCCAACAAAAACTCATATTTACACAAAATGACAACAAAGCCCAAGGTACGTTATCTCATCTTCTGCTCATGATTCAAGCTCATGAGTCTTTTTGGGGAAATTTTGGGAGTCGTGGTTTGGAGGGCCAAGAGGTATGTTCAGTAAAACTTCAGCGGTTTAAAGTTAATAAAAGAAACATGTTGCTTGGCGTGTCTTCTCCAACTCCTTGAACTCTGACGAGTCAGTGTGTAGCGAGTAACATATGGTAAGTCTCTCTTATCACATAAACACTTAATAAACTCCCTATTATTCTTTGATTAAAAGTTAATACTTGTCATATAACAAATGGTCAATATCTCCAGCCATCTAAATGCTGACCAAAGAACTATTCATTCAATCTCCAACTGTTCCTATACAAATTTGGAAACCTAATCATATTATTCCACATAAATTATATTACTATTTTCAGTTAAAATCCAACTCAAACACATAGCTAAATTTGATTGGCTATCTTTAATCTTCAAATATAAAATATTCATGATATCTTTAATAACTAGCTGCAATCTGTCATAATCAGACCAAATATTCCCTTGCCAGCTGCTAGAGCAGAAAATTAAATGCTCTTCTTGCTCATCAAGATTAAGTCACAATACAATGAGACCTTGACTAGATCTCTAAAACTTCATTAACTATCAATCAATCATTCTATTACTTACTAAGTATGTATTGTAATAGAATCTTGAACAAAAAATATATATACCCAAAAGAGAAAACCTTTCCAGCAGAACACCAGTAGTGTGTTTAACACTTGACACTTGGCTAAAAGTGACATCACCAACTATTTAATGCTCAATCCCAGCAGCTAGCTGCTATACTCAAAATAACAAGATGTCCTTATAGGAGGACTTACCATTTTTAGCCAAATCCATGAAATAAATGCTGAATATTCTTTCTAGCAACCTAACATCATCTAGCTGTCCTCATCTACTTCAGCCCCAAGCAACAGTTGTCTTATGACAGATATGACATTTTTTTGACAGCTAGGACAAATTTTTCAGAACAGTTGTGAAAGTTGACCCAACAGCCTTAACATTACTGAATTTCCTTATTTAGCTAAAAAACAAAACCAACTAAATAAACTATCTCTTTCTTGCTAAAATCCTTTCCTTTTTTTGCTGGCATTTCCTTTAGCTGATATTACCCAAAACAGCAAAAACCCCTTAAAGCTAAACAAACCATTTTCAGCCAAATCCTAGGATGGATTTTCTAAAAATTTATTACTAATTGGGATAGATTCTGGCTGAGATTCTTTGCTAAGTACCCCCTTAAACTCAACTATAAACAGATCCCTCCATCAACACACCAAAGCACACCAATAAAGAAGAACAACTCTCTTACAAATTACTCTATTTTCCCTCTCCCTCTAATTATCTTCTTAAACTCTTAATGAGGTTCTGAGCTTCTGAGTTCTTAGTTTTCAAATTAGAAACTAAGCTCTTCAGCCCTTAGGTCACAAATGCCCTTCATATCACTATTCATAAGCCTTTATCCACTCTCCAGCAAAAAATCTCAGCAACATTGCTAAACAAACTACAAGACCATTACTCTTTACTCTTCTTATGCTCATTTTCCCACTCTCCATATTTAGAAAATACATCTATCTTGCTCCTCATATCCTCTAAACATATCTCCTTTTCCACTTCTCTTACAAAGCCTCTTCTCTTACAAAATCTTTCCTCTTGGAAAGCAACACAAGTCATCACTATAACTTCTCCAGTAGCTATAATCTCATATCTTTACTATCTTTAACCGCCATATCTCTCATACTTCCATGTATCTTAAAAATTACAAATATTACATCCCACAAAAAAATCTATATTTTTTACCATCTTGTGGGCACGAGGGGGGGGGGGGAGTCACCATCTAGTTTCTGCAATGATTTAAGAACCATGTGTATAATGTCCCTTCGAGGAAGGACCTTTTGATCTTACTACTAGAGTATGGGTTCGGCATTTTGGTACGTTCTTGGGAAGGTGTTAGGCACCCAAGATTGCCCAACCCTAAGATTGACCTCCCATCATTGTATCTTATGTCTTAACCTTATAAAAAACATGTTCAACACTTGCATTTATATTCACACACACACACACACGCACACTAGCATACATTTAAGCATACGACATGACATCTTTCATACCAAACAAAACATACTTATCTATCTACCTAAACAAAAGAGAACCAAACATATCAAAGAAACCTTAGCATTCATCTATCATGTGAAAACCTATCATACATCTAAAACATATCATGCATATCATAAACCAAGCATTAACAAACCTAATGATAGATCTAAGCCTGTTTCATCATATCATAAGACCAAAGTACAAATGCATGGACATTGCTAATGCATGACTTACTCTTTACTTACCCCTCAGCAAACACAACACCTATGGCATCAATGGATGAGCATGTGAATGAATGGCATTAAAACTAAGAAACCCTAAGACAAACCGTAATCTAAACATGTGATAACAAACAAGCACGTTAAGAGGTGAAAAGGGGCTTAAAACGTATGAAAAAGAGGCTAAACAGAATAAACATGTGAATGCAGAAATAAAACAAACAAAAATTTAGTTTGGGCAACAACATTACGCATGCTAAAATAGGTTTGCATACGCATAATCGAGCCTGCGTGCGCAGGCTAGATCATGCGTACACAGATCCTTGCCTAGAAAACCTAAGAATGCAGAAATAGAGTAGAACCTTAAAATAACAATCTAACAACCTAACGTATACTGAACATGAAAAGGACTGAAAAACTAACTTAAACAGACATTATACAAACACAAACTATGCAAGAAACAAAACTAAAACGTAAAAGAAAAGCAAAAAAAAAGGGGTAGACTCAATACCTTAAAAAAAAGCTTTCCAAGCTTAATTTTGACCATTCCCCTCAGTCAAATCTATTCACAAACCAATAAGAAAGTGATTAGAAACGTTAAACTAAAAGGATTGGGGCTAGAAAATGTCTCAATCAAATAAAATTGACTTGAGTTTATTTTGTGAAAAACTCCCTTTTGATTCACTATTTTCTAGTGAATCTTAGGTTTTTCCTGTGAGATTTTTGTGTGCTTTGAAAATGTACCATGTAGGACTTTTTATAGTTGAGAAAATGAGGTTTGGGACAGCTTTCAGACGATGTGGGATTCATTCCAAACCTTAGTCATTATTGCAGAAAACTTTCAATTCTTATGCTTCTGAAACCCTAGCTGCGTATGCAGGAATGTGCTTGCGTACGCATGCTTTGGCTCGCATACGCAGGCCATGACCCATGTATGCAGGCCAAGAGCCTCTTTGGTTATTTTGTTTCCAAAAATAGATTTTTTGCTTATTTAAAAATTTATATTTTCCATTTTAACACCCCTCAAGTCTATCTAATATCTGATTGGGCTTTAAACTGAACTTGGGCCTTAGAATTCGAGCATCATTAGGGAATAGGGGCCCGAGTCGTAAGGGGTACAAAATGCGGTGTCTACACATCTCCATACGTCTCAAGAGATATCAAACACTCAAACTAAAAGCCCTTCTCATGGAAGACATAAACTTCTAATACTAAAGTCCTTCTCCTAAAAGGCACAAATACTTCTTACAAAAACCCTTCTCATGGAAGGCACAAACCTATTTTACAAAAGCCCTTCTCATGGAAAACAATACTACTCATAGCTTCACAATAACTAAAAGATCATTAGCAAGGGGAAATTCATTTAAGTGCATGATAAAGGGGACAAACTTAACTAGCCTCTACATATAGCTGGACATACTCTTTCTCCCTCTAGTTGCACCTATTTTTTCCTCTTCAATCTTGAAGTAGTCATGGCAAACTGCCTCTCCACTGCTGGAGTCATCTTGTTGGAATGCTATCAACTCACTAATGCTATATAGATGGAGCTACAAACCATACAAAGATAAGTCATCATGTTTCCATATCTCTAAATTTACATTATTGAATACATGATAACTTAACCTTTAAATACATATTACTTCATTTCAACTACTATTACAACTATTAATCAAAGCTATTATATCAAACACATATCATTTATAATTTCAACCATTATCATGATTCTTAGACTTTGGGCTTTACTCATTTTGTAGGCCTAAAAATACGCCGGAAGCCATTGGACTATGCAGCCCAATGTCAAGTTTTGGATGCAACTCCCCATACAAACTCGAGTCTAGCAAGGTTACTCCTTCAGCGCACAACATGTGGCTATACACCAAAAAACGGCCCCTACACATCCTCACGTGTTTCCTTGAATCCAGATGCCAAATAAATGAGTCACACTTCAAACAATTAAACCCATGGCCCACAATATGCCAACAAATCCCCATCCCCTAAGCACTAATATTTTCGTTAGTGATTATTTTGCAATGCTAAAAATTTTAATGGACTAAGGTAGGTTTCTTGCACAAAATAATTCATCTATACATGCCTAATTGTATTTTTTTTTCACATGCTAGTACATAGTATCTTGTATGCTAGTACCTAGTATCTCACATGCGATGCATTCTCACATGCACAAACATTTTCACATGACATGTACACGCATCCTCATATGTTTCCTTGAATCCAAATGCCAAATAAATGAGTCACACTAATGATAGAAATTAGGATTAAATCAAAACAATGTACTATTTTAGAAAAGGCATTGTAGAGTGCCTAATAGCTTCTCTACACGTAATAGAACTATCGAGTTCATGTCTTTTATTCAAGACATTTGCTTTACCCTTTAGCTTAGGAACCTTTAGGAAATCCTTAGTTAAATAGTATAAAGAAATTAGACATATAGGTGACCAACCGCACCTTAGAAACCAATGGTTAGTGGTGATTTTAAAAAGGAAAGATAAAGAATAGTCTTGCACCCACATCACCCTAGTGTAAGACACAAATCACACACTTGGATTACACGTTGCCAAGAAGCTCCTCACATGTAGGAGGTTTGATAGGGGTATTTTCAGAAAAGGCTTATAAACAGAAGGCTAAGAGGGTCGATGACCTTAGTAGGGTCGTCGGCCTAACGGAAAGGCGACAAAAAGCCCTCTTAAAAGGACCACCCCAAAAAGCTGACGGATGCGTCCCATGTCGACGGGAAAGCTAAAGCAATGGTTGACCACAAAAACTAATCGGATGGAGAAAATCGACGGGTCCTACGTCTCCAATCGTGTTCCCCATGCATGCTCCAACAAGGAAATATCTTGCGCATCACGTACTAAGGCCATATCACGCCCACGTATCTTCCTCATATGGAAAGACACATTGGAATCACGGAAACCCTAACACCGAATACCCTCTGCAAGGAAAGATCCCTACTTCTTAGGGATCTCGATTCACTACTTACCACTATATAAGCACCAGACCCCCTCTTCCCTCAGGTACGCAGAAAATCCCTAGCTCTCTCACTATAGAGTTCTTAGAGATTTCTTATTCATTAACTTGACCTTCAGAGGGTCTTTGGCCGGTACCACACCAGTGCCTTCTGTTTGGTCCACCTATTCTTATTCCACAGGTACCCATTGGAGTGCTTTGGAGCCTACAACTTACTGACGATTTCAACACATCATCAGTTGACGCTGTTTGTGGGAACTATCAATGATTCTAAGATGAAAGAATTGCATGGTCCAGACGTGTTCAAAGGTTACCATCAACTAAGATACATGGAATCCACCCAACGCCCTAGAAATGCAAGTGCGAACCCTGGTTGTAGTGATAGGGAGACTAACCCAACGTATCTAGGAGTTGGAACAATAACTAAACCAAAGGAACGAATGATGCCAGGAAGGCCCACACGACGAGCGAGATGCCGACGAGCAAAATGGTAGTCACCTACCTACAGGGGGCAGGCAAGAGAGGGAGGAATAGGAAGAGAGCACCGTACCCAGCAGAAGAGACGGTCTAAAGGAAACTAGCCATCCCTCAAAAATAGAAGTCAATGCGATGCGTATGGCCCAGGAGATGCAAATGATGAAGGAGAAGATGGACATCATGATGAACGCTATGAAAGGACGAGTATCTGCCAACTTGGATGAGTTGGTCCACCGGACTGGCTCCCTTTTCATTGCCGAGATAACATCTTTCCCCCTTCCAGCAAAGTTTCGAAAGTCACAAGTAGAAACATATGACGGGTCAAGGGATCCATTTGACCACCTAGAGTCATTCAAAATCCTCATGCACCTGCAAGGAGCATTGGATGAGATTATGTGCAGGGCATTCCCTACCACGCTGAAGGGGCCAGCAAGGGTATGGTTCAATAAGCTTACCCCAAACATAGTCTCCACCTTCAAAGAATTGAGTGGGCACTTTGTTACACACTTTATCGAAGGGCAAAGACACAGACGGTCCTTCGTGGCCATACTAAACATCAAGCAACGAGAAGACGAAAGCCTAAGGTCATACGTCACCCACTTTAACAAAGAGGCCCTCCTCATCGATGAAGCCAGCAACAAGGTTCTTATTACTTCCTTCACTAGTGGACTAAAACGAGGAGAGTTCCTATTCTCTATCTACAAGAACGACCTGAAAACGATGGCTAAAGCGCTATACAAAGCCACGAAGTATATGAATGTCGAGGATGCGATGATAGCACGGGGAGATGGACCAAGTAAGAGAGAAAGACAGGACGACCCTTGCCTAGACCGAGGAAGGAAGACGACTCGAACAAACGACAAAAGAGACGACAGGAGGTCAAGACCCCCGTCAGGGAGAACCACAAACTTCACTGCCTTGAACGCCCTGCTAGATCAAGTCCTCATGCAGATAAGAGATGACGTGATGTTAACATGGCTGGACAAGCTGAAGGGCGACCCAAACAAAAGACCTAGAAACAAATATTGTCGCTTCCACCGGGACCATGGGCACAAAACTTTCAAATGTTATGACCTTAAGCAGTAGATTGAGGCCCTCATCAAACAAGGGAAGTTGTAATGGTTTGTCAGAAATAGGGAAGATTCACCGAGGGACCTCGAGCCCTACCTACGGGCTGAGAAGAGACTTAGAGCCCTACTCCGAGAGATAAGGGTAATGGTAGGGGGAGCGCTATGGTGGGGTCATCTAAAAAGGCAAGAAAGACATACCTGCGTATGGTACAAAGTTTCTAGATCTCTAGACGACCACCTAAGGTGACCAGGCTTGACAACCCAGCCATCAGCGTCACAGAGGAAGATGCCAGGCTACTACACCATCCTCATGAAGACACCCTTATTATCAACTTATGCATCACAGATTTCAATACCCAATGGGTATTGGAGGATAATGGGAGCTTAGTAGATATCCTCTACTACCCTACGTTTCAGTAGATGAGGGTCAACCGAGAGCGTCTCCTACCCTCAAACTTATCCTTAGTAGGGTTTGGCGACATCAAAGTCTTTCCCATAGGAACCATCACTTTGCCAGTAACAATCGGAACCTACCCATAGCAACTTACCAAGGAGGTCATCTTCCTCGTCGTTGATTGCTCCTCTGCCTACAACGCCATCATTGGACGTCCCACGCTTAACGTGTGGCGAGCGGCCACCTGTTGGTGAAATTTCCAACGGAGTATGAGATAGGAGAAGCGTGAGGAGACCAAATGGCCGCCCGAGAATGCCATTTAGCCATGCTTGAAATGAACGATCACTTGCAAGCTTTGAACATCGAAGAAAGGAAGGTTATTGTCGAACCAATGGAGGATCTAGAAGAAATCTCCTTGGATATGACACTCTTGGCTGAACCACTCGGATCGGCGCACAAGCTGACCCTTCGGTCCGAAGGGAACTTGCACTTTTTCTCAAGAGCAATTGGGACATTTTTGCTTGGAGCCACGAGGACATGCCGGGAGTCCTAGCACCATGGTACACAGACTCAATGTATGCCTAACCTTCCCCCCAGTCCAGCAGAAGAAGAGGGTCTTTGCTCAAGAAAGGGACAAGGCCATAGCTGAAGAGGTATGCAAGCTACTGGAAGTAAATTTCATCAGGGAAGCCTACTACCTCGAGTGGCTGGCCAACGTGGTCATGGTCAAGACAGCAAATGGTAAGTGGAGAATGTGCATAGACTTCACCGACCTCAACAAAGTGTGCTCGAAGGATAGCTATCCCCTTCCATGTATTGACCTCCTCGTGGACTCTATGGCTGGTTATCAGTTATTAAGTTTCATAGACGCCTATTTCGAGTACAATCGATCAGGCTGGATGAAGGGGACCTAGAGAATACCTCATTTGTCACAAGCTAAGGACTCTTCTGCTACAAAGTCATGCCATTTGGTCTAAAGAATGCAGGGGCAACATACCAAAGGCTTGTAAACAAGATGTTTGTCCAACAGATAGGGCGAAACGTGGAAGTATACGTAGATGACATGCTTGTAAAAAGCGCACAAAAGGCTAGCCATTTAGGCGACCTTCGTGAAACATTCGATACCCTTCGCCTCCACAACATGAAGCTTAATCCCAACAAATGTGTATTTGGTGTAGCGTTAGGGAAATTCTTAGGATTTATGGTGTCACAGCGTGGTGTAGAAGCAAATCCTGACAAGGTTCGGGCGATAGTGGAGATGGCCCCTCCAAAGAACGTCAAAGAGGTGTAAAGCATAAATGGCAAGGTTGAAGTCCTTAACAGGTTTGTTTTCAGAGCAACGAATAAGTGTCTACTCTTTTTCAAGGTACTACGGAAAGCTTTCCAGTGGATCGATGAGTGCTAGAAGGCTTTTGAAGAGCTGAAGACTTACCTCATGTCTCCCCCGCTGCTCAGCCCATCCAAACCTGGGGAAGAGCTCTCCCTTTACTTAGCCGTATCCCAAACAATCGTTAGTTCTACTCTGGTATAGGAGGAAGACTGAGTACAGCTGCTTGTCTACTACACTAGTCGAGCGCTGCGAGGAGCAGAGGGACGATACCCTCCAATGGAGAAGCTTGCCTTTGCACTGATCATAGCCACATGGAAACTCCGACCTACTTCTAAGGACATACCATAGTGGTCCAAACCGACAAGCCACTATGGAAGGCAATGAATAACCCGGAGGTAGCAGGACAATTGGTCCTATGAGCAGTAGAGCGCGGGGAGTTTGCCGTTCAATATCGACCCCGAACCACAACCAAATCATAGGCGCTAGCTGATTTTGTTGCAGAGTTCACGACCAGAGGAGTTGAAGAAGAAGAACCAATGACATGGATGGTGTGGATAGACGAATCGTCTAATCAATGGGTAGGTGGAGCTGGGGTCTTGTTACAAACACTAGAAGGAGATATAGTAGAGTGTGCGGTCCACCTCCAATTCTCAACAACTAACAATGAGGCAGAATACGAAGTGGTCCTCTTGGGCATCGACTTAGCTAAAGCAGTAGGGGCCATGTCAGCAATCATGCATTGCAACTCTCAGGTTGTGGTTGGACACATCATCGGTATGAAGCAAAGGGAGAGCGGATAAAGAAATATTTGAGCTTGGTCAAGAGTAAGACAGGAGATGGGTTTGTAGTTAAGTTCGTACAAATCCCGAGGGAGGAAAACTAGCAAGCAGACCGACTGGCAAAAGCTGCGTCCGTAGAGTGTACGAACATCGCTAGTAAGGTATTATCCTTCATTCAATACACCCCTGCCATTGATGAGTTGGAAGTACAGGTCATCTCTCTAGGGACTGACTAGACGATGCCCATCATATCCTACCTCAAAGATGGGACATTGCTAGAAGATTGCAACGCTTCCTGCAGATTGAAGGTACAAGCTGCACGTTTTGTAATGGTTAGGGATGTCCTTTACAAAAGAGGTTTCTATAGTCCTTATCTAAGGTGCCTGGCCCCTGACAAAGCTGACTATGTCATAAGGGAAGTGCACAAAGGAATATGCGGGAACCATTCGGGGCACGCTCACTAGTTCACAAGCTGGTACGGGTTGGATACTATTGGCCCACTATGCAGAAGGATGCCCAATCCTACGTAAGGGCATGTGACAGGTGCCAGCGCTTTAGTAATATCATATGACAACCAACAGAGGAACTCACACCAATGAGCACCCCTTGGCCGCTTGCCCAGTGGGGGTTGGATATAATGGGACTGTATCCTCTCGTTGTATGGTAGCTCAAGTTCCTCGTTGTACAAATCGACTACTTCACTAAATGGGTCGAGGTAGAGCCACTGGCTACTATCACGGAGAAAAATTTCCGAAGCTTCGTCTAGAAGAACATCATTTGCCGCTTCAGAATTCCCTGGGTCTTCGTCTTTGACGATGGCAAGCAATTCGACAATGACGCCTTTAGAGACTTCTGCCAATAGTTGGAAATCAAGAACCACTACTCCTTTCCCGCTAACCCTCAGGCCATCGAACAGGTTGAAGTCACAAACCGATCCTTGCTCAAGATGGTCAAGACTCGGCTTGAGGGGGCAAAGGATATATGGCCAGATGAGTTACCTGGTGTCCTTTGGGCTTATAGAGCAATGGCTCGAGGCACGAGGCCGTCATCCCTACAGAGATAGGAAGGACCAGCTATCGAGTATCCCATCATGACCATGGAAAGAATGAAGAAGGATTGCGCTGGTAGTTAGACCTCCTTGACGAGGTCAGAGCAACGGCAGAACAAAGGATGGCTCATTATTAGGACCTAATGGAAAAACACTACAACACCAAGGTCAGGCCTCGTCATTTTTAGATTAGGGATCTGGTCTTGAGGAAGGTAACAATAGCCACCAAGGATCCCTTACAAGGCAAGTTGGGCCCTAATTGGGAGGGACCCTACAAGATCATTGACTGCCGTAGAAAAGGGACCTATTACTTGGAAACTCTTGACGGGCAGAAGCTCCATCACCCATGGAACACTGAGTACCTGAGGAAATACTACTAGTAGTGGTCGGATGCAGCTTATGTTATCATTTCTTTTGCTTATGTTACCTTTTCTTTTTTATGTTTCTATTGGTTTTAAATATCAAAAGATGTTGGGATGTTAAGTTTCTTTTTGGGAAATGCTACTATTAATATGACTTGGAGGAATTATAAAAAACATTGCTCTTTTTCTCTTCTCCTTAAATATCTTAAGTCCTACCTATAGGGTGGATGGACGACCACGGATACCGACGGGTACCTGGTATTCAAAAATAATCCTAAATACTACTTACGAGATGGACAGATAATCACGGATGCCGACGGGTACCTGGTCCTCAAGAAATATCCTAAATCCTACCTACGGGGTGGACAGACAACCATGAATACCGACGGATACCTGGTCTTCAAAAATTATCTTAAGTCCTACATACGGGGTGGACGGACGACCACGGATACTGACGACTACATGGTCCTTAAGAATTATCCTAAGTCCTACCTATGGGGTGGATTGACGACCACATATACCGATGGGTACTTGGTCTTCAAAAATTATCTTAAGTCCTACCTACGGGGTGGACAGACGACCACGGATACCGATAGGTACCCAGCCCACAAAATTATCTTAAAATTCTACCAAGACGGACGAGTAAAGTGGAATATTGAGAACTCACATATGACAAAGGCATATTCAAGCAACAAATACAACTAAGTGCAAATGGTGGATATAAAAAGAAGAAGACAGTAGATAAAAGCCCATAGATGGTGAAATGTTTACATCAAAGCCCAAAAACAAAGGGGCATTCACTATTGTCTAAAAAGTAAGATAAAATGCTTAAATACAAGTTAAGAATTAAAAAACTAAGATGAGGGAGCATCCAAGGCAGATGGGTTCATGATATCTTGACCACCCTTAGCAGAAACAGTAGATGAGACTGCGGGAGCAACGGGGCCACCAGGAGCGGGCTGGGCAATGACCATGCCATTGTCCTTTACCTCTTGCTCAACAGTGTGGGCATAATCGTCAGGCTCGTCATTGACAGTGTCGTCTCCTCCAGGTGTCTACGGTACAATATCATCTATGGTAATCTTGGACAAGTCCAGATCAAGGTAGACAGACTCGACTTGTTTTAAGCAGTCGTTGAAACCATCTCCATTGTAAACACCACACACGTCAAAGTAAGGCCGTGAGGTCCAGAACTCCACCACGGTGTCAGCTTTAGCTTTCTCCATTTGCTCACGAAGAGCAGCCAGCTCCGTCGTTTGATTGGTCTTCGCCTTTTTCACCTCTACCCATTGACGAGTCTCCTCTGCAAGTGCAGCTGTCTTTGCTGTAAGGTCCTCGTTGAGGGTACTGATGACTTCCGCGTACTACGCCCACTCCTGTAGCTGTATCTCCCGATGCTTTTGAAGTCGTCGGATGACCCCCTCGCTAGCCACCACCTGTCCTGTAGCGCCTTCATGCACACAAGTGCCTGAAACAAAAACCAATGGTTAGAATGATAACGTTAAAATATAAAACTAAGTACCGTGAATGACATAAACATACCATGGACAGGTCGAAGAGGCTGGAAGTGCCCAAGTCCTCCGACGGAAGCTCCTTGCAAGGATCTAAGTCCGTTTCCTTGATGATCAAGTTGAGCATTTTGACGACATAGTCCTTGTGAGTGACTAGCCCGTGAACAGGGTTAGAAATATTGGGCCCCTTGCCCGTCATCAGTCCTTTACCAGCCCCATGACGAGGGGGTGGAGGAGATGGAGGTTTTGGTTGGTGATTTTTTTGCAGATGGCCTTGTTCCCCTTTTAAGCGGATGGTTGTCCTTACTGTCGCTGTTTCTCTTCAAAGTGGCCTTGTTGGCCCCTTTAGGGGTAGACCTTGAAGCTAGCCCTCGTTGCATGCGCGCAACGGTGGCCTTCCTCACCAAAGCCCTTTGTCTCTCTGCTTCCATTTTCGTAAAGCAAAATGGACCTTAGCAAGAGAAATAGACGGCTTAAAATGGATGATAAGTTTGGGACTAATGTCAACGGGAGAAGGCGTTTAATCGACCAGCTAAAGGCGTCGTCGGTTCAAGACCACCATAATACGCATGAAGGGTGTCTAGAGTGATGAGATCCTTCCACTTTCTTTGTTTAAAAGGAATCTCTAGAACACGACGGATGAAGGCTTCCTACTCGTCAGTTATTTGCGGACGGACCTGGCTGGAAAGGAAAATAGATAATGTTAGATGCATAACAGAGACAAGTAAGGCAAGGGTAAAAGGACGTAGATGACAACACGCTTGTCTCCCTCACAATGCCCCATGTGTTGTCAAACCCGTTGGGCATGCTATCCCATTCCTCCAGTCTACAAACCTAGTCCGTCCCTTGGACAAAAAATACGTATTTTTCCAATTTCTGTTAGAATCAGGCATATCTGACACTAGCCTAAGCAACTTCTTCCTCGCTAGAAAATGTTAAATCCCTTGAGACGAGGAGATGTGCTGGGGCTTGTAGCAATAGAAGAACTCGTCAAGGGTAAGCTGACGGTTCCCACCACTTAACTAACGCTAGATTACTTCAACTCCAATGAATATTCTCCAAGCATTGGGAGCAATTTGGCTGATGGACAAACCCAAGTAGTTGGCTAGCTAACAATGTAAATCCGTAAGTGGCAGCCTTAACCCTGCAGCAAATATGGCGTCATACATGCCAACGTCCGCGGTCTTTCCAAAATAGCACTTTTCAAACTTTCTGGGTAGACGGAGAGGAATATTCTTAGGGATTTGGTAACGGTCTCGAAGGGTTTTGAACACCTTATTGGACATCGTTGGGTAGAAGTCGTTGACTGTCCATATCAAAGGGAGAATGAAGGGTTCTCCTGACCTACCGACTCTACTCCCTTAGATTGGTTCCCCTCGTCTTCCTCATCATCCTCATCTTTTTCTTCCTTATCCCCCTTGTCATACTCATCTCCCTCGCCGTCTCCCTTATCCTCTTCTTCCTTATCCTCTTCATCATTGAGGAAATGGGTAGATGGTTCCTTTTCTGGGGATTGAGGGAAATCTTCCTTGGGCTCGCACCTTGATGGATAAATCTCGTCGTAGCCCGCACCTTCACGGACTGATGATGATAGTTCACTCATCACTTCTCTATCTAACATCTATCCACCTACCAGTGATGAAGGTTTTCTAAGAACCTATTTTGTAGGGTCTCAAAACAAAAAATACGTCGGTCTGCAAAAGTAGAAATGAAAAATAAAGAGCAGGGAACTTACTAGAAGAAACAAACGAAGGATTGAAGCAATGGATCCCTTGAAAGTTGACAAATAGTAAGTGACGGGTAACTTGAATGATGGTGCGGCAGCTCTGGATCTCACAAGGTTCTCAAAGATAAAGTAAAGGAAAAATGAGGAGGAGGTGAGGAACTATTATAGAGTAAGGGGGCACGGAATATGAAGTGACACTTATGATTGGAAACGAGGCCAACCAACTAGTGCCACGTGTCACCCAGCATTCATGACAAGATTGCTTAATGACATTTAATAACGCTTTTTTTGAAAAAACCATAATTAATGCTTACGGTACTCCACAGTCCGTCGGCCGAGACTGATGGAACCATAGAGTAGGGGCAACTGATAGGGGTATTTTCAAAAAAGGCTCATAAACAGAAGGCCAAGAGGGCCGACAACCTTGGCAGGGTCTTCGGCCTCACGGAAAGGCGACGGAGGGCCCTTTTAAAAGGGTGACCCCAAAAAGCTAATGGATGCATCCCATGTCGACGGGAAAGCTGAAGTGATGGTTGACCACAAAAACCGACGGGACGGAGAAAATCGATGGGTCCGATGTCTCCACGTGTGTTCCCTACGCATGCTCCAGCAAGGAAATATCTTGCACACCACGTACTAAGGCCATTTCACGCCCAAGTATCTTCTTCATATGGAAAGACACCTTAGAATCACAGAAAACCTAACACCAAATACCTTTCGCAATGAAAGATCCCTACTTCTAAGGGATCTCGATTCACTACTCACCATTATATAAACACCAGACCCTCTCTTCCCTCAAGTATGCAGAAAATCCCTAGTTCTTTCACTATAGAGTTCTTAGAGATTTCTCATTCACTAACTTGACCTTCAAGGGTCTTTGGCCGGTACCACACCGGTGCCTTCTATTTGGTCCACCTGTTCTTATTCCATAGGTACCCATTGGAGCGCTTGGGAGCCTACAATTCACTGACGAATTCAACACATCATCAAGGTTGATACTTGAGATATGTACATTGGGCACTTTTTCCAGCGTCAACAATGAAAAAAATAAACAAGCCATACATGGTCACCTAATTAGTTAAAAACTCGATAAAGTTCATAAGTTATGCAATTTGTTTTAGTTCAACTTATTTCAAACAAAGACTTAGCTCAGATGAATGCACTTGAAACAAGATCAAGCTCTTTGGAATGGTTTTCTGTGATTTAGTATTTTTGTGCATGAGATTTTAGATTTTCATTTTCTTGAAGATTTTTTTTTTCATGTACAATTGAATTATTGTGGTTATTTTTGGATTTTTAATTTGATAATATTCATTCAAGAATGTCAAGAGACTTATAATTCAATTGATAGCACCTCCTAATATTTTCAACAGATACGATTAGAATAATTTTCATTTGAGGAATGGGGATAACAGCCGAACACTTTACAAGTGTTTGGCCTAGCTCATCCTTTGGAATGAAGACATGATAGAATTGTACACTCCAATGTCATTATCTAAAACAATATGAATCATGGATAAATTATTGTCGAAGAGCCTCGATTTCAAGAATATATTGCGTGCCTTGTTATGTTAGTGATTGAAGTTATTTACGTATTTGACTTGGTATTGTTTTCGCCAAACATACATATATACACACCCGGATAAGTGTGCGGCATGGGAAATGGGACTAGTAACATGCCACCGAGAGTGATTGATAAGTATAATTTAATTTTTGGGGTCAGTTTTTAGACTCTAGAATTAACTTTTAGCTTAAAATTCACTTACTTGTCTTCTTTGCTCATAACATTCTTATCAAAGGTGCTAAAAATGTTAAATGCTATTTTTTTTAGACTTTAGCACTTCAAATGATTAAGGGCATCTCCAACAGCTTCTCCATATTTTTGTACTGTTTGGACAATAAACAGTGATATTTAACTTTTACCTACCTACTTTTTCAAATATATATTTCAACAGATTCTCTATCTTTTCTCTATCTCATTTAAATATTATTTCCTTTTTCATTATTTATTCATTTTTTAACAACTATATTTTTCAATGAGAAGTGTTACATCCACAACATTTTTCGCAATACTTTCACAACAAAATTTATGTGGAAAGTTGTTACTAGTTCTAATTTGAACCCACCATTGAAATAATTTTTTTACTCATCAATATTAACTAATAACAATCTGTTACTTAAAATTTATTGTGAAAATATTGTGGTAGCATTTCTCAATTAAGATTTTTTATTGTTTATATTATTTTTCCTTTCTTTCATTTCATGTTTGTCACGCTCTGAACCTAACTATAAAGATAGGCACGTGACAACTGCCGCATGCTTATAAAGTAAGCACCTCACAAGCGTGCAAGGCCTTCTTAGCAACTAAAATTTATCCTAAAAAATTAAATCAAATAAATCCAAAATACCTCAACAATTTTTTTATGAATAGATCTCCAATAATTTAATAGGAACAAAATCCAAACCTCATGTACATAATGCCAATTTGCCAATATATATAAAACTATTAGAACACCATCCAATCCCAAAATCACTAAGCTTCTTTTCCTGCTCACAACACAACATCAAAACTCCCAAAACTTGCTATTCTTCCCAATTTGAAATTGGAGGAGAAACAGGAGGGGGGGGGGTGAGTTGACATCTCAATAAGTAACCAAAGTCTTAATAAGTTCTATCAAGCCATAGATTTGTAAAGTAATAAGATGTAATATGAGTTTTCAAAAGTTATGATATACTATGGGTTTTCAAAAAAAACTAAAGAAGTTTCGTAGTCTTAAAATAATAAGTTGCAAATAGATCACATACTTTAATCTTACAAATATAGCATAGATGGTTTGGAAAGTAGTCAGTTTTCCATATATCAAAAGCTATAACTTACAATAGGTTCCAAAAATACATAAGCAGTTTTAATGACTCAAAATAGTTCAAATACTCAAACATTTCCAAAATCACATATGTCGTTGTAAGGACTTAAAATAGTTCAAATATTCAAACATAATTCATATTCTTAACAATCGTATGACTATGGTCACGGTATATCCCTGTGACTGGACATTAGAGTGCCAATGAATAACCCCTATTGGTTTGGGTATTAGAGTACCAATGAATAACCCCCATTGGTTTGGGTATCAAAATACTAATGAATAACCCCTATTGGCTGGGTATCAGAGTCAAAACATAGTCAGATTGTCCAAAATCATAGTTCAAACAAAAATATATTTCACTCATATGCATATATAAAATAATACATTCAGTTATCAGATATATTTGTGATAATTCTTTACCTTAAATTAATGTAGCTAAAACAATTAAGATAAAATTGTGACAATTGTAAACAATTTTCAATAGTTAAAATATGCAAAATAAAACCAATTCGGATAAGGTTACTTACCTCCAAAAGCCATACCAAAGGAACTTCTCCCTAACACTTCTTCTAAAATCCTTAGATCCCACCTAACGATTTATAAGCACCATTTACTCAATAATCAAATAATTTAAGAAAGCCTTATAACGGTACCCGGTCAGAAGAAAGATTATTAAAAATATCCCATAATTGTCTGCTTATCTCACATCAAAATTCCATCGAATCATAATATATATATATATATATATATATTCTGCCACCATTAATTCCTTAAAAGATAAGGCTATAGCACCTAGTACTATGTCACACAAGGAAAGACAAGGATGTGGGCCATCCTTCAAGTGCTGCACTTACATTGCAACTTTCTTCTTCTTTCTTTGTTTCTTCTTCTTTTTTATTTTTTTTTTCATGATGGCATGTCAGAACTCAAAGCTAGGCGCAACAGGTTTTTTTTCTTTTTCGTCAAATCCCCTACTTCGACACTGCTATTTTAAAGAAAGTTTGTGCAAAAACACCAAACCCCTTAAAAGAAAATTTGTGGCTTAATAGTGTAAATTTTCTATAGTAACAACGTCTAGTTTACTGAAAATAAATCCAAACTTTTCTTCGTTTGCATCATTAAAACTCTTGAATATTTAAATAGCTTCATTACTGGCCAAAATACCCACATAAGAAAATATTCTAATACCACATAAAGTCTAAATTTGACAAAAGAACAAGATTTCTTAAGCTCTTACCTCAAGGGTGTAGTCAATCCTTCTTTACTTCAATCCTTTGGGTAATCTCCTCTCTCAAAATATCTCTCCAGACTCCATATACATTGACTTAATAAGCTTATATATAGCTAGGGTTTCAACCCTATTTTCTAAAAACTCCCTTATAATTAGAAATTAGAAAATTGGCCCCACAAAAAAATTTACTTAAATACCCCTCCTTTTAAATCTTTTTTTTTCACCACAAACTGAACCAATTTATAATGCTTCCGCTACACTACTCTAAAGCCACAATCGTATTGGTATATACAAATTTATCTCCCATCACCACAGTAAGAGCAATTAAACTATGAAGAATTCCTTCTTCTTTTTTTTATTTATTTTTTTTATACCTATCACTCGACCCGAATTGCCCCATAATTTACCTCCATAGTGAATATAAATTTCAAAACCCACATGTTCAAGTAAACCCAGTAAAAACGATAGTTTCTTCAATAAGTAATCTCCAATAATTCTAAATGGTGAAGGAGCCTCCAAGGTTGTGATAAAAGAAAACCACAATCAAAGTCTACCGTAAATCATTATGCTATGACATCCCATTGAGTTGTATATTACTTCCACTTAAATATAAGTTCAAAACTATTTCACAACATATGCATAGACTTTTCCTTCCTCAAAATTTGTAAAAGAAAAATTTCTAAAGCAAATGGAGCCATGATGCTTCCGCTGCATAATACAATACCACTATAAAAGTTCTTACTCAATTACCCATAGAATAAGAACAACCATATTCCGAAAAAAAAAAGATTCTTTAAAGATATACATATCTCTAGTCTAAATAGCTCTCTAAGTTCCTTTCAATATGAATAAAAGTTCCAAGGCCCATTCATTTAGATTAACCCCAATAACATATTTTCCATCAATAATTAATTTCAACAAAATTCCAAGGCCTAAGTAGTCTCCAAAAATTACAACAAGGGAAATCCACAATTTTGAGATTCACCATAGACGATTTAATGCTAGCATCCATTTAATTCTATACCTCAAAATTAAGTAGTGCATCCAAAGTTCCATTCTTTCATAAGTTCAAAACTCATTTACAATATGTGTATATCTTTTCTTCCTCGAGTTTTGTAAAATAGAAATTCCAAAGTCTCCATAAATAATCTATTGAGCATTGATATAAGGGTCTGTCATTGAACATCTATCTTAATCATAAATTATCTTCACAAACAAGCAACATTTATTCACCTTTAACCTCTAGATGATACTTGGGCTAGAACTCATTGAAGAGTTGGGTTCCTCATAAATATATTTCCTATTATGAAATCATAATCTCTAAGTGTACATCGTCTATAAGGGAATAGTCCATGAAGTATCTCAAACTACTTTTTTTTTTTTTTTTTTTACCTTGCAAATAATATTGTCCTAGCAGCCTAGAACTTAGTGTACAATGCAATTTATAATCATTAACCATCTGCCAATACAAAACAAAAGGTACCAGAATTGACTATAATTCAAATTGTAATAGTCTTTCAAAACAAACTCTCTTGCCACCCAAATCCATCAATATCCAATCAAAATATGGTTCATTAATCCAATTTTATAATACCACAAACATTGCTTTCTACACACTTCATGTTCTATTGAGTCAATCAATTTTCTCTTATTAGCTAAAATCAAAGAATTACATTTTTAGCATCAAAACTTATTCCCTAGAATATTAAACAATCTTCCAAGTCCATTGAAAAGAAATTGAGGACCTCAAACTTCTAAGTAACAGAACATGTCTCAAAAACATTTAAGGACTACCTCACACATAAATTAGGCTATGGTAATCCATGTAGGTCAACCGTAACAAGAACAATGATCCAAAGAAAGTCGGTCCTTAACATTAGAATCCAAGGAAGTCCACTGATATATTACTGAATTCTTTAAATACCCTCTGAATTATATAATAATATATAATATAATGCGAACTACAATAACCACAAATTGATTTTCCTTCACACTAGGAACCTTCTGCTAATTTCCTAACTCCATATAAACTAAAATCAAGGAATCGTAGCTCTAACATCAAACCTTAACCCCTAAATAAAGTTTTGCAATTTCCAATTCCCTAAAAGCACTCCAAATTCTGAATAGGACATATAGTAAACTATCATTCAATAATTAGACCTGTGAGAATCCCCTAAAGATCAAACTAACCTCAGGTAGGTCAACTATATTAGGCAAAACTATCAAATGAGTTTACAGAAGATTAGTCACAAAATAGCAGGAAGATTTCCTTTGCTTGTTCTTTTCTCGCTCTCTTTTCCTTTTTTAATAAGAAGAAGTTTTAATAACCAATCTGATCAATTACAAAATTTTCAAGAGTAAAATACACCCACTTAATACTAGTATAAGAACATAGAAGTATATCAATTAAAATCCTCCTTTTTATTTTATTAGTCATGTAGGCATAACCCAAGAGACATAAATATCAAATCCTTCAAATATGACCTAACAAATGATGGAACCTCACTTACACTTCTCATCAAGTCATCAAAAGAACACTATCTACAACCTAATAACCTTCGTAAACAATAACTAGAATTGTAATGCCTAGGGTGCATATTATATTCTAAATCAGCACCTATCATAAAGTCTACAAGAACATAACCTAAGCTCTGATACCATTAAAATTGTCATGCCCCGAACCCAACTATAAAGATAGGCACGTGACAACCGCCGCACGTTACAAGCGTGCAAGGCTTTCTTAGCAACTAAAATTTATCTTAAAAAATTAAATCAAATAAATCCAAAATACCTCAACAATTTCTTTTTGAATAATTTAATAGGAACAAACTCCAAACCTCATGTACATAATGCCAATTGGCCAATAAATATAAAACTATTAGAAGACCATCCAATCCCAAAATCACTAAGCTTCTTTTCCTACTCACAACACAACATCAAAACTCCCAAAAGTTGCTATTCTTCACAATCTGTAACTGGAGGGGAAAAGGGGGGGGGGGGGTGAGTTGACAACTCAATAAGTAACCAAAGTTCTAATAAGTTCTATCAAGCTATAGATCTTTAAAGTAATAAGATGTAATATGAGTCTTCAAAAGTTATGATATACTATGGGTTTTCAAAAATAACTAAAGAAGTTTCATAGTCTTAAAATAATAAGTTGCAAATAGATCACATACTTTAATCTTACAAATATAGCATAGATGGTTTAGAAAGTAGTTAATTTTCCATTTATTAAAAGCTATAACTTACAATAGGTTCCAAAAATACATAAGCAGTTTTAATGACTCAAAATAGTTCAAATACTCAAACATTTCCAAAATCACATATGTAGTTTTAAGGACTCAAAATAGTTCAAATATTCAAATGTAATTCATATTCTTAACAATTGTATGACTATGGTCACGGTATATCCCTGTGATTGGGCATCAGAGTACCAATGAATAACCTCTATTAGTTTGGGTATTAGAGTACCAATGAATAACCCCCATTGGTTTGGGTATCAAAATACTAATGAATAACCCTCATTGGCTGGGTATCAGAGTCAAAACATAGTCAGATTGTCCAAAATCATATATATCAAATCATAATCAGACAGAAATATATTTCACTCATATACATATATAAAATCATATATTCAGTTATCAAATATATTTGTGATAATTCTTTACTTTAAATCAATGTAGCTAAAACAATTAAGATAAAATTGTGACAATTGTAAACAATTTTCAGCTGTTAAAATACGCAAAATAAAACCAATTAGGATAAGGTTACTTGCCCCCAAAAGCCATACCAATGAAACTTCTCCCTAACACTTCTTCTAAAATCCTTAGATCCCATCTAACGATTTACAAGCACCATTTACTCAATAATCAAATAATTCAAGAAAGACTTAACGGTACACGGTCAGAAGAAAAACTATTAAAAATATCCCATAATTGTCTGCTTATCTCACACCAAAATTCCACCTAATCACAATATTTTTCTATATATATATATATATATATATTTATTTATTCTGCGACCATTAATGCCTTAAAAGATAAGGCTATAGCACCTAATCACAATATTTTTCTATATATATATATTTATTTATTCTACGACCATTAATGCCGTAAAAGATAAGGCTATAACACCTAGTGCTATGTCACACTAGGAAAGACAAGGACGTGGGCCATCCTTCAAGTGCTGCACTTACATTACTATGCAATTTTAGAAACATACGTATGCAATTTTATGAGGGAGTACCCAATAATTTTACAACCTTCACAGGGCTTAGAAACATACGTATGCAATTTTATCCAACAAGACAAAAACATTGACCAGATAATTTGAGAACTTAGTATAGCCACTGGAATGGGCATTGATTATATCACATTCATTTTGTATGTATATCATCTGTGAAGCAAAATTTTTCCCTTTTTAAGTATATCATACCGCCTAATGGGGACAAAAAACTTAACATACATATTTTTTTTTTGGTTCAATCTGGAATCTCGGGCTATTTATAGGTGAACAATTTTAGAGGATGCTTACTAACTTGACATAAAAGATATAGCTTCAATGGCTCTTGATGCCATACCTTTTTGGCTTCCTCTTCTCCTTGTTCTCCCTCTTCTGTTGCTCATGAAAAAAAAGATGGATGAGTGGAGTTCAAAGAACCTTCCACCAAGCCCTCCTAAGCTCCCTATTATAGGTAACTTACACCAACTTGGTGTGTTACCCCACCAATCTATGTGGCAACTCTCCAAGAAATATGGCTCTGTAATGCTCCTTCAACTCAGTGGCATAACAACTATCATAATATCTTCTGCTGATGCTGCAAGAGAAGTCTTAAAAGTTCATGATCTTGCCTGTTGCAGTAGACCTCCCTTAGCTTGCTCTAAAGTTTTTTCCTACAATTATAGGGACATGGCTTTTTCACCTTATGGTGATTACTAGAGGGAGATAAGGAAAATATGTGTTCTTGAACTTTTTAGCGTGAAGAGGGTGCAGTCCTATCAGTTCATTAGGGAAGAAGAAGTTGCTTTGTTTGTCGATTCTATATCTCACTATGTGTCTTCTGCAACCCCTATTGATCTTTCTGAGAAGCTGTTTGCCCTCACTGCAAGTATAACTTTTAGGATTGGTTTTGGTAAAAGTTTCCGCGGGAGTGGTTTAGACAATGAAAGGTTTCAAGCAGTGGTTGATGAGGTAGAGTCCATGATAGGAAGCTACAATGCATTTGAATTCTTGTCCTTCGTGGGATGGATTATAGACACTTTATCTGGTAGATTTAAAAGGCTTGAAAGGGTATTTCATGAGTTGGATACTTTATTCCAACAGGTCATTGATCTCCATCTTGATCCTGAGAGGACAAAACCAGAGCATGAAGACATTATCGATGTGCTACTGAGAATTGAAAGGGAGCAAGCTGAGTCTGGCGATACTGCTCGGTTCACAAAACAAAACATTAAGGCAGTCCTCTTGGTAAGCTGCCAATCTTTTATTGAACCCATGTTTTTTTTTTTAAAACTTTACTTACCTTATCAAATTAGCCCATGTTCATCTACTTACCTGTTACGATATTTGTTTTATCAGAATATATTTTTAGGTGGAGTTGACATTGGTGCAATTACCATGATATGGGCGATGGCAGAGCTTGCTAAGAACCCCAAAGTGATGAAAAAAGCACAAGATGAAGTTAGAAATTTCATTGGAAATAAAGGGAAAGTCACTGAAAGTCACATTGACCACCTTCTTTACCTAAAGATGATAGTTAAAGAAACTTTTAGATTGCATCATCCAGCAACTCTACTTCTTCCAAGAGAAACCATGTCATACTTTAAGATCAATGGTTATGACATTTACCCAAAAATGTTAGTACAAGTTAATGCCTGGGCAATAGGATGAGATCATAAATACTGGGAGAACCCAGAAGAATTCATCCCAGAAAGGTTCATGGATAGCTCCATTGATTATAAAGGTCAAAATTTTGAGTTATTGACATTTGGATCTGGTCGAAGAGGTTGTCCTGGGATATATATGGCAACAACAACAATTGAGCTTGCACTTGCAAATCTTTTATATTGTTTCAATTGGAAATTACCTGATGGGATGAAAGAGGAAGATATCAACATGGAAGAGGGAGTTGGTCTTAGCCTTACTACCAGTAAGAAAACAGCTTTGAACCTTATGCCAATCGCATTGTTTTAAGATATTAGTATATGTCAGCACTCTTCCCTGCCCTTTCTTCTCTCCCCCATCTCACACTCCATTCCAAATATTATGACATGCTAAATGGTGGCCAATTTGCATGTATGTTTTGGCTTTTGCAATCGTGGATCATTTATCCTTTCTTATAAATAAATGGCAAGAATTGAAAGATAATTTGTGTTTGTCGTTATTACCTGTGGCGGTGTCATGGAATACAAAACCACTATTTCTATTCCATTTTGTTAAGATGTATTCATTTTATTTTACTTATAAAATAACTAAAATTTAAAAAATAAAAAAATAAATAAAACACATGACATATCACAATCGGTAGAGTATAAAGTATTTTTGAGACTGATAGTTTCTATTCAGTATTATGAAGGATAGGCATAATTATTTCATTCAATCAATTGTATTGGACAACGGAGCAGAGGCTAGGCGAGCAAATTTTCTTTATACTTCAAACTGTATGGAGAAAAAAAAGGAAGAAAGCCTCACTTTGATCATATTACAATTTATATTATAAATTTAAATCGACTTTAATGTTCAAATGTTTGGTCATGTATGGTGGCAATGAAAGGTATGTAGAGGGAATCTTTCAACTCCTACATCAAAATCAATGACGCGTCCCACCAAATCATATTACAAAGAATTTTTTCTTACAAGATTACAAATTATTCATCATCAATTTCATAACCTGAAATTGTTTTATGCATATTGTTAGGACATATGTGGTTCACTTGATAAGAACATATGTCATTATTTTATATAATTGGTTAATCCTTTGACAAAACGTACTTTACTTGTAATTGGGTAGATCTAGGATGTTTTTAATACTTCAAAAAATAAGGTTTCAAGATCAAGTGTTAAAGCCATGCAAGTCTGTCCAAGAAATAAGCTGAGAAGTGCTTATCATTAATTCTCGACAGCTGGCTCGATAGCTACATCTATCGAGCTTTAATATGTTGTTCCAGCCCCGTGACTTAACAGCTGCTCGACAGCAATTCGACACCTCTATCTAACGAGGTTTAAGAAAAACAGATTTTCAGATTTGTTTTAATTATAATCCGTAGATATATCTTTGGGCCTTCTTTTCTCATAACCCTAGACATCTAAAAGGATTATTTTAAGGGCCGTCAAAGCAAGCACAAGATGCACAAGCATTGAGCAAAGTCTGTTCAAGCAATTTGTGATCGGAGACAAAGTTTGCCCTAGTTCATCTCTTTGTGAAGAAGCTGCTGTGTCTTTGCACCGTAGGGTTTTGTAACCAAACATCTTCTTGTTCTTCATTGTGAGGATGAACTGAATAACTTTGCAGCCAACATCTTTCTCTAGTTGGTGATTGAAGTCGCGTATTGGAATTCGCGCAATTGGTTAGTCACGTATTGGGAGCCGTGCATTGAAAAGGAAAGATTGTCACTACAAAACAAGTCCAATTGGGTATTGGGGTAAGGCTTCAACTGTAGGTTGGTATAAGGTACTGAGATTCCTTTACTTGTAACCGCTTGTTGTGATAATAGTGGATTCTCAGGAGTGATGACCTTAAAATCACCTGGTGGGGTTTTGCCTTGGAGGTTTTCCCCATTCGTAAACAAATCACCGTGTCAAATTTATATTCCGCTGCACTTTAGTTTATTGGTGATTTGTTTGTGCTACCATGTGTTTGCATGTTAAATTGGTTAATTAATTAAACTTGGCTAATTAATTTATCACAAGGGGTCAATACATTTTTGGCCTATCACATATTGCTCTAGAATGATTGCTATGATTAGTGTTCATTTAAGTGATTAGCTTTTATATACTACAAAAAAAACTATGTGCTCCGTACGGCGTCTCGTTTTTTTTTTTTTTTTTTATAACTTTTACATGTGAAGTATTCCTTTTTTTTTTTTTTTTAATGAGGTGTGTAATAATAAACTTATAACCTAGTAATTTAAAAATAAAAAAAACTAACAAAATAGTTTTGGCATATGTACTGATTAACAATATCCATTAATTTCTCTAAAAAAAAAAACAATATCTATTAAGTTTTTATTTCCTATAAATGAATGCTAAGGAAATAAAAAATGAGGTTGAACATCAAATAGGGATTTTTTTTTTATGAAATAAAAGATTTTGAGTTTAAATCATGTCTATACCAAAAAGAGATTTAAATTTTATTATATCTATAAAAGATATAAGTGCTAAATTAGTTAATATGTATTGATGAGAGATGACACCATTTAAAATTTGGACCCTAATGTTACATATCATTTTGATTTAAGTCATTCCGTCTATATGTTGTGATGACGTGTTCGTTAAATGCTACCTCAACTCAAAATGGCATATTATGAATCCAAAATTTGAAGCAAAAATGTGTAATTTTAAGTGTGTAAATTGCATACTAGTCTATATTTCATTAGCCCTCAACTTAAACAGTCTAGCTTCAAGACTATATAATTATATTTTTAGACAAGTTTATATATAGACACATAATGATAATACAACATAAATTTGAATCAACTTTAATGTTCAAGTGTTTGTTCACAAATGTATTATTAATTTTAGGTCTAGTTCATTTAATTGTCGAGTTTAAATTTAGACTTGAATTTAACTTATTTTTAAACAAACAAACAAACATAAAAAAAATCTTTTTTCTAACTCGAGTTCAAGCTCCTCGTAAGCAACTCGATTCATTTACGGTCAATGCCCCCTCTTGATTAATTACACCTGAATGGCCCACCAAAAGATCCTCTTATCATAACAAATTCACAATCTATCATGTACCTAACCAAATAGATTTCCAAAATCTTACAAGCAAATCTTATAAGTATCGTATACCTTTGCAACTTGCAATATTGTACAACACAATCAAACATTACAATACGTACTAGTGTAGAGAGAGTGGTCGCATTGGATCCGGATCCTCTCCATTTCCATTTGATAATGGAGAGTGTCTAGTTAAGGGACATGATGCATCTAAAATAAATCAAGGGTGTAAAAATTGCCACGTCAATTAAAATTTAAAACACTTAACTCTAGAAGCTCAATTGTGGTTAAACAAAAGGGTTAACTCAGCAAACCCATCTTATATCAATCTCTCTTCTCCATCGCTGATAGCTTTGCTCTCTCAATCTCTCTTCTCCATCATTGTGCTCCCTCAACCTTGTTGTCACCACTGCCACAATCACCAACGTATGCCAAGCTACCTCAATTGTGATTAAACAAAAGGGTTAACTCAGCAAACCCATCTTAATCATTATCTCTTCTCCATCGCTGTGCTTTGCTCTCCCTCAACCTTGTCGTCGCCACTGCCACAATCACCAATGTGTGCCAAGCTACCGTTGTTTCTTCGATTTTCATCTCACACCAGCCTAACATCACCGAACCCACTGCTCGGTAAATTTTCTCAATCTTATTTCTTCTTTATAAGCTCTGTTTGGTTGCTTGGAAAACAAAGGAAAATAAATTAGTATACTGCTATTTTTTTTATTGATTTTGTCATTTTGAGTTTGTTTTTTATTCTTTGAGTATTTTTTTTTGGGTTTTGAGCTTTGGGATTGTTTGAAAACAAAATAGTTGGTGGGTATTTGAGCTTTGCAGGGTTTATGGTTTGTTTTGATCTAAATATGTTCCAAAAGGTATGAGATTTTTGGGTTGTTTTGATACCACACCTAAGTTTCTTGAGACTAGGCTGAAAAATATGAAAAACAAAAACAACAAGCAAAGCTAATACTGGAAGGGCGTGGGAGGAAATAGAATTAATGATCAAAATACAAGCTTACTGTTTTACTTAATCATAATTGTTCACTCGATTAATACACTAGCTTTTTAGGGCGAGGTAGATGAATTTTTGATTTTCAAAAATTTGAGTTGTTGGGATTCTTGAGAACCCTTTTGTGGTTGGTATTTGAAGCTCTTACAGGAAAATTAATTGAATTTCCTGGCTGTTTTTTGTGCCTCTCTTTTTGTAGATTGGTTTTTTATTGGCCTTTTGGTTATCCATTTGGAAAGTCTGCATAATTTTTTGGACAAGTTCTGTTATTGGTTTCTCTATAATTTTGAAGGATTGAGATTTGTTAATATTGTTTGTAGGTTTTATTGATCCTAATCATCAGTAATTTGGAAGGGCCTTTGGAGCTATGATACATCCCAAAGCTTTGATACCAAAAGAACTTACATAACAAAGAAGCATCATACATTCATACTAAGAGATGGGGCAAGTTGTTTAACACGAGGAAAGTCAAAGTGATCAAGCTAAGATTGAAAATTGTAGACTTTGGATAGAGTGTATAATCAAGAAGCAAGAGCTGGAATGTATAGTCAAGCAATAAGCACACCAATTGTAGAAGTTTCATGTTATTATACTCATATAATCAAAGTGTTTATTTCAATGGAATTCTTGTTATGTGATCAAAGTGTACATTTTAAAAAAATTTGTTCATTTTTTATATATTAAATTCTCTTATTGTCTACTTTGTTGGATTGAATTTTGATTGTAATGCCAAGTAACTCATAGGGGTGCAACCCAAGTACATAGATTAGCTGAGCAATGTAAAAGAAAGTGATTAACTTGCACCCTTACCAATTTGCAATGCAAGTACACAGTTCACATGAATGTGCATTTAACCATTATGCAGAAATTGCTTTGCACATGTTAAGGCCATTTAAATAGTGCAGTGGAAACTAGATTGCTTTATTGCAAAATACATTATATTAATTGATGGCATTGGGAACTCCTGCCTAGACAAAAACAACAACTCCTGCCTAGACAAAAACTGAACACTATTTACAGTAAAGAGGGAAATTGATCCACTCCTAATAGCATAACAATTATGCAGAAACTGATCCACAATTATGCAGAAAACAGGACAATTTGCAGAAACAGTAATTATGCAGTAACAGTAATTATGCAAAAACAGCAATTATGAAGAAACAGTAATTATGCAGTAATTATACCAAACATATTCTATAGAAACAATATTCTTTCCAAATAATAAAAAAAAATTGAACATTTGAATGTGACCAAATGTGACTAAGTTTTGGACCATCAAAATTCCAGTCCTAAACTAGGAAAATTACAAAACAAGAGCACTTAATCTCAACATGTGTCATAGATTATAAAACATGATCCAAAACTAGAAAAATGGCTTGACTTTATGAACTATCTCATTCCATCCACTTGTAACACTTTCTTGAGTCAAGAGACCTCCACTTGCAACACTTCCTTGAGTCAAGAGACCTCCTGCACTATCAATTTTGTTGTTGGAGCCTACAACACTTGATATACTCTCTAAATGTGATACTAATGCAACACTTGCTGATGAGCCTCCCTGATGTGATGCAGAACTTGTAGAAGCCGACTACAAAAAAACCAATTACACATTACACATATCACAAGCTTAGCATTAAAATTATCAAATCATGCATCTAAACTATTATTAATATCAAAGTAAAATATATAATTGTAAATATCTTTACCATTAAAAGTTGTGTAAAACTAGTAATATTTCCAGAAGAGATATCCTCAGTTTTCTTTTGTGCCATGATGTCATGTGCATATATTTCCTGTAAAAATTGTACTTGTTTAGCAACAATAATAGTATACTATATTAACGTGTAAAAATAATATAGAATGGTGAAAATAAGGATAATTTAGAAGATTACCTTCTTTGTTTGCTTCTTTGATGTGCCTTCCTTTGGTTTCGACATCTTTTCTATCCATGATTTTGTCCTACACTTTTTATTACGATAAATCTCCCTTTTCTTTATCCCTTTTGGTATAATCGTAATCGAAGCACATAATTGATCTTCTTTGTCTGCAAAGTTGGTGGAAGGCCTAATGATGTCTTCTTCTACATTAGCTTTGCAATTCCTAAGGTCACAAAGTATTTTTTTTTTTCAAATCTGCAATTGCTAAACTTAGAATATTATGGCCTTCTTTAGTTTCACATGCCTCATTCATCAATTGAATATATTTTGACCATATATCTTGATACCGATCTACATATTCCAGTCGAGTATCCGGCTTAATGTTATGTGTTGTGCAATTTTTTCCGCTTCCATCTTTTACATCTCTTATCCACCTCTTCATGATATATCTATTAATAATCAACTTGATATCCAATACATCAAGAACTTTCAAACTATGTCTACATAAAATACCAAATGACTCAAACTTTCTGCAACTACAAGATAGAGTCTCATCTAATGGATTCCAAATGACTTCATATTTTCCATATTGATTGAAAACTCCAACCACATAACTATGTGTTTGACTCACATTGCGTTCTAGGATGGAAAGTGCCATCACCTCTTTAACTTCTGTCTGAAATAAATCAAACAATGTAGGCGTGTACACTGTTGCTACTTGATTAAGCATAGGAGAGCTTTTGAGCTTCAATCTTGGAAATTTATGTCTAGAGTTGTATTTTGCTTCTAACTCCTTATCCCATTTTTGATTGACAACTCTTTCAAAATGAGTGAAAAACTCTACTATATTGAGATCAGCACTCAAGCAATCCTTCAAGTCAGCATTGAAACTCTCACTAAGCTAGGTTGTCTTCATTCCTGCAGTGAAAGTTCTCTTAACATATGCTTGGGCCCATTTTTCCTTTAATTTAAATAGATCAATTGGCCATTTATTTTCACGAACATCGTACTTATCCAGCATTTCATTCCAAGCTGTAAGAAACTCATACTCACCATTATACTCATAGATACATGCTAAGAAATCATCATTAAATTGAGACTCATTTTTGAGTAAATAAGTGTTTCTTAGCATTTTGCCACATATGCCAACTACAAAATGCATGATATGTCTTAGGCATGACTACTTTTATTGCAGCTGACATTTCTGCATCTTGATCTTTGAAAATAGTGATTGACTTCTTTTTAGACATTGCTTCTAAGAAGGTCTCAAATAACCATACAAAAGATTCAATTGTTATCATATAAAAGTGCACCTCCAAATACAATAGTTTCTCTATGGTGATTGAGACCCAAAAATACTCCAAGTGGCCTCGCATCTCTATACGTTGTATCAAACGTTATTACGTCATCGAAGTGGCTATAGTCAATGATCATTCTTGCATCAGCCTAAAAGATATTAGTAATCAACTCTTCACAGTCCAATTGAGTAGCAAAATAATATGAAGGATTTTCCTTAAGTTGACGATTGAAATATCTTCCCAAGCTAGCAGCTTCCCCATGCTCCATGTCTCTCTATCGCTTAGTGCATAAATAGTTTTTATGATCTTGCTTGGTAAAACCAAGATTATCATATCCACCAACTTGCTTACTAAGAAGCTCATAAGATTGCTTTAATCTTAATCCTGATTCATGTGCCAAATCAATTTCAATAGCATGAGTTGTAGCCACTTTCCATTGTGATGGCATCATGTGTACAGTTGATGGAAGGTGGAGATAGTGGTTATGCTCAGCAATAAATTCATTCACCACATATTTTTTACTATCTCGATTAAGTACAATAACCAAATGTGCTTCACAACCACATCTTGTTTCCACTCGTGGATTCTTTATATTTTGATCTCTCTTGTCTTTGCCTTGAACTCCCTCCTTCGCGCATACAAATCTCCTATAAGTAACCACTCCAGTCTTTTTACATTTATTTAACATACTCTTTTCTAATGCTAAAACCAGCCTTTCTGCCATATTCATTATAAAAATCATATTCAATCTCATTTGCTTCAAACTCCATCCCTTTAAATGGGGTAGGTTCCATGGGCACATTAGAAGGAACATGTATTCCCATCATTATCCCTATAAAAAATTGACTATAAATTTATTATAACTTTCACCTATGAGTAGTAGCTAGAGTAAAAATTGACCAAAACAGAGATTATGTAAAAAAATGAGACAGAGTAAAAATGAAAGAGTAGCTAGAGTAAAAATGAAAGAGTCATTGGAAGCAAGGGAAAATTTGGCTGCTGAATGAGCAGTAGAGTTACGACATCTACTAATCCAACTAAAATTGCAAGAAACAAAAGACATAGCCAAGTCTTGAATGCTAGCAATCAAATGGGAAATAGAACAGGTAGAACAGGGACCATTGGTGTGGATAGACCAGGCAATAAAATATGCCATATACTAATAAAGATTCAATCTTTATCTAAAAAAAAAAAAGATTCAATCTTTATCTCAAAAAAAAAAAAAAATACTCCAAGAATCATCCAGCCATTATAAAGATTCAATCTTTATCTCAAAAAATTTAAAATAAAAGTTCCGATAGACTCTAACTTGCATCTAGCCATCAAAACAACAATATTAACTCACCAAGACAACAATATAAATGCAAAAAAAGGAGATGGACTCCAAGAATCATCCAACCATTATAAAGATTCAATCTTTATCTCAAAAAATTAAAAATAAAAGTTCAGATAGACTCTAACTTGCATCCAGCCATCAAAACAACAATATAAACTCACCAAGACAACAATTTAAATGCAGAAAACTGAGATGGACTCCAAGAATCATCCAACCATTATAAAGATTCAATCTTTATCTCAAAAAACTAAAGATAAAAGTTCAGATAGACTCTAACTTGCATTCAGCCATCAAAACAACAATATAAACTCACCAAGACAACAATATAAATGCAGAAAAATGAGATGGACTCCAAGAATCATCCAGCCATTATAAAGATTCAATCTTTATCTCAAAAAATTAAAAATAAAAATTTAGATAGACTCTAACTTGCATCCAGCCACCAAAACAACAATATAAACTCACCAAGACAACAATATAAATGCAGAAAAATGATCAAACATCAAATAAGATAAGCATAAACAAGTTTTACGGATATACCTCTGTTTTTGGCAAGATAGAAACAAGATGTGCTTTGAACTTGTTCTCTGAACCAATCTACAAAAAATAGAGATGTCGTTGTTCTCTGAACCTTTGTTTTGTACATGTTTGGTTTTCACTTTTCCCTCCTAAAAGGTTTTTTTTTTCCTAGTAGAATTTGTCCGGTTGAGTTAAACAACCCTCTAGTTTAAGTTTTTAACCACAATTAAGTGTGTGTTTATATTTTAATTGATGTGGCACGTTTTTTACCCTTGATAGTTTTCAAAAACATCTTGTCCGTGAATTAGACACTCTCCATTTCAAAGGGAAATTGAGAGGATCCGGATCCGATTGCACTCACTTCATTTGGGGGGTGAATGAATCATGCACTAACTCATCAAGTGGGGACCACCATCCCATTCCAAAAACTACGTTGCCAATCTTTGGGCATTCGACACGTGGCAACTGTACCAACGCCAGCGTAGTACTTGGTCTTTTTTTTTTATTAAAAATAAAATAATAAGAGATCAGTGTTGTGCAACTTGGATGGTTAGGTCCCACTTCTTGACACATGACATGCCTCTTGTTGGGGGGACCACGTGCTTCATGCATACTCCTCGCCGATTTAAGGTCACCCAGTTACTTGTTGACTTCTTTGCAAATTAGACCGTAGTCAAACCAAAAAAAAGAAAGCAAAACTAGCTTTTTAAGTTTCTCTCAATTTCATTTCAGTTCTCTAACTTTTAGGTTTATTCAATTAAGGGTTTTCAATAAAGATATTTAGGGTTCAAATTTTTATTTTCCTAACTATTAAATTATCAAAAAAGAAAAAGAAATGAAATAAGACTTCTGTCTAATGACTCTAATTATTTAGTTTACCTCCACTATTTATACAAATATCCACAATTAATATAAACATATTCACATTTTAAAAAATAAAAATACATTTAAAATATGAAAGTGAATATTAAAATAAGGAGAAATTCTTAAGTACTCTTGGAGCATGGAGAATGATGCTCCCTCCTCTCACATTCATAGTGGGGTCCATTCATTAAATTCATGGTGAGTCTCTCATAAATGTGAGAGGAGAGAACATCATTTCTTAGTACTCCGGAAGTACCTAAGAATTTTCCAAAGTGAAAGTGAGAGTATCATTAGATTCATTACCCTTGATTGATGAGCATACAATAGCAAAACAAATAATGGTGGGCGAGGTAAGAAACAAGCGTGGGAAAAAATTATAAGGCACAAGAGCAAGCCACGGAAGTGGAAGTCCAACTACTTTCAACAACTAAAGATTGAGGCAACAAGGATAGAAAACAAAGACATGTTAAAGATATCAACATGGTGGAGGCTGAAGACCAACCCCGCCATCAACTAAGTATCCTTAATTGAAAATGCTAAGAGCTTGGGAACTCTTGGATAGTTTAAGGCTTGAGCCTTCTAAGATTTGGAGAGGGCACACAGTTTGACATTCTATTCTTGATGGAAACAAAGATGGATGCAAAAATAAAAATTTAAGTTTGGTTACAAGGGACTTTTTGCTGTGGCCAACAAAGTACGTGACAATCACAATTTTTTTTCCACATCACATAGTTTAGTTTGCAAGACAACAAGGACACGTAAGTGAATTTGGCATCAATTTTCAGCATTAGTTTTTAATTTTTAACTTCTATGTACATTTTTTTCCACTTTTTTTTTTCAAGGTAAAAGTATACTTTAGTACACTTTCAATAAAAAACTTTTAACAAAAAGCTAAACAATCTGTTCTTGTGATCAAGGCACAAAGATTTTCACCATTCAATTAAGGGCATCAAAGTCAGCAAAAGTTTGAAATAGTTTTCTAACGTTCCCAAACAATTATATATGAAATGGACAATGTTTGGCTATAAAGCTGCAAAATAAATACAATTTTGTATAATCTTGCCTAGCACTTGGTCGACCCAACTCATAAACAATAACTCATAGAGAGGTTCACCTCTCTCTCTGTTGAAATCTCGATCGATCCAACTCTCAGTTGACACTTGGGTTGACCCAATTGCTAGCCTTACTTCACTGATCTTATTTTTTCCACTTGTTTACTATTGTCTCCTTCACTCTACCTCTACTAAAAAGATAAAAACACTTTTTAATTTCCAAAATGGGGATTAAACAACATTTCTCCAATATCCAAGCGAGCCTTAACTTGTATTACAACCTATTTGGATATGCAATAAATATTCTCTAGTTTCTTTTTACTTGCTTAACTTTTTAGTATGTGAAAAAAATAAACGGGTCATATAGGGTTGATCCAACTAGGTAAAATGCGATAAAGATCCTTAGGTTTTACAATTTGTCTTAGTTCAACCCATTTTAAACACAAATCTATCTCAGATGAATGCACCTGAAACGAGATCATGCTCTTTGGAATAAGATTTGGTTTTTCTGTTATTTAGTTTTCTTGTGCATGAGATTTTAGAATTTTTCTTTCTTGGAAATTGTTTTTCACAATTGAATTATTGAAGTTAGTTTTGGATTTAATTTGATAATATTAATTTGAAAATCTCAAGAGTCTTATTAATTAACTTACAGTACCTCTTAGTTGAAAACGTTTAGGATAATTTTCATTTGGGATAATTAACTATATAAGAAGTTCTTATATCTATCTTAATAAGGTGAAAACTTAGGTGAAAACTTTACAAGTGTTTGGCTGCTATGGCATGCCTAGCTCATCCGTTGGAATGGAGACATGATAGAATTGTACACTCTAATGTCATTATCTAAAACAATATGAAACATGCTTAAATTATTGTCCAAGGGCCTCGATTTCAAGAATATATTGCATCCCACTTATGGTGATTTTTGTATTCCTTTTCAGCCAAACTGACAGTAACATTTTTTCACAATCTATATTTTATACACAAACCCACACTCATTTGAATTCTACGTTATTCTCACTCACTGAGACACCAGATTTTCACAACAAAACACCAAACACAATAAATTTCAAAACCATTCATGCAAAAACGAAAAACCACAGTAGCCAAACATTCAACCCATACACCTCTATTCACAAAAACAAATCCACACGCCTCTTAGACCTTCTTTAGGCCTTGGATTAGAGAGAGAGATCGAGTTTGGTTGGGAGAATCACCTCGGTGGTTGTTTGAACTCAGTGGGTTTCGGCCATGGAGGTCCGATATGGGTTTGGGCTTGTACTAGAAAGAAAAATAGAGAGAGGGAAAGACCAATTCGGTGAAGAAAGGGAGGATTGGGTCGGGTCTTGCCTGACCCATTTGATGAGGTCTAACCCATGCCAACCAAGTTTGAACTCAGTCCTTAAGACCAGCCCAGCAACTAAACTCCCTTGGTCTAAGCCTAGCTCTCTCATGGCCCAGTTTGAAACTTGCATGTCAAGCCCAGAAAATAAAGTAATAAACCCAACTCAAATTCTAGCCCAATCCGAAATCAACAAATCTCAACTCTTTAAAATCTCAGCCCAATCGGCCTAATAGTTTTTCTCAAGCCCACTTAACCTCATACCCAAAAACAAACAACTAGCCCATTCACATAAACTTTCCACAAAATAACACTTTCGCCCCCAAACCCTCATAAATTGCATTTTTGCCCCTAAGTCACCAGAAACATTCTCTCCAAACTAAGAGAAACTATTCAAACTCTTCATGTATCTTTTTATTGCATGTGATTTTTGAAAATCCAATTATTAGATTGCACGTTCTTATTATATTCTTCATGCTTGTAAACTTTCAAAAAGATTAAGATCAATAACAATGTCATCAATGAAATATTTAAATTTCAAGTTTTTGGTAAAAAATTATGCACAAGACATGAGTTTATAAATCAAATAGTAAATAATATCTTATTTGAACAAAATTTAACATGTATGTTAAAAACATAAAAAACATGTAATCCAACGGTTGAGCCCATTTGGTAATGTTGTTCTAGTAATCTTGTTTGTATTTTTTGGAAATACGTGTGAGGTGAAAAAGTGTGTGAAAATACGTGTAATATTCTTTAAATACTAAAAACTGTTGTTTAAAGCACGGTAACAAACGGGTCCTTAATTTTCAAAATTCACATTTAATAAAAAGATATATGATAAGATTAGAAGGTAAAAAAAAAAAAAAAAAAAAAAAAAAAAAACTAGTTTGGACAAAAACCTTGTCCAAGGTCACTAATTTCCTTTTCATTTCCATTAAAATTAATAAATGAAGTGTCTTTTGTAATAATTCTGTCAATAAATTCACATGTTGGTTGATTAGATTTGCATGATATTCTCTTTGGAATTCACATGTTTATTATGCTAATATGTTTATCTCATCATTGCCAATTGCAATTTATTTGATATATTCTGTTCATGTCATTTCCCTCTTGGATGTGTGTGTATCTTCATGCCATCTTCACAGGTGGTATTGAAGGTCATCTATCCCACAATAAAAGGCTTGATGTTTACACCACTTTTAAAGAAAAAGAAAACAAAAATTTTCTAAAACCCTTGGAGGGTATTTTACAACAAAAACTTAAAGGATTTCAAAAACCTTTTTCTAAAGAAATAAATCACTTTTCCAAAAAAAAAAAAATGACAGTTTTCACAAAATAATTGTCAAATGGTGCTTGGCCCATGGCTTTAAATCAATTAAGCCCATGGCCCATCAAAAAAAGCTGACAAATCCCCCATCCTCTAAGCACCAATCATTTCATTAGTGTTTTATTTTGCAATGCTAAGCAATAAACTTCTAATGGAGTGACTAAGTGAGATAGATTTCTTGCACTTAGAATAATTCATCTATGCATGCCTAATTGTATTTTCTCACGTGCTAGTACATAGTATCTTGTATGCTAGTACCTAGTATTTCAAATGTCATGCATTCTCACATGCACACACATTTTCACATGCTCACATGTATATACATCCTGTTGAGGACTCTTTTTTCATGCTACATGACATTACTTCATTAGAAACCCGTGCCACATCAACATATTATTGAATTTTGGGTAGATATCCTTTAAGGCCCAAAATAAGCTTATATTTTATCCAACTACATGGACTGGGCTCACATGGCCCATAAGTTCCTTATTTCAAGAGGTAGATTCATGGCCCACATTTCCTCTTCATTAATTGGGATCATAACCCACAACATCATCAACATTAACATATAGATCGGGCTCAAGCAATGAATCAAAGTTCACGGCCCATATTACCTTTCTCATATTCATGGAGAGCGGCTTCTCCAACAAAAGCCCATACTTACACGAAATGAAAACAAAGCCCAAGGTACGTCATCTCATCTTCGGCTCATGATCCAAGCTCATGAGTCTATTTGGGGAAACTTTGGGAGTCATGGTTTGGAGAACTAAAAGGTATGTTCAGTAAAGTTCCAGCGGTTTAAAGTTAATAAAAGAAACATATTGATTGGCGTGTCTTCCATGGTTTTAAAAATTGGTACGGTCAACGAACCGGAATGGAGAGTGGTTCTCGGTTTTATGGTCGGACTGAGGTCGATCAATGGTCGAACCAATGATGTCATAAATAATTATAAAATATAAATGAATAAATTTATAACTAATATTTTAAATAAAAAATTAAATTAAAAATAGTAAAACATTAAACCTTAACTTTAATTTATAAGAAATGATATGTCCACAACATTTTCACAATATTTTTACAACAAATTCTAAGTGGCAAGTTGTTACTAGTTGTTATTGTTAGGGCAAAAAAGTAATTTTAGTGTTAAGTTCAAATTTGAACTAATAACAACTAACCACTTATGATTTATTGTGAAAATATTGTAAAAATATTGTGAATATAGCATCTCTCTTAATTTATATATTAGACAACGAAACTTAAGCCCACTACAAAAATTATTATAGTTATTCTTTCATTTTTTAAATAACAAAAAGCCACTAGAGTGGGTAACAATATCATTTCCCAATATTTCTATTCGAACACATATCTACCTTTATTGCTTTACACGTTGACCGTACCACACTCCATTTCTTTTCCACCACATATCTACCTTTAGTCCTTTACACGCTGATACTCCAGTAACTCTCCACCTACCACATATTTTGAAATCTTACATCCACACTTTGTTTTTTTTGTTTTTGTTGTTCATCTTTTCCAACTTCACTGTCCTCTCTAGATTCCAAAAAAAAACTTCATTGTTCTCTCCTGGTTAGGCACTGATATTCTGGTTCCAGTTCATTGTGGCTTGCCGAAATTTGTCCAAAACTAGAGCACATTCTACCTCCGCAAGGTCATTGTATAGAGAGGTCAAAAAAATGTAAGGCAGGTTAGAAATGGTAGAGCAAACGGCGTCAAGCTCGTCCCTTGAGCTGCAGCACACCACCATTGGGATGCACCAATGGGAAGTTGGGCTTCCTCAATTGTGTCAACTCATATATAGTAAATCTGATATTTCTGGTGTCAATGTGGGTGTCTTAAGCTTCACAGCTGTAGACTTAACAGCATCTTCAAGGTCAAAATCTCTCGTCTTCTTAAATCTGAAACAAAATCTATATCTTTTTTTTTATTTTTTATTAGAAACACAGTAGCTGAAGTGTTTATGAACAAAACAGCTTAAAGCCGGTTTAACCATACTGGTTTCTGTTTTTTCGGTTAAACTAGAGGTTTTTCTGGTTTTTTCTTAATTTTTGGTTTTTAATAATAACTGGACTAGATTAAGGTTTGGTTCTCAGATGATCCGATTGAACCGGCCGGTCTGATTTTTAAAACCATGGTGTCTTTTCCAACTTCTTGAACTCTGACGAGTCAGTGTGTAATAGGTAGCATATGGTAAGCCTCTCTTATCAAATAAACACTTAAAATGATAAAACTCCCCACTACTCTTTGAGTAAAACTTAAGACTTGTCATATAACATATACTTAATATCTCCAGCCATCTAAATGCTGATCAAATAACTATTCATTCAATCTCCAGCTGTTCCTATACAAATTTGGAAACCTAATCATATTATTATACATAAAGTATATTACTATTTTCGGCTGAAATCCAATAAGTCACAACACAATGAGACATTGACTAGATCTCTAAAGCTTCATTAACTATTAATTAATTATTCTATTACTTATGAAAGATGTATAGTAATATAATTTTGAACCAAAAATATAAATACCCAAAAGAGGAAACATTTCCAGTAGAACACCAATAGAATGTTTAGCACTTGACACCTAGCTAAAAGTGTCATCACCATCTATTTAATGCTCAATCCCAGCAGCCAGCTACTATAACCAAAATAGCAAGATATCCTTAAAATAGATCTTACAATTTTCAGCCAAATTGATGAAATAAATGCTGAATATTCTCTCTAGCAGCTTGACATCATCTAGCTGACTTCATCTACTTTAGCTCCAAGCAACAGCTGTCTTATGACAGCTGTGACATCTTTTTCTGATAGCCAGGACAGCTTTGTCAAAATAGTTGTGATAGCTGACCTAACAGCCTTAACATTACTGAATTTCCTTATTTAGATAAAAACCAAAACCAACTAAAGAAACTATATTTTTTTTGCTAAAATCGTTTCCTTTTTTTTGCTGATATTTCCTCCAACTGATATTACCCAAAATAATAAAAACTCCTTAAAGCTAAACATACCATTTTCAGCCAAATCCTAGGATGAATTGTCTGAAGATTTATTGCTAACTGTGACAGATTTTGGTTGAGATTCTTTGCTAAGTACCCCTTTAAACTCAACTATAAAAAAATCCCTTCATCAACATACCAAAGCACACCAATAGAGAAGAACAACTCTCTCATAAACTTTTCTATTTTCCCTATCTCTCTAATTATCTTCTTAAACTCTTAATGAGGTTATGAGCTTCTGAGATATTAGTTTCCTAATTAGAAACTAATTTCTTCAGCCCTTAGCTCATAAATGCCCCTCATATCACTACTCATAAGCCTTTATCCAACATCCAGTAGAAAATCTCAACAACATTGCTAAACAAACTACAACACCATTACTCTTCTTATGCTCATTCTCCCACTCTCCATATTCAGAAAAGACATCTATCTTGCTGCCCATATCCTCTAAACACATCTCCCTCTTCACTTCTCTTACAAAACCTCTTCTCTTACAAAATCTTTCCTCTTAGAAAGCAACACAAATAATCATTATAACTTCTCCAGCAGCTATAATCTTATGTTTTTGCTATCTTTAACCTCCATATCTCTTATACTTCCATGTATCTTACAAGTTACAAATACTACATCGCACACAACTTCTATATCTTTTATTATTTTCATACTTCTCAAGAGATATCAAACACACATACTAAAAGCCTTTCTCATGGAAGGCATAAACTTCTAATACTAAAACCCTTCTCCTAGAAGGCACAAATACTTCTTACAAAAACAATTCTCACGGAAGGCACAAACCTATCTTACAAAAGCCCTTTCCATGGAAGACAATACTATTCATAACTTCACAATAACTAAAAGAGCATTATCAAGAGGAAATTCATTTAAGTGCATGATAAAGGGGATAAACTTAACCAGCCTCTACACATAGCTGGACATACTTTCTCTCCCTCTAGTTGCACCCATTTTTTTCTCTTCAATCTTGAAGTTATCACGGCAAACTACCTCTCCACCGCTAGAGTCATCCTGCTAGAATTCTATCAACTTATTGATGCTATACAGCTGGAACTACAAACCATACAAAGATAAGTCACTAGGTTTCCATAGCTCTAAATTTACATTATTAAATACATGATTACTTCACCTTTAAATATATATTACTTTATTTCAACTACTATTACAACAATTAATCAAAGCTATTATATCAAACACATATTATTTATTATTTAAACCATTATCATGATTTTTAGACTTTGGGCTTTACTCATTTTGTAGGCTTAAAAATATGCTGGAAGCTATTTGACTATGCAACCCAATGTCAAATTTTGGATGCAACTCCCCATACAAACCTGGGTCTACCAAGGTCACCCCTTTAGCAGACAACACATGGTTGCGCACCGAAAAAGCCCCCTACACATCCTCATCATGTGTTTCCTTGAATCCAAATGCCAAATAAATGAGTCACACTTCAAAGCAATTAAGCCCATGGCCCATCAATAAGCCAACAAATCTCCACGCCCTAAGCACTAATCTTTTCATTAGTGTTTATTTTGCAATGCTAAAAATTTTAATGGAGGGAGGTAGGTTTCTTGCACAGAATAATTCATCTATGTATTCCTAATTGTATTTTCTCACATGCTAGTACATAGTACCTTGTATGCTAGTACCTAGTATCTCACATGCACATACATCTCACATGCCATGCATTCTCACATGCACAAACATTTTTACATGCTCACATGTACATGCATCCTCACATGTTTCCTTGAATCCAAATGCCAAATAAATGAGTCACATTTCAAATGATAGAAGTTATGATTAAATCAAAACAATGTACTATCTTAGAATAGGCATTGTAGGGTGCCTAATAGTTTTTCTAGACGTAATAGAACTTTCGAGTTCATGTCTTTTATTCAAGACATTTGCTTTACCCATTAGCTTAGGAACCTTTAGGGAAATCCTTAGTTAAATAGTTATAAAGGGATTAGACATATAGGTGACCAATTGCACCCTAGAAACCAATGGTTAGTGGTGATTCTAAAAAGGAAAGACAAAGAATAGACTCGCACCCACATCACCCTAGTGTAGGACACAAATCACACACTTGGATTACATGTTGCCAAGAAGCTCCTCACATGTAGGAGGTTGATACTTGAGATATGCGATTTGGGCATTTTTTCTAACGTCAACAATGAAGAAAATAAACGAGCTATACATGGTCACCCAATTAGTTAAAAACTCGATAAAGTTCATAGGTTTTGCAATTTGTTTTAGTCCAACCTATTTCAAACATAGACTTAGCCCAGATGAATGCACTTGAAACAAGATCCAGCTCTTTGGAATAAGATTTGTTTTTTTTTGTGATTTAGTTTTTGTGCACATGAGATTTTAGATTTTTATTTTCTTGAAGATTTTTTTTTTCATATACAATTGAATTATTGTGGTTAGTTTTGGATTTTTAATTTGATAATATTCGTTCGAGAATGTCAAGAACCTTATAATTCAATTGGCAGCACCTCCTAATGTTTTCAACAGAAATGTTTTAAATAATTTTCATTTGAGGAATGGGGATAACAGCCAAACACTTTACAAGCGTTCGGCCTAGCCCATCCTTTGGAACGAAGACATGATAGAATTGTACACTCCAATGTCACTATCTAAAACAATATGAAACATGGTTAAATTATTGTCGAAGAGCCACGATTTCGAGAATATATTGTGTGCCTTGCTATATTAATGATTGCAGTTATTTACGTATTTGACTTGGTAATTGTTATTGCCAAACATTGCCAAATATGTGTATATATATACGCGGACAAGTATGGGCCATGGGAAATGGGACTAGTGACATGCCTGCGAAAGTGATTGATAAGTATAATTTTATTTTTGAGGTCGGTTTTTAGACTCTAGAATTAACTTTTAGCTTAAAATTCACTTACTGGTCTTCTTTGCTCACTCTACATTCCGGGAAAAAAGATGATAAGAGTGGAATTTTAAAAGCATAGTTGGTATGTTAGAAGGAGTATAGCAATTTACTCCTTTTACAGGGATATTATCCGACAATAATGATGGATATTTGCCAAGCTTTCACAGGGATTAGAAACATACGAATGCAATTTTATCCGACTAGACAAAAACATTGACCAAATAATTTGAGAACTTAGGATAGCCACCCGAATGGGCATTGATTAGATCATATTCAATTTGTATATATATCATCTATACCCACCATTCTATTTCTCCATTGTAAATGAAGATATCAATATATATATATATATATGGGTTCAAGTTACACCGTTTGTAGACCGGAGATTTGTAATTGATTTACGCTCTGTTTGTTTTAGCATTAACGTTTTTTGGAAAATGGTTCATTTTCCAAAGAGCATTTTCAGGAAAACTATATCATTTTCCAGTGTTTGGTAACGACCTTGAAAATGAGCTTGAAAATGTTTTCTGGTATTTTGTATGCAAATTTTTATTTTTATTTTTTATATTTCTTGTGTAATTTAAAACATATGTATTATGTAAACCAACTAATGTAATCAATATAAATAATAATAAAAAACCAAGAATGAATTTGGTTTTTATACTAAAATTTTGACAATAGATACAATCAAAATTAGTTGTCAAATTTTCATGATCTCTACCACTCATCTTGCTCATATATATGGACAGAAACGTCCACACACACATACATACATACATACATACATACATACATACATACATACATACATACATACATACATATATATATATATATATATATATATATATATATATATATATCAACCATTTGTCTATATACATAATTTAAGATGAGATCATGCTCTTAACGGAGATATAAAATATTCCCTTGAGATAAGTTTAATGAGTTCAGTTATTCAGAGAGTTAGGCCTAACCACTTTGGTAAAAAGTTATTAAAGTATATATTTATGAAATTGGATTTCATAAATATATGATGAATAACTTTAAAGGATTAAACCGGGTACTCAAGGATTAAGATGTAGTAATCTACAAAGTGGCAGTCTACATTAATGACTTTGTATTACTACGAATATTTTATGAAGGGGTTGCATGTACAATAAAGTCTTGGGATAAAATTTATAAATAAGGCTTAGAGTGCAACTATTTTTATATAGTGATATTAAATATAGTTAATGGTAACTTTGGACTTGTCAAGAATTGACAGAAAAGCCCAAGGCCCATTAAAGCTAGTGTCTTGTTTGTTCTCTTTTGGTCCCACTCCAAGCCACACACTAAAGCCCAATTGGAAAGGCCCAAAAGGCTAGCCCAATTAGATAATCAGTTATAAGGAGAGAAACATACAAAATTTATATAGAGAGACAAGAACATGAAATGGTGTGTATGTGAGTGTAAGACACTCTTTTATTCTCCTTTTGAAAAATGATTGAGAGACCACACTTCTTGGGCGTAAGGTGGAATTGGAGTGAAGATTAAAAGTGTTCCCAAGTATTTCTGATTTTTGTTTTGAATTTCACCGCACCAAGGTACTCTCTCTTGTTCTTGAATTCTAAAATTTGCATAGTACATGTTAACAATTGCGAATGAAGTAGATTCGTTAATTTTTCGCTGCTTATGTTTTGTATGTGATACAAACATGTATTTTTCCATCAAATGGTATCCGAGTGGTCTTTAATTTTGAATCTATATAACATGTTTTGTGAGTTTTGGAATTAGAGACAATAGTTTCAAGATGTTAGAAGAGTATATATGTATTTACTTTTCTGCATGGTTGTTGAAACTATAGTTTGATAAAAACTGATATAGATGTTATGATATTCTTTAAATTTAAATTTAAGTATGTTAAATTGATCTTTAAGGCTATAGCATTAATGGAATTTAGTTTTGATATCAAATCCCATCTATTATGTTCATATGGTGGTTGTTTGTTCATAAAAACCATTGAAAACTGTTTACATATGCCCTTTAAAAACTGAAAACACAGGTTTTTCGCGGGTTACTTTCTCGTGAAGTTACTTTCGAAAAATGCCTCTGAAGCACAAAACCTTTCGCGGGTAAGCTTTACTTGCGAAACAGTGGCGAGAAAGTCGTGAAAGTTACTGTCTGAGTTTTGTGTTTTCACTATTTCCCTTAACTCATTTTTGCGGGAAGAGCTTAGTCGAGCGATTCTCGCGAAAATGCCACTGAAGGGAATTTTGAAAATTTTCTAAGTGTTTTCAAATGTATAAAGTGCAAGGCTGTGTGTGATTAGATTACATATGTATACAAAATAAAAACCTTTAATTTAAAACATTTAGTGAGAGAGAGATACAAGGGTTGCATCTCATGGCCTCCATTGTTGGTTCATAGTAGTGTGAAATATATACTTTGTCTTTGCTTCGAGCTTAGCATTCCATGCGGAGAGTATTTGTTTCATGGTTCTACAAGATTAAATTTCCTGGTTTATAGTGGTTTGATCAAACACCTTGTCTTAGCCTTGAGCTTTGCATTCTATGCAGAGGGTGTTTTGTATCATGGTACTACAAAATAAGCATGTTAAGGGGATAAAACGTGGCTACACATGATTCTAGACAATGGTATATACTAGACTAAGTATTATAGTATCCTCTATGCTGAGTTCTTACTATTATTACTTAAAGGCTAAATGTAAAACGACATATTATTAGTATTTGATAAGAGTTATCATGATAACACTAATAATGAGAAGAGTTCTCAATCAATTATAGTATTTAATATTCACTCTATGCTGAGGGATATTGAATATGAGATTGGGTTGTCGTTGCATATGTTTTATTATGGTTTTATTAAGGTTCCATACTATATGTTTATATGCTAAATTGATAATGTCTAGTTTACTTATCATATTCATGTTTATTGTTTTCAGATTTAAATCATGGCATCATTTAGCCCACTTGTTACTATTCTTAATCAAAACAAACTAACTGGATCTAACTATGTTGATTGAAAAAGAAATTTGGACATTATTCTTACAGCTAAAGAGCACAAATATGTGCTTACTCAACCATGTCCTAACTTTCCTTCATTAGATTCTCCTCTTGAGGAAAAACATCGATATGATCATTGGCAGAAATCTAATGAGATGGCCAAGTGCTATATCTTGGCATCTATTTCAAATGTTCTATAGCATCAAATGCAGGATGTAGAACTAGCTTTGGACATTATGCTAAGTCTGAAGGAGATGTTTGGTGAGCAAGGCCGTTCTGACATGCAAGAAACCATGAGGCAAATTTATAATACCAAAATGGCTAAAGATAGTTCAGTGAGGGAGCATTGTCTTACAATGATCTCTAATCTAAATACGTTGAAAGTTTTAGGTGTTTATATTGATGGAGATTCCCAAGTGGATATGATACTCCAGTCACTATCGGAATCATTCAAGGAATTCAGACTCAATTATAATATGAACAAAAAGATTTATTCATTGTCTGAATTAATGAATGAGTTGGTAGCGGCAGAAGACATCCTTGGTAGTTCTAGTGTTGACGCCAATATGGCTGAAGCTTCTACTTCTCAACCTAAGTCGAAAGGCAAGGGTAAAAAGAAGAAGAAGAAGAAGAAGAAGAAGGAATTTGCTAAGCAAGATGGTAAACAAGTTTTCTTTGGAGTTGCTAACAAAGGAAAGAAAAACCAAAGGAAAGTGTTTTCATTGTGGTGAGAAAGGACATTGGAAGAGGAATTGTCCAATATTTCAAGCTGCCAAGAATAAGGGTATGAAAAGTTCCTTTCAGTGTGTGAATTCAGGTTGTACTAATCATATCTGCAATTCTTTGCAAGGGTTCCAGGAGACCAGAAAGTTTAATGAAGAGGAATTGTTTCTTACTTTGGCTGATGGAAGCATAATTCCGGTTGTAGCTGTTGGAGTGTTTAATTTATGCTTTGAGTCTAGGGTTTTAATATTGGAAGATGCTTGCTCACTCTCAAGTGCAGGAGATCGTAGCAATATAATTCTTGGAGTACCAAGGTCGAACCACAAGGAGCAGGGTAAATTCAAAGAAAATATAATTAAATGACAATTTGGGTGAAGAAGAAAAATACTTTTGCTTAGTGAATGTTAACAAGAATAATAATAAAAACTGATTCAAATCAATAATGTAAATACTAGTGCATTGAGGGGTTTCCCTATATCGATATGAAATTCTTTGTGAGCTAAGAAATTATATATTTCATAATTGATTGTTTGTATACAATTAAAAACTCATAATTCGGTTGAACTGAGACAATTCAAGAACCCATGAAAACCTCGATTAATAATGCGGTTAGAAAAGTTTTCGAAAAAACCCATTCACTTTAAAACCTGATTTCTATTTGAAACTATTAGAAATTCATCTAAACAATAAGAAAAACATGATTGAACTTATTGAAAGCATGGAATTACATCAAAAGAAATCTAATTGAACAATCAAATATATTGTTAATAAAATCTAGAAAGAATCACATTGAATATTTATACCGTATAGAAGAAACATAATCCCTAGCCCTAGCAAAGAGTTTAGGCTGCCATTAGAGAAAGGAAAATACAAGGTTTTCTCTGCCCAAAATTCGTTCTACCAGCCTCCCTACCAAAACCCTAACGTCTAAGTGTCCAAAGAAAATAAAACTTTTACTATTTTAATTTCCGTCTAGGTTTACAGCGGTAACTTGTGAGTTAATTTCGGCCTTCAAAAATTGAGAATTTCGGAAAACTCAAAACTGGAAAGTTGTAGATAATTAAGTCACAGTTTCAATTCATTTGGCCTTGTGTCAATTGGATTTTTGATGAGAGAGATATGCCCAAAATATTGATCAGTACTTTGATCAGATTTTTCCTTTTCAGATTCTGCCTCTTTGGTTTCTTTCCTTATTTGAAGCTACCAATTAGAGTAGACGATCCAAGCACTCTAGCTGCACCTCCTTAGACATTTAAGCATGGTCCTTTAGCTCCACTTTAATTCTAGTTTGGCCTCCATTCTCTCACAAATTCCTGTAAACTCATCTTTCTCACATGATTTTCTGAAGGTAGAAAATTACACACAATGAATGACATCTTATTCAAGAAATTATGTAAAGATATATAATAGGGACTAATGCAAATCATGGCTTAATTATACAAATTAAGCATAGTAATAAGGAGATAACGCCCACATAGATATATAACAAGTATACATTTTAAGGCGTTATCACACCCCCTAACTTAAATCTTGCTAGTCCCTAGCAATCCACAAAGCACCCATGTCTACTAAAAGTGAAAAAAAAAAAAACTAAAAATACAAGCCACTTTCGTAGGCTACACGACTGCACTTCCCATGTGCAGCAAGTCTTTGATCCCTTAGGTCACCCTAGTGGACGAGTTTACTCTTGTGAGGGTTTGCAGTGACTCTACCCACAAAAGCCAAAGGTTTCCCGAAAATTTCTGCAGCAAATGTTAGTCTACTTTATTATTATATCATACAAATGAACTTTCAATTTTGAGTTGGGATACTATTCATCATATTAAAGAGTTTTCACTAGGACCAACCTAGCAACTAAACTCCCTTGGTCTAAGCCTAGCTCTCTCATGGCCTAGTCTGAAACTTGCATGTCAAGCCCAGAAACTAAAGTAATAAACCTAGTTCAAATTCTTGCCCAATCCGAAATCAACAAATCTCCACTTTTTAAAATCTCAGCCTAATCGGCCCAATAGTTTTTCTCAAGCCCACTTAACCTCATACCCAAAAACAAACAACCAGCCCATTCATATAAACTTTCCACAAGATAACACTTTCGCCCCCAAACCTTTATAAATTGCATTTTGGCCCCTAAGTCACCAGAAACATTCTCTCCAAACTAAGAGAAACTATTCAAACTCTTCATGTATCCTTCTATTCCATGTGATTTTTGAAAATCTAATTATTAGATTGCATGTTCTTATTATATTCTTCATGCTTGTAAAATTTCAAGAAGATTAAGATAAAAAACAATGTCATCAATGAAATATTTAAATTTGAAGTTTTTGGTAAAAAATTATGAACAAGACATAAGTTTATAAATCGAATAGTAAATAATATTTTATTTGAACGAAATTTAACATGTATGTTAAAAACATAAAGAATATGTAATCCAACGGTTGAGCCCGTTTGGTAATGTTGTTCTAGTAACCTTGTTTGTATTTTTTGGAAATTCGTGTGGATGAAAAAGTGTGTGAAAATACGTGTAATATTGTTTAAATACTGAAAACTGTTGTTTAAACAACGATAACAAACAGGTCCTAGATTTTCAAAATTAACATTTAATAAAAAGATATATGATAAGATTAGAAGGTTTAAAAAAAAAAACTAGTTTGGACAAAAACCTTGTCCAAGGTCACTAATTTCCTTTTCATTTCCATTAAAATTAATAAATGGAGTGTCTTTTGCAATAATTTTGTCAATAAATTCACATGTTGGTTGATTAGATTTGCATTATATTCTCTTTGGAATTCACATGTTTATTATGCTAATATGTTTATCTCATCATTGCCAATTGCAATTTATTTGATATATTGTGTTCATGTCATTTCCCTCTTGGATGTGTGTGTATCTTCATGCTATCTCCATAGGTGGTATTGAAGGTCCTCTATCCCACAATAAAAGGCTTGATGTTTACACCACTTTTAAAGAAAAAGAAAACAAAAATTTTCCAAAACCCTTGGAGGATATTTTCCGACTAAAAATCATGAGATGTTCCCTAAAAACCCTTGGAGGGTACTTTACAACAAAAACTTAAAAGGATTTAAAAGCTTTTTTCTAAAGAAATAAATGACTTTTCCAAAAAAAAAAAATGACAATTTTCACAAAATAATTTTCAAATGGTGCTTGGCCCATTGCTTTAAATCAATTAAGCCCATGGCCCATCAAAAAAAGCAGACAAATCCGCCATCCCCTAAGCACCAATCATTTCATTAGTGTTTTATTTTGCAGTGCTAAGTAATAAACTTCTAATGGAGTGACTAAGTGAGGTAGATTTCTTGCACTTAGAATAATTCATCTATGCATGCCCAATTGTATTTTCTCACATGCTAGTACATAGTATCTTGTATGCTAGTACCTAGTATCTCAAATTCCATGCATTCTCACATGCACACACATTTTCACATGCTCACATGTACATACATCCTGTTGAGAACTCTTTTTTCATACTACATGGCATTACTTCATTGGCAACCCATGCCACATCAACATATTATTGAATTTTAGGTAAATATTCTTTAAAGCCAAAATAAGCTTATATCTTATCCAACTACATGGACTGGGCTCACATGGCCCATTAGATCCTTACTTCAAGAGGTGGATTCATGACCCACATTTCCTCTTCATCAATTGGGATCATAACCCACGACATCATCAACATTAACATATAGATCGGGCTCAAGCAATGAATCAATGTTCACGGCCCATATTACCTCTCTCATATTCATGGAGAGCGGCTTCTCCAACAAAAGCCCATACTTACACAAAATGACAACAAAGCCCAAGGTACGTCATCTCATTTTCGGCTCATGATCCAAGCTCATGATTCTCTTTGGGGAAACTTTTGGGGAAATTTTGGGAGTCATGGTTTGGAAAACTAAGAGGTATGTTCAGTAAAGTTCCAGCAGTTTAAAGATAATAAAAGAAACATATTGATTGGCGTGTCTTCTATGGTTTTAAAAACTGGTATGGTCAAAGAACCGGAATGGAGAGTGGTTCTCGGTTTTATGGTCGGACCGAGGTCAAATCGATGGTCGAACCGACAATGTCATAAATAATTAATTAATAATTATAAAATATAAAAAAAATAAATTTATAACTAATAGTAAAACAAATTCTAAGTGGCAAGTTGTTACTTAAATAATAGTAAAACATCAAACCTTAACTTTAATTTATAAGAAATAATATGTCCACAACATTTTCACAATATTTTTACAACAAATTCTAAGTGGCAAGTTGTTACTAGTTGTTATTGTTAGGGCAAAAAAGTAATCTTAGTATTAAGTTCAAATTTGAACCAATAACAACTAACCAACTATGATTTGTTGTGAAAATATTGTAAAAATTTTGTGAATATAGCATCTCTCTTAATTTATACATTACAATGAAACTTAAGCCCACTACAAAAATTATTATAGTTATTCTTTCATTTTTTTTAAATAACAAAAAACCATTAGAGCGAGTAACAATATCATTTCCCAATATTTCTTTTCCACCACATATCTACCTTTACTGCTTTACACGTTGACCGTACAACACTCCATTTCTTTTCCACCACATACCTACGTTCAGTCCTTTACACGTTGATACTCCAGTAACTCTCCACCTACCACATATATTGAAATCTTACATCCGCACCTTGTTTTTTTTTTATTTATTCATCTTTTCCAACTTCACTGTCCTCTCCAGATTCCAAAAAAAAACTTCACTATCCTCTCCTAGTTAGGCATTGATATTTTGGTTCTAGTTCATTGTGGCTTGTTGAAATTTGTCCAAAACTAGAGCATGTTCTATCTCCGCAAGGTCACTATACAGAGAGGTCAAAAAAACGTAAGAGAGGTTAGAAACAGCATAGCAAACGGTGTCAAGCTCGTCCCTTAAGCTGTATCACACCACCATTGGGATGCACCAATGGGAAGTTGGCCTCCTCAACAGTGTCAACTCATAAATAGTAAATCTGATGTTTTTGGTGTCAATGTTAGTGTCTTAAGCTTCACAGCTTTAGACTTAATAGCATCTTCAAGGTTAAAATCTCTGTTCTTCTTAAATCTGAAACAAAATCTCTTATCTTTTTCATTTTTTGTTAGAAACACAGTGGCTGAAGTGTTTATGAACAAAACAGCTTAAAATCGGTTTAACCATACCAGTTTCCGTTTTTTTGCTTAAACCGGTGGTTTTTCCGGTTTTTTCTTAATTTTCAGTTTTTAATAATAACCGGATCGGATTAAGGTCTGGTTCCCGGTTGAACTGGCCGGTCCATTTTTAAAACCATGGTGTCTTCTCCAACTCCTTGAATTTTGACGAGTCAGTGTGTAGCAAGTAACATATGGTAAGCCTCTCTTTTCAAATAAACACTTAAAATGATAAAACTCCCCACTGCTCTTTGAGTAAAACTTAATACTCGTCAAATAACAAATACTCAATATCTCCAGCCATCTAAATACTGACCAAATAACTATTCATTCAATCTCCAGCTATTCCTATACAAATTTGGAAACCTAATCATATTATTATACATAGATTAGATTACTATTTTCGGCTAAAGTCCAATAAGTCACAACACTATGAGACATTGACTAGATTTCTAAAGCTTCATTAACTATCAATCAATTATTCTATTACTTATGAAAGATGTATAGTAATAGAATCTTGAACCAAAAATATAAATACCCAAAATAGGAAACATTTCCATTAGAACACCAATAGTATGTTTAGCACTTGACACCTAGCTAAAAGTCACATCTCCGTCTATTTGATGCTCAATACCAACAACCAGCTACTATAACCAAAATAGCAAGATATCCTTAAAATAGATCTTACCATTTTCAGCCAAATTCATGAAATAAATGCTGAATATTCTCTCTAGCAGCTTGACATCATCTAGCTGACATCATCTACTTCAGCCTAAAGCAACAACTATCTTATGACAGCTGTGACATCTTTTTCTGACAGCTAGGACAGCTTTTTCAGAATAGTTGTGACAACTGACCCAACAGCCTTAACATTATTGAATTTCCTTATTTAGCTAAAAACCAAAACCAACTAAAGAAACTATATTTTTCCTGCTAAAATCCTTTCCTTTTTTTTGCTGATATTTCCTCCAACTGATATTACCCAAAACAACAAAAACTCCTTAAAGCTGAACATACCATTTTCAGCCAAATCCTAGGATGAATTGTCTGAAGATTTATTGCTAACTGTGATAGATTTTGGTTGAGATTCTTTGCTAGGTACCCCCTTAAACTCAACTATAAATAAATCCCTTCATCAACATACCAAAGCACACCAATAGAGATGAACAACTCTCTCATAAACTTCTCTATTTTCCCTCTCTCTCTAATTATCTTCTTAAACTCTTAATGAGGTTTTGAGCTTCTGAGTTCTTAGTTTCCAAATTAGAAACTAATCTCTTTAACCCTTAGCTCACAAATGCCCCTCATATCACTACTTATGAGCCTTTATCCATCATCCAGTAGAAAATCTCAACAACATTGCTAAACAAACTACAACAACATTGCTAAACAAACTACAACACCATTACTCTTCTTATGCTCATTCTCCCACTCTCCATATTCAGAAAATACATCTATCTTGCTGCCCATATCCTCTAAACACATCTCTCTCTTCACTTCTCTTACAAAACCTCTTCTCTTACAAAATCTTTCCTTTTGGAAAGCAACACAAATCATCACTATAACTTCACCAACAACTATAATCTTATGTCTTTGCTATCTTTAACCTCCATATCTCTTATACTTCCATGTATCTTACAAATTACAAATACTACATCGCACAAAACATCTATATCTTTTATTATTTTTATACTTCTCAAGAGATATCAAACACACATACTAAAAGCCCTTCTCATGGAAGGCATAAAATTCTAATATTAAAACCCTTCTCCTAGAAGGCACAAATGCTTCTTACAAAAGCCATTCTCATGGAAGGCACAAACCTATCATACAAAAGCCCATTCCATGGAAGACAATACTATTCATAGCTTCACAATAACTAAAAGAACATTATCAAGGGGAAATTCATTTAAGTGCATGATAAAGGGGATAAACTTAACCACCCTTTACACATAGCTAGACATACTTTCTCTTCCTCTAGTTGCACCCATTTTTTCCTCTTCAATCTTGAAGTTATCATGGCAAACTACCCCTCCACCGCTGGAGTCATCCTGCTAGAATGCTATCAACTCATTGATGCTATACAGCTGGAACTACAATCAAAGATAAGTCACCATGTTTCCATATCTCTAAATTTACATTATTGAATACATGATTACTTCACCTTTAAATACATATTATTTTATTTCAACTACTATTACAACTATTAATCAAAGCTATTATATCAAACACCTAATATTTATTATTTCAACCACTATCATGATTCTTAGACTTTGGGCTTTACTCATTTTGTAGGCTTGAAAATATACTGGAAGCTATTAGACTATGTAGCCCAATGTCAAGTTTTGGATGCAACTCCCCATACAAACCCGGGTCTACCAAGGTCACCCCTTCAGCGGACAACACGTGGTTGCGCACCGAAAAAGGCCCCCTACACATCCTCATCACGTGTTTCCTTGAATCCAAATGCCAAATAAATGAGTCACACTTCAAATCAATTAAGCCCATGGCCCATCAATAAGCCAACAAATCCCCACGCCCTAAGCACTAATCTTTTCATTAGTGTTTATTTTGCAATGCTAAAAATTTTAATGGAGGGAGGTAGGTTTCTTGCACAAAATAATTCATCTATGTATTCCTAATTGTATTTTCTCACATGCTAGTACATAGTATCTTGTATGCTAGTACCTAGTATCTCACATGCACATACATCTCACATGCCATGCATTCTCACATGCACAAACATTTTCACATGCTCACATGTACATGCATCCTCACATGTTTCCTTGAATCCAAATGTCGAATAAATGAGTCACATTTCAAATGATAGAAATTATGATTAAATCAAAACAATGTACTATCTTAGAATAGGCATTGTAGGGTGCCTAATAGTTTTTCTAAACGTAATAGAATTTTCGAGTTCATGTCTTTTATTCAAGACATTTGCTTTACCCTTTAGCTTAGGAACCTTTAGGGAAATCCTTAGTTAAATAGTTATAAAGGGATTAGACATATAGGTGACCAATCGCACCCTAGAAACCAATGATTAGTGGTGATTCTAAAAAGGAAAGACAAAGAATAGACTCGCACCCACATCACCCTAGTGTAGGACACAAAGCACACACTTGGATTACACGTTGCCAAGAAGCTCCTCACATGTAGGAGGTTGATACTTGAGATATGCGCATTGGGCATTTTTTCTAGTGTCAACAATGAAAAAAATAAACGAGCCATACATGGTCACCCAATTTGTTAAAAACTCGATAAAGTTTGTAGGTTTTGCAATTTGTTTTAGTCCAACCGATTTCAAACATAGACTTAACTCAGATGAATGCACTTGAAACAAGATCAAGCTCTTTGGAATAAGATTTTTTTTTTTTTGTGATTTTGTTTTTGTGCACTTGAGATTTTAGATTTTTATTTTCTTGAAGATTTTTTTTTTCATATACAATTGAATTATTGTGGTTAGTTTTGGATTTTTAATTTGATAATATTCGTTCGAGAAAGTCAAGAACCTTATAATTTAATTGGCAGCACCTCCTAATGTTTTCAACAGAAATGTTTAGAATAATTTTCATTTGAGGAATGGGGATAACAGCCGAACACTTTACAAGAGTTTGGCCTAGCTCATCCTTTGGAACGAAGACATGATAGAATTGTACACTCCAATGTCATTATCTAAAACAATATGAAACATGGTTAAATTATTGTCAAAGAGCCTCGATTTCGAGAATATATTGTGTGCCTTGTTATATTAATGATTGCAGTTATTTACATATTTGACGTGGTAATTGTTATCGCCAAACTTTGCCAAATATGTGTATATATATATATATATATATACACACGCAGACAAGTATGAGCCATGGGAAATGGGACTAGTAACATGCCTGCGATATATATATATATATATACACGTGGACAAGTATGAGCCATGGGAAATGGGACTAGTAACATGCCTGCGAAAGTGATTGATAAGTATAATTTTTTTTTTTTGAGGTCGGTTTTTAGACTCTAGAATTAACTTTTAGCTTAAAATTCACTTACTGGTCTTCTTTGCTCACTCTACATTCCGGAAAAAAAGATGATAAGAGTGGAATTTTAAAAGCATAGTTGGTATGTTAGAAGGAGTATAGCAATTTACTCTTTTTACAGGGATATTATCCGACAATAATGATGGATATTTGCCAAGCTTTCACAGGGATTAGAAACATACGTATGCAATTTTATCCGACTAGACAAGAACATTGACCAAATAATTTGAGAACTTAGTATAGCCACCGGAATGGGCATTGATTAGATCACATTCAATTTGTATATATATATCATCTATACCCACCATTCTATTTCTCCATTTTAAATGGAGATATCAAATATATATATATATATATATATATATATATATATATATATATATATATATATATATATATATATTACACTAATGCAAATGTGAACGTAGTACATACAAAAGTGTAAAAATTGAAAAATAAATGTGTACATGGCGCATGCAAATGTGAATGTAGTATATACCAGAGTGAAAAAAATAGTGTGAAGCACTATTTTTCTTTTTTAAGTATATCATACCGCCTAATGGCGACAAAAAACTTAGATACAGATATTTTTTTGCTCATTCTAGTATCTCAGGCTATTTATAGGTGAACAATTTTAGAGGATACTTACTAACTTGACATAAGAGATATAGCTTCAATGGCTCTTGATACCATACCTTTATGGCTTCCTCTTCTACTTGTTTTCCCTCTTCTGTTGCTCATGAAAAAAAAGATAGATGAGCGGAGTTCAAAGAACCTTCCACCAAGCCCTCCTAAGCTCCCTATTATAGGTAACTTACACCAACTTGGTGTGTTACCTCACCAATCTATGTGGCAACTCTCCAAGAAATATGGCTCTGTGATGCTCCTTCAACTCAGTGGCATAAGAACTGTCATAATATCTTTTGCTGATGCTGCAAGAGAAGTCTTAAAAGTTCATGATCTTGCCTGTTGTAGTCGGCCTCCCACAGCTTGCTCTAAAGTTTTTTCCTACAATTATAGGGACGTGGCCCTTTCACCTTATGGTGATTACTGGAGAGAGATAAGGAAAATATGTGTTCTTGAGCTTTTTAGCGTGAAGAAGGTGCAGTCCTATCGGTTCATTAGGGAAGAAGAAGTTGCTTTGCTTGTTGATTCTATATCTCACTATGCATCTTCTGCAACCCCTATTGATCTTTCTGAGAAGCTGTTTGCCTTCATTGCAAGTATAACTTTTAGGATTGGTTTTGGTAAGAGTTTCCGCGGGAGTGGTTTAGACAATGAAAGGTTTCAAGCTGTGGTTCATGATGTAGGGTCCATGATAGGAAGCTACGATGCATCTAAATTCTTTCCCTTCGTGGGATGGATTATAGACAAGTTATCAGGTAGATTTAAAAGGCTTGAAAGGGTTTTTCATGAGTTGGATACTTTATTCCAACAGGTCATTGATCTCCATCTTGATCCTGAGAGGACAAAACCAGAGCATGAAGACATTATCGATGTGCTACTGAGAATTGAAAGGGAGCAAGCTGAGTCTGGCGATACTGCTCGGTTCACAAAACAAAACATTAAGGCAGTCCTCTTGGTAAGCTGCCAATCTTTTACTAATTCCATGGTTTTTTTTTTTTTACTTTACTTACCTTATCAAATTAGCCCATGTTCATCTACTTACCTGTTACTATATTTGTTTATCAGAATATATTTTTAGGTGGAATTGACACTGGTGCAATTACCTTGATATGGGCGATGGCAGAGCTTGCTAAGAACCCTGGATTGATGAAAAAAGCACAAGATGAAGTTAGAAGTTTCATTGGAAATAAAGGGAAAGTCACTGAAAGCGACACTGACCACCTTCATTATCTAAAGATGATAGTTAAAGAAACTTTTAGATTGCATCCTCCAGCGACTCTACTTCTCCCAAGAGAAACCATGTCACACTTTAAGATCAATGGTTACGACATTTACCCAAAAATGTTAGTACAAGTTAATGCTTGGGCAATAGGACGAGATCCTAAATACTGGGAGAACCCAGAAGAATTCATCCCAGAAAGGTTCATGGATAACTCCATTGATTATAAAGGTCAAAATTTTGAGTTATTGACTTTTGGATCTGGTCGAAGAGGTTGTCCTGGGATATATATGGCAACAACAACGATTGAGCTAGCACTTGCAAATCTTTTATATTGTTTCAATTGGAAATTACCTGATGGGATGAAAGAGGAAGATATCAACATGGAAGAGGGAGCTGGTCCTAGCCTCACTACCAGTAAGAAAACATCTTTGAACCTTGTGCCAATCAAATTGTTTTAAGATATTAGTATACGTCAGCACTCTTCACCGCCCTTTCTTCTCTTCCCCATCTCACTCCATTCCAAATATAATGACATGCTAAATGGTGGCCAATTAGCATGCATGTTTTGGCTTTTGCAATTGTGGGTCATTTATCCTTTCTTATAAATAAATGGTAGGAATTGAAAGATAATTTGTGTTTATCGTCATTACCTGTGGTGGTGTTATGGAATAAAAAACCACTATTTCTATTCCATTTTGTTATGATATATTCATTTTATTTTACTTATAAAATAACTAAAATTTAAAATATAAAAAAAACACATGACATATCACAATTAGTAGAGTATAAAGTATTTTTGATACTGATAGTTTCTATTAAGTATTATGAAGGATAGGCATAATTATTTCATTCAATCAATTGTTTTGGACAACGGAGTAGAGGCTAGGCGAGCAAATTTTCTTTGGACTCCAATCTGTATGGAGAAAAAAAGAGAGGAAGAAAGCCACACTTTGATCATATTACAAATTATATTATAAATTTAAATCGACTTTAATGTTCAAATCTTTGATCATGTATGGTGGCAATGAAAGGTGTGTAGAGGGAATCTTTCAACTCCAACATCAAAATCAATGACGCGTCCCACTAAATCATATTACAAAGATTTTTTTTTTCTTATGCACCTTTCTACCTCTTATTGAACTATGTGCGGCGTGTTGTTTTTTTAACTTTTACATGTGAAGTATTCATTTTTTTTAATGAGGTGTGTAATAATAAACTTATAAACTAGTAATTTAAAAATATAAAAAAAAAAACTAACAAAATTGTTTTGGCATATGTACTGATTAACAATATCTATTAAGTTTTTATTTCCTATAAATGAATGCTAATGAAATAAAAAAAAAATAAGGTTGAACATCAAATAGGGATTTTTTTATTAAATAAAAGATTTTGAGTTGAAATAATGTCTATACCAAAAAGAGATTTAAATTTTATTATATCTATAAAAAAAATATAAGTGCTAAATTAATTAATATGTATTGATGAGATATGACACCATTTAAAATTTGGACCCTAATGTTGATTTAAGTCATTCTATCTATATGTTGTGATGACGTGTTCGTTAAATGCTACCTCAACTCAAAACAGTTATGAATCCAAAATTTGAAGCAAAAAAGTGTAATTTTAAGTGTGTAAATTGCATACTAGTCAATATTTCATTAGCCCTCAACTTAAACAGTCCAGCTTCAAGACTATATAATTATATTTTTAGACAAGTTTATATATAGACACATAATGATAATACAATATAAATTTGAATCGACTTTAATGTTCAAGTGTTTTTTCACAAATGTATTATTAATTTTAGGTCTAGTTCATTTAATTGTCGAGTTTAAACTTAGACTTGAATTTAACTTATTTTTTAAACAAACAAACAGATATAAACAAATCTCTTTTCTAATCGAGTTCAAGCTCCTCGTAAGCAACTTGATTCATTTACGGTCAATGCCCCCTCTTGATTGATTACCCCCAAATGGCCCACCAAAAGATCCTCTTATCATAACAAATTGACAATCTATCATGTACCTAACCAAATAGATTTTCAAAATCTTACAAGGAAATCTTATAAGTATCGTATACCTTTGCAACTTGAAATATTGTACAACACAATCAAACATTAAAATACGTACTAGTGTAGAGAGAGTGGTCGCACTCACTTCACTTGGGATGTGAATGAATCATGCACTGACTCATCAAGTGGGGACCAACATCCCATTCCAAAAACTACGTTGTCAATCTCTAGAAATTCAACACATGGCAACTATACCAACGCCAGCATAGTACTTGGTCTTTTTTTTTTTTTGGGATAATTATAGATTACCCACCTGTTGTTTAGCCCGAATTTAACTTACGCACCTGTGGTTTCATTTTTGACACTTTACCCACCTGTACTTCCCTCCGTTACTACTCTGTAACCTACCTCCCTTTTAGATGTTACTCTAACACATTTTTTGTCAAAAACAAAACTCAAAACAGATCAAACACTCCTCTCTCTCTCCCAAAACATACTCCCATTCACGCGTACAAATTTTTAGCTTTTTAAGCTTGTTACAAGCTTAAAATCAAACAGATCAATCATTCCAAGAAGAGATCACTTTCTCACTACTCTCTCTGTTTCACAAAACTCTCTCTCTCTCTCTCTCTTTAATTTTCTCATCTGGGTTTTGTTTAATTGTTGTACTTTTCTTTGATAATTCTTTTTTTTCCCTCTGGGCAAATGGGTGTGTTTGGAACTGTGAATGTGATTGCTTCTTTTTTTTTTTTTTTTTTTTTGGGCATAGTCAAAGTGGGTTTTGTGTTGAGTGAAAATGTTGTGTGGAGTTTGATTTGATTGATTCTTCACTCAATGAATATGCCTTTTCTTTTTCAATTGATGTCTTGCGTGTTTAAACACACAAACCCAGCAGATCCACCACAACATACCCAACGTCAGCAACAACAAGATCTAAACCCAGCCAAAAACTTAAATCCAAACCCATAAACCACGATGAAAATTGGGATTTGAGGGAGCGATTCCAGATAGTTCCTACATTAACACACACCACCAATTTTCAAATATAGCATCAACAAGAATTTAAAAAAAAAAATTGATACAAATTATGTAAAGCACAAAAACAAGGCCTCATAGAGCGCTTTGAGGTTGTGCAGCGGCAAATCTGAGTGGGTCTGATTGTGAAGTGGAGTACACATGGGAGCTCGAAAACTCTCAGCGCCGCTGAATCATAAGCAAAGTAAGGAAAAGAAACTGTGAAATTGTTTTGATTGCATTGCGGAGAGAATTGAGGGATTATAGCTATACCTGACGCTGGAGAGGGCTGGTTTGATGGGAAAGAAGCCATAAACGAAGAGTGAGAGGCCATTGATTCGGATTGTAACTTTGGTTACTGTGAGTATTGTTAGCTTAGAGCAAGTTAACGAAGAAGACATTTCATTTCATTTAGGTACTGATGGATCCGTGGGTTTGGATGTGTGTAGGTGTGTTGATGTTTGTATTTTAACTTGGGTTTTGGGGTTGTATTTTGATAGATCTGTGGTTTGTATTTTGATGGTATTGCTTGATTTGATTTGTATTAGTTTTCTGGGTGTATGTTCTTCATGTTTGTGAACTGTGAGAAACTAATACCATATTTTAATCTTGTTTTCTTTTGTTTTTTGCTTTTTGTTTTTTGTTTTTTTTTTCCTTGTTTTAGGAGGAGAGAGACATAAAATGGGTGTAAAAAGACTTATTTACCCCTCTTTTTAAACAAAGATGGGTAATAGAGACTAAACAGAAGTAACTTCAAGTGGGTAAAGTGTCAAAAATGAAATCACGGGTAGGCAAGTTAAATTCGGACTAAACCATAGGTGGGTAAACTGTAATTATCCTTTTTTTTTTTCCAATAAGAGATCAGCGTTGTGCAACTTGGATGGTTGGGTTCCACTTCTTAACACATGACATGCCTCTTGTCGGGGGGACCATGTGCTTCACGCACACTCCTCGCCGATTTAAGGTCACCCAGTTACTCATTGACTTCTTTGCAAATTAGACCATAGTCAAAAAAAAAAAAAAAAGAAGCAAAATTGGCTTTCTAAGTTTCTTTAAATTTCATTTCAGTTGTCTAACTTTTAAGTTTATTCAATTAAGGTTTTTCAATAAAGATATTTAGGCTTCAAATTTTTATTTTCCTAACTATTAAATAATTGTAGATGCTCATTTTTTAGAAGCCCAATAGGAGGAGAAAGCCCAACAACGTGGGCAGAAGAAAGAGGGATGAAAATACCATTAAGCCCAAGTGGCAAGAATAATGGATCATGGGTCCATAAAGGAAACAAATGGACCCTGAAGAAGTAAATGGGCCTAAGAAGGCCTGGAAAGAAAGAAATAGCAAACCCATGGGCAGTATGGATGTAGAAAAGTGAGAATGCACCATAGCTATCACAGCAGGCCCAAAGTAATGTAAGTAAAGAAATTAAGGGGCAGTGGAGAATCCATAAGCCCCAAAGATGAAGTATGAAGTACTTCGGCCAAGGAAGCCTAAGGAGTTAGTAAAAGCCCATGGGAAGCACAGAACTGGAAAGAGCCAAGGATGCCCCAAGAAAGTAAACGGCCCAAGGATGCCTAAAAGGAAGTAAGCAGGACGCGGGAGCGCGCAAGTAATAAAAGGCCCAATAAGTTTATTGGGCCATTAGAAAAGGGATGAACAGAAAGCCCAAAGAAGCCCAATAGCCTTGGGTCAAGTAAACATCACGACAGGCATAACAGAATAACGCGACAAGAAGTAATAGCAAGGCTAGCAATATAACACGGAGGAGGGCACAAAGGAAAGGAAGCCCACAATCAAGCAAAGCCCAGCAAGCCATAAAGAATCAGAGATTAATAAAGCAGCCCACGTCGTAAGAAATTAAAAACAAACAGAAGGACGGACAAATCTTCAGACCATGGCAAGAAGCAGGCAGATTTTGGACGAGCATGGAAGTAAGGCACGCACAAGACCCAGACACCACTAGCCTGTACCCAGCCAATACAAGAAGTGGTGGGTCATGGGTTAGAGGTAAGAGGGCATGGTCTGGCGGTGAGGAGGGGAAAAACCTATTTTCGTGTTTCCTGCTCAGGCTCTTTCGGATGCAGTGTCCTGCTGTGATGACATATCACCCAAAAGAGGCAAAGCTGAGTTGGAGCCACTAGGTACAAGCCATAAGGGACGGAGAGGAAGAGAGTACTTATACCGCGGCAGGTAAGGATGCCGCGGCAAGCAAACAAACAAAAGAGTCTTCTATGTCTGGTGTCGTGGAGTGGCGCAGCCAGCACAGGTAAGTGGCGCTGGTTGGGTGACTGACCAATCAGTAATGGTCGACAAGGACACTTACACCAGACAAAAATGGTTAAGGGCTAAAATGGTAAAAGCTAGCCACAGATGGCATTATATAAGGAGCCCTTGCTGTGCACGACGAGGGTAGAGAGACCTTTGGGGAGAGAAACACCATAACTAAGAAAAAACGTTGAAAGATAACGAAGAAAAAGAAAGGAAAGAATTGGAGAGGATAGAAAGAAAAGTAAAAAATGGAGAGAATAGAGTGGCAGACATGCACCAAATAAGTTGATCTCCCTCTCCGACCCATGTTCTCTAATAAAGGCAAAAGACTTCTCTAAATACAAGTCATTCAGGCTCGCCCCTTCAAAGCAGTTAATTTCTCCTTTAGAGAGATTAGTTGTGCTGAAGAGATGGTTCCCCTTCTTGACTTAGACCCAGTAACGTAACTTGATACTGTAGACTAACATTTTCTTTCCTTTAATAAGCTTATTGCTATTCATTCAATACTTATCATTTGTTGCTTTTTCCATAAAACGAGTATTCATTATCAAAGCCCATTATTTGCCTTTGTTTGGATAGCGAAAGAATTTCTATTATTGTTTTTATTATATCTGTCTGCCGTAACTATTGTAATAGCTCTGCCTACCATGGGCAAGTGATAAACAATCTTGGCAAATGAGGACATCGTTTGCGCACAAGCCGATCCAAGGAGGGTTGCTATTGGACCGGTCCCAACTCCCTGATCTAGAAAAAAAAAAAAAAAAAACTTTGGGGCCAAGTACAACAGGAGTTGGCCCAGCCCAACATTTGTAAAAAAAGGCCCCCATATTTAAATTGGCGACTCCACTGAGGAGTTGGGAAGCAGACGGGAACAGAGATCCTTGCAAACAAATGCTGCCAAAATCCAGGACGACGCGAAACATAAGCGCTGTCCCCGCAGGCCGAGTCGAGGCCAACAACAACTCATCAGCCCAACCAGGCAGAAAAATTAACAGATTGGGGTCTGGACCCCAACCGCAGGTAAGGAATCCTACAGACAATACCAATGCTTTTGTTGGGGTGCTGCAAGCACTGCAACACTCACAACAACACATGATGGAGGAAATCTGTCAGCTAAAGATAGAAAAGACCAAGGAGAAAGGAAGCCAGCATGTCCTAGAACATGCGGCAAACAAAGAGAAGACGCTAGTCGAAGGTGCCCCGCAGAATGAAGGACAACGCTACATCACCATGGCCTAGGTAGAAGCTCTCTTAGAGTAGGAAAGGGCTAGAGCACCTAAGGAGAGATTCTACGCACGGAGACCTTCTTATCCATTAAGAGTGCTTAGTAAGCCATATCTTGAAAGGTATGAACCACGCGCTTTCGCGTAATATGACGGCAGGAAGGGTAGTGCTGTTGAGCATGCGAGCAAGTTCATCGATACTCTTGGCCCTTATGCGGTAGACGAGGACTTATGTCTGCGGGAATTTTCTAAATCACTATGTGACCGTGCCTACACTTGGTACATTGGTCTAAAATCAGGATCAATCCCAACCTGGGATGACATGGTGGAGGTATTTTGCACTAAGTACTTCCATGGAGAAGAAACAGTGACGCTCACTACTTTCTAAGCTACCAAACAAAGAAATGGAGAAGATTTGATGGAGTACATCAAGAGATTCAAAGACATAGCATTTGATTGCTGTGCCCATTGTGAGGAAAAGACATTGGTGGAGATGTGTATGACGAATATGATCAAGGAAAACAGAGCTATTCTGGAAAACTTGGAGATCTCCTAATTTACATAGCCGTTACAGAAGTCCAGAAAGATCGCTCAATCGGTAAGGCCAAATTCTGACAAAAGGAACGCCTCGCAGGCCATGGCGGGATCCACCGGTGAAAGGAAGAGGAAAACTGATGGGAGGGAGTACGATACCCTCCACCAATACCATGCACCCCAAAGGAGCTGGATGTGCTCTTGGACAGGTGGATAGCAGACGGAATTTTTAAGCCCAATCAAGTTTCCAGGGAGCCCACAAAAGAAGAGCAGAGGGACCCATGCTTTTGCCGCTTGCACAATTATGTGCAACATCCTACTATAGAATGTTGGGCACTTCGCAGACTGGTGCACCGCAGGATCAAAGAAGGGACCCTGGATCTATCGCAGCAAGGAGTTTAAAGGAATCCACTCCCAAACCACAAAGGGAAGGGTGTAGCAGCGGTAGTAATCTGTGCAGATCTAAGGGAAGACGAGGAGGAGAATCCAACCCTGCCTGCCATGGCAATCACCACCTTACAGAAGAGCTCAAAGTTCAAAAATCTATTTGAACAATTAGGCCTTACAGTGAAAGAATAGAAGATAGCTACAGAGGCCCTGCTAAGCATTGCGGGCAGGAATAGAATGTTTGTCAGCAGAAGTTGCAGATGATAGAGCTCTCTTACAGGAATCAACTGAAATCTCATTTAGTAATAAGGATATGGAAGTGGGATGCCTTGACCACAGGAGGCCTCTCTACTTAGCTGCATCTATAAATCAGATCCCCATCAAGAGAGCATTGGTGGATACGGGTGCCTCGGTAAACCTTGTTCCGTTAAGCACCCTACAGACGGCAGGAATTTTAGAAAGAAAGATCCAATGTGCCCAATGGAAATAACTGGGTTCGGAGGAAGTGGTGAATATACCGTAGGCCACATTCAACTATGGTTAAAAGTGGGCCCTATAGCCTCTTTAGCTCAGTTCCATGTGGTAAAGACGGAAGTTTGATACCATGTGCTCTTAGGGAGGCCTTGGCTGCATAAACACCGACTGGTGCCATTTACCTACCACTAGTGCGTGAAAGAGAGGTTGAATGGCAGGATGATACGTATAGCGGCAAACCCATTACCATTTGAGTAAGCAGAGGCTCATTTAGTAGAAACTATATTTTATGACCAGTGGGCACCATCTGGGGAAAGCTCAGTATCAAAACCAAGAGGCACCTTTGTCCCTAGGTGGGAGGACATTCAAGGTGACCTAGTGCCTGATCTGAGAGAATTACTCTCTCAAATGAAGAAGAGAAAAGAAGCACCTGTTGCAGAGCCAGATGACACGCCACAATGCGTCAGGGTCCGAGGACCCGATGGTAGGATTGTGTATAAACTATGAAGGTGCATGGGGCCCATGAGTGAAACACAAGCAAGCCCCAGACAAGAGTGGCGGCATAAAATCTTGGTGTGTTGCGTAGCTCAAGAAGGCTCAAAAGAAGAAAATCATGGAGGAAAAGACGAGGAGGTTACGACAGATAAGGATGTACATGTTATGGTAGGAGAGAAGTTAGAGGAAGTCAACTTGGGATTCGACTCATAGGAACCAAGGCCCATCTCAATCAGTTCAAAGTTGTCAGAAAAGGAAAAGTCAGAGTTAATACTACTGTTGAAGGAATACAAAGATGTCTTTGCATGGGATTATAGTGAAATGCCAGGATTGAATCCTGGGCTAGTAGTGCATACGCTGAATGTGGATCCAGAGGCCAAGCCAGTTGCCCAGCCTGCCAGAATATTCCACACTAAAATAGAAGAGCAGATAGTTAAGGAGGTACAGAAGTTGTTGGCCATAGGATTCATCAAACTCATTCAACATCCATGCTGGTTATCCAACATAGTGCCAGTGAAGAAGAAGAATAGGCAGATAAGGTGCTGCATAGATTTCAGAAATCTCAACAAGGTCTGCCCGAAAGACGAATTCCCACTGCCAAACATAGACTTACTAATAGATTCTGCGGCAGGAAGCGCCATGTTTTCCTTCATGGACAGGTTCAGTGGATACAATCAGATCAGAATGGCAACTTTTACTATACAGTAATGTCATTTGGGTTAAAGAACGCATGTGCAACTTATCAAAGGACAATGACGGCTATATTCCATGACATGATGCATCGAGAATTAGAAGCTATGTGGATGACATAGTGGTAAAGTCAAAGAAGCGGGAAGAACATATCCAAGTGTTGAGGAGAGCATTTGAAAGGTGTAGAACTTTCAAGCTAAGAATGAACCCCCTCAAATGCGCATTCAGAGTGTCTTCAGGGAAATTCTTGGGTTTTCTGGTCCATAATAGAGGAATAGACGTAGGCCCGGCCAAAGCTACAGCTATAGCAACTATGAAGCCTCCAGCCACAGTAAAGGAGTTGAAATTTTTTTTGGGGAAGGTCTTATATATCCGAAGATTCATCCCCGGACTGGCATCCATCACCTCTGCTTTCGAGAAACGGCTAAAAAAGGGCAAAAATTTGAATGGGGGAGGCACAGCAGGTAGCCTTTAAAAGGCTATAGCAGATTATGATAAATCTCCTTACTGTGCAAGCTCCAATCCGCAGGAAGCCACTGTTGTTATACTTAGCTGCCAACCAGTACGCTGTGGGCGTGCTAATTGCCTAAGAGGATGGGGATGGCGTGGAACAGCCAGTATATTACATCAATTGAGCTCTAAAAGATGCAGAAACTTATTACCTAAGGGGTAGAAAGGGCATGCTTGGCTATCGTGTATGCCTCGCAGAGGTTACGTCATTATTTCTTGGCCTACAAGATATGGCTAATGACTAAGTCTCACGCTATCAAAGCCTAATTACAACAACCAATTCTCTCTGGCAGAATATCTCAGTGGTTGCTACAATTGTCACCGTATGACCTAAAGGCGGGAACACCCAAGGCGGTAAAAAGCTAGGCTATAGCGGCTCTGTTGGCATAGTTCCCAGGAGAAGAAGAATTCCCGCTCGATGATGAAGTCCCAGGAGAAATAGCTGTGGCAGGAGAAGTTAGAGAACGGTGGGTGATGAAATTTGATGGGTCTTCTACTACCCAATCTGGGGAAGTAGGAGTAGTTCTGTATCATGAAGAAAACGAGGTTGTAGCACTATCATTCAAATTCGAATTCCCATGTTCAAACAACACGAAAGAATATGAAGCCTATCTAACTAGGCTAGCCACAACCCTTGAAATGGGGGTCAAGCACTTGAGAGTAATAGGGGACTCGAACCTAGTGGTCTGCCAGACCAAAGGAAGCTTCTCTTTAAAGGAACCCAGCCTAGTCCTGTACAGAGTGATGGCCCAGAAGATGGAGGAAAGGTTTTCGACCTTTGAAATAGAGCACACTCTGTGGAGCGAAAATCAGTTTGCAGATGCACTGGCCGCATTAGGCTCAAAGATAATCTTTGAAGGGGATAGCACCAAGATAGAAGTCAGCAAGAGGAAAGAATCTATTATCGAAATATTGAAAGAAAGGTTCTAGGAGGAACAGTGTAAAGAGTATTGGTGGAATCCCATAAGGGAGGTCTTAATGAAGGAAGGAGAGCTTGCAGAATTAAAGGTACTAAAAGATTACGCCTTGGTAAGAGGAGAAATATACTGCAAGATGCCAGGGGGTCTTGTCTAGGTGTGTGGGCCTAGAGGAGGCTCATAGAAAGTTAAAGGAAGTGCATGACAAGACTTGAGGATCCTGCAGAGAGATCAACCTTTACCGCAGACTCTAAAGGGCAGGCTTTTATTGGCCAAGTATGGGAAGAGATGCGGACCAAGTATAAGTCCAATGCGAGACTTGTCAGCTTGCGGCTGACAGAGAAGAAAGCTACATTGTGTTCGTCAACGAAGACTGGAGAAAACCATTCACCCAGTACTTAGCAGAAGGTATCCTGCCACAAAAGCACAGTGAGCGATACAAGCTTAAAAGGCTAGCAACACGTTACTTTCTGCACAACGGGGTTCTCTTCAAAAAAGGGTATGATGGAGACCCACTACTCTGTTTGGGCCCAAAGGAAGCAAAAAGTATGATAAAGGTGGTACATGTGGGAGAATGTAGGGAGCACCAAGGGAAGAAGAAGCTATACAGATGCCTGCTATAGATGGGCTACTATTGGTCTGCCATGAAAAGGGACATGGTAGGATTTGTAAAAAGATGTCACAGCTACCAAGTACAAACCAACTTGATTCACACCCACCCGCAGCACTTGCACAGTATGGTTACCCTGTGGCCATTCCATACTTGGGGGCTTGATTTGGTAGGTCAGTTAACTCACCATCGCCTGGATACATATGGATCCTGGTGGCTACAGAGTATTTTACTAAGTGGGTAGAGGCAGTGCCACTTCGCAAAGCCACAGGAGGAGCAGTGACAAACTTCATTAAGGAAAATATAATTGTAAGGTTCGGGGTGCCCCATAGAATCATCAACGATAATAGCACGCCATTTGTCAACAGTGACGTAAGAAAGATGTTGAAATTTTACCAAATCAAACACCATTGATCGTCACCTTACTACTCGCAAGGAAATGGGCAAGCGGAGGGGACAAAAAAACCCTCATAAAGATCATCAGTAAAATGAGTCAAGAGAATACAGGAGGATGGGCAACGCATCTGCCAGATGCCCTTTGGGCCTACAGAAATTCGCCGAAATCAGCCATAAGATTCTCATCCTTTTCTTTAGTATACGAAATAGAAGTAATGAGCCCAGCAGAACCCCTTCCCTATGGGTTATGCAAATGAAGGAAAAGGAAAAGGAGAAGGAGGTCTTTGCCGCAGAAAGGTATAAGGACTTAGAAGGGCTTGACGAAAAGAGAGAAGAAGCTCAAGAGCGTAGCCGTAGATATAGACAAAGGATGACGGAAGCTTATGGCACGATGACTAAAGAAAGGGTATTTGCAGAAGGACAACTCGTGTTAAAGGTGGCAGACTACGTCAGGCGAGGCATGACAGGACCATCTATGTTTGCACCAAAATGAGAAGGACCCTTTGTGATAAGAGAGGCGCATCCCACTGGGTATTACCTTGTGACCCAGATGGATGGCAAAGACTTGATGGATCCTATCAACGGGAAGTGGTTGAAGTGTTATTATGCATAGAATGAGGAAGAACGAGAGGTCATTATATCATCCTTTCCTTTTTGAAGAGTCTTATGTTTCCCTTTTGTTTTTTTTTTTTCAAGTGACTATGTCACAAAACAAAGAATTGTATTGTGCTTTCATGAAATATGCAATGAAAAGTTACGAAGAATTATAAAACATTCTATGTCATAGCAGTAGCAAGAAAAGAAACAGTAACCAAGTGTAGCATTTTATAGTTACAAAACCCAAATTGTGGCAAACCCGCCAAATAAGTGCTAAAAAAAAGAGGGGAAATATAAGAGGTACCAGATAGAAAAGGAAAGGAACCACATCATCATCAATGAAGTCTGGAGATAAAAGTCTGGTCTCCAAAATGGCTGGAACCACCAATACTGGAAAGGAGGCGCTCACGACGACCGTCCAAGTCTGCCACCTCCTTCTTCAAGACCTCAAGGCGTGTGTCAATGGCAGGTTGAACCTTCCTCATAAAAAAGGCATGAGCAATTTCACGAAGGTGATCCAAGATGAACTCTACAGCAAACCCCACACTAACACGCTCCTGAATTGCGGCCCTCCACTGCAGGATCCTCTCAGTCGAAACGGTGTCAATGAAATTATGCTCAATATCATTCATCACGCTCCCTAGCAGCTTTAGAAAGTGCTCCCTGGTAGAACGACCGTATCAGAATCCTTTCATAAAGTCACCGTAGCTACTGTAAATCGCCACAAGGTGAGAAGCGCAACCCTCAAGTATCCTAAAACCATGGAAGTCGACATAGGGAGGCCCGGAACCCCAGAAGTTTGCAGGATCGAGGTCATTGACCTCGTGTTGATCGAAGCGGGAAAAGAAAGCTACGGCCTCCCTCGCCGAATCTGGCACTGTGGCAAAACTGCTACCCACCTCAAACTGAGAAGGAACGGTGGGAAGCGGACCTGGCAGAAGGTGTAAGGAGTGGAATAAGAATACATGAGGCAAGCAAATTGAAACACATAGTGAATGGGTGATGAAGAGAAGAGGAAAAGAGGAACTCGCTCGGGCCTGCTAGAATGAGGGTTGTAGGAAAGGCAGAAACAGGTGCTACAGGTGCGGCAGGGGAAGTAGCTGTAGGCATATCTTTGTTTGCTGCAACCTCTGGCTCTTTAGAGGTCTCTGCAATAAAAAAAAATGGACATGCAAAATAAAGGGAAACCACAGTAGGGGTAGTAACACCGATATATATAAAGGAGAGATAGCAAAAAAAGGGGGGGGGGAAAGAAGTTTGGCAATACATAGATATACATACCCATGAATTCAACCTCATACGCAGAGTCTTCTTCTTCTCCTTTAGATTCGGAAACCCTCTTTTTCTTAGTAGTTTCATCATCAGGATCCTTAAGAACGTCCTTAAACTCTTCAGAGGACAAGTCCACATCAGGATCGCGTGTGGCAGAACTAGGAATGGAGGAAGGGGTAACCACTAAGGAGGAGCCATCCTTCACGGCCTGGGATAGAGATGCGAAAGGGTCATTGGTGGAGATAATAAAGGGCGTGATCGGAGAAACAACCTCGACCTGAATATCAGTAGTAGGGATGGCCCCTTCCTGGGAAGTGGGTGTCGAGGCAGGAATGGGAATGGTCTCACTAACCCCTTTAGTAGGAACACCCTGTGGAGCAGCAGGAGTAGCAAAGGTCGCAGCAGAGAACACCACATCCGCCCCATCAAAGAAACCCCTCATAGGAGTGCCCATGGAGGCAGAAATCTCTTTAGCCGTGGGGCGATACATAGAGATAGGTTCAGGCTCGGCCTGAGAAAACAAAAGACGAAGGTTAATGACATGTATAAAAAATAAAAAAAAATAAAAAAAAGGAAGAAGGAGCCATACTTCAAACTCGAGCTCATCGAGCAAAATAGGACGGGTAGCAGACGAGTCCTCCTTGTACTTCGACTGTAAAAAAAAAGAAATAAGAAGAAGGGGACAAGCCAGCAGGAGCACAGGAGCACAGGAGCCGAAAGAAGAATCCTATACAAGAATAATAAAGAATAGAGAAAGTTAGAGATGACATACTCTCCGCTCAGTAGTGGTGGGTGCTTGAGGGGGAGAAGTTTTCCTTTTACTGCCCCAGGTCCTGCTGGAGGGAGGAGCATCAGTGGATGGCCGAGGAATGGTAGGCCTAGTCTTGCTTGGGGCGGAACGCTTGCTGGAGCGGGTGCGAACGGAAAGAGGAGTAGTGCTCTCTAATATGATGTTACTCATAAGAGGAAGGTCACTTTCAAAAGGTATAATATCTGAGCAAGTCTCAGAGGAATCATCACCTGCCTTCTTCTTCGCAGACTTGGACCTGGTGGAACCCTTCTTCGCGGGCACGAGGACATTAGTCACCTTCACTCTCTTCTCCTAGCCCGCGGGGTAATCACCAGCGTGCCAGTACCACCCTTTCTCCTCCTCGACCAACTCGAATATGGCAGAACGGCTTTGTTTCCTAGCATAAGCCAGCACGGACACAAAAGGCAAAAGAAAGAGAGGATTGGCAGAGACAATTGCGCCAAGCCCGTCAGGAGGGATGAGGGAAAATCTGCGACTACCTAACAACTCCTTCTCAAAAGAAATCATCACTGTTTGCCAGTACCCGTGCATAGCAGCGGTGCAAATGCCTTCCCTCTGAGAGCCTGGAATAATAACTGCGGTAAAGCGCTGGCTCCAAAACTCAGAAGCGGTATGCCGCAAGAACGGTCAGATAGAAGTGGGAGACTCCACAAGAAAAGAGATGTCATCAAGAATGTCCTAATCTAGTCCAAATTGCCTCCTTACCCGGTTGGTAGGATAATGTACAAACCTGACGCCTTCATTAACCAAATAAGGCAACCACCCAGGGTTGGTGGCTGTCAAGTATGTTATACCCCTTTCCTCAAAGCTAGTCAACGGGGTAGTAGTGCCAACAACATCAACAAATGTACCCATTACAGAATCCACACACGTATAACCTATACCTAAATTCCTATACACCCTCCAGGAAATTCCAACTCCTTTATCAAAGAATTCAACAACAGGATGCTCAATCGGTTTTAAACCAGCCCAACGAAAAGCCAAATGAAAATTGGAATCAAACCTGCCACAGAAGTCCGTGATGACCTTCGAACACGAACCGTACTTCTCTTTGGCAAATCGGACGAGCCTACACTTTGCCAAATGCCTGGCGCAACGCTCATACAACACATGCTGCAAGATGGTACTATGAATAGAAGTGGTGATTATATGACAGGAACTTGCCTGACTCTCATCGCTCCGCAAGATGTCTAACTGGACATACAGATGCCCCCAAGAACATGGGTGCCAGGGGCAGACTCACCCTAACAGAAATCTTAATAGCCAATCGAAAGTACAAAGGCTTCATAGCGTAGTGGGGATGGGAACCAAAAACAAACTTACATAGCCAGAATGTGATAAAGGCCGGACAGCTAGCAGCGACGGAGAGCTTTGAAGGAGAACCAATCCAAAATGATAACTTGGCATTGCCACTCATCCTTTTCTTCAATTCGGCCTCCATGGCAGGATCGACATCACCAAGGATGGGCAGAAGCAACTGATTCGCCATGTCCTCCAAGGTCACGGTGATCTTACTGCAGGAGAGAAAGAAGGTGTGGGTAGTGGTGCATCATCAACGGACTAAATGGCGGAGGTTGAATAAGTCCTTGAAATTAGCCAAACGACAAGATAGAACAATGGCCTTCAATACACCAGCCCGCTGTAGTAATCCCATGAAGCTCGTATCAGACAGCACTCTATCTACCCACTCCTTCCAACCCGATGCAGCGCCGGACCCAAATTCGAAATGGATGGGTACAGGGAGTGCAGTGCCTTGGCGGATGGCAAGATCGAAAATTGAAGAGGCCAATGGAGCCCTAGAAATGTCGGGGTTACGCCGGCAAAGGGCGAGCCACACACTGCCCGGTGGTGGCGGCGCATAATCACTGGGAACCTTAGGGAAGTGGCCGTGAACATCATACTAAGGATCTATAAGGGGGCACACTCACTGTTGGGATCGAGTAGTTCTACTTCCTTATCGGAATGGTCCGATTCAAAATAGGAGACCTCTTTGCCCGCCTCACGTACAGTAGGATCATCAACAACCTCCTTCCCCTTACGGCGGGAAGAGGTTTGACCTTTTGCCAATGTCTTGGAGTATTGGCTGATCGGGGAAGAAGGACACAGAGAAGAAAAGAGAAGAGAAAGGGTGTTTGTGTCCGAAATATGAAGGGACTCTGTCTTAAATACTAGCGCTATGGAGAATGGTGCGAAGGGATGCGATGTGCTAATCAGTGGATAAAGGAAGGAGTTTATGAAGCAGAGGCTGTGTTTCATAATAACTGCTAAATTGGGAAATTTGAAGAGACAACACTGTTCACAGCAGGAGAAGAAAAAAAATGTATGACTTGAGGTCCACTTTTCGAAAAAGCCCGCGAAGGAAAAGAAGAAAAAGAAAATAGAAGGGACAGGAAAGTCTTTATTCACATATGAACTACAGGAGCATTTCATATGCTCAGGGGGCTAAATATAGATACTCATTTTTTAGAAGCCCAACAGGAGGAGAAAGCCCAACAACGTGGGCAAAAGAAAGAGGGATGGAAATACTGTTGAGCCCAAGTGGCAGGAATAATGGATCATGGGTCCATAAAGCAAACAAATGGATCCTGAAGAAGTAAATGGGCCTAAGAAGGCCCGGAAAGAAAGAAATAGCAAACCCATGGGCAGTGTGGATGTAGAAAAGTGAAAATGGGTCATAGCTGTTACAGCAGGCCCAAAGCAATGTAAGTAAAGAGAGTAAGGGGCAATGGAGAATCCATAAGCTCCAAAGATGAAGTATGAAGTACTTAGGCCAAGGAAGCCCAAGGAGTTAGTAAAAGCCCATGGGAACCACAAAACTAGAAAGGTTAAGGATGCCACAAGAAAGTAAACGGGCTAAGGATGCCCAAAAGGAAGTAAGCGGGATGCGGGAGCGCGCAAGTAATAAAAGGCCTAATAAGTTTGTTAGGCCATTAGAAAAGGGATGAACAGCAAGCCTAAAGAAGCCCAGTAGCCCTGGGTCAAGTAAAGATCACGACAGACATAACAGATAACGCGATAGGAAGTAATAGCAAGGCTAGCAATATAACATGAAGAAGGGCGTGAAGGAAAGGAAGCCCACAATCAGGCAAAGCCCAGCAAGCCATAAAGAATCAAAGATTAGTAAAGCAGCCCACGCTGTAAGAAATTAAAAACAAATGGAAGGACGGGCAAATCTTTAGACCACGACAAGCAGCAGGCAGATTTTGGACGAGCATGGAAGTATGGCACGTGCAAGACCCAGACACCACTAGCCTGTACCCAGCCAATACAAGAAGTGGTGGGTCATGGGTTAGAGGTAAGAGGGCATGGTTTGGCAGTGGGGGGGGGGGGAACCTATTTTCGTGTTTCCTGCTTAGGCTCTTTTGGAGGCAGTGTCCTGCTGGGATGACATACCACCCAAAAGAGGCAAAGCTGAGTTAGAACCACTAGGTGAATGTCATAAGGGACGGAGAGGAAGAGAGTATTTACACCGTGGCCGGTAAGGATGCCACGACAAGCAAACAAACAAAAGAGTCTTCTTTGTCTGGTGAGCTGAGGTGGAGTGGCGCGGCTAGCACAGGTAAGTGGTGATGGTTGGGTGACTGACCAATCAGTGATGGTCGGCAAGGACACCCACACTAGACAAAAATGGTAAAGGGCTAAAATGGTAAAAACCAGCCACGACTAGTATTATATAAGGAGCCCTTGTTGTGCACGGCGAGGGCAGAGCAACCTCTGGGGAGAGAAACACCATAACTAAGAAAAAACGTTGAAAGATAAAACGAAGAAAAAGAAAGGAAAGAATTGGAGAGGATAGAAAGAAAAGTACAAAACGGAGAGAACAGAGTGGCAGACATGCAACAAATAGGTTGATCTCTCTCTCCCTCTCCGACCCATGTTCTCTAATAACGACAAAGGACTTCTCTAAATACAAGTCATTCAGGCCCGCCTTTTCAAAGTAGTTAATTTCTCCTTCAGAGAGATGCGTTGAAGAGATGGTTCCCCTTCTTGAGTTAGACCCAGCAACGTAACTTGATACGATAGACTGACATTTTCTCTCCTTTAATAAGCTTATTGCTATTCATTCAATACTTATCCTTTGTTGCTTTTTCCATAAAACGAGTATTCATTATCAAAACCCATTATTTGCCTTTGTTTGGATAGCGAAAGAATTTCTATTATTGTCTTTATTATATCTGCTTGCTATAACTACTGTAACAGCTCTGCCTGCCACAGGCAAGTGATAAACAATCTTGGCAAATGGGGGTATCATTTGTGCACAAGTTGGACCAAGGAGGGTTACTATTGGACCGGTCCCAACTCCCTGATCCAAAAAAAAAACTTTGGGGCCAAGTGCAGCAGGAGGCGGCCCAACCCAACATTTGCAAAAAAAGGCCCCCACAATAATCAAAAAAGAAAAAGAAACGAAATAAGACTTCTGTCTAATGACTCTAATTATTTAGTTTACCTCAACTATTTATACAAATATCCACAATTAAGATAAAAATATTCACATTTAAAAAAATAGAAATACATGTAAAATATTAAAGTGAATAATAAAAAACCAGGAGAAATTCATAGTAGGGTCCATTCATTAAATTTATGGTGGAGTCTCCCATAAATGTGAGAGGAGAGAACATCATTTCTTCGTACTCCAAAAGTACCTAAGAATTTTCTAAAGTGAAAGTGAGAGTATCATTAGAATCTTTACCCTTGATTGATGAGCATATAACAGCAAAACAAATAATGGTGGGCAAGGTAAGAAACAAGCGTTGGAAAAAATTATAAGGTGCAAGAGCAAGCCACGGAAGTGGAAGTCCAACTACTTCCAACAACTAAAGATTGAGGCAACAAGGATAGAAAACAAAGTTGTGTTAAAGATATCAACATGGTGGAGGCTAATGACCAACCCCGCCATCAACTAAGTATCCTTAATTGAAAATGCTAAGAGCTTGGGAACTCTTGGTTAGTTTAAGGCTTAAGCCTTCCAAGATTTGGAGAGGGCACATAGTCTGGCATTCTATTCTTGATGGAAACAAAGATGGATGCAAAAATAAAAATTGAAGTTTGGTTACAAGGGACTCTTTGCTGTGGCCAACAGAGTACGTGGCAATCATGAATTTTTTTTTCCACATCACATAGTTTAGTTTGCAAGACAACAAGGACACGTAAGTGAATTTGGCATCAATTTTTAGCATTAGTTTTTAATTTTTAACTTTTAGGTACATTTTTTTAAAACTTCACATTTTTTCCACTTTTTTTTTTTTTTTCCATTTTGTTCAAGGTAAAAGTATACTTTAGTGCACTTTCAATAAAAAAAACTTTGAACAAAAAGCTAAACAATCTGTTCTTGTGATAAGGGCACAAAGATTTTCACCATTCAGTTAAGGGCATCAAAGTCAGCAAAAGTTTAAAATAGTTTTCTAATGTTCCCAAACATTTATATATCAAATGGGCAATGTTTGGCTATAAAATCAGCAAAAAAAAATACAATTTTGTATAATCTTGCCTGGCACTTGGTCGACCCAACTCATAACCAATAACTCATAGAGAGGTTCACCTCTCTCTCTATTGAAATCTCGATCGATCCAACTCTCAGTTGACACTTGGGTTGACCCAATTGCTAGCCTTACTTCACTGATCTTATTTTTACCACTTGTTTACTATTGTCTCCTTCACTCTACCTCTACTAAAAAGATTAAAAAAAAAATTTTTAATTTCCAATATGGGGATTAAACAACATTTCTCCAATATCCAAACGAGCCTTAACTTGTATTACAACCTATTTGGTGTTGGAAAATCTAGTTTTGTATCTCATACAAAACACACAACGGAAGCAACAAACATGGATCTATTTCATTCATGATTGATAACATGCACAATGTAAATTTCAGAATTTAAGAACAAAATAGCGTACCCTGGTGCGGTGAAATTCAAAAGGAAAGATTAGAAGTACTTGGGAACACTTTTAGTCTTCACTCAAATTCCACTTTATGCCTAAGAAGTGTGGTCTCTCAATCAGTTTCTAAGGGAGAATAATTGAGTGACTTCACTCTCACATACACACCATTTCTCAATGATGTCTCTCTTTTTACTTAATAAAAAATTCTGTGTGTTTCTCCTTGTATAACTAACTAATTATCTAATTGGGCTGGCCTATTGGGCCTTTCCAATTGGGCTTTAGTGTGTGGCTTGGAATGGGACCAAAAGGGACCAATAAGACACTAGCCCCAATGGACCTTGGGCTTTTCTATCAACTCTTAACAAGTCCAAAGTTATCATTAATTATATTTAATACCACTATATAAATATAATTGCACTCTAGGCTTTATTAATAAATTATATTCCAAGACTCTAATAATATCATTTGACCCCTCCATGAAATATCCATAGTGAACAAAGTCATAATAAACAGTCACTTTGTAAACAACTATTTTGTCCTTGAGTACCCGGTTTAATCTTTTAGTTATTCACATTTATTGAAATCCAATTTTAATAAATATAAATTTTAGTAACTCTTTACTAAAGTGGGCGCCCTGAATAACCAGTTCCTATTAAACTTATCTCAAGAGGATATTTCGTGTCTCTATAAAAAGAGATTATGGATTCCATCTTGAGAATATGTATTCCTCCAACACTACGTGTGGTTACCCAACATATTGAGGTTTTGACCGTGAATATTAGATCTCACTCCTGATATATCAAAGTAACCTACATTTCATGATCGGGTTCACTACCCTCTCAGGATTAAGAGTCTATGAAACTAGAAGTCGTGAGATTAATTATTCAGGTGACAGTTGTTAATTGAATAATTAATCTCACAGCGGTCCAGTTCAATATGTCTTAACTCTTAAGACACATCAACACATCAACTAGAAGTCTCCACTTCCATGATCAAGACAAATCATCTTAGTTAATGTGTTATAGTCTTCACAGATGAAACATCCAATTTCATCACCGACTACGAACTACATTTTGAGTTTACAAGGAACTTGTGATTTACATCTTCAGTGACTAAATCACATAAATCACATACAATGCATCTCATGGACTATGATAATGTCTCATTAGTTCATTTATAAATAGTCTTATATAATTAAACAATTTAATTATTTATGACATGCCAATAAATTGGATTTTAGGGCATAAACCCCAACATTTGGATATACAATAAATATTCTCTAGTTTCTTTTTACTTGCTTAACTTTTTAGTATGTGAAAAAAAAAATAAACGGGTCATATAGGGTTAATCCAACTAGGTAAAAACTCGATAAAGATCCTTAGGTTTTGCAATTTATCTTAGTTCAATCCATTTCAAACACAAATCTATCTCAGATGAATGCACTTGAGACGAGATCATGCTCTTTGAAATAAGATTTGGTTTTTCTGTTATTTAGTTTTCTTGTGCATGAGATTTTAGAATTTTATTTTCTTGGAAATTGTTTTTCACAATTGAATTATTGAAGTTAGTTTTGGATTTAATTTGATAATATTAATTTGAAAATCTCGAGAGTCTTATAATTTAACTTACAATACCTCTTAGTCGAAAACTTTTAGGATAATTTTCATTTGGGATAATTAACTATATAAGAAGTTCTTATATCTTCATAAGGTGAAAATTTAGGTGAAAACTTTACAAGTGTTTGGTTGTTATGGCATGCCTAGCTCATCTGTTGGAATGGAGACATGATAGAATTGTACACTCTAATGTCATTATCTAAAACAATATGAAACATGCTTAAATTACTGTCCAAGGGCCTCGATGTCAAGAATATATTGCATCCCGCTTATGGTGATTTCTGTATTCCTTTTCAGCCAAACTAACAGTACCATCTTTCCACAATCTATATTCTATACACAAACCCACACACATTTGAATTCTATGTTATTCTCACTTACTGAGACACTAGATTTTCACAACAAAACACCAAACACAATAAATTTCAAAACCATTCATGTAAAAACAAAAAACCACAGTAGCCAAACATTCAACCCGTACACCTCTATTCACAAAAACAAATCCACACGCCTCTTAGACGTTCTTTAGGCCTCGGATTAGAGAGAGGGGTCGAGTTTGGTTGGGAGAATCACCTCAGTGGTTGTTTGAACTCAATGGGTTTCGTCCATGGAGGTCCGATATGGGTTTGGGCTAGTACTAGAAAGAAAAATAGAGAGAGGGAAAGACCAATTCGGTGAAGAAAGGGAGGATTGGGTCGGGTCTTGCCTGACCCATTTGATGAGGTCCAACCCGTGCCAGCCAAGTTTGAAGTCAGTCCTTAGGACCAGCCCAGCAACTAAACTCCATTGGTCTAAGCCTAGCTCTCTCATGGCCCAGTCTGAAACTTGCATGTCAAGCCCAGAAAATAAAGTAATAAACCCAGCTCAAATTCTAGCCCAATCCAAAATCAACAAATTTCCACTCTTTAAAATCTCAGCCCAATCGCCCCAATAGTTTTTCTCAACCCCACTTAACCTTATACCCAAAAACAAACAATCAGCCCATTCACATAAACTTTCCACAAAATAACACTTTCGCCCCCCAAACCTTCATAAATTGCATTTTAGCCCCTAAGTCACCAAAAACGTTCTCTCCAAACTAAGAGAAACTATTCAAACTCTTCATGTATCTTTTTATTGCATGTGATTTTTGAAAATCTAATTATTAGATTGCATGTTCTTATTATATTTTCATGCTTATAAAATTTCAAAAAGATTAAGATCAATAACAATGTTATCAATGAAATATTTAAATTTCAAGTTTTTGGTAAAAAATTATGCACAAGACATAAGATTATAAATGAAATAGTAAATAATATCTTATTTGAACGAAATTTAACATGTATGTTAAAAACATAAAGAACATGTAATCCAATGGTTGAGCCCATTTAGAAATGTTGTTCTAGTAACCTTATTTGTATTTTTTGGAGATACGTGTGGGTGAAAAAGTATATGAAAATACGTGTAATATTATTTAAACACTGAAAACTATTGTTTAAACAACGGTTACAAATGGGTCCTAGATTTTCAAAATTCACATTTAATAAAAAGATATATGATAACATTAGAAGGTTTTATTTTATTTTATTTTTATTTTAACTAGTTTGGACAAAAACCTTGTCCAAGGTCACTAATTTCCTTTTCATTTCCATTAAAATTAATAAATGAAGTGTCTTTTGTAATAATTTTGTCAATAAATCCACATGTTGGTTGATTAGATTTGCATGATATTCTCTTTGGAATTCACATGTTTATTGTGCTAATATGTTTATCTCATCATTGCCAATTGCAATTTATTTGATATATTGTGTTCATGTCATTTCCCTCTTGGATGTGTGCGTATCTTCATGCCATCTTCACAGGTGGTATTGAAGGTCCTCTATCCCACAATAATAGGCTTGATGTTTAAACCACTTTCAAATAAAAAGAAAACAAAAATTTTCTAAAACCCTTGGAGGGTATTTTACAACAAAAACTTAAAAGGATTTCAAAAGCCTTTTTCTAAAGAAATAAATCACTTTTCCAAAAAAAAAAAAATGAAAATTTCACAAAATAATTTTCAAATGGTGCTTGGCCCATGGCTTTAAATCAATTAAGCCCATGGCCAATCAAAAAAAGCCGACAAATCCCCCATCCCCTAAGCACCAATCATTTCATTAGTGTTTTAATTTGCAGTGCTAAGTAATAAACTTCTAATGGAGTGACTAAGTGAGGTAGATTTCTTGCACTTAGAATAATTCATCTATGCATGCCTAATTGTATTTTCTCACATGCTAGTACATAGTATCTTGTATGCTAGTACCTAGTATCTCAAATGCCATGCATTCTCACATGCACACACATTTTCACATGCAATTTCACATGTACATACATCCTGTTGAGGACTATTTTTTCATGCTACATGGCATTACTTCATTGGCAATCTATGCCACATCAACATATTATTGAATTTTGGGTAAATATCCTTTAAAGCCCAAAATAAGCTTATATCTTATCCAACTACATGGACTGGGCTCACATGGCCCATAAGATCCTTATTTCAAGAGGCGAATTCATGACCCACATTTCCTCTTCATCAATTGGGATCATAACCCACGACATCATCAACATTAACATATAGATCGGGCTCAAGCAATGAATCATTATTCACGGCCCATATTACCTCTCTCATATTCATGGAGAGCGGCTTCTCCAACAAAAGCCCATACTTACAAAAAATGACAACAAAGCCCAAGGTACATCATCTCATCTTCGGCTCATGATCCAAGCTCATAAGTCTTTTTGGGAAAATTTTGGGAGTCATGGTTTGCAGAACTAAGAGGTATGTTCAGTAAAGTTCCAGCGGTTTATAGTTAATAAAAGAAACATGTTAATTGGTGTGTCTTCCATGGTTTTAAAAACCGGTATGGTCAAAGAATCGGAATGGAGAGTGGTTCTCGGTTTCATGGTCGGACTGAGGTCGGATCGATGGTCGAACCGATGATGTCATAAATAAATTATTAATAATTATAAAATATAAATAAATAAATTTATAACTAATATTTTAAATAAAAAATTAAATTAAATAATAGTAAAACATTAAATCTTAACTTTAATTTATAAGAAATGATATGTTCACAACATTTTCACAACATTTTTACAACAAATTCTAAGTGGCAAGTTGTTACTAGTTGTTATTGTTAGGGAAAAAAAGTAATCTTAGTGTTAAGTTCAAATTTAAACCAATAACAACTAACCACCTATGATTTGTTGTGAAAATATTAAAAAATGTTGTGAATATAGCATTTCTCTTAATTTATATATTAGACAACGAAACTTAAGCCCACTACAAAAATTATTATAGTTATTATTTCATTTTTTTAAACAACAAAAAGCCACTAGAGTGAGTAACAATATCATTTCCCAATATTTCTTTTCCACCACATATCTACCTTTACTGCTTTACACGTTGACCTTAACACACTCCATTTCTTTTCCACCACATATCTACCTTTAGTCCTTTACACGTTGATACTCCAGTAACTCTACGCCTGCCACATATTTAGAAATCTTACATCCACACTTTTTTTTTTGCTTGTTGTTCATCTTTTCCAACTTCACTGTCCTTTCCGGATTCCAAAAAAAAAACTTCACTGTCCTCTCCTGGTTAGGCACTGATATTCTAGTTCTAGTTCATTATGGCTTGTCGAAATTTGTCCAAAACTAGAGCACGTTCTGCCTCTGCAAGGTCACTGTACAAAGAGGTCAAAAAAATGTAAGGGAGATTAGAAACGGTGGAGCGAACGACGTCAAGCTCGTTCCTTGAGCTGCAGTACACCACCATTGGGATGCACCAATGGGAAGTTGGGCTTCCTTAATTGTGTCAACTCATAAATAGTAAATTTGATGTTTTTAGTATCAATGTGGGTGTCTTAAGCTTCATAGCTTTAGACTTAACAGCATCTTCAAGGTCAAAATCTCTCTTCTTCTTAAATTTGAAACAAAATCTCTTATCTTTTATATGTTTTGTTAGAAACATAGTAGCTGAAGTGTTTATGAACAAAACAGCTTAAAACTGGTTTAATTGTACCGGTTTTCGGTTTTTCAGTTAAACCGGCGGTTTTTTCAGTTTTTTCTTAATTTTAGTTTTTTAATAATAATCATACCGGATTAAGGTCCGGTTCTCGATTGAACCAGTTGAACCGGTCGGTCCAGTTCGATTTTTAAAACCATGGTGTCTTCTCCAACTCCTTGAACTCTGACGAGTCAGTGTGTAGCGGGTAATATATGGTAAGCCTCACTTATCAAATAAACACTTAAAATGATAAAACTCCTCACTGCTCTTTGAAATCTATTTTTTAGGATATGTGTAAAATTGTGTGTAATAGATATCCCATTTATTTTGAAGTAAAATAAATATCAGTAAAACATTGGATTTGAAATGTTGTTCTTAAATTTATTTGTTGTCTTGTACACTTAAAAAAATGAATTTATTAGAGAGATTCTACATAATACAAACAAAATTAACGTATATACTTGGTATAGAGTGAAAAAGTGCTTGGTAAATTCAAGGATGCATATATACCTAAACAATAGGAGTTTCTAAGTTTAGTGTTTTTTTTTTTTTTTTTTCCTATGGCTAAGAATATGAGTTCCTTTCGAAAGTAATGTTGCTGATCGTGGATTGAAAACTTTGATCATTCTTTTTCATTTCCATTTTTCCCTTTCGTGTTAATGTAATTAACGTAGTATGTCCAGACTTTATGTTTATTTTTGTTATTGAATTAATAATGTTCTATTTTTAGGTATCTAGCTATTTACTTTAGTTGTTTTCAGAGTTTAAGCAAAGAACAATTGTCAAACCGTAATCATGTCAAATTGCTAGAATAGATTGGGTAGGACAATGTTAACGGAACACGAAGAAATGTTTAAAATGTAAGAGTGTGCTTTTTTATAATAACTAGCCGTAAACTCACGCAATGTGTAGAAATATTATTAATGATCATTTTATTGTTAAACTTAAAGTAAAAAATTTATAATAATAATAATAATTCATTAAAGATCATTTTGTGAATAGCCAAAAGAAAATTCTTTACAAATAAGTTAATAAACTACCATTACTAAAAAAAATAACCAATGATATATAACGTAAAGTATTAAATTATTCAAACAAAATCTTTTAAAGAAATCATTTAAACCAACCATCAAATATATGATGTACCCTAGAAACTTTATAATTAAATAGTGTAGAGTAAACATGGTTTTACAAAAACAATGAATTTAAATTAGCATACTATGAATAATAATAATAATAAATAGGAAATGAAAAGCAAACAAATCTTCGTGTAAATTTTTGTGCGCTTGAATATTACTCTTATACTCGTGGACTCGGACTCCATATTATGGTATGTTCATATACATGTAGATGAGTAAGACTAAGAATGTAACTATTATTTGGGCTACATCATCCACTTATTTTCTACCTTTTTTTTTTTTTTTTTTCTCTTTTTGAACTTTAATTCTACCTATTTTCAACAACAACAAAAACTCTTCTTCTCCCTATTAATCACGGCTACACTTCCTCCAATCTTTCGTTTTCCTATTTGCTTCTTTATCTCCCCACTACTCTCTACTCTACCGTTACACTTAGTTCATCCCTTTCTCTTTCTTATATTTTGACTCTTATTCTCCCCCATTTTATTTTGTATAAATTTGATATCATTTCTTCTATTTAATCATATCTTTCCTGCAAAATAGCTGTGAGTACTCTCTCTCTCTCTCTCTCTCTCTCTCTCTCTCTCTCTCTCTATATATATATATATATAATATCTTTACTTTCTTTTGGTAGATTTTTGTTATTTCTTATCATTCTGATTAAGGTTGATAGTTTTTTTTTTTTTTTTAATATTTGTTTTGGTATTGTGCTTTTTTAATTTCCCTTTAATAGTAATGGTTGAATTTTGGTTTGGGTTAATACATAATTTTTTTTGGGAATAGAAATTTGAGTTTCTATCAAAACACAATCTATATGGCTGAATTTGAATATGCCTACCAATGTTTTGAGTAATAAATTATTAAAAAGTCTAACTTTTATTCCTTTGATTTCATTTTAATTTTTGGTTAAGATAGCATTGCAATTTTGTGATGAGTTTTTATTATTATGATAATCTCTTTATTCTTTAAGAAATGAAAATTTTGAATAATAGATTTGAAACTTATAAAGTTTAGTTGTATATTAGGCAAATATAACACACTACAAAAGAAGTTAGAAGAATATGGCTCACCTTAAAAAAATATTAATTATAAAAAAAAATAATAGAATGATTATTTGTAGAGATAAAAAGATAAATAAAATAAAATAAAAAACCTGTAGAAATATATATTTTTTAAATAGATAATATTTGAAATAATTGTTACTCATGATATATTATAGCCCATTACATTATATTTATATAGTCTCACGCATCGCGTGGGTCTACGACTAATTTAGCTAAAAACCAAAACCAACTAAAGAAAATATATTTTTCTTGCTAAAATCCTTTCCTTTCTTTTTGCTGATATTTCCTCCAATTGATATTACCCAAAACAGCAAAAACTCCTTAAAGTTGAACATACCATTTCCAGCCAAATCCTAGGATGAATTGATTTATTGCTAACTGTGACATTTGGTTAAGATTCTTTGCTAAGTACCCCCTTAAACTCAACTATAAATAAATTTCTTCATCAACATACCAAAGCACACCAATAGAGAAGAAAAACTCTCTCATAAACTTCTCTATTTTCCCCCTTTCTCTAATTATCTTCTTAAACTCTTAATGAGGTTTTGAGCTTCTAAGATACTCTTCAGCCCTTAACTCACAAATGCCCCTCACATCACTACTCATAAGCCTTTATCCATCATGCAGTAGAAAATCTCAACAACATTGCTAAACAAACTACAACACCATTACTCTTCTTACGCTCATTCTCCCACTCTCCATATTCAGAAAATACATCTATCTTACTGGCCATATCCTCTAAACACATCTCCCTCTTCACTTCTCTTACAAAACCTCTTCTCTTACAAAATCTTTCCTCCTGGAAAGCAACACAAATCATCACTATAACTTCTCCAGCAGCTATAATCTTATGTCTTTGCTATCTTTAACCTCCATATCTCTTATACTTCCATGTATCTTACAAATTACAAATACTACATTACACAAAACATTTATATCTTTTATTATTTTCATACTTCTTAAGAGATATCAAACAAAAATACTAAAAGCCCTTCTCATGGAAGGCATAAACTTCTAATACTAAAACCCTTCTCCTAGAAGGCACAAACACTTCTTACAAAAGCCATTCTCATGGAAGGCACAAACCTATCTTACAAAAGCCCTTTCCATAGAAGACAATACTATTCATAACTTCACAATAACTGAAAGAGCATTATCAAAGGGAAATTCATTTAAGTGCATGATAAAGGGGATAAACTTAACCAGTCTCTAGACATAGTTGAACATACTTTCTCTCCCTCTAGTTGCACCCATTTTTTCCTCTTAAATCTTGAAGTTATCATGGCAAACTACCTCTCCACCGCTGGAGTCATCCTGTTAGAATGCTATCAACTTATTGATGCTATACAACTGGAATTATAAACCATACAAAGATAAGTCACCACATTTCCATATCTCTAAATTTACATTATTGAATACATGCTTACTTCTCCTTTAAATACATTTACTTTATTTCAACTACTATTACAACTATTAATCAAAGCTATTATATCAAACTCATATTATTTATTATTTCAACCATTATCATGATTCTTAGACTTTGGGCTTTACTCATTTTGTAGGCTTTTTGGATGCAACTCTCCATACAAACCCGGGTCTACCAAGGTCACCCCTTCAGCAGACAACACGTGGTTATGCACCGAAAAAGGCCCCCTACACATCCTCATCACGTGTTTCCTTGAATCCAAATGTCAAATAAATGAGTCACACTTCAAATCAATTAAGCCCATGGCCCATCAATAAGCCAACAAATCCCCACGCCCTAAGCACTAATCTTTTCATTAGTGTTTATTTTGCAATGCTAAAAATTTTAATGGAGGGAGGTAGGTTTCTTGCACAAAATAATTCATCTATGTATTCCTAATTGTATTTTCTCACATGCTAGTACATAGTATCTTGTATGCTAGTACCTAGTATCTCACATGCACATACATCTCACATGCCATGCATTCTCTCATGCACAAACATTTTCACATGCTCACATGTACATGCATCCTCACATGTTTCCTTGAATCCAAATGCCAAATAAATGAGTCACATTTCAAATGATGGAAATTATGATTAAATCAAAACAATGTACTATCTTAGAATAGGCATTGTATGGTGCCTAATAGTTTTTCTACACATAATAGAACTTTCGAGTTCATGTCTTTTATTCAAGACATTTGCTTTACCCTTTAGCTTAGGAACCTTTAGGGAAATCCTTAGTTAAATTGTTATAAAGGGATTAGACATATAGGTGACCAATTGCACCCTAGAAACCAATGGTTGGTGGTGATTCTAAAAAGGAAAGACAAAGAATAGACTCGCACCCACATCACCCTAGTGTAGGACACAAATCACACACTTGGATTACACGTTGCCAAAAAGCTCCTCACATGTAGGAGGTTGATACTTGAGATATGCGCATTGGGCATTTTTTCCAGCGTCAACAATGAAAAAAATAAAGCGTAAATGCACTTTTAGTCCCTACATTTTGGCGTTTTTTCATTTTAGTCCCTACATTTTAATTTTACTACTTTTAGTCCATAATTCAATTAACACATTCCATTTTGGTCCTTTCCAGTAGTCAACCGACGGAAATAACTGAGGTGGCAGCTAGAGGAATTAAAATATTATAAAAAATGTCACGTCAGCATTTTTTTTTTTTATAAATAATTTTTCAATTTTAACTGAATAAAAAAAAGAAAATTTAAAGACACAAACTCAAATTTAAAAAAACAAAGAACACAAGAACACAAAACCAGAAAATCAAACCCAAGAACACAAATTGAAAATTAATCCCATTGAATCAACTTCCTTTCCCACTTAAAATCAAATCAATAATGCAATAAAATTTGACAAGAGAACAAAGACCAATGTTGAAAGACCATGCTGAAAACCCACTTCCCCAAAGATTCATAGCCAAAATCATAAAATCAAAGAAAACCTAGAAATCTCAAACACTCAAAAACCCAAAAACTCAAACAAAACCTAGTTTATTTCAAAAAATCAACAACAAAATCAACCAACCTGGCCAACTCGGCTCATTGAATCAAACAAACACACAAACCCAGAAAAACCCAACCATTTCACTCACTCAAACTGAACCGAACTGAAGAAAAAATGTCAATAACCCGACTGTTTCTCCGAAGATGCTTACACAATGACCAAACTCTCAAACTCACTTTCTTCTCCTCCAATTTCCATTCCTTCTCTTCTTCTCCTTCCCCTTCTCCTTTTTCTGATGATCCCGTTTCTCTCTCTGTTTCCTCGGAGCTCCTTAACAACCCGAACCCTGACCCACTTCTGATCTCCGAACGCCTCCACCTCAAGTTTTCTCACATCAACCCAACGCCTTCTCTAGTCCTCTCCACTCTCAATCTCTCCCTCGAAGCCGATCGTACAGTCCTTGGCTTCCACCAATGGCTTCTCTCGAACCCTAACTTCACTCACTCCGACGAAACGGTGTCGTTCTTCGTCGACTACTTCGGCCGCCGTAAGGACTTCAAGGCCATCAACAAGCTCCTTTCCTCTTCTCGTGTCTTGCTGTCACTCGGCCCTAATCCGGATTTGATCAAGGTTGTCAAAATCGAGATCCTATATAGGATCGTGGAAGGTAGTTAGGATCGGAGATCGTAGGATCGAATCGTGGATCGTAAGATCCTACCTATTTTCAGATTTTAAGCAAAAAACCTATTGATAGTGACTTTGTATGTTATATAATCACTTAAAATATGAATCCATCCATTAAAAAAAATTGCATCATAAAATGTAATTTGCATGCACTACATCGTTCTTATGTCATTCTAATGATGCAAAATATATTTAACTTTTGACATAATGTATCTAAAAAGTTCAGTACATGTTTAATTAGAACTAAGTACCAAAATATTATCTACACAAATGGAAAATTCACTTAATTTTCTTTCCAGCCAAAGTAGACATTGTATATTTGTACTAGAGCTGCAAAAAAAAAAAAAGATACCAAGATACAGAGCATGCTCAAAAAATCACACAAAGAATTCATCAAACAGGTTATGTGCAATTCTAAACTACTAATTGTGTTTACTAATATTTCTCAAAGATTCAAATACTGAAGATCAAGTTTCATAATTTTTCAAATTTTACTTAATTTAGTTAACAAAATAGAAAAATAAAAACCTTAAAAGCTTTGTCAAAATCATATACACAACACAACAATATGGAATCAAACTATCAAAGTACAAATAAATGATAAACTACTAAGTACTAACTACCAAAACAAATTACCAGAAAGCTTAAAGGCAGCGATGGCTCACGACAACATCATTGAGAGGGTTGAGAGGTGCTGGGTTTTTGACAGAGGAGGGAGGAGGCGTGGGATTGAGGTGCTGGGTTTTTTACTGGGTTTTTTTATAAAAAAGAAAAAAAAAACGTTTAACTTAAGTTAAGAAAGCTTCAAGGCAGTGATGGCTCACCATTAACAGGGCTGAGAGGTGTTGGGTTTTTGACAGAGGGTTGAGGAGGCACGGGACAGAGGTGCGTGCTGGAGATTTGTGTTTCCAAATAGTTTAGGTTTTGTTTTTGAAAACATTAAATTTATACCATAGATTTTTTTGAGATTTTATGTTGACATAGGGGTAAATTTGGAATTTCAATTCATTATTGGGCTTCTAAAACCTGTTGGACTTGTGGGTTTAGGTTTACCCAAATGAATCCCACTTTAAAAAAAAAAAAAAAAAAAAAAATTCAAGCCAAATGGTAGGATCGGTAGGATCCCATATGATCCTACGATCCTATACGATCCTACACGATCCTACCTACGATCCTAATATTTTTGCGATCCTGCTACGATTTTAAACTTTTTGGTGAGGTAGGATCGTAAAATCGTGCGATTTTACGATCTGGATCGCAATTTTGACAACCATGGATTTGATTTTTTTTTTTTCTGGTTTCATTTTTTGGGTTTTGGTTTTTGATTTTTTGGGTTTGGATATTTGTTATGGGTTTGATTTTCTGGGTTTGGGTATTTTTTGGGTTTGATTTCTTCTATTTTTAGCATCTTTTTCTTCGATTTAATTCTACTTTACATTTCTTTACTTGGATTAGATCTATGAGTGTATTAGTATTTGAGTTTGAGAATATTTTTTAAATTCTGTTTTAATTTATGTGAATTTTAGTTTTTAATTCTATTTTTATTTTTCTTATTTAGTTAAAATTAATAAATTAATGTTTTAAATTTATATGTTGATGTGTCATGGGTGATGTGGCATTTTTTATAATATTTTAATTCCTTCGGCTGCCACCTCAACTATTTTCGTCGGTTGACTGACGGAAAGGACCAAAATGGAAAGCATTAATTGAATTAGGGACTAAAAGTGGTAAAATTAAAATGTAGGGACTAAAATGAAAAAAATGCCAAAATGTAGGGACTAAAAGTGCATTTACGCCAAAAAATAAACGAGCCATACATGGTCACCCAATTAGTTAAAAACTCGATAAAGTTCGTTGGTTTTGCAATTTGTTTTAGTCCAACCTATTTCAAACATAGACTTAGCTCAGATGAATGCACTTGAAACAAGATCAAGCTCTTCGGAATAAGATTTGGTTTTTTTTTTTGTGATTTAGTTTTTGTGCACATGAGATTTTAGATTTTTATTCTCTTGAAGATTTTTTTTTTCATATACAATTGAATTATTGTGGTTAGTTTTGGATTTTTAATTTGATAATATTCGTTTGATAATGTCAAGAACCTTATAATTCAATTGGCAGCACCTTCTAATGTTTTCAACAGAAATGTTTAAAATAATTTTCATTTGAGGAATAGGGATAACAGCCGAACACTTGACAAGTGTTCGGCCTAGCTAGCTCATCCTTTGGAACGAAGACATGATAGAATTGTACAGTCCAATGTCATTATCTAAAACAATATGAAACATGGTTAAATTATTGTCGAAGAGCCTCGATTTCGAAAATATATTGTGTGCCTTGTTATATTAATGCTTGCAGTTATTTACGTATTTGACTTGGTAATTGTTATCGCCAAACATTGCCAAATATGTGTGTGTGTATATATATATATATATACACGCGGCCAAGTATTCGCCATGGGAAATGGGACCAGTAACATGCCTGCGAAAGTGATTGATAAGGATAATTTTATTTTTGAGGTCGGATTTTAGACTCTAGAATTAACTTTTAGCTTAAAATTCACTTACTGGTCTTCTTTGCTCACTCTACATTCCGGGAAAAAAGATGATAAGAGTGGAATTTTAAAAGCATAGTTGGTATGTTCGGAGTATAGCAATTTACTCCTTTTACAGGGATATTATTCGACAATAATGATGGATATTTGCCAAGCTTTCACAGGGATTAGAAACATACGTCTGCAATTTTATCCGACTAGACAAGAACATTGACCAAATAATTTGAGAACTTAGTATAGCCACCGGAATGGGCACTGATTAGATCACATTCAATTTGTATATATATCATCTATACCCACCATTCTATTTCTCCATTTTAAATGGAGATATCAAAATATATATATATATATATATATATATATATATATATATATTACACTAATGCAAATGTGAACGTAGTACATACTAACGTGTAAAAATTGAAAAATAGTGTGAAGCACTATTTTTCCTTTTTAGGTATATCATACCGCCTAATGGGGACAAAAAACTTAGATACAGATATTTATATATATATATATATATATATATATATATATATATATATATTACACTAATGCAAATGTGAACGTAGAACATACTAACGTGTAAAAATTGAAAAATAGTCTGAAGCAATTTTTTTTTCCTTTTAAGTATATCATACCGCTAATGGGGACAAAAAGCTTAACAGATTTTTTTTTGCTCATTCTAGTATCTCAGGCTATTTATAGGTGAACAATTTTAGAGGATGCTTACTAACTTGACATAAAAGATATAGCTTCAATGGCTCTTGATACCATACCTTTATGGCTTCCTCTTCTCCTTGTTCTCCCTCTTCTGTTGCTCATGAATAAAACAGATGTATGAGCGGAGTTCAAAGAACCTTCCACCAAGCCCTCCTAAGCTCCCTATTATAGGTAACTTACACCAACTTGGTGTGTTACCTCACCAATCTATGTGGCAACTCTCCAAGAAATATGGCTCTGTGATGCTCCTTCAACTCAGTGGCATAACAACTGTCATAATATCTTCTGCTGATGCTGCAAGAGAAGTCTTAAAAGTTCATGATCTTGCCTGTTGCAGTAGACCTCCCTTAGCTTGCTCTAAAGTTTTTTCCTACAATTATAGGGACATGGCTTTTTCACCTTATGGTGATTACTGGAGAGAGATAAGGAAAATATGTGTTCTTGAGCTTTTTAGCGTGAAGAGGGTGCAGTCCTATCAGTTCATTAGGGAAGAAGAAGTTGCTTTGTTTGTCGATTCTATATCTCACTATGCATCTTCTGCAACCCCTATTGATCTTTCTGAGAAGCTGTTTGCCCTCACTGCAAGTATAACTTTTAGGATTGGTTTTGGTAAAAGTTTCCGCGGGAGTGGTTTAGACAATGAAAGGTTTCAAGCAGTGGTTCATGAGGTAGAGTCCATGATAGGAAGCTACAATGCATCTGAATTCTTGCCCTTCTTGGGATGGATTATAGACACTTTATCTGGTAGATTTAAAAGGCTTGAAAGGGTTTTTCATGAGTTGGATACTTTATTCCAACAGGTCATTGATCTCCATCTTGATCCTGAGAGGACAAAACCAGAGCATGAAGACATTATCGATGTGCTACTGAGAATTGAAAGGGAGCAAGCTGAGTCTGGCGATACTGCTCAGTTCACAAAACAAAACATTAAGGCAGTCCTCTTGGTAAGCTGCCAATCTTTTATTAAACCCATGTTTTTTTTATTTTTTATTTTAAACTTTACTTACCTTATCAAATTAGCCCATGTTCATCTACTTACCTGTTACTATATTTGTTTTATCAGGATATATTTTTAGGTGGAATTGACACTGGTGCAATTACCATGATATGGGCGATGGCAGAGCTTGCTAAGAACCCCAGAGTGATGAAAAAAGCACAAGATGAAGTTAGAAATTTCATTGGAAATAAAGGGAAAGTCACTGAAAGTGACATTGACTACCTTCTTTACCTAAAGATGATAGTTAAAGAAACTTTTAGATTGCATCCTCCAGCAACTCTACTTCTTCCAAGAGAAACCATGTCACACTTTAAGATCAATGGTTATGACATTTACCCAAAAATGTTAGTACAAGTTAATGCCTGGGCAATAGGACGAGATCCTAAATACTGGGAGAACCCAGAAGAATTCATCCCAGAGAGGTTCATGGGTAACTCCATTGATTATAAAGGTCAAAATTTTGAGTTATTGACATTTGGATCTGGTCGAAGAGGTTGTCCTGGGATATATATGGCAACAACAACAATTGAGCTTGCACTTGCAAATCTTTTATATTGTTTCAATTGGAAATTACCTGATGGGATGAAAGAGGAAGATATCAACATGGAAGAGGGAGCTGGTCTTAGCCTTACTACCAGTAAGAAAACAGCTTTGAACCTTGTGCCAATCAAATTGTTTTAAGGTGTGTTTAAAATATTAGTATATGTCAGCACTCTTCCCCGCCCTTTCTTCTCTCCCCCATCTCACTCCATTCCAAATATAATAACATATATTGACGTCTGGTGACAATCTGAGTCATCTGACCATATTATCCTAAGAATATTCTTGAATAGGTTCCCAGGAATAGTTGCTTTTATATATATGTATGTATATATGTATGTATGTATGTATGTATGTATGTATTGCTAAATACTTTGAAATAAATGGTGGCCAATTAGCATGTAAGTTTTGGATTTTGCGATCATGGATCATTTATCCTTATAAATAAATAGCAGGAAGTGGAAGATAATTTGTGTTTGTTTTTATTTCCTATGGTGGTGTTATGGAATACAAAACCACTTTTTCTAGTCCACTTTATACTTCACTACACAATTTGTTATGTATTTATTTTATTGTAAATGTAAAATAACTATTTTTAAAAAATAAAATAAAAGAAAACACATGGTATATCACAATGAGTAGAATATAAAGTATTTTTGGGACTGATAGTTTCTATTCAGCATCATGAAGGCTTGGCATAATTATTTCATTCAATCAATTGTTTTGGACAACGGAGAAGAGGCTAGTTGATATATTTCTTGGTGTTTTCAACAAAGACATTTAGAGTTCAAAATTTTATTTTCTTTACTATTAAATTATCAAAACAGAAAAAAAAGAGGAAATAAGACTTCTATCTAATGACTCTAATTATTTAGTTTACCTCCATTATTTATACAAATATCCACAATTAATATAGAAATGTGAAATGTTCACATTTTAAAAAGTAAAAATACATTTAAAATATGAAAGTGGATATAAAAATCAGATGTAAGAAAGTGATAGTGAGAGTCTCATTACCCTTGATTGATGAGCATATAACAGCAAAACAAATAATGATTGATTGATGAGCATATAATAACAGCAAAACAAATAATGGTGGGCTAGGTAAGAAATAAAAGTGGGAAAAAATTATGAGGTGTGAGAGCAAGCCAAGCAAGTGGAAGTCCAACTAATTATTTAGTTTACGTCAATTATTTATACAAATATCCACAATTAATATTGAAATGTGAAAGGTCCACATTTTAAAAGGTAAAAATACATTTAAAATATGAAAGTGGATATAAAAATCAGATGTAAAAAAGTGATAGTGAGAGTCTCATTACCCTTGATTGATGAGCATATAACAGCAAAACAAATAATGATTGATTGATGAGCATATAATAACAGCAGAACAAATAATGGTGGGCTAGGTAAGAAACAAAAGTGGGAAAAAATTATGAGGTGTGAGAGCAAGCCAAGCAAGTGGAAGTCCAACTACTTTCAATAACTAGGGTCAATTTGAATACCGCTTATTGCTAAAAACTAAAACTGAAAACTGAAAATATTATAGCAAAATAATTTTTAAATGTGTGAATAGTGTCAAGGGACCCAGTTTTAACTTAACATTTGCGTTTTTTTGTACTTGCGGATCCCATGAATAGTGCACAAGATCCACAGAAAAAACGCCAAACGCTCTAACTTTCATTTTTCAATGCAATCCAAACTCAACCCTAAAGATTGAGGCAACAAGGATTAAAAACAAAGCCGTGTTAAAGAAATCAACATGGTGGAGGCTAAAGACCAACCCCACCATCAACAATAAGTATCCTTCATTGAAACGGCAAAGAGCATGAGAACTCTTGGACAGTTTAAGGCTTAAGCCCTCAAAGATTTGGTGAGAACACACAGTCTGACATTTTATTCTTGATGAAAGCAAAGATGGATGCAAAAATAAATATTGAAGTTCGGCTACAAGGGACTCTTTGTTGTGGCCAACAAAGTACGTGACAATCACGATTTTTTTTTTGCCACAACACATAGATATGCAAGTTCAGCTTGCAAGATAACAAAGACACATTGTTGAGTTTGACATCAAGTTTTAGCATTAATTTTTAACTTATAACTTTTACGTACATCTTTTAGAGCACTTGCAGCAGTGGAGCTAAATAACTATATAGCTATTTTAACTCCACCAAAACACAAAAAATCACCTTGTAGTAGTGGAGGTATAACTATTTTTTTTTAGCTTTCAGCTACAGTGCACATGTATAGATACATGTGCACTGTAGCTGAGAGCTAAAAAAAATGATTTTTTATTCCAACTGGAGATTAAAATAATACAACTTGCTTCTTTTTTTTCTTTTTTCATTTTTTTATCACACCATGCCTCTCTCTCTCATTCACTCTCATCACATCATTTGAAGCTCATCTCTCTCAAGCTCACTCTCTCAACTCCGGTCCCTCAAGCTCACTCTGTTTACTGCCGCCAAACTGACTCATCGTCAACGTCGCTGCCACCGAAGCTCGATGTCAACGATCCACTAGCTGTCCTAAGACGCCGATCAGCTCAGACCCATGTTGCCATCCGCCTCAGACCCACGCCGTCGATCTGCCATCCACCTCAGACTCACAGGTAGAGCGATGAGATCGAAGCCGAGAGAGAGATGTAGCGTAATCGGAAACCAAAGCATTGGCGAGGATGTTGACAGCGTGGGCAGCATTGACGCATGGGTTTGTCTACGATTTGTGTTGGGTTTGTCTCCGGTTGGTGATTTTGTTTGGTCTGGATTGAGGAAAAAGATTAAGGATTTGGGTTTTTTTTTCTTACTGTGGACTGGTGGTGGTGGCGGTGGTGGTGGATGTTTGTGCTGTGTTGGGTGTGTGTTGCTATGTTTGGCTACCAAGAAACTCTTAGAAAATATGGGAAGCTTGTGTGGATATAATATTTTATTGTAGTGGATATATTATTTTATTGTATTGAAAGCTAAAATAGATCCACTGCTGCAGTATATTTTGTAAAGTGAGTAAGTAAAATAGATAAAGTAACTTTTTGTGGAACTAAAAAGTTAAATTTTTAGCTCTACTTATGTGGATGCTCTTAAAACTTTTTTTTTCTACTTTTTCTTATGTTGTTTAAAGATATAAGTATATTCTAACATAAAGCTTTTAACAAAAAGCTAAATAATCTGATCTCGTGACAAGGGCTCAAAGATTTTCACAAAAAAATTAAGGGCATCAAAGTCAGCATTCTTGGGCGGTGTTGGGAGATTTCATTGAGAGGCTAAAATGACCAAAGTCAAATGGATGCTTTTCGAAAGGCCTTTATAACAGTCTTAAGGGAAAATATTAATAAACTGATACACACACCTTATTATAATATTAATATTAATATATTATATTACAAAGATTATTTGCCCAACTCAAATGACAAATCAACTTTATTTTATTTTATTAATCAACTTTATTTTATTTTATTATTATATTAGCTTGTCTCATGTGTTCAATTTCAATTCCGAAGACAACATTTTCTTATAATGGGTCCTACATAATAAAAGTCACTTCGACTGAATATTATCTAATATTACGAAGATTATTTGCCTCCACACAAATGACAAATCAACTTTTTATTTTATTTTATTATTATATTAGCTTGTACCATGTGTTCAATTTCACATTCACATGACAACATTTTCTTATAATGGGACCTACATAATAATAATTACTTCGGCTGAATATTACTCATGCAAAATGTTAATTCATGCTTTTATAGCCATGGTTAATAATTTATATTTTTTAAAAAAATTTATGAGAAATGAAGAAAAAATTATTAATATTTTAACAAATTTTTTATTTCTAATAAAAATAATGTTAAAATTTTTTATAAATAGATTATTAACCATTATCTAATAAATTTTCTTAAAAGTACTCGTTAACACGAATTATTATCTAATATTACATAGATTATTTGCCCCCACACAAATTACAAATCAACTTTTTATTTTATTTTATTTTATTATTTTAGCTTGTCTCATATGTTCAATTTCACAATCCCCAGACAACGTTTTCTTATAATGGGTCCTACGTAATAAAAATCACCTTGACTAAATGTGACACTATCAATTTTATTTGAGTTATGCTAACATTATATAAATTGCCACAATATTGTGACACAATTCGCTACATGACGAGTTATGATTAGTAAAAGTGTGTTAATGGACCATGTAGAGACACACTTTTGCTAATCACAATTTGTCATGTGGCGAATTGTGACATAATGTTGTGACTATTTATATGATCCTAGCATAATTCATTTAATTTACTTAAATCTCAGTCAAGATCAGCCATTGCTTTAGAAAAGTACCGATGTGCAGCATGTGCTAGCTAAAAAAGGAGGATTCAGATCAGGCCAAGATCAGCCATTGCTTTAGAAAAGTACTGATGGGCAGCATGTGCTAGCTAAAAAAGAAGGATTCAGATCAGGCCAAGATCAGCCATTGCTTTAGAAAAGTACTGATGTGCTAGCTAAAAAAGGAGGATTCAGATCAGATCAGGTACAAGATCAGCAATTGTAATCAATGGTTGAGATTGGAAGTTGAAAAAAAAACTTTCAATCTCAACCATTAAATGAAATATATTAAAAGAGACTTAAAAAGTAAAAATTAAAAATTAAAAAATGTAAAAAAAAAAAATTTGTGAAAGGAAGTAGGTGAATTGTATCAGGTGGGCATTGCACCTGATGTCAATCCAAAAAAGGAACTGCCCTCCAACATGATTTGGTTATTCTGGACTCTGCATGCGGAGATTGACTAGCTTCTGATTAGAGACTTTTCTTGGTCATATATTTTGTAACAGACTTTGTTTGGATCCAGCAACCTTAACTATTACGAAGTTTTATGTGTGACTTAAAGGCATAAATTAACCATTTATTTTGGAAAAATTTTTATAAAAAATTAAAAAAGTTCTCAAAACAATTAATTATTTTTTTGTTTTTTCATAAAAAATTTCTAAAATAGATTACTAATGTATGCCCAAGGCACACGTTAGTAAAACCCATATATAAATATATATATATATATATATATATCCCTATTACCCAAAAAAAAAAAAATTATGTACCTGTATTGTAGCTTACCACCACTTTTGTTTTTTTTTTAATACCACTAAGGCAAAGGGAAAAAAAAAAAAAATCCTACTTTTATGTACTTGTACTGTGGAGTTTTTTTTATTTTTTTTACAACTTCAATATTTTTTTGGAGGGATATAATTCAAAAATTCACCCCACTAATTTGAATTAGGAAAAATAGAGGCAAACTGAATGGAGTCAATTATAGTGATCTTGTCATTATGAAAAAAAAAATATGCTTAATGCGCTCAATTAATTGGGCAAAACTTTTGAATGAGATAATTGTCTCCTTAATATAATTGAATCTCCTTTCAGAAGATGATTGAGTCTTCTCATTTTTTGTTCCATTCTCAAGTCACTAAACTTATAACTCCCGAATAAGTGAATAACGAGAGAGAAAGAGTCAAAGAAATGACAACGATTCAAATTGAGATTTATCATTCAAAAATTTCTATATAACTTAAGCAACATAATCAAATTGTTTTAAAGTGCGTGCGTTTGGAATGTTAGTATATGTCTATACTCAGGGACGAACCTAGGATTTCAAGCTAGGGGGGCCAGAGATAAGCGAAAAAAAAATTTTCAAATACACATTCATATAGTATTAATAAACTATCAACCAAGACAAATACTCAAAAATCATTGTTTCTTAATATATTAAGATACAATCATCTACCAACAAAAACAAAAGACACGAAACACTATTGTTTCTTAAAACAATTATTTATGAAAAGGGAACTCGACGCTCTTTCAAATCTTCAAATTCATCTATGATTGAATCCAAACTAAATGTCGAAGCTATATCATTTTCAATGAATAACATAAAAGAGTCCGTCAAAAAATCATTTTCCATTTTGTTTTGAAGGACACTATTGACACTAGGATTTTATTATGCACTACCGACAAACACTTTACTATTTTAAATCCTTGAAAGTTGAATCACTTTTCCTATTGCTATGACTTATCCTATTTTATTGCCCAACCACCACACAACAAACAGTCATGGCATGGGGCAACAAACACTAGTAATACTTTTGGCTACTGCTATATATATATATATATATATATATATATATATATATATATATTATAAAACCTGTCTAATACAACCCACATGGAGGGTTGGACCTTGTGATGAGTTGGGTTTTTTTGTTTTTGTATTTGTTTTTTTTTCAATCCGACTATGGTGCTTAAATTGAAAAAACTCTTTCAAACTTTTCACATGACTTAACCTTACTCATGCTAATTGAAAATCCCAACATGTTCGTTTAGTTCTTTGTTGCATGATAAAAAATATAAAATAAAATTTGATTTCCGTTTGCATGTTGTTACTATGTCATATAGATTAACCAGAATTTTGTGCCTATTCCTAGACAGTTATTTTAAGTTCTTTAATTCTATTTTTCATTGAGGATGTCGTACTAACGTGTTTTATCTTTGATTTCAGTTTCATATCAGACACTCTAACTTATCTTTAACTAGCTTGTAACCTGTGACTATGCACAGAAAAATTAAACAATAGTGAAAAAAAAAATTTAAATGTACCTACATTGTTTGCAAAGAATAACATGTACAACATAGTTGTTGTATTAAATTCTACAAAGCGATCATTGGCCATTCTTAAAACGTAAACCAAAACATTTTTTTAAGCATTAATATTAGATAGTTAACAATTTTGGTATCACAACCATCATTTTCTTAATCACATAAAACATAATTTATCATGTTCTTGACCACATTCTCTATATCTGATGAGGAAAATTTCGGACTGACCCTGCAAAGGGACGATTAAGGGTCAAAAGAGGGCGGACCAGTCCATAAGCGACGATTAGTCCCTAAGGGATGACCAACCCCTAAGGTACGACTAGTCCCCAAGGGACAATCAGTCCCCAAGAAACGATGAGTCCCATGGGGATGATCGGTCCCATAGGGACGGTCAAACCATGGAGGGCGATCAGTCCCAACTGTGGACAACTCCCTGAAGGATCGTTAGGCCCAACGATCCCCAGTATCATGATGACCCATCGCCTAGGGTTTCCCACAAGACATGTAGGGCACATCTTCACACCCCTATATATATGGAAACTACTTGCATACCATGGCCAAAGATCCTGTCACACAATCAAATCTCTCATATATGAAAAGGTGATCCCGAATATCTTGGGACCTTTCTCTCTACAAGGAAATCTCCCCGAATAAAGGGATTCAAATCAGCTCTCTACCACAATATAAATCTCAAACCTTACCCTCCTCAAGGTATGTGAATTCCCCCTAACTCTTGCACTCTTGAGTTCTTGGAGATTCTTCTATTACTGACTTAACCTTCGAAGGGTCTTTGGCCGGTACCCCACTGGTGCCCTTTGATTGGTTCTTCTTTTTTGTTCTTCAAGTACATCCATTGGCAAGTGTGTAGACGATCAACTCACTGACGATTTTTGTGTATCATCAATATCAAATATATAAAGTGGAGAGAATCTTGTATGTGGCAGATTTTTTTCTTTAAAAAAAAAGTTGGTTTATTTTAGTCTAATTCAGTCCATTTGTCTACTTCAATCCATTTCTTTCTAATTTGGTCAAGTTAGGTCCTATACCTTCCATTTGGTCCCTTTGGGTCTACTTTGGTCTATTCAATCCGCTTTAATAGTTTAATCCAAAATAGAATTGATTTGTAAGTGAATAGATAAAGACTTGATTTAAGCCAAAAAAGACTGGAAGAGTAAGTAATAGATAAAAGCCAACACGTATAAAAATGAAAATTGTAAAATTAAGTAAAAAAAATCAATAAAGAAATGATGAAATTAATATAAAGATGGAACATAGAAGTTATTTTATGTTGTAAAGTAATTAAACTCACAGAGAAATTAACGTGAGTGCTAGCACCCAAGTATTTTAAGTTAGCAAAATGATAAGCTCTAGCAGCAAACCTCCTCCTCATCGTGAGATTTTTTTTTTTTTTTTTGAGAATCCGTCCGGTTGACTTTATAAATTAAGAAAAAAGTATTTGATATCAAATGATATCATATTAGCGGTATTAAAATCTCATAAGTGTAAGACATGTTTGCAAAAAATAAATACCCTATTAACAAATAAAAGACATGTGTTAGTGGGTAGTTATTTTTTTTATACATGTCTCTTGTTTATTAGATTTTGATACAAATAATGTGGTATCATTTAATAAAAAATATTTTTTTCCTCATCATATGCACCTGTATTCAAATAATCATGAGCTCTTAAATCATCAACGGTATCTAAGTAATATTAGATTTCACAGTCACACTTTTGCTTAGGGTCTATAAACAATATGATCGCGTGGGGTTGTTACAAAGAAAAAGAAAAAGAAATACTAACCCATCTTCGGATTTTACAAACATGCTTAGAAGTTAAAACTATGAAACGTTTTAAGTGTAGATATATCAAATTCATTGCATTTATTTAAAAGAAAAATTGGACTCCTCAGTTTTCATAATTTTTTATAAATACTGCAGTAAAATTAAGAAATTAAATTGACGCATACTACAAAACTAGACCTCAATTATAATTCAATTTGAAATCAAGTTGAATTTTTCCTCAGTTTTAACTTTAATATATATATATATATATGGTCAGTTTTAGCGACTAGAATTAACGTTTAGCTTAAAATTCACTTGTCTTCTTTGCTCACTCCACGTTCCTGGAAAATGATGACAGGTGGGATGTTAAAAGGAGTATTGGGTCTAACTTATCGGGTGTCGTCTCGCATACAACAAGAAAAAAATATTGACCGAAGAATTTAAGTACTTAGTATAGCCACCCTTAGCTCGTTGAGGCTGCAAGATAATTTGGTTGGAGTTTTTGATGCGCTTTTTGTGTTAGAATTTATTTCTCTCTCTTTTGCGTGTGTTTATTTCTCAAAAAAAAAAAAGGTATAGCCATTGAAATGGGCATTGATTATAACTAGAGATGACAAAATCAACACGACCCGCAGACATAACATCAAATTATCAGGTTATGAGTTGAGGTTTAATGGGTTTGTGCCAAATTCGAGTTAACACAACTGACTTGTTTAATAAATGTGTTGTGTCAGTTTCTATAGCTCATGGAACCCGTTTAACTAGTCTGACGCATTTAATTAAATGTCATTTTACCAATATACCCTTCAAAACCATAAGTATATAAACTTATTAGTTGTTGTGCTTTATTTCTTTGACATATTGTAATTGATTATTTGTGATATTGAGATATGCTTTAGTTTTGAATGATTATTTGTGAAGCAGTTACTCATTAGTTATGAATTTTATATTAAAAAAAATCAATTTGTTTGGTTTTTCATAGTTCAGATCAATTTGGTTAATACTATGTTTTTTTTCGCTTTGATATAAAATCTGATAAACGGATCAACATAATTGACCTGTTTAATAAAAAAGTCATGTTAGAGTTGAAAAATCTTGACCAGTTTAATAAACGTGTCGAATTAGTATTGACCCATATATATAACGAATACTCAAAAGCCACATGACACGAATCCGATACAGGATTTGAATGGAAAAATGGGTTATTTATATTTCCCATTGTGAGACCATTCTAAAAAAAAAAAGTTGAAATAGTTTTCTAACGTTCCCAAACGTTTATATATCAAATGGACAATGTTTGGCTATAAAATCTGCAAAAAACGCAATTATGTATAATCTTGTCTGACACTTGGTCAACCCAACTCATAAACAATAACTCGTAGAGAGGATCACCTCTCTCGCAATTGAAATCTCGGTCAATTTAACTCTCAGTTGACACTTGGGTTGACCCAATTGCCAGCCTTCATTGATCTTATTTTTTCCACTTGTTTACTATTGTCTCCTTCACTCTACCTCTACTAAAAAGAGAAGAACACTTTTCCACATCCAATATGGGGGTTAAACAACATTTCTCCACTACCCAAGTGATTTCTAACTTGTATTACAACCGATTTGGATATACAATAAATATTCTCTAGTTTCTTTTTTATTTGCTTAACTTTTTAGAATGTGAAAATAATAAACGGGTCATATAGGGTTGAACCAACTAGTTAAAAGCTCGATAAAGATCCTTATAAGGTTTTGCAATTTGTTTTAGTTCAACCCATTTCAAACACAAATCTATCACAGATGAATGCACTTGATTTTCACAATCGAATTATTGAAGTTAGTTTTGGATTTAATTTGATAATTATATTAATTTGAGAATCTCAAGAGCCTTATAATTTAACTTACAATACTTCTTATAGGAGTGGCAAAATTTGACACGACCCATAAACCCGACCTGACACGACACGAAATTATTAGGTTATGGGTTGGGGATTAATGGGTTTGTGTTATATTCGGGTTGACATGACTAATCTGTTTAATAAATGGGTTGGGTTAATATTCATCATATGAAACTCCTATAAGAAGTAGTTTCATATGATGGACACTAATAACCCAACCCGTTTAACCTATCTAACCCGTTTAATTAAATGACATTTTACTAATATACCCTTCAAACCCTAGGTATATAAACTTATTAGTTGTTGTGATTTATTTATTTTTCATATTATGATTGATTATTTGTGATATTGAAACATGCTTTAGTTTTGAATGATTGTTTGTGATGCAATTACTTGTTAATCCTGAATTTTAATATTAAAAATATTTATTTGTTTGGTTTTTCATAATTCATATCAATTTGGTTAATACTAAAATTAGTTTTTTTTTTTGTTGTCATTTTGATAAAATCTAATAAACATGTCGATACGACTGACCTGTTTAATAAATGAGTTGTGTTAGGGTTGAGGAATCCTGACTCGTTTAATAAACATGTAGGGTTAAGGTTGACCTATATAGTTGAATACTCATAAGTCAACATGTCACGAACCCAACATGTAAATACAAATTGCCACCCCTAGCTTCTTAGTATTTTCTAGGAAAACGTTTGAGATAATTTTCATTTGGGATAATAATTATGTAAGAAGTCTTGTATCTTAATAATGTGAAAACTTTTCAAGTGTTTGACTGTTATGGCATGCCTAGCTCATTCGTTGGAATGGAGACATGATAGAATTGTACACTCCAATGTCATTATCTAAAACAATATGAAACATGCTTAAATTATTGTCCAAGGGCCCCAATTTCAAGAACATATTGCATCCCTCTTATGGTGATTTCTGTATTCCTTTTCAGCCAAGCGAGATATGGAAGCAGAGCAGTAACAGAAAATGGAAATAAAGAAATAAAGGAGATTCAAAATTCAAGCAAAAGAAAAATAAAGGTTGAAGTAAGCAATTAACAGCCAGCTATGGGTAATATCCAAATCACTCGTATTTGTCTCTATACTTGCATTTTCATCGATTCTGTCTATGTACAGTATCAGTTCCTCAAAAAAATTTCACATACAGTACCATTTTTCCACATTTGAATTCTACTTCATTTTTACTGTTATGCTCACTAAGACACTAGGAGTCTGTTTAGTACGTGCACTTAAACAAAAGCTTTCAATTTTTAAATAACATTAAACGTATTTTTACACACTTTTTTATAAGCACATATTTTCAGAAAATACAAATAACGACCGAGTCTTATATTTTCATAACAAACACCAGATTTTTTAAGTCGTTTTTAGACGCTACAATTAACGTTTAGCTTAAAATTCACTTTGTATTCTTTGATCACTCGAAATTCCTGGAAAAAGATGATAGAGTGGAATTTTGAATGTAGCGTAGGTGGAATGTTGAATGGAATACAGCAATGTGGGTCTAACTTATCGGGCGAGAATTTTGAATGTAGCGTAGGTAGGGTGTTGAAAGGAGTACAGCCATGTGGGTCCGACTTATTGGGAGTCCTTGTCCTCTCGCATGCAACAAGACAAAAATATTGACCGAAGAATTTGAGTACTTTGAGGTTGCAAAGAGAATTTGGTTTGAGTATCTTAGGCTATGAAGCACGGGTGCGGGTGTGGGTGCGGGTGCGGGTACGGGTGCGGGTACGGGACTCGGTAATTTTTGAAAAAAGTGGGTGCGGGTGCGGCGGGACTCGGCAATTAAAAAATTATTAAAAATATTTTTATTTATATTTTCTATATATTTTTACTATTAAAATATTCTTAAAAAACATATTACATCCCTCTTATGGTGATTTACTGTATGCCTTGATTCAACAAAACAAAGAAATGAAAGCAAAGCAAGAAACACAAAACACAACACAAAACCAAAAAGAAATAAAGGAGATTCAAAATTCAAGCAAAAGAAAAATAAAGGTTGAAGTAAGCAATTAACAGCCAGCTATGGGTAATATCCAAATCACTCGTATTTGTCTCTATACTTGCATTTTCATCGATTCTGTTTGTGTGTACAGTATCACTTCCTGAAAAAAATTTCACATACAGTACCATTTTTCCACATTTGAATTCTACTTCATTTTTACTGTTATACTCACTAAGACACTAGGGTACGTGCACTTAAACAACAGTTTTCAATTTTTAAATAACATTAAATGTAATTTTACACACTTTTTTACAAACACGTATTTTCAAAAAATACCAACAACGATCGAGCCCTAGATTTTCATAACAAACCCCAGATTTTTTAAGTCATTTTTAGACGCTAGAATTAACGTTTAGCTTAAAATTCACTTTGTATTCTTTGATCACTCGAAATTCCTGGAAAAAGATGATAGAGTGGAATTTTGAATGTAGCGTAGGTGGAATGTTGAATGGAATACAGCAATCTGGGTCTAACTTATCGGGCGAGAATTTTGAATGTAGCGTAGGCAGGGTGTTGAAAGGAGTACAGCCATGTGGGTCCGACCTATTGGGAGTCCTTGTCCTCTCGCATGCAACAAGACAAAAATATTGACCGAAGAATTTGAGTACTTTGAGGCTGCAAAGAGAATTTGGTTGGATTTTTTAATGTGTTTTTGTGTTAAAATTTTTTCTCCTCTTTTTGGTGTGGGTATTCATTTAAAAAAAAAAAAAAACAGAAAGTATAGCCACTTAAACGGGCATTGCTTATAACTAGGAGTGTCAAAATTCAATACAACCCACAAACACAATATGAAATTAGTAAGTTATGAGTTGAGACTTAACAAATTCGTATCATATTTAGGTTGACATGATTGACTCGCTTAATAAACGTGTCGTGTTTGAGTTAAACACACAAAACCCGTTTAACTAGTTTGACCCATTTAATTAAATGTTGTTTTACCTATATACCCTTCAAAGTCTTAGGTATATAAATTTATTGGTTGTTGTACTTTATTTTCTTTGACATATTGTGATTGATTATTTGTGATATTGAAATATGCTTTACTTTTGAATGATTATTTGTAATGTAGTTACTCATTAGTTATGAATTTTATATTTAAAAATATCACTTTGTTTGGTTTTTCATATTTCAGATCAATTTGATTAAACTAATTTTTTTCCCCCTTTGATATAATATATGATAAACGAATCAACACAATTGACTTGTTAAATTAAAATGTCGTGTTACAGTTGAGGAATTTTGACTAATTTAATAAACGTGTCGTATTAGTGTTGCCCATATATATAGTGAATACTCATGAATCAACATGACACAAACCCAACACATGAACAAGAATTGTCACTTCTAATTATACCACATTCATTTTGTACGTATATCATCTGTATACACGTTTCTATTTCATATTTTAAATGTAGATATCATTCAAAAATATGTACAACATATCCTGTGCATGCAAATATGAATGTAGTATATACCAGAGTGTAAAAATTGAAATGATATGTACATCGCACATGCAAATGAAAAGTGAATTAATATTTTCTTTTTCTTTTTCAAGTACTAGTTAGGGTGGCACGTGCAAGGCATGTTGCTACCTCTTGAGTAAGAAAATTAATATAAAATTTCTATTTGAAAAAGTATGAAACTATATATATATATATATATATATATATATATATATATATATATATGTCACACACAAGGTTAGGGTAGCTATTTAATATATGAATATTTATTTTACTATAATAGTTTCTTAGTACTTCTATATTACTATTTAAGGGGCTTCCCCTATTTGGATTCCACATTTTGGATGCCTAAAGTACCCTCATCATATCCACTTACAAGTTTTCAACTAATGAGGATAAATATGTAAATTAAAACTCTTACACTTTAAAACTCACAAACTCATGTACGCTTTGCAGTTTCTATCTCACTTTCTATCTCTCATTCTTCTTAAGAGTGAAGACATTTAGTTTAACTCTACATCCTCTTTTCTTTTTCTTCAGAAAAAGACATTTATTGTCAGAGGCTCCAACAAATTTCCAAGTTCTATCTTTTGCAAGTTCCTCTTTGTTTTCTTTTCTTTGGTTTATGATTGACTTTCTTTGAGCTCTACTTATATATATATATATATATATATATATATATATATATATATATATATATATATGTATCGCGTTAACTCTTTTTTAAAAAAAATATAATTTTGAAATGAATGGTTCCTTCATATACTCTACCACTGTACTTCTTAATGAATTATCATTTCATGTTGTAAGTATTGTGATCCAAAGACTAGGCTGCCTTATGCTACAAAAGAAGCATTCAACAAACAAATTTTCAGGTTCTATCTTTTGCAAGTTCCTCTTTGTTTTCTTTTCTTTGGTTTTTTTATATGTATCACGTTAACTCTTTTTTTTTTTTAAATGTAATTTTGAAAATTTGAATTGAAATAAAAATAGTTACTACAATACTCCCTAATTAATGATCAAAATATAAATGATCAATTACTATTTCCTTCTATTTCCTCACTTCTTTTTTTTTTTCCTTCTTCGTATTTTTTTTTTCTTTTTAAGAATTTTTTTTTTACCATCATTGTATATGTTTTTGGCTTTAAAGTTTTTTCGTTTTTTTTTTTACCATCATTGTATATGTTTTTGGGGTTACATTTTATTTTTTTATTTAGTTATTTATTTAAATAGTTGATGATGTGATGATTAGATTTTAAAGAGTCCATGATAGAGTTAAATTCTAAAAAATCTTTATCTTCTATTTCTTCACTTTTTTTTTTCTTTCTTCGTATTTTTTTTTCTTTATAAGAATTTTTTTTTACCATCATTGTATATGTTTTTGGCGTTAAATTTTATTTAGTTATTTATTTAAATATTTGATATTGTGGTGATTAGATTTTAAAGAGCCCATGATAGAGTTAAATTCTAAAAAGTCTTTATCTTTATTCTGAACAATTTTAATAGGATTTTCAGGAAAAAAAATGATCTCATCAATATTTAAATCAAACACAAACTCTAACAAACTTATTCTATTATCTTTAATAATTTGCATCCATTATAATTTGAAATTACTTTATTTTCTAATTACAAAAATTTCTTACAAGTGTGATGAATATTATGCATTTGTGTTTGTGAGAAGTTCAACCACTGAGAAGTTTTTTTTTTTTTTTTGGTAGTGGGTAAAGAGTTCTATTTCAACCGCGGGGAGGGGGGGGGGGGAGTGTTGTTTTTTTTTTTTTTTTTTTTAATTTTTATGAACGTGGGGAGTGTTTTGGTGTAATGGGGGTGTTTTTTTTTATAGAATTTTTTTTTTTCAATAGGAACGTGCGTAGATATTTGATAGTGTGTGTTTCTTGTTTTTTTTTAGGGTTTTTTTTTTTTTTTTTTTGGTTATACTTGAATTTCTAAAGGTTTCATAGTGAAGAGTTTTTTTTTTTTTTTTTTTAATTTTTTAAACTACTGGGAAGAGTTTGTATTTGTGAGAAGTTACGTGGGTAGATAATTGATAAAGGATTATTTGAACGTGGGGAGTTTTTTTTTTTTTGGTTGATGAACATGGGGAGTGTTTTGGACCTTTTGGTGTGCAAGGAGTGTTTTTTTTTTGGTGGCCGGGGTAGTTTTTTTTTTTTTTTTTTTTTTTTTTTAAAGAATGTGGGATAGTATTTCAATGTAGAAGTAGAAGTAGTGTTTCAAACATGGGTAGGAATTTATTTTGGATGGAATTTACTATTTTAGCCCTATTTTGATTAGTTTAGATTAATAAAATTGGCAAAAATGGATAATAGTTACGGAATACTAGCCTCTAAGCACGCGCTCACGCGCGTGCTCAGAGGCTCTTCTATTTTTTGGGTAAGGGTTAATTTAGAGCATTTATTATAATTTGGGATTACTAAATTTTTCAATCACAAAAAAAAAAAACCTAGGGTGTGATGAAAAATTATTTCACCGCACATAATACTCTTCACACCCCTAGGTTTTTTTTTTTTTTTTTTTGTGATTGAAAAATGTAGTAATCCTAAATTTTAATAAATGCTCTAAATTAACCCTTACCTAAAAAATAGAAGAGCTTCTAAGCACGCGCTCAAAGGCTAGTATTTACTAAAGGCAATATTCACTCACTAAAAACTTCTAAGAATGATAATGAATATCATCATCTTCCAATAATAAGCAACTGATTTTTACTAAGACATTGTCACAATATTTAAATTTTTATAATGAGCGATGTCATATGATACAATTGAAACATTTTATTAAATACCTTCAACTATACATAGTGAAATTTCTTTCATTCATACTTTCTTCTTTATCATTTTACATGAGTCTAGATGCAATATTTAGCTTACTTAGTTTTTAACGAACACCCACTTTAGTCAAGAAAATAAACAAAAATAAAAAGATATACAAAAGGCATGTGTCATCGAATTTTCCATTAGATAAATTATAAATTTTGAAGATTTAAACCTAGAAAATCATTGTTCTCTAGGTAATAATTAAAACACCTTATATAACCATTCCAACTTTCTAAGCATTACTACCATCTAAAATACAAAACACGTGAAGAAAATTTTTGGAATATTAAAATTTAGTGGAAGTATTTTAGACATTACACGATGTAATATTTTAAGAATCATAAGCTTTCATTAAAGTTTAACTGAGAAGAGCAATATGATATATTTGCTCTTTTCCAAAATATTAAGGAGAAAGTTGCTTGATTTTAAAGTTTAAGGAGGAATTGTGAACTACCCTAAACATAAAGGATGAAAAATGTATTTATCCTAAGTTTTTTATTTTATCTATTTTATTTTTGTGTGTGTAAAACTATGTGTTTCTACTTAAAATGATGCATAAATGTTTGTTTGTTTAGACCCCTATAAACCAGATTTGTTTAACCTAATTAATTAGCTAAGTAGTTACTTATGTTAATTATTCGGATCTAGGTTAGACACATACAATCATATTTCTTAGTGCGGACAAGTAAAGAAGGCAAGCAATACAATAACCTAGGAAAACCAATGAAACCAACAGTTTCAAGGTAAAAAATCTGGGGAGGATTGAAACTAGCTATCCTTAAGGTAAACAAATTCACTATGATAAAAATGAAAGTTTTACAACAGATTTTATCCCTAAAATTTAAAGCTACCTTTTATAGTACTTACTCACAAGACCACGTGTAGTTCCGACTCCATGGACTCTTCTATCTGAATTTGTTGAACACAAACACCCACATTTGTGATTTTGAGATCTCATTTAAAGGTTTTAGATCACCATCAATATTAGATCTTTATGCAACAACTTGTCTCCACCAGTTCTTGATTATAGATCTAGCTTCTAGTAGATGCTTGTGGAGTTAGAAGGCTATAGAAACCATACAAATCTCACAGGAGTAACTCACAAGACTTCCAAGAACTTCTGAAACATATTTAGGGTTTCCTTTTATACTAAGTAGTGTTGGACAAAAACCCTGAAAATTTTCGGGAGCTTTAGACCTGATTTAAAATCTACAAAATACGACTTTCAAGCGGTCGAGCCTTTCTTTCAATCGGCTGAGCTTCGCAAAATTTGAACTCTTCTTCCTGCAGCTTAACTGTTCTTTGAATCTTGACTTAAACAAACTTGAGCAATGTCTAACACCTAATCTAGACATGTTTTTGTTCTTGGTTTGGCAACATACACAAATTTAGAAATCTAAACATTTAACCTAAATATTTAGAATCTAACAATCTCTACTTTTGGCAATCCATGATAAAAAAACACAAACATGAATTACTGAATTCAAGAACTAACCCAATTACAAGATATTGCCCTAATACAGTTCAATCAAAATCTACTATCTATAAGTTGCTAGAATAGGCAGTAGCATGGTGAAAGAATTAATTTGTAAATTCCTAAAACACTGAATACAAACTATAAACGCATGCGTGGAAAATACAATATAAAACATAATAACTTGAATGAGTATAATCAATGTATCAATAATCAACAAGTTTGTGAAACAAGTACAAAAGAAAATGAACTAACATAACAAAACTACACATCTCCAATCAAAAAAAAAAAAAAAATTTGAAATAAACAACTCCCTAGCTACAAAATCTACTCTTCCCCTAAGTACAAGAGCTCACACATCTACTCCCCCTTTTTGTTATGTATTGCCAAAGGCAACCATCAATGATCCAAGGGTGGAGGAGGTGGAAAAGATCTCCTATACTTAGTAAAATCTGATCTCAGGGCAACAACCTCAGTGATAAGCTAGTCCAATAACTGTCCATGAGCTGCTTGAGTCATCATAAAAGTCACCATCATATTATGAAGAGAAGGAGCATCAGTATCTAGAAGAGCAGCATCAGTATTCACATCATCATCATCATCATGAACAACAGTTGTGGGATCAAATGTTACATCCTTAGCTGTAGACTCGACTCTTGGTCTCTTTGTTGTACTAGCAGTTGGTTTAACAGTCTTCTTCTATGCAAAACGCTATTTGAGAAAGGTGACTCCTATAGGTACAGCGATACAGATCAAATCTAGGAAGGAAAATGTTCTAACTCTAAGAAGTTTAGTATGGATAAATACTGGAAATTACAGACTTTTCTTCCTTGACTTGTTCCTATGCACCTCAAAAATGGTTTGAATGAAAAGAGATGGAATATAGACGGAACCATTAGTGATGAGGGCATATAAAAAGACACACCTATCTATAAGAATCGTATGCACATGAGAGATAGGGAATATGTTGTGACATGCTATCCTAAAGAGAAGATAATTAAGCTCAGTTAACTCACGAGAGTTAAGTCTTGGCTCAATTCCCCAAGTGACAGTTCTTCCACAAAGAAGAGTCATGACATCATCTATATGAGGAGTTTCAGTGTATGGGTAAGTACCAACTAGAGGCACACAAAGAGCTTCAGGTACTATTTGCTTAATTATCTGAAATTCCTCACCTTGAATCCTAGTAGTCAATAAATGACCACTAGATGAAGCAGAATGAGCAGAGAGATTCAAGTAAAATTCTCTAATTAAGGTAGTAGGAGGAGGTACAAAGTTAGAACAAAAAGACAATCAATTCGTAGACTCTAGATTACGATGGATAGAATGATCTAACTTATCTTGATTTATCTATCTTTCACCGCAAATGGACCTATATTTGTCTAAGGATTCAAACTTATGTGAATTTTGAAGAGTGTGAAACCTAGTTTGATCAAATTCCTCAATAGGTCCAGAAGAGGACTCAGAGACTCTTTTGGCTTTGGTCTTAAAAATTCTAGCTTTCTTAGGAGCAATTTCTAAGATCTAAAGAAAGAGGAAACACAAAACAAAATACAAAACCAAGGGCAAATTGCATTAGAGAGAGACAAACACAATATATATGCAATCTTTAAAATCTATATGATGCATGGACTCAAATGATGCATGAACTAATGCATTGAGATGTTTAATTTTCTTACAATTTAGAAAAGTTGACCCAAAAATTCAAGTTTTATGTAAATCCCCAATTTATGAAGAAGATTAACCCTAAATTTTCAAAAACACCAAATTGAGAAATTAATTATCACAACAAGTGTAAAACATGTTATAATCAAACAATTAATCAATAACAATGGTCAATTTTACCAAATTGAATAAAATCCCCAATTTATCAAGAACACATGAGCCCTAACTTTGAAAATTTTCACAATCCATGAAAATTTTCAAATTAGAGCAGAGGAATCATGTATATATCATGCATATACAAAAACTCATTAACCAGTTCAAATTAAAAAACCAAAAATCATCAAAATCCCAAAAATATTTTACTTTGAAATTTTTAGAGAAAATGAAAAATTAATGCATGAATGTATGTAATTTGAATGAAAAGAAAGGGTAAAAGAGTATTACTTGATATGAGAAAGAAAACCCTTGAAGCTTTGACTCGGAAAAAGATGAAAAAAAATAATAATAATAAGATGAGGGATCGAGTGGAATCGAAGAGAATGAGAGTAAACGACAAAACAAATCTATCAAACCCTTAAGAATTCGAAAAATTTTGAATTTCGATCGGTCGAGAGGAATTGAACAACGATTGAAGGGATAATTAAATAGATTTCGACTGATCGAGTAGGAATCAAACAGGAATCAAGTGAGGTAGAGAGTTTTGGCCTAAATACTGGACATTTTGAATCGGTTGGGGATCAACTTCGATCGAGCAAACTAGCTGAAAAACTAAAATTTTGAAAAACTTGGATTTTTTTTTTTTTTTTTTTTGCAAAAAATCAACTGAAAATCATTTTTCATGATATGAAATGCATATGAATGCTTCCAAAAGTTTTCAAAATCAATTTGCACTCAAGTTTTCAAAACTTTCACACAAACGAGTTAAAAATCACTTGATTTAAAACCTTAAAAAAAAACTATTCTCTTCAAATTCAACTCAAACCAAAGAAAAAGTATTAAACATTACTTAATGAGTAATCTTAGATGGCCATATTAGCTAACATATAGTCATCTGTACATAATATAGCTTTGATTTATGTATTGTGTGTGCAACTAGAATGTGTATAAAGTACAGAAAAGGTGATATGTAAATATTAATTAAACAAAGTTTCTACATCATCAATTACATTGGTTTGAAAGTGACTATCACTTAAAAAGTTACATCATATAACTCTCATATCTCCTAGAAAATACGCTTGAAATCATGTAAAAACATTTTGATTCCTTTGCATGTTCTTTTTCTCTTGATTTTTTTTCTTTTATTTTTCTTTGATGAATTTTTTATTTTTTCTTTCAATTTTTGCTTCTTTTGAAAATAACACCTCGTTTAATGTTGTTGTGCAAGTGCTACACTTTATCGAGCACGACTTTTATGATTTGCACACAGGTGTTCATGATTGGCGAGAAATTGTAGTGAGATGGTTATCTATGCCTTTCTCTTAGGATTTTCTAGTCCTTATGATCAAAAGAATATGACATCAAAAACAAGATCGTTTGTTTAAAGACTATAAACAACTCATACAATTAAGAACTACATAGCACAAACTAGAGAAGTACAAAAATAAGCTCATTGAAGCTAAACAAGGCACACAGTCATGCAATGCAAATTTCATTGACCAACCTTGATTACACACTTAGTGGTGTGCAATACAAAATTTTCTTTTTTCTTTTTTTTTTTTATATATTTTTTTTTTCATAAAAACAAAACTTAACAACATCCTAATCAACCCTAGAATGAAACGCAGAAAATAAAATTCTAAGCAAAAACATTTTGTCTAAAGGATTGATAGATTAAGCACAAGGACCATGTCAGACAAACTCATTGAGGTTGAGTATTTTGAATCCACACTCTCTTAGATGCAGACCTAGAGTTGGAGTTTCTAAACACATGAGATTGTTGATCAACTCCAGCATTGGCATAAAGGCTAAGAACCTTTGCCAATTCATGAATAAGTGTCATGGGATCTTGTGCTTTTGGCACAAACACTTTTTATTTAGTTGCTTGCTTGGTAACTTGCAACTTGAAGCAGTTTGGGCAGGTATGCCCAGCTCCACCACAAAAGTGACAAAACCATTGAGGCTTGTGTTGTTTCTTTCCTACAGGATGAGGATGAGTAGGTTTCTTGGGCTTGGTGTCACTTAGATCTATCCTAATTTTCCTAGTTGCTAGGACCTCTTCCTTAGGAACCCTAACTTCTGGTTTAGTCATAGATACAAGAGAAACAAACTTGGTGGGAGTCAACACAGAAGACAAACCACTCTCAACATAACCTAACCCTTTCTTATCAGATTTAGATTTTTGAATATTCAACATGTTATCAAGTTTAGAAGAAGAAGTTCTATCAAGTTGTTCTCTAGCAACACGTAATTCAGATTCTAAACTTTTAACTTTTTCAATCAAAGTCATGTTCTCAATCTTAACAACAATTACAAGTTCATTGGCATCAAACAGTTTGACCAAAAGATTTTTCTTTTCATGTTTAAGAGTGTCTATCTTTTTCAATCCTAGGTCAACATTCATGGCATCTTTAGCTGTAATCTTGTAGAGTTCGTTATAGGCCTCTTGCAAGTCAACATTCTCAGTGAGTTCCAACAGTAGCAGTGAAAGCCAAGAAATCTCCTTCTTGATCACTTTCAGACTCGTGATCAGATCCTTCATCATCACTAAGAGTAACAGTCATAGCTTTACCTTTTGACTTCAAATATGTTGGACATTCAGACATAACATGACCATACCTTTGACAACCAAAACACTATTGACCTAAAAAATTGTTAGAAGATTGAACAACTTTATCTTTAGATTTTTCTAAAGAGTTGTTTTTGGTTGGTTCATTCTTCTTCACATTCTTAGAGTCAACACTATTTCGATTTCTTGCCCTTCTATTATTGTTTCTTAGGAAATTTCTAAAGTTTTTGACAAGATAAGCAATTTCTGTAGATGTGATCTCAGCATCAAATTCACAATCATCTACATCATCTACAAATTTTAAGGCCATTGATTTGGACTTGCTAGACTTGGGTAAGTTAGACTTATAGGATTGAAGGGATCCTACAAGTTCATCAACAGGCTACAAGTTCATCAACAGGGATGGTGTCAACATCCTTGCTCTGAATTATGGAAGTGACTTTGGGTCTAAAGTCTTTAGTTAGAGATCTAAGAATCTTCATAACTATCGTAGGTTACATAAATACTTCACCCAAATTGAAAGCAAAGTTAATTATGTCATTCATTTTAGTATAGAAATCATTGAAAGACTCATCATCTGCCATTCTAATGCTTTCAAGTCTAGAAGTTAATTGTTGCAGTTTATTGATTTTTACTGCCTTAGTGCCTTCATACACAGTTTGTAGGATATTCCAAGCGGTGTGGGCAACCTCCACATTAAAAATCCTCTTGAATTATTTTATAGAAACAACAACAAATATCGCATTCATAGCCTTGCTATTAAAGCTTGCTGCTTCTTTTTGAGCATTAGGCCATTGATCCACAGGAGTGGCAGGTCTTTCCCAACCGGTTTCCACAAACAACCAAACTCTCTCATCCAGATATTTTAGGAAGGCTGTCATCCTTACCTTCTAGTAGGAATAGTTATTTCCATCAAAGTGCGGAGGGACCACACAGAGTGACCATGTTCCACGACACCAGGGATCAAGGATCAACTCAAGGTAAAACTACCTAAACAAGAGATAATCCACTCTGACACCACTTGTTTGTTTGTTTAGACCCCTATAAACTAGATTTTTTAACCTAATTAATTAGCCAAGTAGTTACTTAGGCTAATTATTCAGATCTAGGATACATACATACAATCATATTACTTAGTGCGGAAAAATAAAGAAGGCAAACAACATAATGACTCAGGAAAACTAATGAAACTAAGAGTTTCAAGGTAAAAAACTTGGGGAGGATTTAACTTAGCTATCCTCAAGGTAAACAAACTTACTATGATAGAATGAAAATTTTATAATAGATTTTATCCCTAAAATCTAGAGCTACCTCTTGTAGTACTTACTCGCATGACCACGTGCAGCTCCAACTCCACAGACTCTTCTATCTAAATTTGTTGAATACAAACTCCCACGTTTGTGACTTTGAGATCCCACTCAAAAGTTTTAGATCACCATCAATAGTAGATTTTTATGCAACAACTTGTCTCCACCAGTTCTTAATTGTAGATCTAGCTTTTGGTAGATGCTTGTTAAGTTAGAAGGCTACATAAACTCACAAATCTCATAGGAGTAATTCACAAGACTTCCAAGAATTTCTGAAATGTATGTAGGGTTGTCCTTTTATACTAAGTAGTGTTGGACTCAAACCCTAAACATTTTCGCAGGCTTTGGGCTTGATTTAAAATTTGCAAAATACAACTTTTGATTGGTCGAGCTTCACAAAATCTGAACACTTTTTTCTGCAACTTAATTGTTCTTGAATCTTGACTTGAATAACCTTGGGCAATGTCTAACGTATAATCTAGACATGTTTTTGTTCTCGGTTTACCAACATACACAAAATTAGAAATCTAAACATTTAACCTAAATATTTAGAACCTAACAATAAAGATAAAAATACAATAAAAAAAATACAAAAAGCTAACCTAAGAAAACTGTATGTGAAATAGTGAATATTGGCTTAAACAAAGTTGACTAAACCAAAAAACAATTTCTAAAAACATAACAAAATGGTAAAACATTTTCGTAATACCTTTATAATTTTGTTATATTTTATTTTAACTTGTAAATAATTGACACTTTAGTAGTTGTGAAAATATTTTGACAACAACAAATGTCTTAAAATTTTCACAAGAGAAATGCTATGTCCATAATATTTTCACAAAAAATAATAAGTAGTAAGTTGTTACAGGTTGTTATAGGTGGGCAAAAAAGTAATTTTATTGGTAATTTTAAATTGGATCTAATAACAATTTACCACCTATGATTTATTATGAAAGTGTTGTAAGAAATGTTATGGATGTCGCACTTTGTTTTTCACAATACCTTTATTTTTAGTTGTGATTGGTTCTAGTATGATATATATTTTATAATTTTATTTTGGCTTATGAGGAATTTACACCTCTACAATTGTGAAAATATTCTGACAATTTATTGTGCTAGTATTTTATTTTTTTAGGGTAATAGCTCATATGTATATATATTAAAAAAAAAAAAAAAGCATGTTCAATAGGCAATATTACCCGCACAAAAAAAAAAAAAGGAAAAAAAGGGAAAAAAGAAAGCCAATGAAATAGTGGGAATTGAATAAACCAAAACTACTGTATCTATTGTAGCTATGCCCATTGCCTCTTTTTATAGATACTAGTTAGGGTGGCATGTGCTACCTCTTAAGTGAGAAAATTAAGATAAAATTTCTATTTGAAAAAGTATGAAACTATATACATAAAAAAATTATAAATTATTCAAAATTAATCTCATTTGTATAAGAATTTTGATCACAAACAAAGTTATGGTAGCTATTTAACAAATGAATATCTATTTTACTATAATAGTTTCTTAGTACTTATTTGCTAAAGGCAATATCATCTCACTAAAAACTTCTAAGAATGATAACAAATATCATCATCTTCCAACAATAATCAATTGATATTTGCTAAGACATTGTTACAATATTTAAATTATCATAATGAATGAAGTCATACGCTACAATTGAAGCTCTTCATCAAATACATTTAACCATACACAATGAAATTTTTTTCATTCATACTTTCTTCTTTATCATTCTACATGAGTCTAGGTGCGATGTTTAACTTATTTAGTTTTTAATGAACTCCCATTTAGGAAAGGAAAAAAAAAAAGATAACAAAATGCATGTGTCATTGAATTTTCTATAAAATAAATTATAAGTTTCGAAGATTCAAACCTAGAAAATCAATGTTTTTTAGGAAACAAATAAAACTTTTTATATCATCATTCCAACTTTCAAAGTATTACTATCATCTAAAATTCAAAATATGTGATGAAATTTTTTTAGAGATGTTAAATTATAGTGGGAGTATTTTAGACATTACACAATGAAATATAATAAGAATTATAAGTTTTCATTAGAGTTTAACTGAGAGAATAACAATATGACATATTTGCTCTTTTCCAAAATATTAGGAGGAAAATTGTTTGATTTTAAAGTTTAAGGATGAATTGTGAACTATCCCAAACATAAAGGACGAAAAATGATTTTATCATAATTTTTTATGTGTAAAACTATGTGTTTTTACTTAATATTGTGCGTAAAGAAAAAAAAAATACAAAAAGTCAACCCAAGAAAACTGTATGTGAATCTGTGAATTTTGGCTTAGCAAAGTTGAACAAAAAAAAATTCTACAAACACAACAAAATGATACAACATTTTAATAATACCTTTATAATTTTGTTATATTTTATTTTGATTTGTAAATAATTGACACCTCAGCAATTGTGAAAATATTGTGACGACAACAAAATATGTTAACATTTTCACAAGATAAATGCTATGTCCACAACATTTTTACTTTAAATTACTTTTTTGCCAACTAAAAATATGTTTTTGGTGGGCAAAAAAGTAATTTTATTAATGGTAAGTTTAAATTAGAAGTAATAACAATTTATCACTTATGATTTATTATAAAAGTATTGTGAAAAATGTCATGAATGTAGTACTCTTTTTTTCTTCAAAATACCTTTATTTTTAATTGTAGTTGGTTTCGGTATGATATTTTATTATTTTAATACTACAACAATTGTAAAAATATTCTGGCAATTTGTTGTGTTAATATATTATTATTATTAAAAAAAAGGTTGAAATAGTGTGACTTGAACAACTAAAAATACTGTAGCTTTGCAGCCGTAGCTTTACTCATTCCCCAAAATAAAATATAAATAAATAAATAAAAAAGAAGGCAGCCAGTGAAAGTATGAAACAATGTAAGTTGAACCAACCAAAATACCGTAGCTTGCCACATTAGCTTTTACTATAGCTTTACTCATTCCCTCTCTTTATATATATAGACACACATAGAGATAAATATCTTAAATTTATTTGGGATTTATTTATTTTGTTAAAATTGAAAATATTTTGCTAAAAGTATTGTAGATAAAAGTAAAAGTTAGCTGAAATAATACAATAAAATTTATAAATAGTACTAAAAAGTGCAGTAAAATCATGAATAATAATAAAAATAAATTAAATAATAAAATAACTTCACTTTTTAAGTTGGAGTCGACGCACACTTATAATGGGGACAAAAAAATTTAAATAAAGATATTTTTTTGCGCATTCAGGTATCTCAGACTATTTATAGGAGAACAATTTCAGAGGGAATGAGTAAAAGATATAGCTTCAATGGCTCTTGATACCATACCTTTATGGCTTCCTCTTCTCTTTGTTCTCCCTCTTCTGTTGCTCATGAAAAAAAAGATGGATGAGCGGAGTTCAAAGAAGTGCCTTCCACCAAGCCCTCCTAAGCTTCCTTTTATAGGTAACTTGCACCAACTTGGTGAGTTGCCTCACCAATCCATGTGGCAACTCTCCAAGAAATATGGCTCTGTGATGCTCCTTCAACTCAGTGGTACCATACCAACTGTCATAATATCTTCTGCTGAGGCTTCAAGGGAAGTCTTAAAAGTTCATGATCTTGCATGTTGTAGTAGACCTTCCTCAGCTTGCTCTAAAGTACTTTCCTACAATTATAGAGACATGGCTTTTGCACCTTATGGTGATTACTGGAGAGAGATAAGGAAAATATGTGTTCTTGAGCTTTTTAGCGTGAAGAGGGTGCAGTCCTATCAGTTCATTAGGGAAGAAGAAGTCGCTTTGCTTGTCGATTCTATATCTCACTATGCATCTTCTGCAACCCCTATTAATCTTTCTGAGAAGCTGCTTGCACTCACTGCAAGTATAACTTTCCGGATTGGTTCTGGTAAGAGTTTCCGCGGGAGTGGTTTAGACAACGAAAGGTTTCAAGCAGTGGTTCATGAGGTAGAGTCCCTGTTGGGAAGCTACAATGCATCTGAATTCTTGCCCTTCATCGGATGGATTATAGACACTTTATCGGGTAGATCTAAAAGGCTTGAAAGGGTTTTTCATGAGATGGATACTTTATTCCAGCAGGTCATTAATCTCCATCTTGATCCTGAGAGGACAAAACCAGAGCATGAAGACTTTATCGATGTGCTACTGAGAATTGAAAGGGAGCAAGCTAAGTCTATCGATGCTGCTCGGTTCACAAAACATAACATTAAGGCAGTCCTCTTGGTAAACTGCCAATCTTTTACTAATCCATTTTTTTTTTTTTACTCTGCTTACCTTATCAAATTTGCCCATGTTCATCTACTTACGTGTTTCTATATTTGTATATCAGAATATAATTTTAGGTGGAGTTGACACTGGTGCAATTATCATGATATGGGCGATGGCAGAGCTTGCTAAGAACCCCAGAGTGATGAAAAAAGCACAAGATGAAGTTAGAAATTTCATTGGAGATAAAGGGAAAGTCACTGAAAGCGACATGGACAACCTTCTTTACCTAAAGATGATAATTAAAGAAACTTTTAGATTGCATCCTCCAGCACCCCTACTTCTTCCAAGAGAAACCATGTCACACTTTAAGATCAATGGTTATGACATTTACCCAAAAATGTTAATCCAAATTAATGCTTGGGCAATAGGACGAGATCCTAAACACTGGAAGAACCCAGAAGAATTCATCCCAGAAAGGTTCATGGATAGCTCCATTGATTTTAAAGGTCAAAATTTTGAGTTATTGCCATTTGGATCTGGTCGAAGAGGTTGTCCTGGGATATATACGGCAACAACAACAATTGAGCTTACACTTGCAAATCTTTTATATTGCTTCAATTGGAAATTACCTAATGGGACGAAAGAAGAAGATATCAACATGGAAGAGGGAGCTGGTCTTAGCCTTACTACGGGCAAAAAGACAGCTCTGAACCTTGTGCCAATCAAATTATTTTAAGGTGTTTTTGTAATGTTAGTATATGTCACCACTTTTTCCGTACCATTTTATCTTCCATTTCTAAACATAATGACGTAATATGGGCATTATGTTTATTTTGTTTTTAATTAAAAGTGGTAGAAATTTTTCTATATTGATAATAACAGTCAGTGACAATCTGAGTCATTTGACCCATGTGAGCCTAAGAATACTCCTGGACATCTTCCTAGGAATAGTTGCTTTCATATAATATGTAAGTCGGTATGAACTTTGAAATGAATGGTCGCGAATTAGCATTTATGCTTTGCCTTTTGCAATCATTAATAATTTATCCTTTCTTATATATAAATGGCAGGAATTGAACAAAAATTGGGTTGGGCTCTATATCATGGAAATGCTAACGAATGCTCTTAGATAATTAATTAATAATTTATTTAAATAAATTTTTATAGAAAAAAATAATTAATATTTTGACAGATTTTTTTTTTTCATTTTTCATTAAAATAGTATCAAAATTTTCTTAAAATAGATTGTTAATCAATACCCTAAGGGCACTCATTAGCATGACCTTTATCTTATTATCTATGCTAGTGTTATGGAATACAAAAACCACTTTTTAAGTTTCACTTTATACTTCACTCATCACAATTTGTCATGCATTTTTTTCCTCATAATTAAAATAACTAAGTTTTTAAAATAGAAAAAGAAAAAAAGAAAAAAAGGAAATAAGACTAATGTCTAATCGTTTAGTTTACATCCACTATTTATATCAATATCTAAAATTAATGCAACAATATTTACATGGGAAATGTTAACAAGCACCAGGTAGTGTTTGTTAAAGTTTTCTTTTTTGTGTTTCACTTAAAAAAGGGAAAAAAAAATTTGTCAAAAAAAGTAAAGAAAAATTACCAAAAACTGAAAAACTGCCAAAAGTTGAAAAAGTTACTCAAAAATTTAGCCTAACAGGCCCCTTACGGCATTGAATAGTTGTGTCCTTATAAATCAAACAACTTTCTACGATGGTGAAACAGAAAGGATGAAGAATTGATCAAGTTTGACTAAAGACGAAGGCAATAAGTATAGGAACAAAGACGTGTTAAAGCAATCTACATGCATGGAGGAGGCTAAAGATTTGACAGTTGGGAGTTGCTCATTTGCTTAGTGCATCATCAAAGTCAGGCAAATATGCATGGTCCATTTGCAGTACTGTTGGATTAATTCATTGAGATTCTAAGTGTCGTGAGAAGTTAGAATGCCATGGATGAGCCCAATAAGGTCAATTGGATGCTCTTCGAAATGCCTTCAAACCTTATATTTTTGTGGGATCTTGGTCCTAAATTTACTTGGAATAACTACCATAATGGGGACGCGAATACTCAAATTTGGTTTTAGGGGCCAGGGGTGGAGGCTTATTGGAATAACTACCATCCATTTTTGGAAAAAGTTTTATCGGGCTTTTTCAATTCTTGATAAAACTTTTTCCTAAAATGATATAATATTATGTGTCCTTAGGATGTTAATAAAACTCTTCTTATATATAGATAAAACCAATTGTAGCAAGAGATGTAAAAGAAAAAAAATATTATTCTAATAAAAAATATCTAATGTTTCTCTCTCTTCATTCACTCTACACATTACAGCACTCCTCAATCCTCCAATTCAGTCACTCCTTCTCCCTCTCTCTCCCAATTGTAGAAACTCTCCTCATGCCTAGACATGGCAAAACGGGTCAGAATTTTCTGACCCAACCCGATTGACCCAACTCGTCCCGCCCGTTTTGCCATGTCTACCAACGTTGAGTAGATTGAGATTGAGGAGTAACTTTTATAAAATATTTACTTATTTTTTTTTACTTAATATGTTATGTACTCCATTATAGTTTGTCATTCTTTACTTGCTACCTTCATTTTCTCTTCCTACTTTAAACAGATCAAAGATTATACCAAGATTAGTTTTTAAAAAGCTAGAATAAGAGTTGCACCAAATTTGGGTATCAAATGTTTAGTGGTAATTTGTAAGTGGTAATAGTATCACTAGTAAGAATCTAATCACAGTTAAAGAACTCATAAATAATTAACAGATTGCATTTATTTCCACAAAAAAAAAAAAAAAAACTTGTTTGAAAAATACGAGTCAACTCAACCCAACTCGACCCGCAACCTAATTGACTCGTTTAAAAATGGCCCATTTTGACCTGCGATCCGATTGACCCGACCAGACCCGCTCGTTTTTCCACATCTACCCATGCTGCTTAATCACTCTTTGTTCCTCTACTTTTTCTTTTTTTTTTTTCCTCTTCACTTTATTGCTCTCTCCCTAGATTGAAACGGTGGTTGCAAGGTTTTAGTGGTGGCATTTCGGTGATAGCGGGTTTCAATGATAGTGGGTTTCAAGGGTGACGATTTGGTGGTTGCTGGGTTGGGTTTCGGTGGTGGAGTTAAATCGATGGTTGCGTTTTGGTGGTGGGTCTCTGTGATGGGTTTTAGTGATGCCATCTCTTCCATTTGGCGGGTTGATTGTAGGGGTTGGGTCATTTGGGTTGGTGTGGAGAGTGGTGGGTTTGGGTCGGTGTGGAGAGTGTTGGGTCGCCTCTTCCTCTTTCATCATTTGGGTTTCAGCTCCAGTGGTGGTCGGTGTGGTGAGTGGTGGAGCCATGGAGATCAGATTGGGGCTTGGGTTGAATTGGTTGCAGGCGAGGCTAAGGTGGCGGTGGCGTTGGGTATTCAAAATTCGTTACAAGTAAAGGGTATTTTGGCTGTGATTTCATTTGTTTTGTGGGTTTGAATTTGGTTGGGTTTGGATTTAGGATTTCTGTTTGGTGTTCAATGGTGAGTTTAGGAGTTTCGTTTGGTGTTTGAATGGTTTTTTAGAGGTTATGGTGGTGATGGTGTTGTTTGGTTGGTTTGGTGTATCTTGGTGGTTAGTTCGGTGATGCTTGTGAGTTTATTGGGATGTATGTAAAAATAAGAAGTAAGTTGTAAAATAAGATGGTAAAATAAATAAAGTAAATTTTTAAAGTGTAAAATAGAACCTTTTTCCTTCTTCGCTCTTAATATTGTATTGATATGTATAGTATATTAATACTGCCCTAGACACAAATGGCAAATCAACTTATTCTTACTAGTTTCTCAAAATAAAATAAAATAAAATAAAAACTTATTCTTACTATATTTCACATGTGTACATGCAATTTGACAATTTCACATTCCCATTAAGTTTTGCTATAGAGAGGAACCTCGGTTAGAGTTCTCCTACTGATTGTTAAGAGAGGGAAAAACTACTTGCTAACAAATTAACAAGTAACATCCTTTCTACGAATAGAATTTGTTGGAAGATCTCGACATGGGTGACTCTCTCCCTCGCTCTCTTTCACAAGAAGAACAAGAGGAAGTGGCTTGGAGGAAGAAGAAGGTAAAAGATGTGAGTCATATGGGGTTTCAAGGTGGACAAGCAGCAGGTTCAGACCTACCAAGCAATGGACAAAGGGCTTGGAGTGGCTCAGCCTCTTTTAAGGATAAGTTGGTTGGTGAAATACCAGGTGCCTATACGCAAGCTTTTTGTTTTGTCGACATTATGGATGAAGAAGTAGATTCAGATGAGGAGATAGAGACTATTCGTGAAAGGCTAGTTGTTGTCACGTTTTCTCGAGAGTTCAAACAGCAGATAAGAACACCATGGTCTAAAGCACTCATTGTTAAGGTCTATGGAAGGACAGTGGGGTTCAACTTCATTCACAATAGGTTGTTAGCGCTGTGGAAACCGGCAAGGAGGTTGGATTGCGTGAGTTTGGGGCATGGATTCTTTCTTATTCATTTTTCCTTGAGAGAGGACTATGAAAATATTCTGAAAAGAGGGCCATGGTTTATAGGAGAACATTTCCTTTCCATTAGACCTTGGGAGCCAAACTTTTGGCCAACTACGGCGAACGTTACCTCTCTAGTGGTTTGGGTAAGACTCAACGAGCTCCCAATAGAGTACTACAATATTGAAGCTCTCATTCATATTGGGAAGTCTATTGGCAATGTTCTAAGGGTTGATACGCACACTACTACAGAAACTAGAGGGCGATTTGCGAGGTTGTGTGTCCAAATAGATGTTGAGAAGCCATTAATTACAGTGGTGTTAATCAGAAAATTCGAGCAACCTGTCTACTATGAAGGCGTCTAGAAGCTATGCTTCTCTTGTGGAAGAATTGGTCATAGGAAGGAGTTTTGTTCATACACCGTACTACCTAGCTCGGCTTCTAGGGAGGAGAGAACAGTGGTCGTTGGTGCCGTGGGTAGTCAATCATGCAATGAGCATGCTTCAGAGGAGTTAGGAGATATGGAGGGGCCCAGCAACGACGTGCATGAGAGTGAGCATGACAAGGAGCAGGAAGGTACGTACAGGCCATGGATTATGATTGAGCGTAAGAAAATAGGGACAAAACAACAGAGGAGTAGAGGGTCCCATTATGTGGTGGATACCAGTCTTCTAAGACAGGATAATGGGATGAAAAATGTAGAGAATAGGACATGGGTAGTTTCAGGGAATGTGAAGGCCTTAGATAGGCCTATGAGAGAGGCAAAGAGAAAACACTCTCCTCCAAGAGTGCTAACAGAAACCCAAGTGGTGGGTGCCATCACTACATCTCAGGAAAGGCCTTTAGTAAGCAAGCCCACACTCCAAGCCAAATCCCAAAAAATTATTTTGGATCAAATACTAACACTAGGCCAGATTTAAGCACTCCATCTAAAACGAAGACTTCACGCTTTTAACACTCCTCAATCACCGATTTCACAAGCTCAAGGGGGTTTTCTAAATTTTGCCAAAGCCGTGTGCACAGACAGTTGGGGATGGAAAACCAATTAAGGGAGGTGACAGAGACTCAAAGCCGAGAACTGATGTTCAGGTTCAGCTCTCAAGTTTGTCGTGGCTAGAGGTGGGTTTTAAATTTGGAGGGAGTAGTAGGGGAAGTTCCGGTGGTGGTATTAGCAGGGATACGAGCAAGCCCAACACAAGTGATGGGGTGGCTCAACAAAAAAATTCGAAAAGCATGGAAGATTATGTTCTCTTTGAGAGGGGAGAGTGTAAAGAAGGGCGATCTACATCTGTTGGTACCAGTATGGTCGGAGGTGTGGAGTCCATGGAGGATTTTTCTGACGGATGTACCACTACTGAGGAAGGTTTGGGAATTGGTTTGGAAGCCACTGCATCAGGTGTAGCCGATGCCAACGTTGTGCAAAGTGAAATCGTGGGAGTGCTTGTCGGAACGAAGAGTGCTGGAAATGGAAATGGGAGTGCCTCAACACAATCTGACCCAGTGTCCAGAAGAGGGTCAGAGGAAGGAGATGCTGAAGGAGATCGGATGGAATTTAAGGGAGGAAGCGAAGTTGCTGCCACCTTTGGATGAGTGTCCCTCCTCACAAAACATATTCATCATGAATATAATAATATGGAACTGCAAGGGTGCCTTAAAGCCCTCCTTCCAAACCCATGTTCAAGAGTGGTTCGCAATCACGATCCAATTATTCTAGTTCTGATGGAGACAAAAGTCGGTGGTGAAAGAGCTAGGGAGATTTTGGGCATGTTGCCTTTTGACAATGCTATCCACACGGACACTATTGGGTATACAGGTGGCCTTTGGATGCTATGGAATTCTGACAGAGAGGAAGTCACCTCACTTGCCAGCACAGAGCAAGAAATTCACACCATCATCAAGGTAATGAACTCTAATTCTTGCTGGTTATTTACGGAAGTATACGCTAGTCCTAAGAGTGCTGAAAGGCACATTTTATGGGATAATTTAAATAGAATAGCAGAATTACATAATATGCCTTGGGTTTTGGCTGGTGATTTTAATGAACCCTCATTGGATGATGATAAATTTAGGGGTAGGGCTGTTAGTATTAATAGATCCCTTCTTTTGAAAGATTGTTTAGATAATTGTAACATGATGGATATCGGCTTTTCTAGTCGTTGGTTTACTTGGACTAATAAAAGGGAAATTCAAGCCCTCATTCAAGAAAGGATAGACAGGTTTTTTGTCAATCCAAGCTGGTGCCTTTTATTTCCTGAAGCTAAGGTTGTCCATCTCATAAGATGTCATTCCGAACTTTGCTCCGTTCTACTTGATTTATCCCTTACAACCCGGGTAGGCAGGAATAGGCCTTTCAAGTTCCAAACTTGCTGGTTGACGGATCTCACCTTCCCAAAGGTTTTCACTCAAGCTTGGGGGCAAACAGATAGCCTTGTGGAAGCCGTGGAAAAGTTCACCAAGGATGTTGGCCTTTGGAACAAGGAGCACTTTGGAAATATATTTGCTAAAAAGAAGAATATCAAGGCTAGATTGAATGGTATTTAGTGGGCAGTGTCAGTGAAGCCATCTTCATTCCTTCTCAATCTTGAAAAAGACTTGCTAAAAGATCTTGATACGATTCTGAGCCAAGAGGAGGAGCTTTGGGCAATGAAATCCCGAGTCAATTGGATGATTCAAGGGGAGCGAAATACAGCTTTTTATCATTCCTCAATGCTGATCCGTAGGAAGTGAAATCAGATTTTGGTCATCAAAGATGCAATGGGGGAGTGGATTTATAAGGAGGCTGAAGTTAAAGCAGTTATTAGGAACAAATTTAATGATATCTACACAACTTCTTTCTCTAGTGTCTCTCGGTTAAAACTCTACTCCACCCAATGGCAAGCTAGCCTCACGAAGGAGAAAAAGATCAGTATTAGTAGGGGGGTTTCAGATGTAGAGGTTAAAACAACTCTGTGGATCTTAAAGGCTTTTAAAGCCCAGTGCCTAATGGGCTTCATACGGGCTTCTGTTAGAGATTTTGGTTAACGGTGGGAAGGTCGGTGACGGATGAGGTTAAAAAGATTTCTACGGAAAGAGGAATGCATGATTATTGGAATAGAACTCTTATTGCTCTCATTCCCAAGATCCAAGGCTCAGAAACCTTGGGAAACTATAGACCCATAAGCCTCTACAACTCGGTGTACAAGCTAGTGACAATTTTCATTGTGACTAGATTGAGACCTTATTTAGAGAAGTTGATTTCCCCTCTTCAAGCAGCCTTTGTGCTGAGGAGGAAGGGGATTGATAATGCAATTATAGCTCAGGAAGTCATTCACACCATTAGTAGAAAGAGAGGGAAAGTGGGGTACATGGCCTTGAAAAATGACTTGGAGAATGCGTATAACAAACTTGAATGGAATTTTATAAGAGTAATGTTACTAAGAGCTAATCTCCTAGAGGATCTCATTGACATCATAATGAGTTGTGTCTCGTCCGTGTCAACATCCACTATGGCTAATGGAGAAGCCTTAGACCCAATTTATCCATCGAGAGGGATCAGACAAGGGGACCCCTTATCCCCGTACCTATTTATCCTTTGTATGGATTTTCTTGGGCAACTAATAGAAGAAAAGTGTAGTATAAAGGAGTGATAGTCAGTTAAAGCCTCGCGAGGTGGACCAACTATTTCCCATTTGCTCTTTGCCGATGATGTGGTCTTATTTGCTAAAGTGGACAATGCTAATTGTGCTACCATTAGAGAGGTTCTTAATGTCTTCTGTGGTGTTTTGAGGCAAACTATTAGTGAAGCTAAATCAAGAGTATATTTCTCGCCTACTATGGATGATGCTACCAAGGAGGCCCTTTATGGTGTTTTGGGTTTTGTTTTAACCCCGAATCTAGGTAAGTACTTGGGTATTCCTATTAAGCATCCCAGATCATCTTCCCAAGACTATAATTTTGTCCTAGATAGAGTTAAGCAAAAGCTAGCTGGCTGGAAGGCTAGTCTGCTCTCCATGGCTGGTCAGAATGTCCCCATTCAAGCCTCTCTAGCAACAATCCCAGCCTATGTCATGCAGTGTGCCCACCTTCTGGGGAAGATTCTTGATGGGTTGGATAGGGTGAATAGAAACTTCTTGTAGGGTACATCGGAGGCAGCAAGGAAGATTCACTGGGTTGGGTGGCATAAAGTGACCAAACCGAAGGATAAAGGTGGACTTGGCCTGCAAACAGCCAAAGGGAGGAACATTGCTCTTCTTGCTAAATTGAATTGGAGACTGCATAATGAAAACGACGCCTTATGGGCAAAAGTGCTTGATGCAAAGTACTATACTAGTAGAAGGCGAAATTTAGGGAATGCTAATAGTCTCCCTTGCTCAAGGATGTGGACAGCCATAAAAAAGGGAAGGGAGGTTTTTATGAAAGGTAGTAGGTGGACGATTGGTAAGGATAGCAAGATTAGCTTTCGGTATGGAAATTGGACTAAACAAGGTTCTATTCGACAGTTGATCGAAGGACCATTAACTCAAGAAGCATCCATGCTAGAAATTAAGGATGTGATTCAAGACTTGAGATGGAATTGGAGCAAGCTGCCTTTTGAGTTTCCTGCGGATTATAAGTTAATGCTCCAAGCTATTCCAATATCCTTTCAAGGAAGAGGTAGTGACAAATTAGCTTGGGTGGGAAATCCTAGGGGCATTTTTTATTTGAAAAGTGCGTATGGGAAAGAAATGGGAGATGACACAAATCTGGCCTTCAATGCAAATTGGATTTGGAAACTAATGACGTTACCTTGTATTCAATATTTTCTGTGGAAATGTGCCCATAATAGTATTGGTGTGAAGGATTGCCTGGTAGAACGAGGGGTGGGAAGGGATAATCAGTGTGCCATATGCCAAGGGGGTGCTGAAACCATAGTCCATGCCTTAAAGGACTGCCCTCGGGTTCAGCTCACTTGGAGGCAGCTAGGAGTGCAGGACAACAATCGTGGACTTTGGCAGTCAGAGTTAAAGGATTAGTTGAGTTTAAATAGGAAGTTGAGTAAGAGTATCATTGATGGGCACCCTCCATGGAAGCTGCTATATTCTTTTGTTGTCTGGCATATCTGGAAGAGCAGGAATGACTATGTGTTCAAAAGGAAGTTAGAAAATCCAAGGCTGGTTACTGAGATAATCAACCAAGCAATGGAATTCATGTATTGTTATTCGTCTTCTAAAGCTTCAAATGGCAGAACAAGCAAGCTGGTTTGATGGGAGAAGCCATCAAGCAGCTAAACTAAATTGAACACGGATGGGGCTTCCTCGGGCAATTTGGGTGTAGCTGGCTGTGATGGTATTGTGTGAGATGAAAGAGGCAATTGGGTGTCTGAGTTTGCGAGGAGGATCGAGATCACTAACAGCTTTGAGGCAGAGTTATGGGGGTTGCGGGATGGGCTTAATCTGTGCAACAATTCAAATATTTCTTCTCTAATAGTTGAGTTAGATGCAATAGTGGTAGTTTATATGTTTCACAATGCTAATTATGAGAATAATGTTCTTTCTCCTATATTGGATGATTGCAAGCAACTCATGTCCAGGTTTGATCAGGTCCAAGTTAAGCACATCTATCGCCAAGCTAACTGCTGTGCAGATGCTCTTGCTAGGATGGGTTTCGAGCAAGATAGAAGTTTTGTATTTTTTTCTTTGTCTGCCTGAGGACATTCGAAGTAGATTGGATTTTGATGGTTCTGGGTTGTACTCGATCAGACTTGGCTCTGATCTAAATTCTGTTTCTTAGTTTTTTAATGAATTCATCTTTTAACCAAAAAACATTTCTTATAATGGGCCCCACATAGTAAAAATCACTATTACTGACTGAAGGGGATAAAAATAGGAGACAGGTATTCCCATAAAACTTGAAGGGACGGAGATAATGAAGACGGATAGGCACCGTAGGTGACACGACTATGATGGTTATATTTTGCTGAGTATCCGTCAAGTATGAATTAATTGCAGATCCCGGGTTGCACGTCATTTGATATGCTTCAAATGGGTTTCTGCTTTATCCCCACGCAAACGTGTATACTTGGACTTCTTGCGACACACGTTTGGGAAGACTCCTATATGGAAAGGAACTTGAGAAGGAAGTTGTATCCTAAAAGAAAGGTAATTCCACTCAATATAAATACTTCAGAAACCCTAGATACGAAGGTACGCATAATATTCTTTACTCTGGCACTCTAGGGTAAAAGACACAAGATTCTAACTTGACCTTCGGAGGGTTTTTGGCCGGCACCACACCGGTGCTCTCTTTAGGTCCATTATTTTCTTTTTGCAGGTATAGCTTTAGGCGGAGGGGTGCTTGCAACTCACTAGTGATATTTTCGGCATCATCAGTTGGCTCCGTCTGTGGGAAATATAGAGAAGAAATTTTTCTGATCGTTTTAGCCTCGCTCTATTCCTGAGACAGAGAGTTGCATGGCACTCACCCGATCGATGGCAACGAACAACAATCAAGGCGACGAACCACGCGCCACCGCTCTGGAGAGGCAGGTCCAAACGCTTGCGGCGGCGGTTGAGCGCCTCACGAAACAGAATCATGATTTGGAAGAACAGTTGCGGCAAAGGACCGCACACCAGAGTGCACCACAGGAAGACCAGGAGGGCGCTAGTCCTGAAGGAAGGAACGCGGAAAGACCTGAGGGCAGCAACGCTCCGACTAGGCCCGAGCGACAAGAAACCAATCAACCACTTGCCTTAGACGCTGTGCCGACTCACATAGCCACCGAAATGCAGGAGATGAGGGAACGTATGGATGCGATGATGAACGCCCTTAAAGGACGGGTATCCAGCAACTTGGACGACCTAGTCCATAGAACGGATTCACCATTCACAGCGTTGGTGAATTCATGCCCCGTTCCTACAAAGTTTCGCATGCCCCATGTGGAAAACTATGACGGATCCAAAGACCCGTTGGATCACCTGGAGTCTTTCAGAACCCTAATGCATCTTCAGGGTGTACCGGACGAGATCATGTGCAGGGCTTTCCTCACCACTCTGAAAGGGCCTGCAAGGGATTGGTACAGTAGGCTGACGCCCAATTCCATCGGCACTTTTAAGGAATTAGGCGCGCAGTTTGTATCACACTTTATTGGAAGTCATCGACACAAGAGGTCTATCACGTGTATACTAGGTATTAAGCAACGAGAAGACGAGACATTGAGGTCTTATATAGCCCGTTTTAACAAAGAATCACTCTCGATAGATGAGGCAGATGACAAGATACTTGTGGCAGCATTTACGAACGGACTGAGAGAAGGTAAGTTCTTGTTCTCTCTATGCAAGAATGACCCAAAGACTATGTCCGATGTATATTACAGGGCGACGAAGTATATGAACGCGGAGGATGCCTTGCTGGCCAGAGACGACTATAAACCAAGGAAAAGGGAAAGACAGGAAGATATGAAACCGGATAATGGACGAAAAATGGCAAGAACCAGAGATCGACGGGAAGACCGGAGATCCAAACCACCTTCCGGGAGATTTACCAGTTTCACCCCCCTCACAGCCCCAATTGACCAAGTGTTAATGCAAATCAAAGATGAAGGAAGCTTGACATTCCCGGGCAAGTTGAAGGGAGATCCGAACAAGAGGCCAAGAGATAGATATTGTCGTTTCCATCGTGACCACGGCCATGATACGACGGACTGTTACGACTTGAAACAACAGATCGAAGCCCTGATAAGGCAGGGACGGTTGCAGAGGTTCGTGAGGAAAGAGAGAACGGATCAACCCCAGGAGCAGAATCCTAGACGAGAAAACGAACGTCCCAGGCCACCGGTAGCAGACATACGGATGATAATAGGGAGCAGCACTTCAACGGGATCGTCCAAAAAGGCCAGAAAGACCTATTTGCGGACGGTGCAAAGTGTTCAATCGACGGGCCCTTCACTAGAAAGAACAGGACGGAACAGCTCTCGTATCGAGTTTTCTGAGGAAGAGGCCCGACGCCTTCACCACCCCCATGACGACGCGCTTGTTGTTAGTATACAGGTAGGAGACTTCAACATCCACCGAGTCTTAGTGGACAACGGGAGCTCGGCGGATATCCTTTACTACCCCGCGTTCCAGCAGATGGGGATTGCCAAAGAGCGCCTAACTCCGACATGCGCGCCCTTCATTGGCTTTGGTGGAACCCGGGTCTATCCTTTAGGATCCGTCACATTGGCGGTGATAGTAGGAGACTACCCGCAGCAAATAGTCAAGGACGTTTCCTTTCTTGTGGTCGATTGCTCCTCGGCGTATAACGCCATACTCGGGCGACCCACCCTCAATGCATGGAAGGCCGTCACTTCTACCTACCATCTGATGATTAAGTTCCCCACCGAATATGGAGTTGGAGAGTTGCGCGGAAATCAGGTAGCTGCGCGGGAATGTTATGTTGCCATGATGGAGATGGATGACCATGTACAAGCAATGAACATCGAAGAACAGAGAGCAGTAGCAGAACCCGTGGAGAAATTGGAAGAGGTACAATTGGATGATTCGAAGCCCGATCGGACCACTAGAATAGGGACCTCGGTCGACCAAACGATCCGACATGCGCTTCTACTATTCCTCAAAAAGAACCAAGACGTGTTTGCATGGAGCCATGACGACATGCCGGGAATAGATCCAACAGTCATAGTTCATAAATTGAACGTATCACCTTCCTTCCCTCCAGTTCGACAAAAGAAGCGCGTGTTTGCTCCAGAATGGGATCGAGTCGCAGCAGAGGAAGTGCAGAAGCTACGAGAAGCAAACTTCATTCGAGAGGTGTACTACCCAAACTGGCTGGCAAATGTGGTAATGGTCAAAAAGTCAAATGGGAAATGGAGAATGTGCGTTGACTTCACGGATCTAAACAAAGCGTACCCTAAAGACAGTTACCCGCTTCCACGCATTGATGCCTTAGTGGACTCCACCGCAAGACATGAGTTGTTGAGCTTCATGGACGCCTTCTCGGGGTATAACCAGATTAAGTTGGAGGAAACAGATCAAGAGAAAACATCATTTGTGACGAGCCAAGGGCTTTTTTGTTACAAGGTGATGCCATTCAGGCTCAAGAATGCAGGAGCCACATACCAACGATTAATGAACAAAATGTTCGCGCACCAGATTGGCCAGAACGTCTAGGTCTACGTAGATGACATGTTGGTGAAGAGCGTAAAGGTGTCGGATCATCTGAGGGACCTCCAGGAGACCTTCGACACTCTTCGAATGTACAAAATGAAGTTGAATCCAAGCAAATGTGCATTCGGAGTAACTGCTGGAAAATTCCTAGGATTCATGGTGTCCCAGCGGGGCATTGAGGTTAACCCCGAGAAAGTGAAAGCAATTATGGAGCTGTCCCCTCCAAGGACGGTGAAGGAAGTACAAAGCTTGACAGGGAAGATAGCAGCCCTAAACAGGTTCGTATCGAGAGCAACAGACAAGTGTCTACCTTTCTTCAGAACACTAAGAAGATCTTTCGAGTGGACGGACGAATGCCAAAGGGCATTTGAGGAGTTAAAAGCATATCTCTCTGCCCCGCCATTGCTTAGTTCGTCCGTGCCGGGGGAGGAATTGTTCCTGTACCTTGCCGTCTCATCAGTAGCGGTAAGTGCAGCTCTCATCATAGAGGAAGGGAAGATACAGAAGCCTGTATACTTTGTAAGCCGGGCGCTACGAGGCGCAGAGGAGAGATATCCACGGATGGAGAAACTCGCCTTTGCACTCGTAACTGCAGCTCGAAAACTGAAGCCATATTTTCAAGCGCATACAATAATAGTCCTGACGGATCAGTCATTACGGAGAGCAATGAACAATCCGGAAACCGCCGGGCGGATGGCTTTGTGGGCTATCGAGTTGAGTGAGTACGATATCCAATACCAGCCACGAACAACTTTGAAAGGAAAAATACTGGCAGACTTCATTGTGGAATTCACTACACCTGACGAGAAGGGGGCAGAAGAGACGCCCACATGGAGTATCCACATAGACGGATCATCAAATAAGCAGGCAGGAGGAGTCGGGGTTGTACTCCACACCCCGGAAGAAGATAAGGTTGACTGCATGATCCGTCTAGAGTTCCCCACGACAAATAACGAAGCGGAGTATGAGGCCCTGGTGGCAGGATTGGAACTTGCATTAGCGGCCGGGGCCAGGAAGGCAGTGGTCTACTCCGATTCTCAAATCGTAGCCAGCCAAGTTAATGGGAGCTATGATTGCAGGAATGAACGAATGAGAAGGTACCTCGGAGAAGTGAAGGGTCTAACGAGCGACCTCCAGTTCACGATAGTTCAGATCCCAAGAGAAGAGAATCAGGATGCGGACCGACTCGCAAAGTCTGCTTCGGCCGAACCCATGATCGTTCCAGAACAGGTATTGTCCTTCGTCCAACATTCATCGCTACTAAATAACGTTCGGATGCAGGAATTAAGCACTAAGGACGACTGGATGGTTCCAATTGTGGCGTACCTCAAGGACGGTAAGGTGCCAGACAGCAAGGTAGACGCAAGGAAATTGAAGGTTAGGGCTGCCCGGTTCGTACTGATTAAAGGCATCCTCTACAAAAGAGTATTCTCCCGGCCATATCTAAGATGCCTGGGCCATGACGAAGCAGACTACGTAATGAGGGAAGTTCATGAAGGAATTTGTGGAAACCACTCAGGATCAAGGTCTCTGGTACACAAACTACTCCGAGCAGGACATTACTGGCCGACGATGCAGAAGGATGCCCATATGTACGTTAGAGCCTGCGATAAGTGTCAACGGTTCGGCAATCTCATTAGACAGCCAACGGAGGAACTCACACCCATGACGGCCCCGTGGCCGTTTGCGCAATGGGGGTTAGACATTATGGGTCCATTTCCAATAGCGGCAAGACAACTGAAGTTCTTGGTAGTTGGCATCGACTACTTCACCAAGTGGGTGGAAGCGGAAGCTCTTACTACTATCACGGAGAAAAACGTTCGCAACTTTGTATGGAGAAGTATCATTTGCCGATACGGGATCCCGAGAGTGCTCGTTTCAGACAATGGGAAGCAATTCGACAACGATGCGTTTCGAGACTTTTGCTCTCAGCTGGGAATCAAGAATCACTACTCGTCGCCCGCTCATCCACAGGCCAATGGACAAGTTGAAGTCACGAACCGATCCTTGTTAAAGATCATCAAGACCCGGCTCGAGGGGGCAAAAGGGATATGGCCAGACGAATTACCAAGTGTACTATGGGCGTACAGAACAACGGCAAGAACACCAACAGGGGAGACTCCGTTTCGATTGGCGTTCGGTGCTGAGGCCCTCATACCGGCAGAAATAGGATTGACCAGCTACTGCGTGGAAAGCTATGACGAGAGCAAGAATATTGAAGCATTACGTCTAGAGCTTGACCTTGTAGATGAGGTCAGGGCGACGACCCGGGCGGCGCGGTACCAGGGACATGATGGCAAAACATTACAACTCTAAGGTTCGGCACGGGACTTCAAGGTTGGAGATATAGTGTTACGAAAAGTGCTTGGCGCTACGAAGGATGCATCCACGGGAAAGCCTGGGTCCCTAATCGGGAAGGCCCGTACAGAATCATCTCATGACGCAGGAAAGGAACGTACTACTTGGAGACGTTAGACGGAAAGAAGTTGGGCCATCCCTGGAACACGGAGCACCTGAAGAAGTACTACCAGTAGTGCAGCAGTCACAAGACGATACCTACAGCCTTATTTTTTAGTTTAATTTTAGACAGTCATAGCTTTTACTTTTTAGAGCTCAAGTTTTCTTTTCCATTGACAATTTGGTTTGTTGAACTTATGGGAGGAATTTTTATTTAGAAAATACAAAATGCATGCTGATGGAAATCTACAACAAGTCCAAAAGTGGACGGATCACCCAAAGGGTGAAAAATCTACAAGTCCAAAAGTGGACGGATCACCCAAAGGGTGAAAAATCTACAAGTCCAAAAGTGGACGGATCACCCAAAGGGTGAAAAATCTACATGTCCACAAAGTGGACGGATCACCCAAAGGGTGAAAAACCTACAAGTCCACAAAGAGGACGGATCACCCAAAATGGTGAAAAATATACAAGTCCACAAAGTGGACGGATCACTCAAAGGGTAAAAAACCTACAAGTCCAAAAAGTGGACGGATCACCCAAAGGGTGAAAAACCTACAAGTCCACAAAGTGGACAGATCACCCAATGGGTGAAAAACCTACAAGTCCACAAAGTGGACGGATCACCCAACGAGTGAAAAACCTACAAGTCCACAAAGTGGACGGATCACCCAAAGGGTGAAAAACCTAAGTCCACAAAGAGGACGGATCACCCAAAATGGTGAAAAATATACAAGTCCACAAAGTGGACAGATCACTCAAAGGGTAAAAAACCTACAAGTCCACAAAGTGGACGGATCACCCAAAGGGTGAAAAACCTAAGTCCACAAAGTGGACGGATCACCCAAAGGGTGAAAAACCTAAGTCCACAAAGGGGACGGATCACCCAAAGGTTGAAAATTTACTAGTCTACAAGGTGGACGGATTGTCCCAAAAGGATAGAAACCTGTTAGGTCCACAAAATGGACGGATCGCCCCAAAGGGATGAAAAATCTAGTTCACTAAGTGGACGGGTTTTAAAAATACATTTGAAAGTCCAGTCCGAATAAAGGACGGACGCCTAGAATTTTCTTTGAAGACAGGTTATCTGAATAAGATAAACAAGCATACAATATATGACGGATAGTAAGCAAGCAACAGGCAATAAAAGATTTGATAAGCTAAATTTAGTAATTACAAATGACGGTTCAACAAAGTTCTCTTACAACGGTAAGAATTTTTTTACAAAAAGAAAACAAGTATCCTATTCATTCTTTGGAGAAGAGTTCCCGACCAATGGACCGTCGTTTGGCTGACTAGGAGGAACAGCTTCGCCTTCGTCAGCTGGAGCAGTGACGGCAAACACTTCGTCTGTACTTTCTGAATGGACGGACTGTGCAAGTGTTTGCCCTTAAGCGTCAATGGATATATGGGATATGTCCAGATCAGGGTATGATGACTTCACCTGACGGATGGCGTCATCGAATCCGTCAGCAAAGGAACTCCCAAGCTCCGTCAGAAGGAGTTCAGAATCGCGATATTCTTGAATGGCTATCTGTTTTGCGTTGTCAAGTTTGGACATTGTCTCCGTCAACTGCTTCTCCTTGTCCTTCAAAATCTCGCGCAGATGCCCATTCTCCTTTTCCACCTCCTCTCTGACCTGCTCCGAGCATTTGAGCTTCCTGTCCATATTAATCTTGTAAGTTTTCAACTCGTAAAGCTCCTCCTCCATCGTCTTGTTTTTCTTTCTCAGACGGTCCATGGATGTCTCGTGATTGAGACAACGGCCAAAAAGCCCCTTCATCATCACCATGGCCTGGAAGCAAAATACAATGTTATGATGGTGACAGGTGTGAAGGAACTTAGCAACAATACTATATGGATTCAAAATTACCTGTGCAAGGGTGAAAAGGCCCGTCTCACCCATCGCCTCCGTCGAATGATTGCCAAGGTATGCGTAGTCGTCAGCTGTTAGCATAGACGACATCTTCTCGAGGGCGTAGCTTGAATCCTCCTGGAAGAGAACAGGTGGTTTCTCCCCGGAAGGTACTGGACCCTTCATCAAGCCTTTGCCCTTTCCATGCTTGACGGGCGTCTTCTCAGCCTCCAAGGCCACGACGGGTTCAGTGGTGGTCTTTTGCTTCTTTTGAGGACGGTCCGTTTTTTCATGTTGAGTTCGTTTTGACGGTACAGGTGGGACCGTCCCCTTTGTTTGACCCCCCTCCTGCTTCTTCTTGGCTGCCTGTTGTTTAATGAAGGCTCTCCTCTTGGCGGCGTCCATCTCTGCTAATCAAAGACGGATGAGGAAGGAAAGGTAATGTAAAAAAAGAAAAAAAAAAAAAAAGAAAAAGAAAGACGGGTACGGTTTCGACGAACTTACGTTTTCAAATTCTGTTATCGTATTGACGGGCAGCGGATGAAGGTTCGGGTCCGTCACAATACCAGTGTAGAGTATCAAGTGTGACGAGTTGAGCCCAAGTCCTCTCTTGCAGTTTTGTCTTGTTAAAAATTTTCTCCAAAAAATTCCACTGCTCCAAGTCAACTTGCGGACGGTCCCGAGCTGCAACAAAAGATGGTTAGACCTTAAAAATAAATCAACTTTGAAGAATGACTGGACGGAAACAAATGGGATACATACCTGACGGAGGCATTATGCCCCATGTTGTGTCGACGGGCATATTAGTTATATCTCCTGGACAACACATCCATTCGCCCCCTTCCAAAAAGAAATAACGACTCTTCCAGTCTCTGTTCGAGTCTGGAGTATCACTGACGAGCCTCAATAATGGGCTTCTAGTCGCAAAACTATACATCCCCTTAGACTTGACTATCTCTGTTGGACGATAGCAATGGAAAAATTCCTCCACCGTCAACCTTCGGGCACCGTCAGACATTGCCCCGTACAAAACTTCAACCCCAATGAACACCCTCCAGGCGTTTGGGGAGATTTGGGTGACGGACAGGCCAAGGTATTGAAGAAGTTGACGGTGAAGAGAACTTAATGGAAATCTGAGCCCCGCCTTTAAAGCTTGCTCGTAGATTCCAACACCGTCTATCCCCTTATAGTAGCATTTTTCGGATTTTTCGGGAAGACGTAGACGGATGTTGTCTGGTATTTGGTATTTGGTCCTAAGTGTGTTGAGTTGAGATTCAGTCATGGATGACCTGAAATCATTTACCGTCCAAAGAGGCAGCATGATGAACTCTCTTAGGCCATCTGGGCCGATTACTGACTGGACGGGGGGATCCACACCGTCCAAGCTACTGGACGACTCAGAACTCTCCGTCTCCAGACCATCATCAAGGGAAGAAGAGGTACTGGACGAATTCCTCTCTTCGCTTGAAGTGTCAGGATCTCTTGGACCTGACGGAAACTTTTCATCGTAGCCCGCCCCCTCGCGGACAAACGACTGGTTACTTGACGTACCAGACATTACCTACATTTATGACGGTATAACCTAAGACACCGACGGATCTAAAGAAAGTGCATATACTTGAAACAATGAAATTAAAAGAAAGACGGAGAAAGGTTTGGAATACTTACCGGATCAAGATGGTTTCTGACGAGGAACGACGGACGGATCTGCTGAACGACAGGAAGGCGCGATAGCTGTGACGGTTGCGCTTTGCTCACAAATTTTTGATAAGAAGAGAAAATGAAGGGAGAAATGTCTGGCTTTTTATAGAACAAAGGGCGCGGGATACGAAGCGACGCCTCAATTTGGGGAAATAGCCAATCCACAAGGACCACGTGTTCTTCGTCAGAAATGCAGGCCACGTGTCATCCGTTATGATATACTAAGACCGTCCCCTCTCAATACATTGCTTTAGTCATTCCATGAATCCGTTAGGTTTAAAAGACGGATCCAAGGACTGAAGGGGGCAACTGAAGGGGATAAAAATAGGAGACAAGTATTCCCATAAAACTTGAAGGGACGGAGATAATGAAGAAGGATAGGCACCGTAGGTGACACGACTATGACGGTTATATTTTGCTGAGTATCCGTCAAGTATGAATTAATTACAGATCCCGGGTTGCACGTCATTTGATATGCTTCAAATGGGTTTCTGCTTTATCCCCACGCAAACGTGTATACTTGGACTTCTTGCGACACATGTTTGGGAAGACTCCTATATGGAAAGGAACTTGAGAAGGAAGTTGTATCCTAAAAGAAAGGTAATTCCACTCAATATAAATACTTCAGAAACCCTAGATACGAAGGTACGCATAATATTCTTTACTCTGGCACTCTAGGGTAAAAGACACAAGATTCTAACTTGACCTTCGGAGGGTTTTTGGCCGGCACCACACCGGTGCTCTCTTTAGGTCCATTATTTTCTTTTTGCAGGTATAGCTTTAGGCGGAGGGGTGCTTGCAACTCACTGGTGATATTTTCGGCATCATCACAGACTATGACACTTGATTTTATTTACCTGTATTGTAGCGCCTACTTCGCCGTCGGCACTTTTGAACGTTTCTTACTTTAAATTGCGAGTATAATATTAACCTTTACAAGTTCTTTGCAGAGTAGAACTCATAGAGGAAGAAGAAAAAAAGAAACCCTACTTTTATGTACTTGCACTAGTGTGCTTCTTATAACAATAATTTTTTCAATCTCAAACCTGAGTTTTATTATAAAGTTTATAAACTCGAATTTTAACTAAAAAGAAGAAGAAAAGAGACTGGATTCTACATAATTTTTTTAAAACCTTGCAAGCATTGAGACATATATGCAACTTGGCAGGCGGAGACAGAGCCAAAAAGGAAATTAGCTATAGGGATTAGGAATATTCTGTGCAATAAGCTTCCTTACAATACGTGAGCCTCACACGCTATGAAGCACGGGTGCGTTTCGGGATTCGGGTGCGGGTGCGGGAGCGGGTGCGGGACTCGGCAATTTCTGAAAAAGTAGGGTGCGGGTGCGGCGGGGTGCGGCGATTAAAAAATTATTAAAAATATTTTTATTTATATTTTTAATATATTGCTAAACATACTTTTTTCACATTATATAAACATATACCAAATTTAAGAACAATAGTAAATAATAACTAGAATACAACTTCATTATATAAACATTCCATGATGTTTGAAAATTAAAATACAACTCACAAGTTTGAAACTAAAGTCTAAAACAAAATAAAAGATACATCAACAAGACAATCAACAAGACAATCAAACACCAATTTCATCATCCTCAAGATCAATAGCTTCACTTCGAACTTCACTTTCACTAGTAGTAACACTAGTGCTAACATTCCCTATAACCATGGCCTCCAACTCGGCTCATCAAGTGTAAAATTTGCATTCTCAAGAATTCCGGCTCCTCCATGTATGTCGCTCTCATTCCAAGAGTCTCTGCAATATCCCACATCTTTGTATCTCTATTTATGTACTCCGCATTGCGCCTTGACAAGAGTCGAAGATTAGAATGCACATATACCAAATCCTCGGCACGTGCGGGAGCCATTTTGTTTCTTTTTAAGGAATGAATAAATTTGTATGTGCTCCAATTCCTCTCGGCACATGAAGATGAACAAGGTTGTCCAAGAAGTTTAAGAGCAAGGGTTTGAAGAGTTGGAAATGTGGAGCCATGGTATTGCCACCAAACCAAAGGTTGTAAGACCCACCTATCTCGTCAAGACAGTGGTGAAGGGAAACCTCCCTCTGAAAATGCGCAAACTCGGACTTCACCACATTTAATTCATTCACATCTTCAAAGAATCGATCCAAACACTTGCTCCTTTCCATAGAAATTTCATGATCTCGATGTGGAGGGATGCGTTTTGAATTCTCCAAAAGCCATTCGGTAAGAGTAATACCTAGAGTTAAAGATTAAAAAACAAATATAAATGAAACGTGTGTTTTACTAGAAAGGGGAACTAAAGAAAATAGAAAATAGAAAATAAATGTACTTACCTAGGATTTAAGGAATGAGCCAAGCAGTGTAGTGGAGTACAATTTTTAGTCCAACGATCAATAAGTATATCATACACCACACTCCAAAATGAGCTATACTCATTATCTTCCAAGCCTTCATGTCGATATATTGCTATCTTTACCTTCTCTATCATTGAATCCCACATCTCATACACAAGATGAAGACAAGGCTTATCTGTGTCAGCTATTCGTATCATATCATAAATAGGTGCTGTGAATTCAAGGATATAATCAACCTTATCCCACCAAAGATCACTTAGAATCATCTCTTTCACCTTTTGAGCTTTTCCAACATCATCCTCCCTATAAGAAGCCCATTGCTCACTAATAGCCATGGCTTGAAGGCATCTTTTTATCAACTTCAACCTTTTTAGCATTATCACAACCGAAGCAAATCTAGTATCAGCAACTTGGAGCAATTTTAATGGAAAAAATTCATTAAACATTGCCAACCTCATTGAATGGTTCATGATAAAAACACGTATGAAGGATGCATCATCAGCAATACGTGTAATCCAACTACATTCCTCATATGTAACTTCATTCTTTTCAGTGTTTTTTGCTGCACAAATATTCTTCAAAGCTAGATTGAGAGTGTGGACAACACAGGGTGTCCAAAATATTTTAGGATACTCACCCTCAATAAGAGCTCCAGCAGATTTCATCACATTAGCATTATCAGTGATGACTTGGACAACTTTCTCATGTCCAATCTCTTTTATAGCATCCCTCAACACCCCAGCAATATAATGTTTGTCTTTGAACTCACCTGACCCATCAATTGCCTTAAGAAACACTAGACCTCCATCTGATACAGCCATAATATTAATAAGAGGCCTCCTTTGTGGATCTGACCATCCATCAGAAACTATACTTACACCATTTTCAACCCAAAAGTCCTTAATTGGTTTCAAAAGTCTATCAACATGAGCTTTTTCTCTTTGCAAAAGTGTTGTTCTCAAAGCATTGTATCCAGGAGGAATATAACCTGGAATGTTATGAGTAGCAGCATATGAATAGGAACTACGATAATATGGGTTTCTTGCAAAGTTAAATGAAATCCCACCAGTGTAAAACATCCTAGCAATTTGACTATCCAATTCATGTCTAGAATTATTCTGGAATAATTTCTCCACCGTAGGATTCACAACCTTCCTCCTCTTATTACCATCAAAGGGATTTGTACTATCACTCTCTTCTTGTGTACGAAATGGGGGAATACTCCCAATAGGCCCACGGCTTGGGGGAGGTGGGGGTAAGGGAATTTGTTTTCTCCGTTCTCTTTCTAACTTATCATTCTCAACTTGATCATGTATTTGCGCATTTCCAACCTATGGCTCGGTGTCACACTAGGGCATACTCTAATACCTTTATTAACAATTCTTAATAAATGAGCCTTAACCCTAGAATAGGATCCCAAATAAATATTACCACAATAGTTGCACTTAAAGTGTGTGTTTCCACCTGATTTAACAGTAGAACCAGATGGTTTTTCTATTTTAGTCACATACTGCCAAAGAGGAGCTTCATCATTTGGCATTCCTTCATTAGATGAAGGTGAACTTTTTGTGCTAGTAGCTTCATCCATTTCAAATTCAACAGATTCAATTTAACCTACAAATAATTTCCAAATATATAATAACTATTAATTAAATAAAAAATCAAACCCAATGTCACATACTCACAAAAAAAAAAAAAAAAAAATCAGATAATCACAGATTCACAATTCACAACACAATCACAAATCTAAGTAATAATAACTATTAAGTATTAACTAAATAAAAAATTAAACGTCACAAGACTCACAAAAAATAAAATAAAAAATAGAAAAAAATCATTCATCAACCACAACACAATCACAAATCATAATAACTAATAGTTGCAAATTTAGCTATTAACTAACTAAAAAATCATATATTAACAATAAACTAAGAGTGTGAGTGTGAGAGCCATCAGCTATGATACCTGACAGTGAGGGGAGACGGAGAGCAAGGGAGACGAAGTGTGAAGGACCGAAGTTAGAGAGTGGGAGAGACTTGAGACTTGAGAGCACTAGCTTGAAGATGCAGGGGCCGGTGGGCGTGGCGGCTGAGTCGAGAAAAAAAAATGAAGAGAGGTTTGGCCGGTGCTGGGACGAGTGTTCTGTGAGGACTGAGGGTTTCAAAAAAATGAAGCGCCCTTAAGGGTTTCCAAGTTTTTTTTAAAAAACGCAGCCGTTTGGCTTTTTTTTTTTTTTTTTTTTTGGGGCTAAGTAAAACGGTGCGTTTCGCACCTGTTTCTTTTTTTTTTTTTTTGAATTTCGGCCGTATCGGCCGGTATCGGCCGGTATCAGCCGGTATCGGCCGAAATCGCCGGAATCGCCCGATACGGACCGATTCAGGCCGAATCGGCGCGCGTCGGCCCGATTTCGCGCGCGTCGGCCCGAATCGGCGCCGTATCGGCGCGAATCGAGCCGGAAAAAATAATTTTTTATTGCCCAACGCGGCACGGATGCGCAGGCAGCGGCGTCGCCTGTGCGTCGCCGCGTCCGGCCGCGTCCGACGCGGGTGCGGCGGCCCAAACGCCGCACCCGTGCTTCAGAGCTCACACGTAAATATTGTCTTATGCATGTGATTATTTTTCTTTAGCGTGTGTTTTTTCTATTTTTATTTCTCACAGGTTGGGAATTTTCTAGTAATTCCCTACACACTTTGGTTCAAAAGGGGCTTGGGAAAGGGATGAAAATTGTGTAACAACAATTGAAGAGGCATCACAGCTAGCTGGAGAAACAGATATGCAAGGGATTACTAAAATGCTACAGTCATGAGCGGGTTCACTTGTGGAAAGAAATAGTGCAATATATGGCGATGAAAAGCAACGTTTGAAAGAAAAATCAAAGGTACAACGGTGGGGACATTCTGGTCCTAAGTTACTTAAGCAAATCCATGTATTGGCAGGAAATTAATGAGCTTTAGAGAGAGAAGAAATTTATTGGAAATAAAGGTGAAGGGTACAATGGCTCAAAGAAAAAGATAGGAACACGAAATTTTATTCATCGTAAGGCTAGCCAATGGAAGAAGAAAAATACCATTTGGGGGCTAATGGATAGAGATGGGGCAATGGAAAGAGGATGATGAAGTTGTCAAAAATATAATTGAAGGGTAATTTTCAAACTTCTACGCTAGTTCGAAACCTATCGATATGGACAACACTGTCGGGCTTTGTCAAAAAGCCTGTTACTGATGATATAAAGCTAACCTACAACATATAATTGAAGTGTTTTATGTTATAAAGCTAACGACACCAATAAGACGGGTATGACTCCCCAATTGAAGCGTCTGCGCATCTTAAATGATATGCATGGACTGAGCCATCATTAGACTAGGGGGCAATGGACCCCCTCCCCATTTAAAAAAATATATATATTATTGTATATATCAATATGTGTACTAATTTTAGAAATTTTGTTTTATAACTTTACTTTGTGTTTTTCTTAAATAATATTATTGATTCTTTTAAGAGTGATACTCTAATCACAAATTTTTTTACAAATTGTTTTAGTAGCAATTTCTTATTAGTTCATATATGGGCCCACTACTCACATCATTTTTTTACTTACCAGTAATCACTTATCACATCAGTAATTTATAAATAAAAAAAATTGTAATTCTAGCATTTTTCTCATTTTAGTGGTCATTAAAAAATTTATAGACTTAAAATCTAGAACAAAATATACGAGCCAAAAAAAAAAAAAAACTCAACAACAAAAATTACCAATAGTAAAACTAAAAATAAAAATAAAAAATAAACTCAATTAACCAATATTATCCAAAATAAACAACCCTGTCCTTTAACAAATTCAAAACAAAAATAATTTTGTTTTTACCCATACCAAAAAAAAAACTCTGCAGCTAAGTAGTAACTGAATCAGAGGTTGAAATCATCGCACACAGCCAATAATAAAGTCCCCCCTATTGACATAAATGAAAGACTCCTACCTGATTTCTGAACTGAGGAGGTACACCAAGCCTTACAACAAATGCATCCTACCAAATTACCAGGTCTGACGGTATGCCTGCTTTTCCCTATAAAAATTAATGGCATATTGTAAGAGACGTAACAAATGTTGTACTCCCACTAAACAAACAAAGGCCATGTTTACCATTTATCAATTACATTCATATTGGTTTCTTCCCTAAAACAAAGAAGCCTGAGTGTATAATTGAATACCGCCCAAGCAATCTATGTAATGTTATTAACACAATATTGTCTAAGGTGCTTGCAAACTGACTCAAATACATTCTACCCCACATTATTTATGAATTCTATAGTGCTTTTGTTCCAAGATGGCTAATTAGTAATTACAAACATTATTTTAGTGGCTTATGTTGGCTTCTGAGAACATGCACCATATGAAAAACAAAGGAAAGGGTAGAGTAGGGAATATGTCTTTAAAATTAGATATGAGTAAAGTCTAAAACAGAGTAGAATGATTTTCTTTTCTTTTTTTCTTTTGAGTTTCTATAGACACCCCCACTTTATTATGGCTTATACCTGAGGTCCTTGGTCCCGAAGGCGAAAAGCCTCATACTCATACTAGAATGATTAGCCTTGTGTATCAAATCCAATGAGCCCAAATTAAAAATCCAAACTAATTTTCAAGCCCAAAACAAATCCTTGACAGAAGTGGCATATGCCCATTATTGCTAGTTTACGCCTGTTGCCACTTAAGGACAGAACCCCAAAAGTCCTCATTTTCCATTTTGGCGATTTTGGTCAGTTGGCCTGGACACTTTTTTTTTTTTTTTTTTTTAGAGTTTCAACTTATAGCGTCCGCTCTTGATAATAATTCTTTATCATCGGATCAAGACACCAATCAGTTTTTAGTGTAAGCAGAGATTGAACCCCAGATCTCTTATACAATCATAAAAATTTTTACCAGTTGAGCTAACTAGAACCCACAGGCCTGATCACTTGCTAATCCTTTAAAATTGCAAGGTTTGTCGTTTGATTTATATTTGGTTTCCTTTTATGTCAGAAAATCAGGATAGGAAAGAAATAAAATGTTGATTATTATTTTATTTTTATAATTCGATGGTTACAACTTACAACATGGGGCGGAAAATTTGAATTCTAGATGCTTTTGTTAAAAATACCAAGAAGTGCTAACTAATTAAGCTATAAAGCTATTAGCAAGAAATAAAATTTTAATTGAGGTATATATCAAGCTAATTTTGGACTGCCTTTCTAAAAATACAAGATTCCATTCACGTGGCTTAATTAATCTTCATTGAAGCAAGATACAATTTCTAATGTTTATGGCATATTAAGAGTCTATTTGGGAATAACTTATTCAGGTAAGACTGAAATTTTTTTGTGGAACTACACTATTAATTCCTAAAGTTTATTCTATGCGTGAAATTGGTCCTTCAAGTTTCAACTAAGTACAATTGGTCCCTCAAATTTAAAAAATGAGTTATATTAATCATTTTGCTAATTGCCATTAGTGATGTCAATTATGTGGCCAACAAAACAATTACTTGACATTATTTTTAATATATGATGTTACATTATTTTTAATTAAAAACTTACAATAACTAATTTCCACCTTAGATCAAATCTAAAGCAAACTAAACTGGTTGAAAAATCATGAATGAATCACATGAATACATTGGGATAGACATGGCAAAAGAAAAATCATCATTATCAAACTCACAAAGAAAAATCATCCATAAAAAATCATCTTCACCAAAGTCAACCATATCCCCAGAAATTACATCCCCATTATCAGACTCCAACGTTGATGATAAGACAGACATCTGACCTAGTGATTCAAATGCCACTGTTCGATCCGGGGAAACAAGATAATTAGACGATGATAAGTGGATGTGAGCAATATCATTATGATTACTAGGAATCTCTACCTTTTATTCCTGCTTTATGGAGGATTGGAAGGATGTGAAAAAGGGGTTGTCTTAGCAAACTGCAAACCTTTATGTTGGCTATGGCAGAATCGATGCTTGCTACACGGCTTCTTTATTTCCAAAGCAGCCACATTGCCATTGGCATTGATGTGAATGTTGTTGTGATTATTACCATTACTATGCCTCTTCATTGAACCCATAGATAAAATTCGCTAAATCCTCTCTTCTCTGGGGCATTCCAATGGAAACTAATCAAAGAAAACCTTGGACTGAGATAACACCCCCAATAACGTGGAAATTAGTTATGGCAAGTTTTTAATTAAAAAAATGTCACATCATTAAAAATAATGTCAAGTCATTGTTTTGTTAGTCACGTAATTAACACCACTAACAGCAGTTAGCAAAACGACTAATATAACTCATTTTTTAAACTTGAGGAGACCACCACCACTAATAGCAATTAGTAAAAGGATTATATAACTCATTTTTTAAACTTGAGGGAATAATTATGCTCAGTTCAAACTTAAGGGACCAATTGCAGACACATGATAAACTTCAGGAACTAATAATGTAGTTTCGCCAAATTTTTTTTACTAAAAATACTGTAGATAAAGTTAAAAATTAGTTGAAATAATACAGTGAGACCCATAAATAGTACTAAAAAAAAGTTGAATAGTAACAAAAATAAATTAAATAGTAAAAAATTCTATATTTTTTAGCTAATGCCAAATGCAACCATAGTACTATTTCTTTTTTAGAAATGTTTAGAATCCATTTGGGAACAATTTATTTAGCGAAAAACTGAAAACTTTTTGTTGAAAGTTGTACGTGCAAGTTAAATTTGAGCTTATTTATGGAAGTGAAATAAGTTATCCAACAGTATATTTACATGAGAAAGCTCAAAAAAATACAAGTTTTGACATGACACTCAAACAAGAAATAAAGAAAGTGATAGTAGGACATAAAAAAGATGCACATTTAGACAAGAAGAAGAAGCTGACTATCAAAACAACACAGGATGTACATGGAAAACCCTAGGGAAGAGATAAAAAAAATATAAAAAAAAAACGATTTGAGCAAGAACATAACATTCTTGCTCGACTCAGTTTGTATTATGTATCAGAAATAGATTAGTTTACAATGAAGTTGCCTTTTTTTTCCTACCAACTCTCCACTTTCATCTCAAAATATCTATTTGGGTTCTTGCCCTAGAAGTTCAGCTGCATGTTCCTTTTATACTCTAAGAAATATGGCTGATGACAAGGACAAATGTTAAGTCATCATATTCTCTCTTTTGAGATCTTTTCACAGTTGTGATATTATCTGCTAAATAAAGGATAAGAATTGCGCCAACGTGGCATTGGGACCTATAGGTAGGTAGCTTTGCCACTGTTTGGAAGACAAGTCTTGGTCATTAAGAAGGACATCAAGAATACTGTGATTGGTACACGTGTCTCCAAGGTGACTCACTATACATTCAACCAATAAAGGATGTCCTCATAGCCTTCAACTCTGAAAAGTCACTATGTCCATTTTTGGAAATACTTGAGTACTGTGTCAAGTGTAAATCTCACTTCCTTCCTAAGGCAGTCACACCTTTAGCACTGACTAAGACAAAATCTCTTAGCCATCAGCTACTCTCCTTTACCTCACAGTTGCTCCACGTGTAGAGTCCAGATTCAACCACTTATGCATTCTCTCATACCTTAGTGGTGTTATGTACAAAAGTACAGTAAATAAAAATTAAAAAAAAAAGTTAGCTAAATAGTACCAAAGTGTACAATGGGACCTATGAATATATAGTAGCAAAAATAAGCTAAAATCTCTAATAAGCTGTGAGTTTCATCACTTCCCAAACATACTCTAAACTTTGTGTCTCTCAACTGACTCAACATAGAAATTCGAAGAAGACAAGGTTTCAAGTAAGGCATGAGATATTTGGCTTATACTATGTTAAAGCATAGTTTTCAAATTTAGGTGTCATTACCTTTAGTCAATAGGTGCGAGAGTGGAGAGATTAGATTCAAATTTGATTGGGAACTTAGAGCCTGTTTGGCTTAGGGCAATTTTGAGTGATATCATTGGAAATTCATAACTCAGTTATGAAAAAACGTGGGAACCACACCAATTTTTTTGTTTGGCTTAATTTTCACATTGTGTTTCATCACTCAAAACTCAAAAATTTTGAGTTAGAGTGATGGAAACACAAAACAAGAAATAGGTGTTTTCAGTTTTTGAGAATTGAGTTTCAGTGGCATTTTTGTAAAATTAAGCAAAGAATGGGACCCACCCATATGACTTGTCCCATCAAGCAATGTCTCTCTCCAACCCGTTCTTTGTCACTTCTCCTTCTTCATTTTTTTTTTCCTTTTACCCAGAGCTCTCCTTCTCTTTTTTGTGTGGCATCAGAGAAAGAGCAAGACTAGAGATTGGAAGCTTCGCCGACGATAGGGGATTCGAGAAACGACATCGGACTAAGCCTAGGCCTGATCGTGAGACACACGGACCTCGAGATCAGAAGCTTCGCCAGCGATAAGGGATTCGAAACCTGATGCTTTCTATCTCCCAACATGATGAGACCTGATGCTTTCTTCTCTTTTTTCTTTTTTCTTTTCTTTCTTTCTTTCTTCTTCACTCTGGTTTCTTCTCTTAGCTGCTTCTTCTTTTTTCTTCATGCGTTGATGGCTGTAACGTGGTGAGACTTGATGCTTCTTTTTTTTTTCTTTTCTTTTTTTCCTTCTTCAATTAAACACATTTGGTTGAGGACTATTGGTGGGTTTGAATTTTTGATTCATTCGGATTTTTTGGTGGAGGTTGTGGTTGTGTTGAGGGCTGTTGGTGGTGGTGGTGGTGGTTGTGGTTGTGGATTTCTAGGTTTGCTGTTGGTGGTGGTAGAGCTTGGTTGATGATGGTGGATGAAGGGTTTGCCGTTGGTGGTGGTGGAGCTGGGTTTCAGTGTAGCTAGGTTTGAAGAGCAGAAAAGAAAAGGGACGCAGGTAGTAACCATATTCTTCTGTGTAGTGTCAGTAGGTGGGTCGCAAAAAGTGAAGTTAAAAACTGAGATACATGACTGAGTTTTGTGACCAAACATAAGTGTTGGATTTTTTGAGTGGTAGTGGAGTTTGGGTTATGAGTTATGGGTTTTGAGTTTGAGTTATGAAAACTGAGACACCTCTAAACCAAATGGGCCATTAGTTTCTATTTTAAGAAAATTTTCTTTGGAATGGATATCATGACAAATAGTAAAGACGGTGACCACGTTTTAACGTTTATGTGGCATGATCAGTCTTTTTCTTTCGTTGAGTTGGATGATTTTCCAAATAGGGCGTGAAACAATCAGATGGTCTTACGTTAGAAGCCCAAACATTAAAATATATATATATATATATATGTATATATATGTAGGTATGTATGTATGTATGGTCAATTGTTTGTGCTAACTAGGAAGTCAAATTTAGTTTTAGGGTCCATTTGGTTGGAAATGAAAAAAAAAGAATGGAAAATAATTTAGTTTTTCTTGTTTGTTGTTAGTTTATGGGTTGAAAAATTGAAAAATGGAAGGATATATAACAAAGTATGTATAAATTTACTCTCATTTATCTATTTTATAAAAAATTTAATTTAAATATTTTATAAAGGAAAAAAATGTATTATTGTAATAAAATAAAATAAAAAAAGAAAGCAACTCAAACGTTCAACAATGAAGGAGAAAACAGAAATAAAAAAAGAAAAAGAAATAATAATATCACTTTAGTTTAGGTGATAGGTAAGGGGTAGATGGGCATTTTCCATCCAACCCCTTCTCCTTCTCCATTTTCTCTCCAATTTTTTTGGGGGGAGGGGGGCTGAAATGTGGTGGGCTAGGGAAGAAAATAGCTGGATCCCACTGTTTCCTTCCCCCCAAAATCTCTCATATTTTCTTTGTTCTTTTTTTCATCCTCCTACTTTTCACTCCAACTAAACGCACTCTTACATGTTTTCTAAATCTATTTTATTTTATTTTATTTTTAGAACAACACATTAAGGGGGTTTGGTTTTCGTAATGTTACATTATATTGTAATGCTAGATTCTTGGAATCTTAGATTCATGGATTTATTTTTAAAAAAATTATATTTTCACGGAAACTTATTATAGTAATATAACATTACCATGTTTAGTTCATTAGTTACATTCCTATAGCATTCTTGGTGCTAAGAGGTTGAGCTATCGATTACTAGTGCTGACTCATACTTCTTAATGTAGAAATCGTGGTAATAGAGTTGAGTAATATATGGCACGCCTTGCTGCATGCTAGTGGTACGTAAAACACAAGTAGCAATGTACTATGGGATATGGGGCTATGATTACACACACGCAAGCCCTCCTTTTTTTCCTATAATATTCCGAGAATATGATATTGATTTATCTGGCTGGTTCCTAAACATTCCTAACAATTATTATGATATTTACAATAAATTTCCAACAATATCCATTTGAAAAAACTAAACAAAATTTTATTTAAAAAAAAAAACTAAACAAAATTTTACTTTATATGTTATATTCATCGATCTTATCAACACATCACCAGGATCAAGCATCTGTTATTTTATCGGACAAGACAATAAATCTTGATTGAAGAATTTGATTACTAATTATATATAGCCACCGGCATGGGAGCCTGCTACTTGGGCCACTTGGCAATATCTCACCAACAGTTGATAGTTCAAGTTACAAAATAGGGCCAAATCGGCCCAATACCATCATTTTAAAAAAAATTTAGGCAGAAAACACTGTTTCGGAAGTAAATGGGGATGTACCACTTTTTCCAGTACTCGAGTTTGGTGAACTCGAGTACTGGATTTTACACTTCCACCGTGGCATGCCAGCATGGAATTTCTATTTTTAAAAAATTCACCCAGTACTCAAGTATGTCGAACTCGAGTACTGTATGATCTGGTCCCCGAGCCCACTAAACTCGGGTACCAATCTGGATTGTCCGGCAGGTTGTGGTTGGATAATCCAGATTGATACTCGAGTTTCATGTACTCGAGTACCTTGAATAATACCCGAGTACTTGAAACTCGAGTACTAATCTGGATTGCAATTTTGTACAAATCTGGATTGTCCGGTACATGTGATGGCAATCCAGATTAGTACTCGAGTTTCATTAGCTCGGGTGTTGTTCAAAGTACTCGAGTATATGAAACGCGAGTACTAATCTGGGTTGCAATTTTGCACCAATCTGGATTGTCCGGGAACAAGTGATGGGAATCCAGATTAGTACTCGTGTCTCTTATACTCGAGTATTGCTCACTAAAACCGGTAATTTTAATCTCTCATCTCTCATTTCTCACTTGTACACTCTCACTCTCCAAACCCCAAACCCATTTCACCGCCGGCAAAGTCGGACTCCGAAACCCGTTTCATCACCGGCGCCGCCGTACAAACCCCAAACCCCTTTCATCGCCGGCGATCTCCGACTCTCAAACCCATTTCATCGCCGGTGCCGCCGTACAAACCCCAAACCCATTTCATCGCCGGCGACCTCGCACTCTCAAACCCATTTCATCGCCGGCGACCTCGCACTCAAAGGTTAGCAATTTTGGTAATTTTTTTTGTTCTTTCCATGAGTTTTTAAGTAATTGTGGTAATTTTGATTATTAATTGTGTTGAGAAATCTTTATGATTGAGAGGAGCAACCCTCTTAAGTTCATGGTACGTTTGGAGGGTGAGGCAGGAGGATGAATATGTTTGCTGTTTATATTTTGAATATGTTCAAGTAGTGGGGAAGTATAGGGGGCTGGACAAGAAGCATTTTGAACTGACGAGACCTTCCCTTTTGAGATCACATATATAGAGCAGAAATCTGGTGCCCCTTTCAATACAGTGCTTGGAATGCTTGATGACTTGAATCTGCATAAGAAAAAGAATTGAAACTAAGTATACTAACAATAGTCAATGCATCTATAGCCTCATCCAATCATGGATTTATTTTCTGATATTCAGCTTCATATATTCGTTCTAATTAAAATGTAGGTCACACAATTGATTAGGTTAGTGATTAGAGTGATGAGTACTTCGGTTAAAAATACAAAGAAATCATGGTGAAAGTATTTTTCATTGTATGTGACTCATACATAACAAATAAAACTACATTGTTCAATTGAAGATGGGTTACTATAACTTTTTTAAGTTTGAGTAGAGTGGATATTCTTTCGAATATGTACTTACCCTTTTGTTGTTGTTTGATAGTGAACGTCCCTACGAATCCGGAAAGATTTTTTGGCAAAAAGAAAAAATGGTGCTATTGATAAATTTGTTTGGATCATATAGCTCGAATTAACTTAATCATTTGACAATTTCAAACTGAGTAGATATTAGTTAATTTCTTATTAAGCTAATCTACTTAATAATTGAATAAGAGAAGGTTTATATTTTTTTTCTTTCAATCAATCAATAATGCAATTCTATTTACATTGTAATAATTTGAATTAAGAATGAACATAAGGTACATTGTTTTTTATTTCTCTAGCAGCTTGACCACTTTTCTCCTGCAATTTAGGAACCCTGCATTCCCACAATCGAGATTTTGGAAATTATTGCTAATCATAGCTCTATCGGTACATTCATTTTACACTCTGAACATTAGAATGTAAAACATGTCGGGGAAATTTCAAACTTTAACAGCAAAATAAATGTGCTTGAAGTTAATTTTTCTTGCAAAAAGACTAATTGATATGAATCAGACAAATGAAATGAAGGATTTTCTTTGCGCTTGAAGTTAATTTAATGCATGTTTGGTTGATGTTAGCCTAAGCTAAAAACTTAGAAATAGGAAACTCACCCCTTATGTATGCTTGAATCGTGCTTGTGTTTATTTTGATCTATGTTTTCTTAAAGCAATTTGCATGTTTAGGACATATCCCACTTAGAAAAACCCTTCCTAGAATATGGATAGAAGGTCTGTAGTGGAGGCCAATCCATTGAATTGAGGATACTTGGGTGCCTAACACTTTCTGAAGAATTTATCCTAACTTTGGACCATAGTTTGGTAATGTAATTCTGCATAAGGGTCGAGAGCGGTTCCTACACCTATTGTTTATATTTTGCAATTAATCAAACAATTGGTATATTCATTGATATACAAATTCCAATACTAACTTTAAAATACAACTAAATATTAAATATAACTTAAAACTAAACAAAGGGATGAAGAAAGAGAACATGTATAAATAGGTACTGACTTTAGCAATTTGGTTCAATAAAATTACACTTGATACTCCTCAACAATAGCATTTCCCCTCTTAAAGGCCATCAAAAAATTATTGATATAAAAACAAATAAAAAAATTAGTGAGATGCTATCAATGAGATGCTATTATTTTGATTTAGCTTATGGGTATTTGATGAATATGCTAATGGGCCATTAATCACCTTTAATTTATGCCAGGTATGGACCCACATCGAGCAGGACCCTGCATGGGAATTTGTCTTGACGAGGCAACCTATGCATCGTTCAAGTTTGCTTTGGGATGCTTCTTTGGCAGGCGAGGTATGCACTTGTGTCCAAAATCGTAATCAATATATGTAGTAGAAAGATTTTGGGCATTATGTTTGAAGTGTAATTATTACGTGGTTAGTGAATGCTATTATTAATACTAAGCTGCTTTGTTTGCAGGAAGTGCCGAGTGTTCGACTTGTCGTCACTCGAGATAAAGGTCTGTTTGATGGTGGGTTAGATCCACGGATTGCCGCTTATATCACAGATGCGGGGTTAGATGGGCTACTTCGGGTCCCACATATGGACCTTGACCATGCACTGATCACGGCCTTAGTGGAGAGATGGCGGCTAGAGACGCACTCATTCCACTTGCCCCACGGTGAGATGACCATCACGCTACAAGACATAGAGGTCATCATGGGCGTACCTGTACATGGCTTGCCGGTGGTAGGATTTACCCATATGGACAACTGGCGTACTTTTGCATGGATTTGCTAGGTACCCCCCCCCCTCCACCGGACAGACCAGTTGGTACAAAAAAGAACACTGCATTGTTGGAAGGGCCGAGGATAAAAGCCAAATGGCTGGAGGAGCAGTTTCGCAACCCTCTTCCCGCTGACGCCACTGAGGTGTGTGTGCAACAGTATGCTCGGTATTACATACTCCAAATGTTGGGTAGTATACTGTTTATGGACAAGTCTGGCGAACGGCTCTCAATCATGTATCTACAATTTTTTAATCCAATCAGCAATGGAAAGAATTATAGTTGGGGTAGTGCAACACTAAGTTGGCTATATAGACACCTCTGTAAGGCATCAGAGAAGACAGCCAAGCAAATTGGTGGTGCACTGCTATTAGTGCAGTTGTGGGCGTGGGCGAGGTTTCCACAAATATGTCCTGTGATAAGGCATCCACACCGAGCCTTGCTCCGGAGTCCACTTGCTGTCAGGTATGTAGGATCTTCAACTTAGTTATCGTTTTACATTTCCGCATTAATTTGTTTCGCATGGGAATTATGTAAGTAACTAATATGAAGGTTATGTCTGTGTTGTTTGGTAGATGGAAAGGGGCTAAGATAACAACTGACCATCCAATGCATGTCCTACGCGCCTATCGTGTGTCGCTTGCTTCGCTCCGGCCAAATCAGGTATCGTGCCTTACAAGTGGGAACCAACCACTTTATGGTTGTTTGTATGGTTGTTTGTAAGATATCGTTACACATATATTGTTAATATGGTTGTTTGCATTTGTTGGATCATTGTAGATTGTCTGGGAGCCATATAGAGATTATTTGGGTTCCCTGCCCGCATATTGTACGGCAGGCCAACACATATGGAGGTCCATCGTGCCGCTCATACATTTTTGGGTAGTTGAAGGCCATCACCCTGAACGTGTTCTTCGACAGTTTGGGATGAAGCAAGACGTACCGGACAATGTCGATACTTCAATTGAACTTCACAAGATAACATTCCAAGGCAAGCACAAAAAAAATTGGGTTCAAGAACATGCCACTCATATTGCTAGATGGGCTGCGCATGCCACCATTGCTGAAGCACCGCCCTTTCATGGGGTAATGAGCTACAATGACGAGTATATGGTGTGGTATCGTCCCATCACTGTTCGGCATATTACAAAAGAGACCTCATACTGGGACACTTTGGTAAGTTTACAAAGATTGTTCTATTATAAATGTACCTCGCTTCGCATACTTTAGTTCCAAATCCTAACACTACTCTTGTATACTTGTGACAGGTTGAATCACAGTTGAGGATTATGGCAAAGTTCGAACCAGGGTCTGAGGTCTACACCGACTGTATGAATGCCTTACAATCTATTGAAGAGATCAGTCGATTGACCTTGGACGGTGCACGCACTGTGGGCAACGCAAGTGAACCGACTGTAGGGCGTGGTCGGCAAGCAAGTGGATGGAAGGCTAATTAGACTGGCCTAAAGAAACTGCCAAGTTGCCAACTAGCAGTAAAAACTAAAAAGAAAGCCATTCTATAGATACAACTTTGGATATCTTCCTTGGAAATATCAGGATCATTCTTTTGTTCACTGGATGCTTTTCTATTGTACCTCTAGTGATGATATAAAAAAAACCTTTGGTTGTAGTGGTAGATGTTTTGAGCTTAGTAAACGTTTGGTTGTCCTTTTTTTTTTCCATCATTGTCATGGAGACTTATGGTTTGGCTCCTCATTTTTTTAATAGATTTGTTTTTATCCGGTTAAAAAAAGGTGCATGACCCAAGAAATTCGGGCCAATCCAGATTAGTACTCGAGCTTCAAAAACTCGGGTACTGTTCACAGTACTCGAGCACATGAAGCTCGAGTCTTACTCGGGCATAACCCACAGCAGTTCCAGTGTCAATCCAGATTGGTAACCGAGTTTCCTAAACTCGGGTACCAGATCGTACAGTACTCGAGTCTCTTGAACTCGAGTACTAGGTGACATTTTTTAAAATCCAAAATGCCACGTTGGCATGCCACACTGGCATGCCACACTGGCATGCCACGGTGGAAGTGTAAAATCTTGTACTCGAGTTTGGTGAACTTGAGTACCGGAAAAAGTGGTATATCCCGAATTAGTTCCGAAACAGTGTTTTCAGCCTAAATTTTTTTAGAAATGATGGTATTGGGCCGATTTGGCCTACAAAATAGGCTAAACTTATTAAGTATATCATACAGCCTAGTGAGGACAAAATACTTAAATACAGACTTTTTTTTTTTTTTTTTTGGTGCTCGTTATGGTGTCCCCGGTTATTTATAGATGATGAACAATTTTAGAGGATGCTCACTAGACATAAAGATAAACCTTCAATGGCTCTTGATACCTTACCCATGTGGCTTCCTCTTCTCTTTGTTCTCCCTCTTCTGTTGCTCATGAAAAAAAAGATGGAAAAGCGGAGTTCAAAGAAGTTCCTTCCACCAAGCCCTCCTAAGCTTCCTATTATAGGAAACTTGCGCCAACTTGGTGATTTACCTCACCAATCTCTGTGGCAACTCTCCAAAAAATATGGCCCCGTGATGCTTCTTCAACTTGGTGGCATAACCAGTGTTGTAATATCTTCTGCTGAGGCTGCAAGAGAAGCCTTAAAAGTTCATGATGTTGCCTGTTGGAGTAGGCCTCCCTTAGCTAGCTCTAGAAGACTTTTGTACGATTATCGAGACATGAGTTTTTCACCTTATGGCGATTATTGGAGAGAGATAAGGAAAATAAGTGTTCTCGAGCTTTTTAGCGTGAAGAGAGTGCAGTCCTATCAGTTCATTAGGGAAGAAGAAGTTGCTTTTCTTGTCGATTCCATAGCTCACTCTTCATCTTCTTCAACCCCTGTTGATCTTTCTGAGAAGCTGTTTAGCCTCACTGCAAGTGTAACTTTAAGGATTGGTTTTGGTTGGAGTTTCCGCGGAAGTGATTTAGACAATGCAAGGTTTCAAGAACTAATCCATGAGGTTGAGGCCATGTTGGGAAGCTTCAATGCATCTGAATACTTTCCCTTCCTGGGATGGATTGTAGACAGGTTCTCTGGTAGATTTCAAAGGCTTGAAAGGATTTTCCATCAGTTGGATAATTTTTTCCAACATGTCATTGATCTTCATCTTAATCCTGAGAGAACAAAACAAAAGCGTGAAGGCATTATCGTTGTGCTGCCGAGAGTAGAAAGGGAGCAAAGTGAGTCTAGGGCTGCTCGGTTCATAAAAGATGACATCAAGGCAGTCCTCATGGTAAGCTGCCAATCTTTTGCCCCCATAGTTATTGATTCCATTATTTTCTATTTATTGGAGAGGAGAAAAAAATGAAAGAAATTATTTTACAATATTTTTACAAATTGTTGATGTAGTAAATTCTTATTGGTTGTCATTTGAGTCCACTAACGTTATCTTTTTATTTATCAATAATTGCCTACTACATCAATAGTTTATAAAAAAATTTGTGGCTTTAGCATTTTTCACATAATATATATGGTTTCTAAATTCTAACCGCCTTTTTCCTCTCCCCTCTCTCTCTCTCTCCATCTCTGGTTATTATTGTGTATACCTGGAGTACTCTATCCCTCTCACAAAGTGATGGGTCCCACTCACTATAAGGTCTACCCCTATATAAGAGGGAAAAAGTATACTTCCAAAGTACACAATAATTTTTCCTATCTCACTTAGTAGTAGACATAAGTTTCGCTTCTAGTTTTAAGTCTCTTCTACTTACTTGTTATCACTACAACAAAATGTATTTTCAGTGACCAAAAAATTCGTCACTAAAAGTTTAGTTTTTCGTTGCTAAGGACCTTTAGCGACAAAACTTATTTCATCCTTAAAACCTCGTCGCTAAAAGTCCTGGCGACAAAAAATTTTGTCACTTAAAGTCTGACTTGTTTAAAAAAAAAAAAAAAAAACTTTTAGTGGCAAAAATATTTTCTCACTAAAAATCTCGTCGCTAAATGTTTTCCTTACTAAAAAGACTATTTAGTAACAAAAATATTTCGTCATTAAAAATACTTTAGTTTATTAAATCATATTTAGTGATGAACAATTTCGTCACTAAAACTATTTCCGAATACATATAGTGACGAAAAAGTTCATTACTAAAATTATTTTCAAGAAAATCCAGGTACATATAGCGACGAAAATTTTCGTCACTAAAACCATTTCTTACAAAATTCGGCTACATTTAACGACGAAATATTTCGTCACTAAAACAATTTTTTATTGCTATATTTGTGACGGAAAAATTCGTCATTAAAACTTATTTTCTGTTTTTTTTTTTTTCATGGCTTTGATATTAACATGTAACCTGTCATTACATTATTAAAACCTCACATTTGAATAACACATTTATTTCAACAACACATTTATAAACAAAGATCCATACATTCACAAGTATCTAATTGAAACTCCTTCCATACAATAATTGTTTGCAACACATACAATAACTTAAGATGTTTTATAACAATACAAAAATTGTAGCATAATATAATCAGAACTCATGGAAGATGTCCTCATATATCTTCAAGTAATACCAAAAGTAAATCCCGTAAAAGCCACCAATAAAAAATCTGCACAAATATAAAACTAATACTACATTAAAATCGTAAAGTAAAAACATTAACTATGTTATAAGAAACATTTCTAACAATGCATTAAGAGTAGTCACACCAATGAATTAAAATCACAACTCCTAATGTATAAGTTGTAGAAAGCAAATATAAATTTTCAAGTGTAATATAATACAATTAGTTTCAAATAATGCATCAAAAAAAGTAGTCACACCATGTAGTGCAGGTCAATTGATAAAATAAAGTATTAACCAATAAGTGTTTTAACTTGAAGATAAACCACCCCCATAGGTAAGAGCGTCATCATAACCCTTACTCCTTAAAAAGTTAAGAATAGTCTTTTAGACATCTTCTTGCTTAGCTCGCGCCCCTTAGTCTCTTGCTCTTGCTTCTTTGAGCTCAATTATCTCATTTTCTAGCTGTTGGATATACTCCTACGAGGAACTAGATGAGGTGGTGGTTACTAGAGAAGAGGAATGTGTCATGCCAAGTCCTTTTACAATACCAAACTTCTTTTTAAAACGAAGTTTGAGATCTCCTCTTGTGTAAAGGGAATTGCATTAGGATCTTGACAATGATCCTCTTGCACTTTGAGAATAGTTTCCTATCATTTGAAAGAGAGAAAGAAACAAACAATCACAACATTAATACTAAATATGCTATAGCTTTACAAACATGATAGGGATGGAATGATACACACACACACACACACACACACACACACACACACACACACACACACACACACACACATATATATATATATGTTGCTTTATTCTCTTGGTGTCTCCACACATTTGTATTAGGATTGAAATGAACATATTTGAAGATTTTTGCCAATTCAGGAACTTGACCGCCATTATTATTTGTCTAATTAATTAACATTCAAGTGGTAGATAGATATAGTTAATTAATCATAGCATATAATATACTAAGGTTTAATAAAATGAAAAAACACGCACCTCCTCATCAACCCTAATAGCAAGTGCCTTTGTCAGACATCTATGTTTGCCTGAAATTTTCTTCCTATTTTTAGAGTTCTTTCTTGATTTTTTCTAAAAGAACATTCAAGATACTTATTAGATCATGAATAAAACAGTATACATTTACTTCATCCAAGTGTAACAAGAATGATAACCTTTTGTCCTCCACCCAAACACGTTACCAAATCCAGGATAGTCATGTATTGTCCACAACAAAGTTGCACGCATCTAAAAATGCTCTATACTATAAACATCTTAAGTTTCTACTCCTTCCCATAACTCCTTCAACTCATCAACCAATGATTTCAAGTAAATATCAATCTCATTTCTTGGTTGATGGGGACCAGAAATAAGCAAGAACAACATAAAATATGGCTCCTTTATGACCAACCAAGGTGGTAGGTTATATGGGATAAGTATGATAGGTCACATACTATAGTTGTTGTTCATATTCCCAAAAGGGTTAAATCCATCTGTAGCCAAGCCTAGCCTTACATTGCGAGGTTCGACGACAAAATCAAGATATTGCAAATCAAACTCCTTCCACTCCTCACTATCAGCTAGATGCCTCATTATCCCATCGTCCATATGTTTATCTATATACCATCTCATGTCCTTAGCTCTTTGGCCTGACATGTACAATTTCCTTAGTCTCGGTGTCAACGGGAAGCAACGCAATACCTTATGAGGAATATTCTTACCTTGGGCACGTGTATCCTTATACCTAGGCGCCTCACACACCGAACATTTATCAAGGTTTTCATTTTCCTTCCAAAATAGTGCACAATCACTTTTGCATGCATCTATATGCTCGCATAATATGCCTAAGTCACGTAATATCTTCTTTGCTTCATAAGTAACCAAGTAACCTTTTGGTAAAACCTTTCTCAGCAATTCTAGCATCATATCAAGTCCCTTATTACTCAAGTTGGTCATTACCTTTACATTAGACATCTCAATAACAAATTTCAAGATATTATAATCAATGCAACCCAGATACAACTCACGCTTTGCATCTTCCTCAAGTTTGTCAAAATTACGCACTTCCTCATTTTTGGTTGCATTTCTTGGTTCCCCTCTAATTCGGTCACCTACCAAGGCATCAATACTATCCATATGATCACCATCTGACATTTCATTATCATAAATGTTCTTGTTCAATACACGAGATTCTCTATGATTATACCAATTAATGTAAGATTGCATAATCCTACGATGAAGCAAATGGATATGCACAGTATGAGGAGATTGTCGATAGCAATTCACACAGTGAATACACAAGCACAAAATATTACCACTCAAGTCCACAACCGCTCTTGCAAAATTAATAAATGCATTGACCCCTTCAATATATGGATGACTTAATCTGCCATCAGGTGTCTTATCCATTGTCATCCAACTATTATCCATGTTTGACTACAATTGATAGGTGAATGTTGTTTTAGTAAAATAAGGACAACTCATGCATAATGTATTCTAACATCTAAGTCTATAACCTACTTAGATAAAGTTTAATCTCATTCATGAATGTACAAGTCTATATTAATACCTAAACAAATATACATTGCACACTCAAACACTCCCAATATGAATTTAAACTACCTTATAACACCATGCAAGCCATCCGCTTGCTCCAATACAACAACCCACCACAAAACCAATCACAAACATCACAACTATAATACTTACAAGTATTGAAATCAAATAAAATACTATTCATCACATCTAATCAACAATACTCATTCACATTTGCAAGAAATGAAAAACACTTCTAATATGTATTTAAACCACTTTATAACACCATGCAAGCCACCCACTTGTTCCAACACAACAACCCACCACAAAACCAATTTCCAACATTACAAGTATATAGTTTTACAAGTTTTTAAATCAAATAAAATATTATTCATCACATCTAATCAACAATACTCATTCACATTTGCATGAATTGAAAAACACACCTAATATGTATTTAAACCACCTTATAACACCATGCAAACCGCCCACTTGCTCCAACACAACATACCACCATAAATCCAATTTCCAACATCACAAGTATAGAACTTTATAAGGTTTTTAGCTAAAATTTACTTACTTTCCTCAGGCTAAACTTACAACTTTCAGAAAAAATTCTAATGTTATTGCAAACGATGTGTATTTAGCCTGCAAAAGAAAAGTTAAATTTATAAGTACTTCACTCTTGAAAATGATCCTCTCATAAATTACTACACAAACTCATAGCTTACACATGTAATACAGGTGGTGCTTACACCAATCGAAAAAGTGATGAGGGGAAAGTTATCTTTAACATCCCCTACAGATACAAAGAGATTACCATTGGCACTATAACGAATAACTCTTATGGAATCCTTATGAAAGGGCCCGCTGGTATCATCCACCAAAGAAATTGCACTAACCCCTCTGTAAATGAAGGAACTAAAGAGAGAAAAAAAAAATTGTTCCTCAATTACATTCTACACTATCATTGAAAGCCAATGATAGTTCAGAGAGTCAAACACTCATCAAATTTGCACCTTTTTTCTCCCAAAAATTCTGATAAGTTGGGAACTTCATTTCAATTGACAAAAGCCAAAAGGTAAGAACTTTCATCAAAATCAATCTTTAAATGCTCACTTAGTAGCTGAGAAATCGTAAAAAACTGAATTTTAATAAAATTACCAAACTATGCTGATGCAAGTATTGAACTACCTAAAACATTATAACAAAAACTGGGTTTTTATTAACTTTCTCTCACATTTCTCAGAAACCAAATAAGGCATAAACTTCATGCTTGAGCAAACACCAACATATTATTAACCTCCAATCCGAAATTAAACAATAAAACACAAATGAGGGCCATGACAATGAGCCACACCACAACAAAACAAACATGAGAGTATTTGAGTCATGCCTTTTCGTTTGATTTATACCATTCTCAACAAAAATAAAAATACCCATTCTCAACAAACATGAGCCAAAGGGCCCCAAAACCTAAAACGAAAAAAACAAAAACAGAGAGAAAGGAAGGCGAAAAGGGAATGAAAAAAAATTAAATAAAAAAAACCTTACCGATTTCGAACTAAGGCGAAGGCGAAGGGAGGTGAATCGGCGAGCTGTGGAAGGCAAAGGTCGTTGGACGGCGGAGACGACTTCGGGATTGTCGCGAATGGTCCGAATCGGCGGTGACGACTTCAAGATTGTCACGAATGGTCCAAATTGCCAAGAAACGTTCGGCTCTTATCGATGACGGTTGGCTCTCATTGGCGATGGTTGGCTCTTATCGTCGACGGTTGTCTCTTATCGGCATCGGTTAGGATCTTTTGGGAGCAGTGTCGGTTGGGTTATTTGGGAGTTGTGTTATTTAGGAGCTGAAGATTGAAATAAAACAAGGGAAGGGGTATTTACAGTGAAGTCTTTAGCAACAAATTGTTCCGTCGCTTTGCTTCCTCTTCGTCGTGAAAGGTATTAGGCTTTTAAGTTTTTAGCAACGAAGATCAATTTCGTCACTAAAGAACCTAGTTTGTAAAGATTTATAGAGACGAAATTCATATTTCATCCCTATAGCATACTTTTGTGATGAAGTGTGATTTCGTCGCTAAAACAATGAAGTGCAAAACTATTATTATTTTTATTGACGACTATTTTCCGTCGCTAATTCTTCCTTATAGCGACGAAAGGATTTTCGTCACTAATACTATCCACAGCAATACCTACAGTGACGAAATATTTCGTCGCTATAGATTAATTAAGCTCACGCCAAAGTTTCCCTCCACTGGCACCCATTTTTCAAATAACAATAGCGATGAAACTTATTTTTCGTCGCTAAATGTTATAATTTTTTTCATTATTAGTGACGAAATTCATATTTTGTCGCTAAAGCTGTATTTTTAGCGGCGAAAAATATTTCCTCACTTTCAGTGTATATTTACTTTTCAGAATATATTTTTAGGTGGAGTCAACACTGGAGCAATTACAATGATATGGGCAATGGCAGAGCTTGCAAAGAACCCAAGATTGATGAAGAAAGCAAAAGATGAAATTAGAAATTTCGTTGGAAACAAAGGGAAAGTCACTGAAAGTGACACTGACCACCTTCTTTACCTCAAGATGGTCATCAAAGAAACTATTAGATTGCACCCTCCAGTTCCATTGCTTATTCCAAGAGAAACCATGTCACACTTTAAGATCAATGGTTGTGACATTTACCCGAAAATGCTACTCCAAGTTGATGCTTGGAGAATAGGATGAGACCCTAAATACTAGAACAACCCAGAAGAATTTATCCCAGAAAGGTTCATCAAGAGCTCCATTGATTATAAAGGACAGCATTTTGAGTTATTGCTGTTAGGTTTTAAGGATTTAGGATTTAAATGTATTAGAACTTCAATGTGTAATGTTGGCAAATCATGATCAAAACTTATAGTCTAGATTTAAGCTGCTCAAAGTATGTTTAATATAAAGTTGGAATCGAGTAATTGCAGAAAATTACTATTCACTTTCTGCAAGGCTCGATTGATTGAAAATTAGACTCGATCAATCGAAGCTCGTAATGATTGTTTTTCTGCAAAATTTTCCAACTCAGCCCAAGCTCATATGACATGTAGGGTTTTATGTTTTGCCTTAAGTATAAAAGAAAAAACCCTAGCCACGTTTTTAGGTTGTTGTTATTTATGTTGTGTGTGTGAATCTCTTGTGAGATCTAGAGGTGTTTGCCTTCATACACACTTAGGGTTATCAAGATCAAGATTGATGTCGAGAGCTTGGTGATCATTTCAGTTGCTGCATAAAGAGCTTAAAGAAAAACAAGTGGTATACTTGTGGATGTTGTGGATCTGCGAAAGAAGTAGTCTATGGACTCGGAGCTGTCACGTGGCCGTGGTAGTAAGTTTTCTACTCGAGGTAGCAATAAGATGTTAGTGGTCTAAGTTGCTATTATAAAACTTCAATTATTTCATAGTGGATCTATTTTACCTTGAGGATAGCTAAGTTAAATCCTCCCCAAGTTTTTTACCAGTTTGATTTTCCTAGGTTATCGTATCGTGTGTTATTTACTTTTCCACACTACTTTGCATGATATGATTTACTTGTGTTAACCTAGATTTGAATAATTTATCTAAGTTAATCACTTGGCTAAATAACTAGGTTAAACAACTTGTGTTTTAAGGGGTCTAAAAATGTACAATTGCCATTTGGAGTTGGTCGAAGAGGTTGTCCTGGAATGTATATGGCAACAACAACAATTGAGCTTGCACTCGCAAATATTTTATACTTCTTCGATTGGAAATTGCATGATGGGATGAAAGAGGAAGATATCAACATGGAAGAGTTAGTTGGTCTTTGCCTCACTACCAATAAAAAAACATCAATTAATCTTGTGCCAATCAAAGTGTTTTAAACAGTGCCCCCAAAGTGTTTTAACTTTTATGGTATGTTTGGAATATTAGAATAGATACTCTCCTTTTATATCTCTATCTCCTTCCATGTAATATGTATGCTGCAAAACATGTATATTGAAATAAATGGTGTGTGGCCAGTTAATATATAGCATCCGTGTCTTCTTTTGGGGATCATTGATTATTTATTTTATTTATTTTTTTCTTCACATTTATCCTTCCAATAAGTGGCTGAAATTGAACCCAAGTAGACTTATATTACCATCTTACTATAGAAAGGCTTGGCATATACTTATTTCATTCAATAGATTGCTTAGTATAATTAAACGGGGCTAATAAAAAATCAACTTCTCATCTATGAACTTCCCGTATAGGACTTAAGTATTTAGTTTACATATCTTACTTTATCTCTGGTACTTAATTATCAAGCATCTTCATACATAAATAAATAAAGGTGCGATAGTTACTTATTGTATGTACAAGACACATAATATCATATCAACAAAAATCGTAATTTCAAACATGATTTCATTCATGTTGTGCGGTATAAAAAAATGTTTATAGAGGCAACTTATCTATTTTAACGTCGTAAAAACCCTACTGTGGTTTAGTCCACTTTGGTAAATAACTCTGACGAGTTTCTTAAATTTACTCTCCACCTTTGCTGTCCATTGGTTTGGAGCATTTTTTATATAATTATTATTACATACAATATTTTGAGGTATACCCAATAAAATATATAAATAGATCAGGTGTAACTTCATACTAACATTATATTGAAAAGGTAAAAATATATCTTATCCATAAGAATTTGAATAAGGTTTTTATTTCAGTTCATAAAATTTGGGTTAGGTTCTATTATAACCTTTAAAAAATTATAAATATACCAAGTGAGTCCTTATGTAATCTTATTATTATATTCTTGCTTACATTGTTAAATTTTACAAAATCACATGGTGTTCTATCATAACGACAAGATTACGAAAATGACTACTTAATATGTTTATATTTTTTTTTTAAATCAAATTAAATTGATTAAAATAGAACCTGACAAAAATATTGGGAACTAATTGTATATTTTTGCCTAGGGATTTGAACGAATTGGGTTATTATGTTTGGTTTGTGGTTTTTAACTGAGCGGTGGAAATTGTGACTTCAAATCAGGATTTTTGAATTAAATTAGTTGTGATTAAGGCTTCTTGTAATTATTTATAAACATTTAATCAATTTAGTATATATATGTTTAATATGGGACTCAATACATGTCCACACAACATATGCTCAAATAAACCAATACAATCAAATTTGCACCATTTTGGGTATCAAAATATGTACAGATTTGATTAAATTGGATTATTTGAGTGGGGTTAGGTAGGCATATTTAGAGTCTTATAATTAAATTGTGGGTTTGAACACATTGCCCTCAATGATGACCCTAACAAATGGAATTGAGGATTTAAGTGGGGAAATTGTGATACCCCAAGTGGTATAGAATTAGTTGAATGTGGGTTATCTGATTGTACTGAGTCCCACAATTAGTATACACTAGATTGATCTAGGCTTATAAACAATTACAAAGATTCTCGGTCAGAGTATTCACATCAAAGCTCTTAAAAGAGCTAAATTGTTATTTTAACATAAAAAACACTCAAAAACTCACTACATCAAAGTTGCTAAATCTAAAAATTGTTAGCATCTAGCTACAATAAACTGCCATCTATGGCAGCTTACTATAGCAAAAAAGTTATAAATAAAATATTTTTTTATTTGGTTCTCTCTTCTTCTTCTATTATTTTATATTTTATCTATCTCTCTTTTCTCTTTCTTCAAACATCTCTCTCTCTCTCTCTCTCTCTCTCTCTCTCTGCTTTGGCCAAACCACCCTACTCCTCCCTTCTCTTCAATCTTTTTTTTTTCTTTTGGCAATGCTGTTCAAGCTTCAATTGCAACTGAAGAAATTGGCAGATTTGACCGCACTGTTCAAGCTTCCTCATTTTTGTCTTCCTTTGATTTTCTCTCTTTGAGATTAAACTTTGGTGATGGTTGATTTTGAGTGTGGGTCTTGTGGATTGGTAGTTCTAGGGGTGGTGGTGATTGATTTTGGAAATGGGTCTTGTGGACTGGCGGCTGTAGTGGTGGTGGGGGTTGATTTTGGGTGTGGGTTTGTGGATTTGATGGCTGTGGTTGTGTTGGTGGTAGTTGTTATTGTGGCTGATGGGTGTAGTTTGCTGGTTGTGACTGTTAGCTGTGACTGTTGTTTATTGCGGTGATATGTTATTTTATTATGTTATTTATATTATTTTAATGTGTTGTATGTTAAAATATAATTTTTTATGTTGGGTGTATTTAAAAGTGAGTTGTTAAAATAGATAAAGTGGCTTTTTGAGTTGCTAAAAGCTATATTTTTTATATCTTTGCTGTAAATGCTCTTATGACTAGAATAATCATTTTAAAATATAATGCAAATATGGCTTGCTCTATTTTAGAGAGAGTAGACATTGAATTTTGGAAATAACATTTACATAATTAGGATTTGTAGGGTGATTAACAGCCCTCACGTCGCTAGCTTTTGTATCAAACCACATCTACCAATTACGTTTTCAAGTAAAAAGAATATGTTCCATACATTGAACTGTATTTATGCTTGCAATCTCATTTAGATTTGGTCAGCCAGTTAGATTCCAAAATATATGCATGATTCTTTTTTCAAGATCTTACGAGCAATTATAAAGTTATTATGTTTCAAATAATAGGATTTAAACTCCCATTATGTCTAGAAATTACCATCAGGTTAAGAAATTGTAACGCTGATGACACTAATACCATCAGTTATATATATATACACACATAGAGAGAGGTACTATAATCACAACATTTTCGCAACAAATCACAGGTAGTTAGTTGTTATTGGTTCAAATTTAAACTTAATACTAACATAACTTTTTTGCCTCAACAATAACAATATGCCACTTAAGATTTATTGTAAAAAAGTTGTGGACATATCATTTCTCATATATATTGATAAGGGTATTTTTAGACCTACAAAGCTGACGACATGACAAGAATGACAAACACATTTCCGTGGGTAGACAGATCTAGAGGAAGCAAACCTTAGTTAGGCGAACCTCAATATCGACGGACCCAACAAAGAGGACAGACCTCAGGCGAACGAACCCAATAAAGCGGGACGCACGGTACTCACATGGCTCCCACGTGGCTGGAAGTGCTTATCAAGAATCCTGATATGAAAAGCCTTACACCCTATGCCTAACCATAATTGAGGGTCATCTACAAGGAAGACCATCCTGAAAAATCCAAAAATTTGATAGAGAGTTCTCCCCATAAAGAAAGGCTTTCCTCCTCAAGAAATTAAGGTCAAATCTACACCACTATATAACCCCCAAAACCCTTTTCTCACAAAGGTATGCATAATTTACCCTAGCTCTGGTATTTTAGAGTTTTAAAGAGTTCTCTAACTTAACCTTCGGAGGGTATTTGGCCGGTACCACACCGGTACTCTCTATAAGGTCTGCTTCTTTTTCTGTGTTGTGTAGGTCTGCTATCGAGTACATGAGGACTGTGTGACTTACTGGCGATTTTTTGGCATCATATATATATATATATATATAAAATAAATGAAATACTTTCGAAAGAAATTATTTTTCTTTTGGCAAAATAATTGAACCTTAACCACCCCATAAATCTACATTCATGATGAATCGAAATCCACACCCTTCTACAGAATGGGGTCTCGGTTTTGGCTGATTTTATTCACCTAATAGAATATTTGCTAGATCAAGTTGAGTTATACGATATGGAGGAAGTCTTGGTTCAAGCTTGGCTGATTTAGAATCAAAGAAACCGAGTTGTACACGGAGGGAAGTTCCATGATCCGGGATGTTGACCAATCAAGCTAGAGAGCTGTTAGAGGAGTTTCGGACTACCCAAGAACAGATGAGAATCGAACCAGTGATGCAGCAAGCTCGGGATACCTAGCAGCCTCCTCCACACTCGATAGTCAAGCTTAATTTTGATGTAGCGGTGTTTTTAGGCCTCAACAGATCTGGGTATGGGTGTAATTATACGCAATGAGAAAGGTGAGGTTATGGCAGCCATGGCAGCTAAGGGTCCGAAAGTGTTTTGCAGTGAGGAAGCTAAACTACTTGCATGTAGAAAGGCGATTGAGTTTGCAGTGGATGCAGGTTTCTTTGAATTAGTTATTGTAGGAGATAACAATTCGGCTATGACAGCTATTTCAACGCTGAAAATTGATCAATCAATGCTTGGGAATGTAGTTGGGGATATTCAACACTTGATTAGAAATTTGCATTAAGGATTGATTGTATTAGGAGAAGGGGGAATCAGGGGAATCGGGTTGCTCATGTGTTAGCTCAATTTGCTAGAAATATTATTGAGGACATGTATTGGATGGAAGATGTTCCTCCAATAGCTAGAGAAGCTTTGTACCAAGATGCTAATTTTTCTATTTAATCGAATGATATGCTTCTGTTTCAAAAAAAAAAAATCCACACCCTTCTACTAGAAAATTAGGTAAAAAATTGCTAGAAAACGTTGCAATTAGCATTTTTACATACATACCATGATATAATTAGTTCGATTATTTCTGCCCAAAGATTCATCAACCATAGTGGGAGCATCTTAATGTTGAGCTCAAAGATTCAATAGCCATTGCATAAATAAAGTACTTGAAAGTATAAAAGAAAAAGGATTCGAGCTATAGAATTTGTAGCATATTGTAATTATCTATAAAAAAAAAATAAATAAATACCATTGCATGCATTTTTTGTTAAATTAGTGATGTGGCAGGCTATATCTTCATATTAGATTTCATAACCTAACAAAAGAATTAATCCTCCATCATGCAGCTTATAATAATAAAAAAAGGATTGCTAGTGGGATTCCTAAATCTAGATCATGGTAAATGCTCCACAATCTATATTCATACATAGCATATGCATGTCATAAACCATATAATATGGATCCATCCACACAAACCCTTTTTCAATTTTCAGCTCTATATATACGAAGGAACCTCCAACTTTCCTAGTATGGAGAAGAAAGTTCTAAATACTCATTCCGATCTTGAGGAAGTAGACAAGGTGCAATATTGGTACGGCTCATCTTCTACCTTCACACCCAAAGCTCCTGAGATGAGCCGAACCAATATCACTCTTGTATGCTTCTTTGTATAGCTTCTTCTTTAGTCTTGTGTGGAGTTGAAGCCATCATCAGCTGCTATGTGATAATAATATAGCTTAATTTGGAACCCCTCCTGCAAATTTTCTGTAAGCCATTCTTATCTTCATTTTGTTCTTACGTTGGAATTTAAACGTACGCATGTTTGTTTCTATGGCTAGCATGATAAAAGAAAAACTTTTTTTTTCCGAACATGCGCACAACATCTGAAGAGACTAGTATTATATATTTAAATGCCTAGCTAATTCGATCTTACATACATGACACTATCATTGGTTTAAATTATTATCAAGAATGGCTCGCCTATAGTGGTAGTGATAATAAATACCTTGGTACTTTCTGCTTGCTTCCACAATTTGACAACCTTATGTCTCGTGAGTTGACGTTAATTCAACATTTATTTATAATTGAAATAATACCAATCATAACCACCGTGCACTTTTAATACAGTAGTCACTTTACAAGTATAAATGCTTGCTTATGGAGTGTGGAAAGGCAAGAGTCGGGATTCAAGTCTCCAAAAGAGAGTTTCACACACATATATACTTAGATTAGGTTAGAATAGAAATTCTATATATCTTATATAAAAATAATAATAATAATAATAATACCTGTAGGGGCAGGATGGGCAGAATACGCTTTTGGGCTTTGGGTCTGATTAGGGGTATTTATCTGTTCGAGTAGAGCTTTGAAGCTCACCAGCAAACTATTGCTAGAAAGGTTGATAGGGGTTGTCCGAGAAGGGGCATCTCCTCGGCTAAGTCAAGTGAAGATCGTACGGCATGTCACAGTGTTTAGATAGAGAATTCTGGAAGGTCCGTTGGGTAAAAATGCGTTCTACACAGTTATAGAGAATAAGAATGTATGAAAAGTATCAAGGGAAAAAGCTGCTACCACCACATTAAAGACTTTGCACCTACCCTACTAGCCGCATTAATGGAAAAATGACCTCTGAACAGTGGTGATCAGCCTTACAGCTATTATTTGAAGACTTCAAGAGGGTGGTGGATGGGACAAGTATCTAATTGGGTGATCTGTGCTACACGTGAAAGATGAAAGAAAGAAGAAGAGTGATATAAGAGAAAGAGAGAGGCATTGGAGAGAGAGGATTGAGAAAAAAAGAAAAAAAGAGAAAGCACTGTATACATCATCTTCAATTTTAATATTTTGTTTGAAGAAGAAAATGCAATACAAGTGATTATCGGCTTACGTCCGAGGAGAATTTTTGTTATTTTTATCCATTGATTGTGTAGATAGTGGCGATCTGGCCCACTTACCTGTTGTCCAATATCCATAAAACCTAGATTTCAAGCCTACTCTCTACAAATTTGATTGTATAAGGCTTTTTGGGCCTGAACCCATCACGCAGTTGGGTCCGGGTACAAATTGTGCACTTACAATACCAATCATAGTTATTATCATTTTAGTTTATAAGTATTTGTAGTAAAATTTATAATAATTTCAACATTATTTATGGTTGTAATAATGAATACCTTGATTTATGCTTGCTTCCAAACTTGCCGACCTTACCTCTCTTAAGCTGGAATTTTCCATAGGATAGAGAACTCTCTCAGCATTCAATGAAACATTACTTCGTTTCTTTACCATGTGTGTGTAAATGAAGCATTTTGAAGCAGAATTTGGGGGAGCTAGGAATTTGAAAGTGAGAAGATGCAATTCATTTGTTTGGTATCATATCCAGGCAATTCTACCTTACGGGTGGGATTAGTAGTCAAATACTAAATTCATTTTTTTGGTATCATAAGAATTAACTTTTGTTTTTTTGAACACACAGATAATGTGTGAACTGTGAAGACTAGGATTTTTAATTGTTTGATTTGATCTTACAACACTTGAAACTATCATCAGTTGAAAATTTGAATTTGTTTAGAAGAATGGTTCTCCTATAGTGATACAGTGATAGTAATAAAATATATACCTTGCAGTGGCAGAGCCAGAATTTTGCGTGTGGAGGGGCCAACTTGAAAATGAAATGATTAATTTTTTTCCTCAAAAGTTTTTGTCGAGTATAAGTGCTATATAAGTTTATATAAATCAATATTATTTAAATTTTCCATAAATTTAGTTTTCTTTTTTAAATTAAACTATTTATTATTAAGTATCATGATAAAGATTAAAAAATTATTAATAGAAAAAAGATGTTTAAAAATTAGAAAAAAAATCGGTGAATGCCTAAAAATAAATTAAATAACCAATCAAATATTATATATTTATATGTATATGATGAGTAATGTTATAGCCATACTAATTTTTACCCTTTTTCTCATATATATATATATATATATATAAAGTGAAGACTTTGAATCTCTCATAATTTTTCACGTTAATACAATATTTAAATAAAAATTATCATTTTATTTAAATAAAATTATTTTTGTTTAGTTCAAACTTAAAGGAGTGAAACTCTATCTCTCTAACAAGTTCAACTTAAACTAAAACTCATCATTATTTTTTTTTTTAAACAAAATTATTTTTGTTTAATCAAAACTTAACAAGGAGTAAAACTTCATCTCTCTAATAAGTCCAACTTAAACTTAAACTCAAACGCTGATAATCTATATAAAAACAAAAATTCTAATAGGACTAAAAAATAAAAATAAAAAGACACGTTGAAAATTTCAATTCAACATATGTGGATATTTGTTTATATTGTTAGTAATGGATTTTCTTTTTATTTTATTCTTTTGTTATGTTTAGAATTGATTTTCTTTTTAGTGTTTGGGTTAATCTCCATATTTATATTGACATTGTTTTCGTGGGTTTGGTTTTTGGGTTGAAATTTCTACTAATTATTTTTTTAATATTGTAAATGGCAGATAAAACATCTCTATTTTTTTTGGAGAAAAATCAAAGCTACAACCTATGTCTTCTAGCCTAAGGAATGATAAATTTTTATTTAGCATGTTATATATAAATTTGTTGAATTTGGTTTGGTTTTAAAATAGAATTTTGGGATTCTATAAATTTTGAAGTTTTAAGTCTTGGAGTTTTTGGTATTTGCGTCATAGTAGGTTAATCTTAATTTTTTTTCACCTTAAATGCTTTTTATTTAGGTTCATGTGATTTTTTTTTCTAATTAAAAACTATGATTTTTGGTTGATTAATTATTTGTTTGGATTAAATTCAATTAATTATTTGTTTGAATTCAACATAAAAGATAATAGAATTAGGTGTTATAATTTTGATATTGTCTCATACTTTGAATTATCTATATTGTTATTACTACGCGAAAATCATATTGCTACTCAAATTTGAAACTTGGTGTGTCTTCTTCATATCATGGTCTTTGTTTATATATTTGCAGTTTATATTAGTTTTGAGTGTGTGTGTGTGTGTGTAACTATTGAGAGTTTTACTTTATTAATTTAAGAATTGTAAATTATTTTGTAGGTTTCAGTAACTACGCACTTGCAACTCAATAATGTTCAATGTTAGACAACACTTCTAAACTACGGAAAAGTATAGAAGTTAAATATTTCATCATTTTTTTCAAAGTAAATAATTTTTCCGTGTATCGCACGGATTAGCGACTAGTAATATTGAATTAGTAAGCTCTTACTGATTTTTATCTAAATCAACCACTAATATTGTTTTATTACCAACTATTAATAGTTTGCTACCTAGGAAGATGTCAATTTTTTCGTGAAATTATTTGTATATGTATACTTATGATTATATACTTATAATGATATATTAGGTGATTTATATGTTATATATAGAACATATGCAATTAAACAAAACAAAAAATGATCTTCCTAAAACAACCAAAAAAAATAAGAAATTGAAGAGGAGTAACATCACCCACATGAAGAGTAGATAAAATAGTGTTTACTGTTTACCTTTTGAAGTGTCTAATTTTTTCACCACACACATGGAGGTCATCCTCTTGGAATTGGACAACTACAATGCCAAAACTTTAGCAATCAGTATTGAAAAACTTGTAGAATAAAACAACAAAAAACTAATAAGAGAGAGTGAGAGAGAAACCAGAAAGGAGAGAAACTGAAAAGATTTTAAAGACCCACCTATGCCCAAATGCAAATAAAGTGGTGTTGTTTTTTGAAGATGAAGGAGACAAGCCATGGAACACAGCCTCCTTCCACCTTAATTTCAAAGTAAGCCAAGTAAATTTTTTGTTAACGCAGAAGAGAAAAAAATTGAAACCCCTTTGCCTGTCTCCTTTATTTTATGAGATAATTTTAAAAATAAATATGTGCTTTTATTGTATAGATATCTTGATAATTACTGTATTTGTGTTTTTAAAATGTTACTTTCCCAACATTAATATCATTAATATCTCATTAATATCTTGATATTAATGAGAAGGAAACTAGAGACATTACTGTATTTGTGTTTTTAAAATGTTACCCAAGAGACATTAATAAATTTATCATTTTAGATTTAAATGGTGAGTAAAAAAAGTAATATAAGTGATGGTTTCAAATTAGAAATAATATGTGCTTATATTGTATAGATATCTTGATAATTATTGTATTTGTGTTTTTAAAATGTTACGTTCACAACATTAATATCATTAATATCTTGATGTTAATGAGAAGGAAGCTAGAGACATTACTGTATTTGTGTTTTTAAAATGTTACCCAAGAGACATTAATAAATTTATCATTTTAGATTTAAATGGTGAGTAAAAAAAATAATATAAGTGGGAAAATTCTTAGGTAGTCCCGGAGTATAATGAAATGGTGCTCCCTCCTCTCACATTCATGGTGGGCCCCACCATAAATTTAATGAGCGGGTCCCACCATGAATGTGAGAGGAGGGAGCACCATTTTCTGTGCTCCGGGAGTACCTAAGAATTACTCATATAAGTGATGGTTTCAAATTAGAAATAATAATAACTTACCACTTAGATTTATTGTAGAAATATTGTGTACATAGAGAGCATCCACAGTAGTGGAGCTAAAATTTAGCTATTTAGCACCATAAAAAGTTATTTAATTTATTTTACTTACTCACTTTACAAAACATGTTGCAGCAATGGATCTATTTTAGCTTTCAACATCATAAAATAATATAAACATCACAATAAAATAATGGCGAAAATGCACTTTTAGTCCCTACATTTTGGCATTTTTTCATTTTAGTCCCTACTTTTTAATTTTACCACTTTTAGTTCCTAATTCAATTAATGCGTTTCATTTTGGTCCTTTCCGTCAATCAATTGATGAAAATAGCTGAGGTGGCAGCTGGAGGAATTAAAATATTATTAAAAAAATGCCACATCACCCATGACACGTCAGCATATAAATTTAAAAAATTAATTTATTAATTTTAACTAAATAATAAAAATAAAAGCAGAATTAAAAACTAAAATTCAATTAAAACAGAATTTAAAAAATCATCTTAAACTCAAACTCTATTCTCTCATCTCAAACTCAAACTCAAATACGAGTAAAGAAAAAGAAGCTGAAAACGGAAGAAATCAAACCCAGAAAATCAAACCCATAACAAATACCCAAACCCAGAAAATCAAACCTGAAATTAAGAGTGGAGAGGACTAGAGAAGGCATTGGGTTGATGTAAGAGAACTGGAGGTGGAGGCGTTCGGAGATCGGAAGTGGGTCGGAGCTCATCGTCTCCAGCTTCATCTACGACGTCATCGTTGAGCCCCCCAGCATCGGCTCCGTCCAAGACCTGGCCACAGGATTCGTACGGCCCGTCATGTTCCTATTAGGGTGAGTGAACGGCCAGTACATCGAGGGACTCTCGTCCGGTTTCATGTTCATCCGGGGTGGGTCGCGGCTCGCTTGGGGGTTTGGGGATATTTTTCAGCCCAATCTAAGAGCAAGTCATGGATTATTATTGGGTTTGCTAGTTTGTTATTTTGTTCTTTGTTTGGGTTTGCTAGTTTGTTATTGTGTTCTTTGTTTGTTGGATCTGAGAGCAAGGTAAAAATTTTCTTGAGATTTGTTTTTTTGGGTTGAGATTTTTTTTTTTTTTTGTTTGAGTTGGTTGTGTTGTATTTTTGGATTGATTTGGTACTTTGGAGTTTTGGGATTTGATGATTTTGCTAGGTTTGAGAAAATGGTGCCTTTGAGATTTATGATTTTGTTTTTGAGCTGAAATTTTTTGGGTTTTTTGTTCGATCTAGTGCCTTTAGACGGTGTGTGAGTAATGGATTCAAGGAATGGAAGTTCTAAAGATGGTAGATTGAAGGTGGGTTATGTGTTGGCGCGTGAAAATCATGTTGGATATTTTGTGTTATGGGGTTTGAAGTTTTATCGACTCTTTGTGCAAATTTCTAAGTACAGAGAAGTGTATATATGTACTACGAACATGTGCACAGATTTTATTTTGAGGAAAAAGGAATTTATTCCTTTTTTATTATTCTGTTCTCTGAATCTGAATCTGCTTTCTTGGGCTTTTGAGTACAATTAAAGCGATGGAAGTTTTGGGCTGCGTATTCTGTTCTCAGTTTTTGCAATAATTTTTTCTGCCCTAAGAAAATTTTTGGGTTTTAAAATTTTTAGGTTGGTGTTCTTGTTCAAGAAATTTATGGGTTTGATGATCTCTGAGGTGTTGAATTTGGGTTTTTTCTTCTTGTTTTCATTTATGTCCCAGTAATCTGGGTTTGAGTTCTTGGGTTGCTGGGTTTATGTTCTTGAGACGGGTTTGAGTTCTTGGTTGCTGGGTTTGATTTGGGAAGAATATGAAGAACAAGTTGTAAAATGAAGAACAATCTGAAGAACATGAAGAAAAATCTTAATTCTTGTGAATTTTAGTTTTTAATTCTGTTTTTATTTTTATTATTTAGTTAAAACTAATAAATTAATTTTTTAAATTTATATGCTGATGTGTCATGGCTAATGTGGCATTTTTTATAATATTTTAATTCCTCTGGCTGCCACTTCAGTTATTTTCGTCAGTTGACTGATGGAAAGGACCAAAATGGAACACGTTAATTGAATTATGGACTAAAAGTGGTAAAATTAAAATGTAGGGACTAAAATGGAAAAACGCCAAAATGTAGGAACTAAAAGTGCTTTTACGCCTAAAATAATATATCTACTATAATAAAATAATATATCCACTACAATAAACAACAATCACAACCACCCACAACCGCTACCGCTATCGCTGCCACTACCGTCGCTACCACCACTGCTGCCACCGAATCTTCCACAGCCACCGTCACCGCAATCGCTACCGCTGCCACCACCAACTCTTTCACCGCCAACGCCACTTCCGCCCCCACCATCGCCGCCACCGACTCTTCCACCGCCGCCGCCACATGATAGCAAATAATCATCTAGTGTTAACAAGTGATTTTTTCCACCCCAAATTATACTTATACATTTTTTTTTTTACTAAAACAATTTATCAATTATCATGATAGCAAATAATCATCTAGTTTAACAATAATATTTTTTTTTAACACCAAATTATATATACAAATTTATCTTTTGACTAAAAAAAAATTCTCAATCGTCATGATAGCCTATTATTGTCTAGTATAACAACATTATTTTTTTTTAAAACCAAATTATATATATACAAATTATTGGTTGATTTTTCTTCTCTCTCTCTCTCTCTCTCATTATTTCATTTTAGTCTCTCTCTCTTCCTTCTCTCTTATGTTCTGCACTCTCCCCTTCAAACCCAAAACCCACGGTGGAACACCATCACCAAGCCACCATGGCCGGACCACTATCACAGGCCACTGCAACCCACCACCATCACTGGCCATTGAAACCCACTACCATCATAGGCCAAACCTCTGTCTTCTCTTCGTGAATGGATCTGTCATTGGTCTCTGAAGTCCGGCTCTCTCCTCTAGCTTGTGGGTCTCTCAAGTCCGCTTAGTCCAGTTATAATTCATGGGTTGTGACTCTCTCAATGATGGATTTTGGCCTTGGGTTTTGGTGATGTTTTGGCCGTGGGTTTTACCGATGTTTGCTTCTTCTTCTTTTTCCTGGTAGTGGTGGGTTTGATGAGTGTGGGTGTGGTTGGGTTGCCGTGGTGGGAGTTGGGTCTGTGGCGGTGTGTGTCGGTGGCTTGGGTCAGGGGGGTGGCGGTGTGAGAGGTCTGAAAGTTAAGAGAGAGAGTTGAGAGATTGTGAGAGTTCTGAGAATAAAAGAAAAAGGAAAAAATAATATTTTAATTTAGGCTGAGAATAAAATTTTTTTTTTTAGCTCTCAGTTACAGTGCACGTCTATCTATAGATGTGCATTGTAGCAATGAAGGTAAAAATAAAAAATAAATAAATAAATAAAAAACCTTTAGCTCCACTACTGTACTATTGATTTTTATGTTTTGGTGGAGCTAAAATAGCTATATAGCTCTACTGCTGTGAGTGCTCTAATAAGAGAGAGTGAGAGAGAAAGCCAAAAAGTAGAGAAACTAAAAAGATTTTAAAGACCCACCTATGCCCAAATGCAAATAAAGTGGTGTTGTTTTTTGAAGATGAAGGAGACAAGCCATGGAACACAGCCTCCTTCCACCTTAATTTCAAAGTAAGCCAAATAAATTTTTTGTTAACGAGGAAGAGAAAAAAAATTGAAACCCCTTTTTCTGTCTCCTTTATTTTATGAGATAATTTTAAAAATAAATATGTGCTTTTATTGTATAGATATCTTGATAATTACTGTATTTGTGTTTTTGAAATGTTACGTTCACAACATTTTCACAATAAATTTATCATTTTGGATTTAAATGGTGAGTAAAAAAGGTAAAGTCTCTGATGGTTGTATAAGAAATCTGATGGTTCAATCCCCGCCTACACCAAAAACTAATTGGTGTCTTGGTCTGGTAATAAAGAGCAATTATCAGGAGAGGACACCGTAAGTTGAAACTCTCTAAAAAAAAAAAGTGATGGTTTCAAATTAGAAATAGTAATAACTTACCACTTAGATTTATTGTAAAAATATTATGTACATAGCATTTTATTTTTATTTTAAAAAAATAGAAAGGAATATTTTTTTATTTTTTTGAAAAAACTTGGGGAGCCATGGCCCCCTTTGGCCTCATCGTGCTTCCACTGGTTGTCAACCATGTCTTTTGAGATGGATTTTTTTCATTTAAAAAAATAGAAAACCATCTCAACATCAATAATGCAACATTTTTTTTTTCATGTTGTTGAAATTGCGCCAACCATATTATATATATATATATATATATATAAATATATATATATATATATATATATAATAGAATTCTACTCTAACTTAATTTAAGTGTATATACGTGTCTAATTCTCTCTTGGAGACTTGAACCTCGGCCCTTACCCCCACACCCCACAAGAACTTATACATGTGGAGTGATCATCGCACTAAGGGTGTGCGGTGGTATCATATTTACTACTACATTGGTTTTTAAGTTTTTATAATAGTTTTAAATTTATCCATGATAGTAATAATGAATAATTTTCAGTAAAAAAAAAAATTAATGAATACTTATTTAATGCTTGATTCTAAAGCTAGTTAACCTTAAGTCTCGAGTTGAATTTTTCCATTTATAGAACCAAAAACTCTCTCAACATTCAATGAAACAATCATGTTGTTCCACTACCATGTCTTTAAATGTTGTATTTTGAGGCGGATTATGGGGGAGTCGGAATTTGAGATGAAGAATTTTTTGCAATTCATTTGTTTGTTATCACCCAAAAAAAAAGGAAAAAAAAAAAAAAGGCAATTCTGAATTTTATCGGTAGGATTTGTAGTCGAATTCTAAATTCATTAGTTTGGTATCATAAAAATATTGAACTTTTTTTATTTAAAAAGAAAAGTCTCTCAACATGCACAAAGAACTGTGAAGGGAGGAGTACTATTTATACTAAATTGTCAATTGACATACCTTGATTTCTACTTGCTTTCACAGGCTGTCACCATATGTCTCTTGAGATAGAATTGTTATTTTAAAAAAAAACCATCTCAACACCAACAATTCATCATTTATTTGTGATGTTGTTGAAATTGCACCAATTATATTCCCTATCATATTAGTTTGTAAGTTTTTATAATAGTCTTAACTATATATTATCCATGACAGTAATAATGAATACTTGATTTATGCTTGCTTTTAAAGCTTGTTAATCTTACGCTATTGAGTTTAATTTTTCCATTTATAGGACCAAAACTCTCTCAACACTCAATGAAACACTCAAGTTGTTTCCCTGCCCTCTTTTTTTTTTTTTTGAAGAAACAATAATATTTTTTAGAACACACGAGCACGAAAGTACCACTATAAAATGGTCTAACCTTTGTAGTAATGATCTGGGGTTATAAGATCTAAAACACTAACACACACAACTAATGTTGGATAAACATCTCTAGTTTTTGAATAAAGTATCACTACAAAAAAACTGGGCTATTGCGGCGGGCCTATTGCGGCGGGTACTAAAAACGCCGCTATAAGCAGCCTATTGCGGCGCTTTTTTGGCCCGCCGCAATAGACCAGAACTATTACGAACTATTGCGGCGGGCTATTGGCCCGCCGCAATAGTTCTAGTATATTGCGGCGAACTACAGCGGCGGGCCAATGACCCGCCGCAATAAGGAACCTATAGCGGCTTTGAACTTAGATATAGCGGCGGGCCAATGACCCGCCGCAATAGGCCTTAAATTGCGCCTGGCCCTAAATTTTTTCCCACGGGTTTTTCTTTTCCCTTTTCATTTAGCGCCTTAAGGTTTTTACACACACACACACTCTCTCTCTCTCTCTCTCTCTCTGAAGAAATCTCCACTCTCATCTCTACCACTACCCACACCCACTAGCCACCATCACCCACCCACCTTCCACCACCGTAAACCCCAACCCAAAATCAACCCACCACTAGCCACCATGACCCACCCACCTTCCACCACCGTAAACCCCAACCCAAAATCAACCCACAGCCACCATCACCCACCCACCTTCCACCACCGTAAACCCCAACCCACATTGTATCCTTTTCCTTCCCACCAAACCGAGTCAGAAAACAGACTAATGGTGGAAGATCCTTGGCCTTACAAATACACAAACAACACGTGGTTTCGGCTATTAACGACTCAAAACCCCACCTGGCTCACCCAAACTCTCTCTCTCTCTCTCTCTCTCAACTATTCCATATAATTATCAATCACGCTATTATCTTTTCTCCCAAAATAATTTAATCTCTGAAACTTTTTAGGGTTTCCTCTATTCCGATCCCTCATCAAATCTCACACCCATTTTCTCCAAATTCTCGTTTCCGATTTTACTCTCCAACAATCAGACAAGTTCATCTCGATCTTCGAAATCCGAGGAACATTTTGGCTGTGCTCAAAGGTTCATTCTTTTTCCCTAACCTCTTTGATTTTACTGGAAATTAGTTTCACAAAAATTGTGTATTAAGGATTTATGGAAACTATTAAGTTATTCAAAAAAAAAATTTTCTTTCTAATTTCATAAAGATATGAAATTTACTGATGGGTTTTTTGTGTTTTGTAATTTTGGATCGAGAACAGGGATAGTTGTGTACAAAAGTTTGATTTTTTTTTTTTTAAATTTTTGGGATTTTTAAAAAGAAAAATAGGATTTTTTTTCAAGTGTCAGTTCATATAGATTTTATTAAGCAAGTTATTTCATTTATTATCAGATCCTATTCAACTTGGAATTTATTATTTTTCTACACTTCAATGAAATATGGTATTTTCACCAAGGGTTGTGTTAATGTGATCTAATCAGGGTTCTAAGGCTGGTAATATTGTTTGTTTTTGAATTCTACATTTCGTAGGAGTAGCTCTTATACACTCCTTGCTAATCGTGAATCATGGTTATCGTTACTCATTGTCATTTGAATCAATATTTTCATAAGATACTTTTGTGAGATGTATGATGATTGTATGAAAAGCTTCTTCATTGCTCTTGTGATTAGTCTAGACAGTTAGATTGCAGCAGTGGATGTATTATGGACTCCCTTTTTGGTTTCATTATTTACTGTTTGATCATCCCTATACTATATCAAAGTTAAATTTTTTTACTTCCTGGTTTTGTGTGGCCTCTAGCTTATGTTGGGTTCCACATCTTAGAAATGAGACTGGTTTTAAAGCTTTCCTTTTGTAAAGAATAAGAGCGCATTTGTATTATTTTATTCTTCCTTCTCTTCTTCTTACTGTCACTACTAGCGTGTTGGTCTTTTTATTTATTTTTTGATTTTTAGTTAAGTCTTCCTTACACCCAATTCATATTTCGTCCTACCTAACCATGTGGGTTGTTCAATGGATGGCCCTGTGACTATATCATAAAAAATTAATTCTTCCTAGGGTGAAATGCCAAGCGGCTTGAACATTAAGTAAATGGGAATCCCTAAAGCAATTGCAAATATGAGATTCCTTAGACTAAATGCATCCGTGGGGAAGCTATTCTCGATGCTTTATTTTTAAGTTGGCGTCTCACCTAGGTAGCTTCTCTGCAGCATAGCTTATTACTTAGCCCTTTATGCAGAGGGTTGATCTCGGACAGACTGACTTTGACATCTTTGTCAATAGAGAGCTCTATCATGAAGCCCAAACTGTGCAGATGTATCATATATTCTTCTGTTCGGAAGCTTAGTTGGAAAGAACAGAAAGGCTGCAAAAGAATGCTCATTTAATTCCTTGCCATTCTTTTATAAGCTCCCGAACATAAAAATAGGCTGTGTGCAAACAGAGACAAGTTATTAGATTAGGTAGCTCTTGTGTAATGTTTGTCTTTTATGGATTTTCTGAGAGAAGAACTGATCTTGAAAGTTTTAAAATAATGGTTCAGTCACGAATTATAAACCATCCCCAAAAAAATGCATATTGTTTTGCTTTGATTTCTTTTCTAGGCACCCATGCTAATCCAAGTAATGGTCTTCATGATTAAGTTTGGTTTTGTTGCAGACAGTGCCCACAATGTTCTGTATGAAACCTTAATTCCATGTCATATAGATCTTCTTAGTAAGACACAATTATGCAATACAATTTCACCCTAGGAAGAATTAATTTTTTATGATATAGTCACAGGGCCATCCATTGAACAACCTTCCATGAACCGCTTGGTATTTGGATGACATTTATCTATGGAACCGCTAATTTCACTAGGAAAAAATGTGTTTTTTATTTTTTAAAGTAAAATTAATTAAGCAATAGTGATAGAAGACCTTTAGGGTTGATTTGTGAAATGCAATAGATAATGAACTTATTTATCTGTCTTGAGAACGAGTGAAGGCATTATAAGTGAGTTTCCTATTACTATAGGTTTGCATCAAGAATCAGCACTAAGTCCAAATCTCTTTGCATTAGTGATGGATATGGTATTGAATGTTGGGTTGTTAAGAAACAACATTCACAAAATAAGTGTAATTGAATCTTGATCTAGGGCTCTGATTCGGAAATTGGATTAACGAGATTTATTGAAGCTTCTGAGCTTGGATTTTAATTTTTTGGATTAGGAATATGAGGTATAGGATTCTTTGGATTCATGTAATTTAAGGCAAGAATCCAGAGGTGTTTGGTAATTGACAACTGTAACTATTTTATTCCTTTTCTCCTGTCTGATTTTTTAGGCTGGAAAAAAGTTGAATCTTTGAATGATGTATAGCACTAAGTTTTGTCAGTCAATGTGAGATTCTGTGTTGGATCACGTTAAGTTCGATAGCATTGCCTTGAAGTTTTTATAGAAGCTACCAAATGATAACCACTAGTATATATGCACACATATTTGTTTTTCAGTTTTTTGGTTTTTTTTTTTAATCTTGGTTCTTAAGAAGTTACTTATTTTCACACAGTATGCAATCTGTGTGCATGTGAATTGTACAAAAGTTTTTCCCAATGATTTCTCTTTTTATCTTTTTAACCTTTTGAAAAAAGAAAAAGACTTCAAATATGATTTTTTTTCTTCCTGTAGATGCTGGTTATTTTAATTAAATGATTTTTCTTTGTGAAAAATGAATAGTTTAAGCTATAAGTTGCTATACATAATAGTTTAAATTGGCGAATAAGTATTGAGATCATTGGTTGCTTAGAAATGCGGACTATGATCGAATGCTTCATGTATTGGCCAATCAAGTGGTGGTTTGATGGGGATCAGACATCTTCTGTGAGAGGTTATTTTGATGGTCAAGTTATCAATGAGATGATCAAACAAAAAAAGTAATGAATACATGGAAAAAGAACCCCAATCTGACATCCAACAAAACAAAGTCCTCAAAACTTCAAGCATTATGTAGGAAGAATTTTTTTTTTTTTTTGAGTAATAATGGAAAATTTCATTGATATAAAAAAATTGAATTGCCCAAGGATACAGAGAGTATAAAAAACTTGTCTCTTGAAGATCTATATAAATTTATTAAGTTTGTTTAATCTCAATATCTCTCACCATATTGATGTCTATTGCCATTTGTCCTTTACAGGACAAGAAGTCACTAAAGTTGGGGCCTGAAGACCGATTGCATCTGGAGGGTTTTGCCTTAAATGTCTTTGCGAAGGCAGACAAGCAAGATCGTGCAGGACGAGCCGATTTGTATGTCAAATCTTGTGTCTCATATATGACTATCATTTTAAATGAGGTTGAATGCTATTGCCACTTGACTAACCTCTAGATATATTCTTAGAGACTCTAGTCTGTCTACACCTATAGTTGTAATCTTAGAGACTATAGTTTATCTACACCTCTTGTTGTGAGGCACTGATGGAAATGAATAACTCATGACTTGAGGGTCCTTTGTTTCATTATTTTCACAAGATTTGAATATGGAAATCTAGCAATGTGACCTAAACAGTTGATGATTGATGACTTCTGCAAATTAGTTGATTGTTGTGGTAGAGAATAGTGATGATTGATTTTTTTTTTAAAATATTTTTTCCTCCAATTTATTTATTTATTATTACTTTTTTGGGCCTCAATTAAATTTGCATCAGTGCATGGTTCAGTCATTTTAGTGGCATTGGGTCAATGAGGTGGGCCGGTTCGGGTCTAGGATAAGAAGTAAGAACGGGATGAACCGTAGGGAATGTATAGGTTGAACTGTATGCATAGTATAATCTTCCATTTGTTCTTCATTCATTTCCCAACCCAAAATGCCACCACCATTGCTCATTACTGATGTGATGATCATGGAGAGGAGACCCTTTTCTTCTGCTTCTATTCTTCCTGCTGTGATTCCAGTGCGTCCCTAACTACTATCTGCTTTTCTCCTTCTTGGGTCACCATTATTTTAGCTCATAGCAATTGCAGGTTGGTTCTCTCTCTCTCTCTCTCTCTCAAGCTCAACTGTTTTTTCTTTTTCTTTTTTCTTTATTTATTTTAATGTAATTCTTTATTTGGGTTTTTCCTTATTGATTCATTTGTTTGCTAAGAAAGTAGAATCCTAGAATTTGGTGGGTATTATGTTTTTTAGCTGGTTTGGTATCAAAAGAAATCAGCTTGAAAGATTCAACTGTATATGGAGAATGGTGTATGTGCGTTATACTATTTAATTGTTGACAATGGTTTTTAAATGTTTTGTATAGAGGAAGGGGTTCAAGGGCACTCCTGAAGTGGTTCAAACAGGAAGTTCTCGTACATGATGCGAGTTATCATATTTCTGTCCAATTAGAGGGTCCGGAGGTAGGCACTCTCTCTTCTTGTTTCAAACTTTTTGATTCTAAACCCATTTCATTCACATTTGTTAAATAATAGGATTGAGGTAGCAGGTCTTTAATCAGTAGTTGAAATAATTATTTCCAGCTCCACTGGCCCAATAAAAAAGTCAAGAATTAACTCTAGGACAGGGCAGGAGGGAAAAAAAAAAACTTTCCTTGAATATTTGAATGTAATCTCTTGACTAAAAGTTAGATTATGAGGTTAGAAAAAATCCGTTGTTAGAGATAGCTCAGTTTGGTTGATAAACGGATTTGTGTTGTTTTTGAAAAGAAATTTGTATGTTATTATTAATAATAATAATAATAATAATAATAATAATAATAATAATTTGCTGAGATTGATGCATGCATATTTATATATATATATATTGGTGTAGTAGAGTAGAGTTGGGAATAATTGGTGTATGGATTTAAAAGCAATTTTTATCACACAACTTAGGAAATGCATTTGTTTTGTGGAAGCAGTGCCAGTAATTAATTGAGAAACATCCAGTGTACACACACTAACTATACACAGCAAGTGTTGTTAGAATTCTAGCAAAAAAAGAAGTAGAATGGCCACTTAGAAGTAGAACAGAACAGCCACATAACTAAATAATTGAAAATAATTTACCTTTGCATGATATATGTTGTGGATTTCAGGATTTGTTTACATTTGTGTTGCTAATTAAAAACAAGCTTTGCTAGTGCAATTACTTGTTTCTCATTTTTGGATATTCTTTTTTGCAGGGCAAGCGTGGTATTGAGAAACAGCCATTTCAGCTTCCTGATTTTATTGCGGCAACAGGAATTGAGAAAATCACATGATTTTCTGAGATGAGGAATAATAAAATCATCTTTGTGTTGCTGTATGGCTACCTTAATTTTGTCAACAAATTTTCATTGTTGGATGTTTTTGGCTTTATATTATTATTAATTTTTCCTGTTACTTTTTTTCTCATCTCCATGGTCCTTTTAGCTGTTTTTATATTGTTAATCTTGAAGATTCTCCTGGTGTTTTGAGTCTCAGCTTTATCTTTTAAGTTTTTTTTCCCCTTGATAAGTATTAATTAGATTATAAATGCACAAAAGAGCAGGGCCTTTGTACATGGGATGTATTCAAAAGATTTTCCCCAGAAAATCTGATGACGGGGTTTTCCATGCCACTGCTGGCTGATGATGCCTGTCAGAGAGGAAGACTAATGGGTTTTTTTTGTGCTTTCATATGGTTTAGACTAATGGGTTTGTTTGTTTGTTTGTTTTTGTTTTTTTTTATTTGTTTTGTTTTGTTTTGTTTTTTCTTTTGGGGGATTCTGATTTGCGAGTTTCTGTAGATTTATTTTTTATAATAAATTATGAAATTATATTAAGATAATATAAATATATTACTAAAAAGAATATAATAAAAGAAATAATCTAAAATATAAAAGTGTTCTTTCAATTTTGAAATTTTCAATGAATTCTATAATATATCCATACCGTACGTATTTCTATATATCTTTTTAATATCACTTTTTATATCAAAATTCTAATAAATTTTATAAAATCGCTGAACGTAATAAAACACATGCTTTTTGCATATCATGTTCATGTGTGTATATATTTATATATAAAATAACTACAAACATACACTTCAAACAATACTAAAACAACTATAAGTTCTATTATAAATTGCTTAACAATTGATATGACAAAAAAATAGATTAAAGTTAGATCAATAACATATTAAATAAATTTATCATTTTATGTATAAAATTGACACATTAATTTATAAGATTAACGGTAAAAAAATTTATAATATTTTTAGTCATTACTTTTTTTATTTAAATAATAAAATATTTTAAAAACTGTTTAAGAAGGGCTGGCTGAGTGGGACTATGGATCACTTTTTTCCGTACAAATGTTGACTTACTTTGGACCAGTTTGGACGCTTTCTATGCCGTCTGATCCACTTGTTAAGCTGAGAATCTTTTTGATGTTTTAATTAGACCTCCATTTCTTCTCTGTCTTTCCACCTTTATATTCTTTTTATCACTATGGACATAACAACTCATGTCACCTTTACACTACTGCGAAGCAAAAAAAATTAAAAGACTTCAAGTCATCTCCAACTATCACTAAAAATTCGTGGGGTCCTTAGCATAACCTCAGAGATTACTTAATTTGCTAATTAAGCACAAACCAAAACAATACATATATGTGGAAACAAAAAGGGTAAACATTATTATTGAGGTAATTTTTTGAGAAAGGTTGTCCTCCACAAACTAGGTAACTTCCTTTCTTGAAAATGTACCAAATCTAAATTATTCTTTATTATCCATTTAGATGTATAATTGCATCCTAGACTCATGCATGCTAGCAATGAGTTTAAGTTTACTTTTGTAGTATTTTATTATACAAATTTTTGAAATGAATTGCTTTGAAGTGAGTCTTGTTTGAAAATTAACTTAGGTTTATATGTATTCTTTTCTTGTTGGCAGATTGCAAAAAGAAGAGGCACTATAAGTTCGTGTGATCAAAGCAAGTGAAGTTGGTGAAAGACATAAGGTACTCTCTCTCTCTCTCTCTCTCTCTCTCTCTCTCTCTCTCTCTCTCTCTGTTTGTGGTGGGTTGTTGAATTGGGGCAAGCAGGTGGCTTGCATGGAGTAATAAGGTGGTTTTAGTTGATATTGGGAGTGCTGACTGTTTTGTGTAATATTGGATGATTGTTGTTAAGTTGTTCTTATTTGATTAATTCATTTTAAGGGCTTCTCTCTATCTTTTTCACACATGTGGAACGCTAAAATGGAATTGCATATTTAAAGAGATGTCCATTCCTAAAGAATATTGCTAGTAATGATGTTATAGTTAGCAAATGTATTGATAACTTCTCTATGCATTTAAATTCATTGTTTGATTAGAAACATAGGTAAAAGTGAATGATTAAAGATGATTTGTTTCTTAAATTAAGATGAAATTGTGTAAATGGAATGTGTGTTAACTCTTGGTTTGTGTTTTCATGAAATCGCATTATAGGTATTTCTTGTAAACCACGTTATAGCAATGGATAAGAGTTGGATGAAACTTACCAATAGAAGGTCGCGAGAATATTTAGATGGAGTCCAACAGTTTCTGAATTTTGCATCTAACCATGCAAACCCGGATGGAACGATTTCATGTCCGTGTAAAAAATGCGTGCATACAGATTTGTTGCCTATAGATGTTGTACACATTCACTTAGTGTCACACGGGATTTGTAGAGGTTATAACCCTTGGATTTTTAATGGGGAATCATCGTTTGCAAAGACTTCTACTGAAACTCCTAATAGTCATGTCCAAGAAAACCCGATAGAGTATGCCGATCTTCGTGACATGTTGCATGACATGTTCCCCATACAAGATATGGCATCTGGGCCAACGGAAGAAGTCCCTAGTGTGCACCAACCCACGGAAGGTCCTGTAGAAGGTCCTAATGAAGATGCACTTCAGTTTATGAAATTGCTTGAAGATGCTAATCAACCTTGTTATGAAGGTTGTAAGCATTTTAGCAAATTGTCAGCTATTGTGCATTTGTACCACATGAAGTGTCTTAATGGTTGGACCAACAAATCATTTACCATGTTGCTGCAATTTTTGCTTGATTTTCTTCCTTCAAATGCTAAGTTGCCAAAAGATTGTTATGAGGCTAAGAAGATTATTAAGGATCTGGGCTTGAGCTATGAGAAGATTCATGCTTGTCCTAAAGATTGTATTTTATATTGGAAGGACAATGCGAACCTTGAAGCTTGTCCAAACTATAACCTTTCAAGATGGGAAAGTAATGAGTCTAAAGGTCAACAAAGTACTAATGCTTCCTCCAAGAGAAAAAAAAAGAAAGCTGCAAAGATCCTACGATGGTTCCCCTTAAAGCCAAGATTGAAGCGACTATTTATGTCTCCTGAAACAGCCAATCATATGAAGTGGCATGCCAATGGTCGTGTGAATGATGGGTTAATGAGGCATCCTGCTGATTCTGAAACTTGGAAATCATTTGACTCTAAGTACATAGAGTTCTCATCCGAGCCTCGTAATGTAAGGCTTGGATTAGCAGCTGATGGATTCAATCCGTATGGAAATATGAGTACTACTCATAGTACATGGCCTGTCATTTTGATCCCGTACAATCTCCCTCCATGGATGTGCATGAAAAGGTCTTATTTCATGCTATCCTTATTGATTCCCGGTCCAACCTCACCCGGGAACGATATAGATGTGTACTTACAACCCCTAGTAGAAGAACTAAAGGAGTTATGGGATGTTGGAGTAGAAACGTTTGATGTGTCTTCCAAAAAATCATTCCAAATGCATGCTGCATTATTGTGGACCATAAATGATTTTCCTGCATATGGTGATATCTCGGGTTGGAGTACCAAAGGGAGACTTGCATGTCCCTCTTGTAACTATGATAGTCAGTCTCGTTGGTTAAGATATGGAAGAAAATTTAGTTACATTGGACACAGGCGATTCTTGGATAGAGATCATAAGTTTCGTAAGCAAAAAAAATCATTTGATGGACATGATGATATGAGACCAGCTCCTATTACAGTACTTGGAGAGGAAATCATGTTACAAACAGATGCTGTAGCCGAACATGTGTTTGGGAAGAAAAAAGTTAATTTGACCAATAAAAGAAAAAGAGGGGAGGATGCCTTAACTGTGTGGAAGAAGAGAAGTATATTTTTCACCTTGCCTTATTGGGAGGACCATATGTTGCGTCACAATCTTGACGTGATGCACATTGAAAAGAATGTAGTGGATAATATAATTGGCACATTGTTGAATTTGGATGGCAAGACAAAGGATAATTTGAAGGCACGCCAAGACTTAAAGGATATGGGTATAAGAAGTGGACTTCACTTGGAAAAGGTTGGGAATGATCAGACACGTATGCCACATGCTTGCTACCATATGAATGCCAGTGAGAAGGATGGTTTTTTGCAAGTTTTGAAAGATGTAAGAGTGCCAGATGGATATTCTTCAAACATCTCACGTTGCGTTAAGCTGAAAGAACGCAAGATTAGTGGGATGAAGAGCCATGATAATCACATCTTAATGCAACAGCTTTTTCCAATAGCAATACGTGGATCTTTGCCCCCTGAAGTGAGTAGGAGTTTAATTGACTTATCTTGTTTCTTTAGGGAGATATGTTCCAAAGTACTAAATGTGGAGGAACTTGAGGCTCTTGAGAAGAGGATTGCAGTGACATTGTGTGAGTTGGAAAGGATATTCCCTCCCTCTTTCTTTACAGTGATGGTACATCTAGTCATGCATTTGGCAAGCGAAGCCAAAGTTGCTGGCCCAGTTCATTACCGTTGGATGTATCCCATAGAGAGGTAACAAATATATTAACTGTCTATTTGGTTTTGTTTAACTTACCAATTTCCCGCTGTTGATCTTGGGTTTTCCAATAGGTACTTGTCAAGACTTAAGTCTTATGTGCATAATAAAACTTATCCAGAAGGCTCCATTGCAGAAGGGTATATAGCAGAGGAATGCTTAACATTCTGCTCACGCTATTTTAAATCTGTTGAAACTGCATTCAATCGGCCTGTAAGGAATGTTGAGGAATCCACGGGTGCAGTGGTGAGCATTACACTAGATTCAACTTCATGGATACAAGCACATCGTTATGTGCTATTTAATTGTGAAGAAATCACTCCATTTCGCGAGTAAGTGATATGTCCGTACGTATCCTTTAACGGCATTCTAATACAATACTCTACATTAACACTAACACGTTTGTCTACACAGTGTACACATAGCGGAGATCAAGGCCGGTTTTCCTTTTCATGTGACTGATGATGTTATTCAAAAGCAGCACATAGAGGAATTCTGCCCTTGGTTTAGGGAATATGTAAGTAAAGCATATATATATATATATATATATATTGTTGTATTTTTGGTTGTAACACGTTAAATATCATACTTATAATAAAAGTCTTCCTCAATAATAGGTGATGTCAATGGATGCCTCTAAGAGAAAGGAACTCTCTGATAAAGTTAGATGGTTTGCTCGATATCCAGATAATGAAGTAAAACGGTTCAAACGTTATGTCATAAATGGTTTGAAGTTTCGCACTAAAGATTTTGAGACAACTAGGAAAACTCAAAATAGTGGAGTTTGTGTTGTTACAGAAGGTGGTGCTACTTATTATGGTGTACTAATTGATATTATTGAGTTGAACTACTCTGACAAGTATCGATATGTATTATTTAAATGTCAATGGGCTGACGTTATTAGTGGGAGAGGATGCAAAAAAGATGACTTTGGCTTTCCTCTTGTCAATTTTTCAAGATTGATACACAAGGGCGATCGATTGATTGACGAACCTTATGTATTAGCATCTCAAGCTTTGCAAGTGTTTTACGTGGAGGATGTGAGACATAAAGATTGGATGGTGGTGGTCCAAACAAAACCTAGGGAGGTGTTTGATGTTGGTATTAAAGTTATAGATGATGATGAAGAAGTGGATACATACATGGAGAATGTCCCTTATAATGTAACTACTGATGATGCATGTGATGATGCAAATGACAACCATGCTTGGGCTCGAGTTGATGAAGAAGGAACCATTTATGATACACCGTTGATTAGTGAGGATGAATTGCTTGAAGAAGACTTTATCGATGATGAAGAGCTTAGTGATGATATTTATGAGTCCAATGATGATGGGTCCAATGATGATGGGTCTAGTGATGATGAGTCTAGTGGTGATGACTCTAGTTAATACTATTGGGTATAAGTCTATGAAACCTTATCTTATTTTGGAAATTTTGATGGTGTAATTGTTTGCTTTAGTTTCCCTTCTTTGTTCTCTAATGTGATTGTTAAAAGCTGAAATTTGTGGTCTTGTGTTAGCAATTTGATGGGTATAAGATATTATGGTCAATTGGATACCTATTAATGTCTTCTAACATGTATACTATACTTTATGCTGCTGAAATAATAGTGATATTTGTGGCTCTCATTGAAAATATTGTATTTGTGTTGTTTAAGAGTAGTTTTATATAGATTTGCTCTATTTGAAGTTTTACTTGTACTATTAGTTGACATAAGTTATATACTTGTTTATTTCAGACTTCGACACTTGAAATGGGAAGGCGAAAGACAAATCTACGCACGCATTCTAAGAGTTTAACATTGGAAAGAGCTTCTTCACAAGATGCGGATGAAGTGAGGGACCAAGAAACGCATGAAGCTTCTACACAAGGTATGAGCTTTTTACTTAATAGTTTACCATTTATACACAAGGTATGGGCATGTAAGTTGTGAACCCTTATATTAAATTTCATGAAACAAATGGACTTTTGCATGGTTCAATTTTTTAATTTAACCAAAGTTTTTAATTGGTCATAAGAAAAGTAATGACCACTTGTTTAATAGAATATTTAGACTCATCCTATTAGATGATTTTCATGCTTTGTTATTTGACATTGGTTGATATTGTCTCCTTCAAAATTTAGATGTGCAACCAGCTGTACGTGTCACTTGCGGGGCAAGCAAGTACTTGGATGTTTGGGATCTTCCTGATGACGAAGAAATTGAGTTGTCACTAAATAGTTTGCATCAGCCGGTTGATGATGGGGCAAGGACTTTCACTGGTTTCTTGGGTACAATTGCGCGGAAACCACACATGTGCCCGATTAGATATCTTCATTGGAAGAACATGCCAGAAGAATTTAAAGAAGAGTGTTGGCGTGTTGTAGAGGTATTAAAGAAGTCACTGAACTTGTAATTATCATATTTTGTATTAAGTTTTATATAATTAATTTAGCATGAACACATTTGTAATTTGATAACTCAACTATTTGATTGTAGCGTAAATACAGTGTTCCTGTTAATCCTATTGCATATGAGGCTCTGAAGGCATTTACTTTGCAAAAAATTGGGAAGGCTTGGAGGGATTATAAGTCTAGGATGAAGAAACGACATTATATACCTCATTCAAGAAACAAAACACGGGTAAAGAACAACCCACCCAAGGGATGCATACCAGAAGATTGGGAGATACTTGTCGATCATTGGTATACTGATGATGCAGTGGTATGTTTGTTTTATCTCTCTTTTCCATCATGGATCATACCAAAAGGAGAATGATTATTGAAAAATTAAAAGAATACATATTGAATTGCTTTTAGATAGGATTTGTTAATTTTATGTGGATTTGTTGTGAAACTGGTATATATGAGAAGTTATGTTTCATATTTCATATTTGTTTAATTTGGTAGAAGTTTTGGAGGTGGTAAATGCTAGTTTGTATCAAGGTTCAAAAACAAAGGCAACTGTGTGGTGTTTAATATTTTGATGTCCATTATATTGCTGCAAGTGAAGCTTTAATTATCAAATTGTTACTCTTTATCATCATGTAGTTCCTCTCATTCTTTTATAGGTGTTGCCAATAGATACCAAATGATATTTTATAGATTTGACTTTAGCTAAAGGTAGCTTTAGATCCTTAAAGAATACTGTATATAAACATGTAATTTTGTTGAATGTAGATACAATCAGAGAAGAATAAGGACCGTCGCTCTAAACAGGATGAGTTACATACTGCTGGCTCTTGTAGCTATGCTGTGCATGCTGCAAAAAAGGTAATAAGTATTATAACCCTTTTTAAATGATTTGGATTTCTCCTAAAGTTTATGTGGAACTTTGTATAATCATTACATAAATATGTTGTTCATAATGTAGGCAAAAACGGATGGACAACCTGTAGAGCGTGCAGTATTATATCAAGTACTACATACTCGTAAAGATGGAACTGCAGTTAACCCTGTAGTGAAAGCAAAAATGGTGAGTAATTTCTCCCTTGTAGATGGGGGTAACGAAATAGGAATTCAAGAAACAATATTGTATATAGAAACAATACTACCACTTGTGTAACTTTTTTGAAATCCCATGTCCCATCCTATATATATATATATATATATATGATGGGGTTATTTTAACAATATGATTTCTAACTTTTTTTTGTTTTGTTCAAACCCACATATCAGGACAAAATGAAGGAATTGTTGGAGATATCTTCGAATCAATTGCAGTCATCTGACACGAGTGGTAGTATTGCATGGTCACCAGATGATGTGTTTGCCAAAGTGATGGGTAAGGAGCGTAAAGGTCGTATTCGTGGGGTGGGATTTGGTCCAACCCCAAGTGGTCGAAGTAGCAAGAGCATTCTCACAGACATTGAAATACACTCAAGTCAAGCTAGGGACAATGAAGTTGCACAATTGAAGGCTTCCTTGGCTACTATGGAGGAGAAACTAGCGGGTTTTGATGAAATGAAGCAAAAACTTAGTCAATTCGAAGAAATGGAGCAAAGAATGGAGCAAAGAGTGGAGCAAAGAATGGAGCAAAGATTGGAGCAAAGATTGGAGCAAAGAATAGCTCGCATGCTTCAACAAATGTCTCCTCAATGCAATCAGGTATATTAACAAAGACTTAGTCAATGTTTTGAAGATATTTTTATTTTAGAAAGAATGAAAATGCATTTTTTTAGAAAGAATACAAAATTGAACTTGAAAGTTTAGTGGTACAAACACAAATGACAAACCCATGCATTGCTGTAAAAAAATAAGAAACCGAAATGACAAGCTTAATCTAGACAAAACTGTATTCTTATTCTTCTTTTTTTGATTTCCTTGATCTTTGTAATTGTAGGTGTTAATTTGTTGTGTGGCTCTTGTATACTATCCATGTACTTGGTCTTTGCCCTTTTTGCTTTTACTTGTAAAAAACAAATCGTATTCCTACAGTTATGAGCTTTTCCAATCTTGGACTATAGTGGAGAAATTTTGTAATTTTATGTATACTGCCACATATTTATATAATTGCAAGTACAAACTATATCTTGCTATATGCATAGAGCATGACGTGTATGTCTTATAGATGCTCCATGCTATAAATTTGGGAGTATATAAAGCTTCATGTTCAAATAAATTCTAAATTGTTACAGAACTTTAGTCTTGATATTTCGTTTTCGAAATTTGAGGTGAAAGCCTTTCTTTTAAATATTTTCTTGGTGTGGGTTTGTAATGCTCCTGGTATTTGATGAAGAAGTTGCTTTTATGTGAATACTAAATCAATGGTATTTCTGCATATTAACAAAGTAAGCCTGAAAAGGAAAAAGAAATAGAAAAAGAGTTTGATAAAGTGAAGTTCTGCTGATTTCGGAAGTTTAAAAGGGAAATAGATAATTATGTGATCTAATCAGTTTAAAGAGTTTCTCAGGAGCTTTTCATATTTGTTGGTTCTGCCAAATCTGAAACTTTTCCACAAATACAAATTGCATGTAATACTGACAAAGTTTAGAGGTAAGATAACTTGAAAGTTTTTTCTTTGCCTTTCTATGTTAAAGTTTGGATTTTTGAATCTGGGGTTGTGAGATTTTAGCTTTGTAGTTTGGTATTGGTATTTTGTGTTTTTTTTGGCATTATTAGAATCTGGGTTTTGGAGGGTGATGTTTGGTTGATGAGAAAATGTGGGAAAGATTGATGTTTTCTCAATGTGATGGATTGGTGAAAGTGGGACTTTTGATCTTGAATTGTGAGATTTGTGGGTTGTGCTTTGTTACTGGCTTACTGCTTTTGCCTAATTTGATATTTAGTTAGTGAGGTGAAGTTGTTGGTATTGATATTTCTGTTTGTTACAATTTTTTATTGTTGGCTTTGTTAGATTCTGTGTTTTGTGGAGGGCTGTTTGGTTGATGAGCAAATGTAGGTAAACTGGAAAAGATTGATGTTCGTCAAATTCGTACTTTGTTGAAATTGGGACTAATAAAACTAGAAATCTATAAGGGGCTAGATTGTTTTTGTGGTTTATCTGAATAACTTAAATTTAAAAACCAATGCAATAGATTAAAAAAGGTGTTGACCTTTTTGGGTACATATAAACCTTGGAGTTTCTCAGTCAAATCAAATGGAGGATTATGCTCCATTTTTTGTTAAACTAGAGATGTTTGGAATTGGTGGTTATTTGTTTTCTTGTCATTCTATTCTATTTATTCGTACTAATTGAGAAACCATACTTTGTATGTAGGATGTTCCTTTGGCCGAACATTCTCCAAGTCTGCCAAAATCGTCAGCCGCATCTTATCAACCAAGCAGCTTATAAGTTTTATCTTGGTGTTCGACGACTTTTTTGTGAACAAAGAACTATGGAAGAATGAGGAAGCATTTTTTGCAAGTGTTGAAGGATATTTGTTAAACACTTTGAAACTTTGATTATTGTATTAGCTTAATTTGAATGGTTGTTTTACTCAAAAGACCACATCTTTTTTTGTTAATTTTATGATGGTGGTTATGGACAATGTTATGTATTTGAGAATATATTTCTATGCAAATATTACGTTAGTTTGGAGATATTTGTGGTGTTAATTAATTGTATTTGTGGTATTGTGTTAGTAGAGCTAAAACTACTATAGGTTCTTTGTAACAAGTTTCAACAATATATTTGATGCAAAACAGGTTCTTTGAAACAGGTTGTCTCTTGTAATTGATGTAAATAGTAGTTTCAAAGCCCACTGGGAAAAAAAAAAAAAAAGAACCTATAGCGGCGGTCAAAAAGCGCCGCAATAGGTTCCCATTTTATCTATTAAATGGGAACCTATTGCGGCGCTTTTTGCCCGCCGCTATTGTGTTCACCTTTAGCGGCGGGCAAAAAGCGCCGCAATAGGTTCCCATTTTATCTATTAAATGAAACTCTATTGCGGCGCTTTTTGACCGCCGCTATAGGTTCAAACATATAGCGGCGGTCAGAAAGCGCCGCAATAGAGTTTCATTTAATAGATAAAATGGGAACCTATTGCGGCGCTTTTTGACCGCCGCTAAAGGTGAACACAATAGCGGCGGGCACGACCCGCCGCTAAAAGTCATTTGAAACAAATTCGAACGGGCCTATAGCGGCGGTTTTATGCCCGCCGCAATAGACTAAAACCGCCGCTGAAAATCGTATCTATAGCGGCGGGTTGTTGTACCGCCGCAATAGAGCTACTGCGACGCGACAAGCCTGGCGGGGAGAACCGCCGCAATAGGTGAAATGTACCTATAGCGGCGGTTTTTGGGGCTATAGCGGCGGTTTTGGCCCGCCGCAATAGCCCAGTTTTCTTGTAGTGTATTTTGAGGTGGATTATAAGGGGATCCATAATTTCAAAGGAAGAATTTATCAATTCATTTGTCTGTTATCGTAAAATAGACAATTCTAAATTTTACTGGTAGGATTTGTAGCTGAATTTTAAATTCATTTGTTTGGTATCATAAAAATATAGAACTTTTTTATTTAAAAAATAAAATTCTCTCAACATGCACAGAGTGTGAACTGTGAAGGGAGAAGTATTTATGCTAAAATGTAAATTGAGCCCTTCAAATTTGGTATAATTTTGATTTTGCCCATAAAATTTCAAATTTTTTATTTAGTATCCTAATGCTATCTACTATTTTGATTGGGAGCCCATGACCATGCTAATGTGGCCATTAAGTAACATATAAGCCTGCTACATGAACTAATTGGTCCAATTAAATCATGTCACGTGAATTTAGTAATATCATGTACATATAATTTCTCCATTATAGTCGATTTTGATGCTTGGGGCTCTGTAAGAATAGTTCGGGCAAGTTCTGTGCAAGAGCTTATATTCTCTCCCTCAGATCTCTTAGAAATTCACAAACATGGTGTGAAAAGAGGGAAAGATATAGAAGGAAATTAAGCAACGCAAAGGGAGGAAAGGAAACACTTGCGCAAGTGCAACAGAGCCCCATGAGGCCATTGCTATCCAAGGATATGTTTTTCAATAAAGGAATTGACATCAATGAAGCTGGGATGAGGCTTTTGAATTGGTTATCTCAGAGCTAAAGATCAAACAAGCTTTACAGTTTGTTTTTCTGACTCTTGGCTGGGTTTAGTGTTGATTGACTGGATCTGTTCATCTCCAGTCAATAGAAAATATTTGTCGCCTGTTGGGAGTAATTCTATGATTGTGATTGTGCTTGGTTGGATCTGACGTTGGGAAAAATTTTCTGCCTTGATACCAAGAAAATATTGGATAGGGAAAAAAATTACTTTATGTTGAATTTTAGAGAACTAATTTTAATTATTTAAAGTTTTTAGGCTACTTATTTGACATGGTATAATTAAATCCATGTTACATGATTTAATTGGATAAATTAATGCACATGGCAAGTTTTAGTTGTTACTTAAGGGACACATTAGCATAGGCATGGAAGGACTAATCAAAACGATTGATAATGTTAGGGAATTAAATCAAAATTTTGAAGTTTTAGAGAGCAAAATCAAAATTATCCTAAATTTTAAAGTTATAATTTACAATTTAACCTATTACTTTTTCTTTTCTGTTTTTGGAGAAAAATTTAGCCTATTACTTAAATTGCCATATTTGATCTTTTCTTTTTTTGGAGAAGATAGAACTCTTGGTTGCTCCAAGTGTGAGAGACCACCCAAAAGGGGTACCCTTAAAAAAGAGATTGTGGTGCTTTTTCAAAACACCTTTCTTTTTAGGTAAGTGGTATGGAGTCGCCACTTATTTTTTATACAAAAAAATAAGAAAAACTAAGATACAAATACATGAATGAATTGCTTCATTTCATTGATTCCGTAAATGAATACATATTTGAAAATTTGGAAATTACATGGTTTTGGGTCTTAGTTACAAACTACCGAATAATTACAAGGCTTTTTGTCCTAGTTACAATCTACCCAAAATATTAAAAAAAAAAAAACAAAAACAAAAGACAAAGCATAGATCTACCCATCCAAAAGAACTAGATTCAGAGGCTAGGTTATGGATTGGGAATGTGTTAGGCACCCATTCTGCCTAGACAAAATTTGGTCTTCTGGACTCTTGTGAACAATGTACCATTTTTATGCATGACATGAATGATATGTTATGTACATGTGAAAAACATAATTACACAAGTCTATTTATAAATACACCCTCTTCTTTCGATAAAAATTCAGATTTGTGTTGTGATGAAAAGTTGATTTTTGGTTTTAAAGAAAATTCAGATCTGTTTATGTTTGTGTAAAAAAAATAGTTTTTGGTAAAAGAAAAATCAGATATGTTTTTGGGATAAAGTAAAACAAAATCTTTTGGTTAAAATATATCAGATCTGCTTTTTGGAAACGAGAAAAATTGGTTTTTGGGTTTGGTAAAAAAACCAAATATGTTTTTGTGAAATGAGAAAAATTAAATTTGTAGATGATTAAAAAAAATCAGATTCGTTTTTTTTATGGGACATAATAAAAAAAAAATTTTAGAAGAGGATTATATTCTCCACATCAACCTATGCAACATGCATCAAACAAAACTACTCATGGCTCTTCTTTATTTCAAAATTTGTTATGTTAAAAAAATCAGATCTACATTCAAAGAAAATATAAATCAATTTTGATTAAAGAAAAATTCTGATCTACATCAAATGATGATGCAGATCCTTTTATTTTTTTTGGGAGAAAAACTCAGATCTGCATATAATGAAGATGTAGTCTCATTCTTATTTGAGAAAAGATTTGATAACAAGCAGATTTTTGAAAAAAGAAAAGAAGAAAAAAAAAGATCTCAACAATAAAAACATAAATATAATCTAACAAAGAAAATATTGGCAACATATGAGATGAACATTGCAAAACTAAACACATATTTATTCATGTATCACAAAAAAAAAAAGAAAAAAAAAAAAAGAAACATAAGAAGAAAGGGTTAATAGAAACAACCTCTTGCATGGAGCACTCTTTTTCATGAGAGGATATTTTAGGGTTCAAAGAAATTTATGCAATTATCTTTAAAACCTAAAAACCCTAGCTTTAAGAGAAAGCATATTAGAAAGGGGAGTTAGAAATATGAGTAATTTGATAGTGTAAAAACGTATCCCCTCTTAGAGCCTAAAAGAGTGTGCTGAATTCTGAGACCCAATCCCTATTTATAGAGGCTAGAGTGCTTAAAAAATAAGCAACGGCGCTTAAAATACGAATTGGGACACATCCTTCTACGAAAAGGTCAAAAAGGATGTGCCTTATTGTCACCCGAAGAAAGTTGGGATAAAGCCCAAAAGAGTGTCATTCGGCACTCCAAAAGTGCCGAATGGCACTTTTGAGTGTTGATCACACTTTCGTATTTAGGTTCCTTTTGGACTCTCCTTTTAGGGTTTTCCTGCATTGGACCACACACTTAGACGTGTTTCCAATCCAGATTCCAATTTTTTGAACTCTTTTCTAGATAATTCCGGTCTTTTCAACAAGAAGTATCTTGTAGATAAATACTCTAAAATAAATGTTGATAAAGTTCAGATTATCCACAATTTTATTGTTATTCAATTATTCCTTTTAATCCAATGCAAGCAATCCTATTTTAAACACTAATTATCAACCAATCACAAAATTATTTAATTAATTTTAATTGTTTAACCAATCATAATTTATTTAAATTAATCATGTGTGGTCGACCCTACCTAGACACAATGTATGCTGACCATGCAAACTTGATCATGTGACATCTTTCGACTCGACGGTCTGATTTGGAAACCGTACATATCGTCGCGAGCTTTAGAATCTGAAGATCATTTTTATGATATGTAATGAATGAATCAATGCATGTAATTCAATCATGATTTTTGGGGTACATGGATGGTCACTCCATTCATCTTCCTTGATTAAATATGGGTGCAAAATCGAGTGTCTACAGAATGCCTCTCTTTAACAGAGCTTGAAAAGCAAATGTCAATGTAAAACAAAGACACTAATTTTAGCAGCCATGATTTAATTGAGGTTGAATTGTCAAAGATTACCTAGCCCTCAAATCCTAAAACTTCAGAGCATAGAACTAGTGCTTTTCCTTTTTGACAAAAAAAATAAATAAATAAGAACACTTGACCTAGCTAATAGCTGATGAACTTTGGAAATGATTCCTAACAATTGATGCAACCAAAAGGCTTATCAATCTTGATCTTAATAATGGATAATTGTTTGAAACCTTGATCTGGACAAAGGAAATGTCTGCAACCTCAATCTGGACTAAAGAAGTGTCTGCGACCTCGATCTGGACTAAATGTTTGCGACCTCAATCTGGACTGAATGTTTGCGACCTTGATCTGGACTAAAGAAGTGTCCGCAACCTTGATCTGGACTGAATGTCTGCAACCTCGATATAGACTTAAGAAGTGTCTACCACCTTGATTTGGACTGAAGAAATGTCTGTGATCTTGATTTGGACTGAATGTCTACGACCTTGATCTGGACTAAAAAGGTGTCTGCGACCTTTATCTGGACTGAATGTCTACGACCTCAATTTGGACTAAAGAAGTGTCTACAACCTTGATCTAGACTAAATGTCTGTGACCTCGATCTGGACTATATAAGTGTCTGCGATCTTGATTTGGACTGAATGTCTGCGACCTCAATCTGGACTACATACATGTTTACGACCTTGATCTGCGACCTTGATCTGGACTAAAGAAGTGTCTGTAACCCTGATCTGGACTAAAGAAATGTTTACGACCTTGATCTGCGACCTTGATCTGGACTATAGAAGTGTCTGCGACCTTGATCTAGACTAAAGAAATGTTTACGACCTTGATCTGCGACCTTGATCTGGACTAAGGAAGTGTCTATGACTTTAATCTGGACTAAATGTATGGGACCTCGATTTGGACTAAATAAGTGTCTGCAACCAAAGGATATTGATCTAGACTAAAGAAGTGTCTACGACCTCGATCTTGATCTGGACTGATGAAATGTCTGCAACCAAAGGATCTTGATCTGGACTAATGTCTGCGACCAAAGGATCTTGATCTAGACTGAGAATAAAGGGGCTTGTCAACCTCGAAACCAAGTTGCTTCCTGCAAAAGCCAAAATTTGGAATTAGCCTTTAACTAATGAGTGCTTTGTTGTTTCCTTGCTTTTCAGAAATGTGTGATTTTCTTCGAAAAAAAGATTTGATTTCTGAAGTTTTTGAATTGGACACAGGAAATTTTAAAATTTGAAGTTTTGAGACTTGGGATTTTAGCATTTGAAACCTTGAGATTTTGAAATTGAATTTTGAAACTTCAAACTTTGAGATTTTTGGAAGATTTGAAATTTGAAATTTTGAAACTCAAGGCTTGGGCCTTGAAACTTGAAATTTTGAAAAAGTTTCGAAAATTTGTAACTTGAAACTTTGAATATGAAATTTGAAGTTTGAAATCTTTGCAACTTGAAATTTTGGAAACTGAGGATTTGAAAATTTTGGGATTTAGGTTTAAAAAAACTTGAAAATTTGTACTTGAAGTTTTATCCTTAATCCATTCCAAAAAAAATTTCATCCTTTTCTTTTTTCTTCTTCTTCTTTTTTTTAGAAAATTTGCTTTTTTTTATTTTTTTCTCTTCATGATGTGATTTTGATTTTGATTTTTGATTTTTTTTTTTTTTTTTTTTTTTAGGAGTGGAAAAGAAAAGGAAATGAAAAGAATTTTTTTCTTTTTTTAGAGTTGACTCAGCAACTCAACTAAACTAAAGAGGGGGGGGCGAATTTTGGCCCCCCCAATTTATCTTGGCTCTCTCTTTTCTTTCTTTTTTGCTTCTTTCATCACTTTCTCTTCCTCCATTAACACTATTCATCTTCATCTTCACCCTGATTTTCCTTCTTCATCTCACCATTTCCTCTCAAGAAAAACAACTTTTCTAAGCTTCCCAACTTTCCTTTATCCATCTCTCTCAATATTTCCTTAAATCCTTGTGTTCTTGAGCAATTTTGCTACACACCCATTTTTGGTGAAACCCATTTTCAAACTCATTTTTCTTTGCTCCAAAATGTCTTCCTCTTCAAATGGACCCTCTTTTCTTACTTTTCATGGCAAGAAATATGATCCCACATTTGATTGGAATGATGAGGAGGGGCTTCTCCAAGACCCCAAGACTCATGCTCCATATTTTCACATGGATATCAAGGTAAGTTTTTTCCTGGTTTCTTTGTTTGGAAAAATGTCGTTTCATGTTATATTGAAAGTTTGAAGGTGAAACATTGTCATTTTGTTGTGTGTTCTTGTTGGAATTTGGGGCATTGTATGATTGATCATGTTGTAAAGTTGGCTTTGGAGCATTCTTGAAGTGTTTTTTTTTTTTTTATCATGGTGTAATTTGGACAATGTTGGTGGCTTATGGAATTTTGGCAATGTTGGTAATTGGTGATGCGGTTGGAGGAATTTTGTTTGGGTTTTGTAGGCATTGGCATTGTGAAAAATTTGTGTTGTGGGCTTGTATGAACACATTCATGATGTATGTGGAAAAGTTTGTTGGCATGGGTAAATTTTATTTCATGAACATGTCAAAATTTAGTGGGTATTAGTATGTAAAATTTTGTGGGTATCGAAGGACTTTAATGGGCATAAGATTTTGGCTATAGAAACATTTGTGTTGGATATGTGATGTTAGATCATGGAAAATTGTGTGGTTATGTTTTTGGATATGTGGGGGTTTATTTAAGCATGGGCATGAACATGTGGGAACATTTTTTTCGATCACTATTTTGGGTATGTGGGAAAAGAAATTTTTATTGTGTAAGGTTATGGGTAAATTTTGGTAGTTGTGCATGGGTATGTGAAATAATTTGTTTATGGTAAATTTTGGTAGGGCATTGATTTTTTTGTTGCAGGATATTTTTGAACATGTGATTTTTGTCATGGGAAATTTTTGGAGACATGATTTTTGTCATGGGAAAATTTTTGGATATGTGATTTTGGTCATGGAATTTTTTTTTTTTTTTTTTTTGGCATATGATTTTGGTCATGGACTAATGAGCCAAATTTTTGTGTTGCAAAGCCTCAAGAGTCAAGGTAGTCTCCAAATGTTGAAAAGCATGTGGGAAGCATTGTCTCCTGACATCAAAAATATCATCAATGATGCGGGCTTTAACACTTTCTTTGAAGCCTTACTGACTCAAGAGACACATGAATACAAGGACCTTTAGTTACTCCTTGCCTTGGCAAAACACTTCTGGGAGACCACATGTACTTTCCATTTCCTAGTCATTGATGAGGTAATGTTGACACCTTTCGACTTTTCTGTCATTACTATCTTGAAATTAGGTGGTGAGAGAATCCACGCCCATGACTCCCTTACTCTAAATGAAATCAAAAACTCTCAGGTGTAGTGCCTTCCAAAATTAAGAGTAAAAATGCTCCTTTGTCATGGCTGTGAGAGAACATATCAAAATGTGATACTGTAGCTAGGGGTACTCACATGTTCATGCTTCCTTTCATTAGGACTTTCTTGTGCCCAGACCTAGGTAGTACAGTGAATCTGCATTATTTACGAAACTTGAGAAACATTGGGCAAATCAAGATTTATGACTGGGGAGGCATGGCTTATGCTACCCTTTTGCATTTCATGACTCAACTTTCCAGGCGCAATCTTTTAAGCTTAAGTGGGACTCCATTTGTATGGCAGGTGAGGTTTGGAATTTTTTTTGGCTATGTGGTAATGGTGTTGTGGCCATTTTTTCAGGTCTGGATGTATGAGTACTTTAGAGTGTGTCCTCAAGTTTAGGAGGAGGTTAACAGTATTTTCCCTAGGTTCCTCCGGTAGTTGTCAAAATACCATTTATCGGTGATCTCTAGGCGTTCTTTAGAAATTTGGCGATTAGTGATTGACAATTTAACTAGTGATGATGTGAGTTCTTCTTCTTCTTCCCTTTTTTTTGGCGAGATCTTTGGTGTTTGATTATGGCTTGGTCTTTTCTCATTCTAGGTTCCTTTGTGATTTTTCAGATTTATTTAGATCCTTGGGTTGGATGTGAGGGGTATGCGGAGTGTGAGCGGGCTTTGGAGCTAAATGGCTATCATGCATTATTTGAATGTGGGCATGGAAGGTATTGGTATCTTGGTGATCGAGTGTTACCCCAAGTTCATCATGTGTATCCTCCTACAACAATTCCAGTTCCTCCTTGTCCCTCCGTCCAGCTAGTTGACGTTTTGACTGATGAAGAGATTGCTCAAGCCCGTGCAGGCTACATTATTCCAGGAACAGCAAAAACTTATTCTGAATTTGCTCAAACCCATCTACAAGGTTGCCTGGCTAGCATATCTTTCACCTTGTATATTCATTTCCATATTTCTACTTGGTGATAACATTTACATGTTGGATCTTCAGGCTCCATCTTCTAAAGGGGAGGAAGAGGGAGATGAAAAGGAAGAGATTCCCTCTCCTCACCATGTTGGTAGCTCGTCTAGTTCTTTCATGGAGACCTATCCCCATTTTCGAGCATGGCAATACGATGTGATGAATCCTGATGGAACGTATAGTTCCATGCCCTTGAATAGGCCAGAGCATACTCCAAATGTCCCTTGGCCCGATCCGGTGTGTTCTTGGATTTTTATTTCTTTGTCCTTATTTCTTCCTAGCTTATTGAATGGTTCATGATCTGGCAGATTTGTGCTTCAGGTTGATGTTGATCTTGTCTAGGAAAGTATGCGAATGATTGGAGGCTTGCAGTCATTAGCTCGTACCCAGTCTTCCCAATATGTGCTTAATGAGGCGAACTGGGTATACAATGATGCTTTCTGAGTGTCTTTTGCTTGGACCTTTCTTGGTGATGGGATTATCACTTGATTTTGTTGACTTTTCAAGCACATTGAATGGAACCTGCTGACTCTGCCAAAAGGACTTTGGAGGAAAGGATCAGGAATCTTGAACTCAAGAACCGTCAGTATGATCCTCAATTTTATGCAAGTCAAGAGGGAAATACTAAAGGTGGCTCTTCTAGAGGTGGATCAAGGATGTCTTCTCGTAGGTGGACCTGGCGTCCCAATGATGTTTGAGTTGTATTTATATTTTTCTTTCAAAACAAAAGAAAGTGTTCCGTAGAAAATCTTGTATTAATTTCCATGTTTAGCTCTTTGTCCTTGGAATGGTCTTGACCATGTAAAAACTTTAAAATGAGACAAGTTTAGAATTCACCTGATGAGATCTTGTGGTATCAACTTAAACTTATCTTGATTGACTTTGATGGAATTTGCATTTACTTGAATGAGGCGGAGCCAAATGCCCCTAGTTAAAAAAAATGCATTTTTTTTTTTTTTGAAATCTTGATGATGATGATTTTTTTTTTTATGAAAAGATGGTGACGTTTTTTTTTTAAAACAAATGAGGCATGGTCCAATGCCTCTAGTTTGGGACATGAACCAATGGTCTTGAAACATTTTGAAAAACTTTAAAAAACAAAAAAACAATGATGCAAGTGATGATTTTTTTTTTTTAAAAGGGGGTTAGGCACATCAAAATGCCCCAGTTTAAAATAAATAAAAAATAATAATTTTTTTGAATGTTTAACGATCCTAAAAAAATGTCCAAGAACACAAAATTGCGTGGAATGGCATGAATAAGTGATGGCGGAGCTGGGTGCCATTTGACATCTGAAGAGTGCCGATCGGCACTTTTAGAGTTTCAAATGGCACCTGGTCATGCCCTCATGCTTATGCTGTGGTGGACCGACTCCTCACACCTTTTGGACACATGTTTTGAATTTTCGGGATTTTTGAAATGTATTTTCTTCATTCATGCTCATGAAACACTCTCGTACTTAACTACAAACTCTGTGAAACCTATTTAAACCTAATCAAAGACTGATGTAGCTTATTTTAGCAATATTCCCTGTAAAAACTCTTTGCATAAAGGTTAGAAAAACACAATATTCACACACAAAAGTCATCCATGGCTAGCAATCACAATTTTTCTCATTCAACAATTCATGATATCAATAGATGGGTTCCTATCTTTGATTTCAGTACCAAAACCAATTTTACAACCTACAAATTAGAGGGAATTAAGGAATATCAAGATCAAGCGGGACTTCCTTCATGCTGCTATGAAATTCTAGGATCCTGAATGATGGGACTGACGAGTATATCATCTTGGACAACTCTGGAAAATACCTTCGTCCATCCGTCCTAAGCATAGATGAAGGTAGGCAAGTCATTAATAAGAAGATTCAATACCTCGGACAGTTACAAGCCATCTATCAGACCGTTGGAGCCTCATCAATATGCACATTACTAGTCCCTGAGGCGTTATAAGAAAGAGCATTAAAACCCCAATCAAGGCCCCAACGGCTAGAAAATAAAAAGCTATATATACACACTCCTTAGGAGTACAAAAGGTACATAATTACACTCAAAAGAATGACCTTTACACTTCTTATTTACTCTAAAGAGATTGCCATATACTAACTTAGGCATCGAAGGCGTTGTGGCAGGCGCCATACTGGTGTCCATTTCAGGAAAGTTTTAGTCTGTTTTACAGGGGCAACGACGAGATCTCGGCATCATCTGGACGGATACACTCTACTGATTTGACTTCATCAGTTTGGTGTCGTCTGTGGGGAACGACATTTTCGTACTAAGGTTCAAGAATATAGTTCCAACCATTCTCTACAATCTAGATGGAGTCTAACCAAGACCTTGCGACACTGGCCCTACAAATTCAAGCACTTACAGCTAACGTGGAAAAACTCACTAGACAAAACCAGGAGATGAGGCAGCGGCTCCAGCAGGAAGCCGACCGATCTAGAGACAATCAGGAAGACGAGGGGGATAGCCAAAGACGAAGTTATCAAAGGCCCGCCATTCCAGACAAACCGAGCTCGGAACTTCTTTGGGAAATGAGGAAGGAAATGGATGAATTAAGGAACGCTATCAAAGAAAAAACAGATCGAAGTATGGATAGGATGGTCAGGACTACAGATTCCCCCTTCACAGCAGCAGTTCTTAAGTGCCCGGTACCATCAAAATTTTGCTTGCTACAACTAGAACAACTCAATGGGCTTAAGGATCCCTTGGACCATCTCAACACCTTCAAGACGATGCTAGGTCTTCAACAACCCCCTGACGAGAAAATGTGCCGCTCTTTCTCTACTACTTTCAAAGGGGCTACGAGGGAATGGTTCACGAAGCTACCTACCTCATCCATTGACAACTTTGAACAGTTAACTAGTTCCTTCCTACGCCACTTCGTAGGGGGCAACGCCCAAGGAGGCCAGCAGACCATTTAGTCACCATCAAGCAGGGAGAGAAAGAGACCTTGAGGTCATACGTGAAGCGCTTTACCCATGAGACTTTGGAAGTAGACGAAGCTGATGACAAGGTGCAGTTGGCAACCTTTAAAGCTGGATTGAAGTCCAGAGAGTTCATAGTTTCACTTGCGAAGAATCCCCCTAAGATGATGGCAGAAATGCTCCTGAAGGTGCAGAAGTACATGAACACTAAAGATGCTTTAGCCATGATAAAGGACGTGGAAAAAAACGGTGACAAGGGAACAGAGGAAGACGATCACAGGGGACGAAAAAGGGAGCGACTAGATCATCAGTCTAGAGACGAGAGTAAAAGGAAGGACGAAAACCTCCTCAAATGGTAAAATTCACTCCTTTAGTTATGTCTGTTGATAAAATTTTAGCGCAAATTAAGGATAAGCACTACGTTAAATGGCCAAGGTCACTACATTCGTCACCCCACGTGCGCGACAAAAAGAAGTACTGCCGATTCCATAAGGATCACAGCCACTACACCGAGGATTGCAAAGACATAAAGGAGCAGATAGAGGAACTTATACGAAAAGGGAAACTGCAGAAGTTTGTGAAAAATGGAGAATCTAGTAGATTTAGGAACGATAGCAAAAGCCAACACGAATCCATGCCTAGGGACGAACATCACACGTCCCAACATCCACCAAATGTGATAGGGGAGATAAAGACGATCACAGTAAGGCCTTCCATAGGTGGTTCATTCAGATCTCTCAAGAAAGCATGTCAGAGGTAGGTGAACAGCATCCACAGAATACCCTCGTTTAAGCAGAAACAAACGGACCGAGACATGTTTTTCTCGGAAGAAGATGCTAGAGGAGTGAAGCAACCTCATGATGACCCCCTAGTTATAATGCTCACGATAGAAGGATTTAACACCAGGAGAATCCTCGTAGACAATGGCAGCTCTGCAGATATCATCTACCTCTCCGCTTTTCAATAGCTGAAGCTAAATCCAAAAAGGCTGCGCCCATTTGACTCCCCCCTCGTCAGTTTCAGTGGAGATAAGGCATATCCTAAAGGCATAATGACACTGACGGTCACAGTAAGGACTCACCCAAGGCAACTGATTCACCAATTGGACGTCCTGGTGGTTGATTGCCCTTCGTCTTATAATGTGATCATAGGAAGTCCCACACTCAACCATTGGAGAGCGGCCACGTCCACCTACTGCTTAAAAGTAAAGTTCCCAACAGAAAACGGTGTCAGAGAAGTGAAAGGGGATCAAGTACTAGCCAGGGAATGCTACCAGGCCGTGCTAGCTGCAAAAGAGAACCATACATGGATGATCGAGGAGGAGCAAGAAGATAAAGTGGAAGCCCTACAGATAGTGGAGCTGGTTGAAAGAGATGCAGCCAAGACAACCAAAATAGGGACAACGTTGAGCTCTCAGATGAAGACGAGGCTCCTAAAGCTCCTTAAAGAGAACCTGGATATCTTCATGTGGAGTCACGAGGACATGCCGGGTATATCCCCAAAAGTCATCCAACATAGACTGAATATGGATCTTGAGAAGAGGCCCATCCAACAAAGACGCCAAGTCTTCGCTCTAGAGCGGAATCAAGCAATTATGGGCGAGGTTAACAAGTTGTTGTCAATAGGCTTTATTCAAGAAGTCTACTACCTAGATTGGCTCGCCAATGTTGTCTTAGTAAAGAAATCAAACAGGAAATGGAGAATGTGTGTGGACTTCACGGACCTGAACAAATCTTGCCCAAAAGATAGTTTTCCTCTACTTAGCATAGACCAGCTTGTGGATTCTACAGCAGGGCATAAACTATTGACGTTCATGGATGCATTCTCAAGATACAATCAAATAAAGATGGCTGAAGAAGACTAGGAGAAAACTGCTTTCATCATGAGTCAAGGGCTCTATTGCTATAAGGTAATGCCCTTTGGTCTGAAGAATGCAGGGGCAACCTACCAAAGGTTAGTAAATAGAATGTTTAGCAAATAGATTGGGAGAAATATGGAAGTATATGTAGATGATATGCTCGTTAAGAGCAAAGAGGAGCTTGCACACCTAGACAACCTCAGTGAAACATTCGCCACACTCAGGCAATACCAAATGAAGTTGAACCCCAGTAAGTGTGCTTTTAGAGTAGCCTCGAGGAAGTTCTTGGGATTCATGGTATTCCAAAGGGGGATAGAAGCAAACTCAGAGAAGGTACAAGCCATACTCGACATGACATCACCAAAGACCGTCAAAGAAGTCCAGAAGCTCACAGGCAGGATAGCGGCACTTAATACGTTCGTCTCTAAAGCGATGGATAAATGCCTACCCTTCTTCAAGATACTGAAGAAAGCCTTTATCTGGACTGACAAATGTGAAGCGGCATTCCAAGAATTCAAGCGCTACCTGAGCAATCCACCCCTCCTAAGTCCGTCCAAGAAGGGGGAAAACCTGTATTTGTATTTAGCAGTATCAGCTACGGCTGTAAGCGCAGCCTTGATTCAAGAAGAGGACAAAAAATAGCTCCCAGTTTACTACATCAGCCAAGCTTTCCAGGGGGCAAAAGCCAAGTACCCGAGAATTGAAAAGATTGCATTTACATTGGTAGTAGCTTCACGCAAGCTACGACCGTACTTTCAGGTGAACCCCATTTTGGTAATGACGGACCAACCCATTAAAATGTCCATGAACAAGCCTGAGGCGGTTGGGAGAATGGTCCAGTGGGCAATTGAGCTCAGCCAGTTCGACATTGAATACCACCCAGGACAGCAATTAAGGCGCAGGCTTTAGCGGACTCCATTGCCGAGTTCACCCTCCCAGACGAGGATAGAAACTTTGACGAGATAGAGTGTTGGACGATTCAGACCGACGGTTCGTCCGCCCAAAAGAAGGGAGGAGCAGGGGTCATCATCATCACCCCAGAATGAGAAATACTTAAATATGGGGTACAGCTAAAATTCCCAGCCACCAATAATGAAGCTAAGTACGAGGGAATATTGACGGGGTTAAAGGTCGAGAAAGCATTAGGAGCAAAAAAGTGCTCTTCTAGAGTGATTCTAAGTTGGTGATAGGGCAGATAAGGGACGAATATGAGGCAAAGGAATAAAGGATGCGAAAATACCTCCGGCTGATGAAACATTTAATACAAAAGTTTGACAAAGTGGAATTCGTGCAGATCCCAAGAAGCGAGAACATGCTAGCAAATGAAATCGTGAAGCAAGCATCGTCAGAAGAAGGATCAACGAGCAGCATAGACTTCAAAGTGGAAGTCCAGAAGCACCCCAATATTGAAGAAGTCCCTACATTTGTAATCCAGAGCACAAATAACTGGATGACCCCGATCATATCCTTCCTCCAAGACAGACACCTTCCACAGGACGCCGAAGAAGCCAGGAAGGTCAGGAAGAAAGTAACCAGATTCACAATCCTGAATGATACCCTGTACAAGAGAGGCTTTTCCATGCCCTACTTGAAGTGCATCAATGAAGAAGAAGCCAAGTACATCTTGGAAGAGATCCCATCAAGGGGTTTGTGGAGACCACGCAGGCCCCAGAGCCTTGGTAAGCAAAGTTATCCAAACAGGTTACTTCTGGCCTACTATGCAGGTAGACGCAAGGAAGCTCGTCAAGAAGTGCGACAAGTGCCAGAGATTCGGGAATGTCCAACACCTTCCAGTGGAGACACTGACGACGATAGCCTTCCCCTTAGCCATTTACACAATAGGGAATTGATATCGTCAGTCCACTGCCACGTGGTAAGGGATAAGTAAAATTTCTACTAGTCTCTATTGATTACTTTACAAAGTGGGTTGAAGCAGAGGCATTGTTAACTATCACCGAGGCAAAAATCCAAAGCTTTGTATGGAAGAACACTATCTGCAAATTCGGGATTCCACAGACCATCATATCAAACAATGGGTGGTAGTTCGATAGTCAAGGCTTCAGAGATTTTTGCTCAGGTTTAGGGATCCAAAACCAGTATTCATCCCCACGACACCCACAGGAGAATGGACAAGCGAAAGTGATTGACCGAACACTACTCAAGATCATCAAAACCTGGCTGGACGATGCTAAGGGAGCCTAGCTTGAGGAATTGCCCAATGCATTGTGGGCCTACAGGACTACAGCAAGGACCCCAACAGGAGAGACCCCCTTCAAACTCACTTACGGCACTGAAGCGATAATCCCGGTCAAGATGGGAATAAGCAACATCAAACGAGAGACATTCCATGAAGAAAGCAACGACAATCAATTAAAGATCAACTTGGATTGCTTGGACGATACCAGAGATGAAGCCTTCAACGGATTGACAAAGTATCAACAAAAGATGGTTGAATACCACAACAAAAGAGTGAAGCTCAAACGACTTGACATAGGGGACCTTGTTTTATGCAAAGTCACTTCAGCAACCAAGGATCTAGCCCAAGGGAAACTCGGTCCAACTTGGGAAGGACCTTACCAAGTCGTCCATTACTCAAGACAAGGCAGTTACCACCTAGAGACCTTAGATGGACAAAAACTTCCACGACCATGGAACATTGAGCACTTGAAGAAGTACCATCAATAGAAGTAACAAATTGTATTCATTTTTTAGAAGTAATAAAAGATTATTTAGCCAAATGCGGGCAAATTTAGCAGACTAAAAGCCCAAAGAAGGGCTAAGTAACAAGATTCTGCATAGACGGATGTAAGTTACTGACGAAGCCAAGAATGACAAGATCCCTCAAACGGGTGTAAGTCACAAGAAAATGGCTAAGTAACAAGATTTCGCATAGACAGATGTAAGTAACTGATGAAACCAAGAATAAAAAGATCCCCTAAATGGGTGTAAGTCACAAGAAAATGGCTAAGTAATAAGATTCCGCATAGACAGATGTAAGTTACTGACGAAGCCAAGAATGACAAGATCCCTTAAATGGGTGTAAGTCACAAGAAAATGGCTAAGTAACAAGATTCCGCATAGACGGATGTAAGTTACTGACGAAGTCAAGAATGACAAGATCCCTTAAAGGGGTGTAAGTCACAAGAAAATGGCTAAGCAACAAGATTCCGCATAAATGGATGTAAGTTACTAACGAAGCCAAAAATGACGAGATCCTTGAAATAGGATGTAGGTCACAAAAATCGGTCAAATAACAAGATTCCACATAGACGGATGTAAGTTATTGACAAAGCCAAGAATGACAAGATCCCTTAAATGGGTGTAAGTCACAAGAAAATGGCTAAGTAACAAGATTCTGCATAGACGGATGTAAGTAACTGACAAAACCAAGAATAAAAAGATCCCCTAAATGGGTGTAAGTCACAAGAAAATGGCTAAGTAATAAGATTCCGCATAGACGGATGTAAGTTATTGACAAAGCCAAGAATGACAAGATCCCTTAAATGGGTGTAAGTCACAAGAAAATGGCTAAGTAACAAGATTCTGCATAGACGGATGTAAGTTACTGACGAAGCCAAGAATGACAAGATCCCTTAAATAGGTGTAAGTACACAATCACAGATATAATTAAAAAGCCCAAAAACAATGGGCACCATTGTTTCCATACTACAATTAGAAGCCCATAAACACTAAGCTAAATTAAATAAAAATAAAAAATAAAAATAAAAACACATCGTTCTTAAATTAAAGACATTGTTCTTAAAGTAGAATTAATAAAGCCCTAAAACACATTGGGCACCTAAATATATATATAAACATATGGAAGAGGTTATGAAGAAATAGCAGGTTCAGGCGTCTGGAGGAGGCAGAGGGGCGTCCCTAGGAGTATCACCCTCGGGAGAAGTGGACTGAGAAGCTTCGTTAGCTGTCATCTTCCTGTCCACTTCTTCGTGGTCCAAATTTTCCAAATCTACTCCAGCTGGATGCTTGACGAGATACCGCCTTAAGAGCTCAAAGCCCTTGAAGTACCAGTTGAAGAGGATAGTGTTGTATTCCTCCGTTGTCTAGAAAGCTTCTACGAACTTCGTAGCAATTGTTTTCAGCATTTCCCTCGCTGCCAAGAGTTGCTCGTCCTTCTCCGCAACTAATTGTTTTTCCACCCTCAGCTTGTCAGAAAGGCCCTTGACCTACTCCTTCATGGTGTTAGCATCCCCCATAGCAGTGATCAAATCTTTCTTTAGCTTGGAATTCTCGGCCTCCAAAGCCTCCACCCGTGAAGCCGTTGACGATACCTTCGTCTCTTGAGTAAGGAACTCCAAGGCTATGTGAAGACTATCCCCCAGTACCTACAAATGAGGAGCCAGATCTCAAAAAAAAAAAAAAAAAAGGATGAATATGCACAAGTACACTACCTAAACGAGTTTGTAGAGGTGACAGCTCACAATCTTGTTGAGAGACAAGCCCGAGAATACTTTCATGTCCTCGGCAGTAAAGTTCTCTTGTGCTTTCTCCAATGCAACCCTAGCATCGTCCTAAACGTTGGACGAACGAGAACCCGCTTTTTCCTTCCCCTTGTCGCCAGTCTGTGGCCTTTTTCATTGGGGGATGATCTCCTTAACCAAGGTAGCCGGGGAGGTTGTCCTCGTCGTCTCAATCCCAGGAGTGACTGGGGTACCTGTAGTGACAGAGGCCCCCTTGTCTGTCACACGCACAGCCCGGGTCCCAATGTTGGAAAAGGGCTCGTTCTTATTGCCCCTCATTCATGCATACATTGCTTGGTTGAATTTTGTCGTCATCCCTGCAAAAAAAAAAAAAAAAAAAAAAAAAAGACAACATGGACTAACTCAATCAAACACTTACTCTTTTTTTTTTTTTTCTGCTCGATATCTATGTTTTGCAGGACAAAGGCAGACCGTTTTGGACCGAGGCAGTAAAAAGCTAGAGTCCGCGGATCTACCAGATCGTCAAAATCTTCGATCGTCCTCACATACTCGATGGCTTTCTCAACTCACTCCCTATACCTGCTCTTAAACTTGAGCCGTCTCTTAACTATGCAAGACAATAAACAGAAGAGTTAATGTCGATAAAATGAACATAAGAATTACAAGTTAAAAGATTTGGAAGAAATAAACGACACACCTAAAGTCGGGGTTCTCCACCAACGGATCAACCTAGGGATATCACCCCAAACTTCGTCAGAGGGAGTCTCCCAATCATCCTCGAACACAAAAAAGAACTAGGACTTCTAGTATCTAAACGACGAAGGCAATTCCCGAACAATCCTAGTCCTCCTCTCCCAAGGCACTAGTTCGTAGTACCCATGGTCTTTAGATGGCTTCAAACTGTACAGGTAAATAAGCTCGTCCACCCTAATCATGTCCCTATCAGTAGTGGCTAGCCATATCTCCTTAAAGCTAACCACTATCCTCCACGAATTAGGCATAAGTTGCCCAGGAGCGATACCAAAATGCCCTAGAAGCTCCATGATAAAAGGATGGACAGACAATCTAAGCCCACTCAGGAAGGCAGCTTCATAAAAGCACACCTTCCCAGGCGAGAAGTGGCAAGTTCATTCCTCCTCATGAGGTAGACGAACCTTAACCCTATCTGGGAATTGGAATCTGTCCTTAAATCTGGAGAGTCTCCTTGTCTAAACCACACACCTCCCCAGGAGCATGGAAAGCCCTAACTACTTGAGGGACGAAGACGGCAGTATCCCCCTCCACAGGGTCATCACTAGATAATAGTCCAGTCTCAAGCGATTAACAAAGCACAGGGGATAACTCACTCAATGCGACGCCTAGACCATTACCCTCAAAAACAAAATCCCCAACCAAAGGGAGAAAAGCACAGGAAGTACGTAAAGAAGCCCCCAAGTGTGCAAAAAAGAAGGAAATCGAGGGGCAAAGAAGGAAACCAAGGGCAAGCTACCCTAACCTCAGCACTATTAACCATGAAAAAGTGGAAATGGAAAGAAAGAGATTAAGCCTAAAAACCCCAGAAAACCCAGAAACAAACACACAAAGAAAGGGAGAGAAAAGAAAATCATAAATTCGCTGTAACCCATACCATAAAGAATAAAATAAAATAAAATAAAAGGGAAGGAAAGAAAGGCATACCTTAAAAAGGAAAATTCGAAGAGCTCACCTGCAGAACGCACCGGCTCAAAAAATATCATAGAGGGAAGTTAAAGAAGAAGAAGTTTAGAGCAATGATTGGGAAAGTGAAAAGAAGAGAAGTTTAAAAACCAAAGCACAAAAAACTGAAATCTAACAGGAAAACCAAGAGTCACACACAATTAGCACATTAACTGTACTAGCCAAAACGCACCACGTGGCCACGATGTACAAGGTGATGCCACTACGCATTAAAAGCGGAACAAAACTCCAAGAGCCAAGCCTAGTCAGAAGACCTTTCATGTTCCGATGGTCGTCCTGACATGCCATGATGACCACAGAACCTAGGGGGTAGCTGATGGGACTGACGAGTATATCATCTTGGACGACTCTAAAAAATACCTTCGTCCATCCGTCCTAAGCATAGACGAGGGCAGGCAAGTCATTAATAAGAAGATTCAATATCTCGAATAGTTACAAGCCCGCTGTTAAACCGTTGGAGCCTCATCAATATGCACACTACTAATCCTTGAGGCGTTACAAGAAAGAGCATTAAAACCCCAATCAAGGCCCCAACGGCTAGAAACTAAAAAGCTATATAGACACACTCCTTAGGAGTTTAGAAGGTACATAATTACACTCAAAAGAAATACCTTTACACTTCTTATTTACTCTTAAGAGATTGCCATATACTAACTTAGGTATCGGAGGCGTTGTGGTAGGCGCCACACCGGTGCCCATTTCAGGAAAGCTTTAGTCTGTTTTGCAGGGGCAGCGACGAGGTCTCAGCATCATCAGGACAAATACACTCTACTGACGATTTGACTTCATCACTGAAGATCATGTGTTTCGGTTTAAAACTGCTGAACTCTGTCCGACAATTGAAGAGTTGTTTGCTATCTTAGGCTATGATCCAAGTAAAAAATCTGTAGCGGTTTCTTGTGATCCCAAACATAGGGAATCCTTGTCTGATGCTCTCGGTCTTTCTACTTCCATTACTAGTAGTACGGTTGAAGGACATATGGTAAATCTACATGCAGTTGTTCCAAGACTGTTCAACAAACACACTTATGGAGTGACCGATAATATGTTGAAAAATTTCGGCTTGGCCCTATGCTTCATGGGAGAATTTTTGCTTTGCTCTAGAAGACACAGTTTTGTGGATGCTCAAGCCATAAGTGTTGTGAGGCAAACTAAGGATGGTGACAATCCTATTCCTTTGATCTTGGCAGAAACCCTTATAGGATTAGATTTTGTGTTTCATGGTAAAGAATCTCAACACTTACTTAGGAGTTCCCTGATTTTGCAGATATGGCTAATGGAGCAACTAGACATGATTGCCAAGCCTTCCCATGTCATCATAAAACATTCAAGTAGGTCATAGATTAGGTCAGATGGGTCTTCTTTTTCCTCTTCAATCATCAAGCAATTAATCCTTGGCCCTCTCCCAAAATTGTGATTAGGTAAGGGATTATTAGTGACACTAGGCTTGGTAGGCGGCGCAATCACCTTGTTATCTATTAGGTCCTGAATTACATGACAAAGGCTAAAACAATGGTCGGTATCATGGCTAGGGCCTTTGTGGTAAGTAAATCTCTTATTTACATCAAAATTTGAGGGCAAGGGGTTTAGAACTAGTTTTGGGTTTAAAGGTTTTAGTAATCTTTTTGCTCATAGTTTGTCGAACACTTGGCTTAAAGGCATGTACAACTCATGAAACTCCCTCCTAAGTCTAGGTCCTCTTGATACTTGCATAGGTGCAATGGGTGCAATCAGTTGATAATGATCATTTTTATGAATATTAGAAATCTCTGCATCCTTAGAATTAGATCCTACTTTCCTTTTACACCTCGATGGGTCACCATTTTTTATAGTGCCATTGTTTAGTGCATCCTTAATTTGTGCAAATAAGTACTTATGATACACAAGTAATAAATTCTTTACAACCATAGGTAACTGTTCCTCCTCACTTAGCCTATTCATCATCTATGCTGCCTTGGCTCTCCATTTAGTAATGAAGGTAGAGAAGGATTCTTTCGGCTCTTGCTTCGTGGTTTCGAGGTCTCTCCTTGTTATGTCCACTTCTATATTGTACTTGTATTGCTTGTGAAACTCTTGACAGATATCTTCCCAACTTCTTGCTCTCGCATCATTTAGGTTGAGGAACCACCTCAGAGCAACTCCAGTCAGTATGTTTTGGAAAATCTAGGTAAGTATTTCTTCAATCGCGCCTAAGGGCTACAAAGCCCTCATATACATCTTCAGATGGGACTTCAGGCAACCGGTCTCGTCAAACTTGTCCAAGGTTGGCATCTTGAACTTGGGAGGCAGTCTCACATCAAGGAAAAGTGAGAGGGAATCGTAATCCATGAGTTCTTCTATCTTACGGGCTCTTCTAATCATTTCCTCCATTTTGTTCATTCTCTTGTTGATCTTCTTCTCATTTTCCATAGTTGGTGGATCATAATAAGCCTAGTTCTCCTCTTGATCACCCTTCAGATTCTGGAACTGTTGCACCATACGATTCATGTCTTCTCTCAGCTGGATTTGACTAGCTACCATGGTATTAAGTAGCTCTTGAATGTTCATAGGTTTCTTGGTGTTCGGGTGTTCTCCCTCTTCTGCCATAGTGTTGGGAGGTTCATGCTTCTTGTGGCTTGAACTGTCTTGTAGGTCGAAGATGGGATTGTGATGTTGCAACAGCGGAGTGTCCTCTATGCTCACGGGTTTCAATACTGTGATGGGAGTGACTAGCTTGGAACTGGAGCTACTGGCTTAAGTGTTGGGCTTAGGTCCTCTTTGCAACCTTCCTTCAGATCTTGACCAAATTCTCCACTAATGACAGGCTTGGTCGGCTTAATCAAACCTAAGACCTCATCCACATCAATCAATCAACCAAAACAAATACACATAACATGCAATGCAATTTTAACAGGAACTGGCCTAAGGGTAGGTTCTAAGTCATTACATTGTAGGGTGGGTTTGTTGTTTCATTTTTCCCATAGCTAGGACGTTACACCTCCCAACTTGTAATGTAATGAACATTGTGTTGGTGCAAACGGCATGGTTTGTCCTTTACAGTCAACAGGAATGATCCAGTGACTTTGGGCTATGAGTTGGTGAGTTCACCACTGGGTACCCAAATCTAATGAAGACCGGTGATCCATGGTTACTACCACCACATGTTGTTAAAAAGGGGTGCATACATATTTGTTTGGATGGCACACACTATGACAGTTAAGGAAAGCTTTTAACAAACAATTCATTCAACAAAATATCATACAATATCTCAACAAATATAGAACAAATATAAACAAACAAACAACAATATCATGCAAGACCATGCAAAACAAGGGTACACATTTGGTCACTTAAGTCTAATACAAAGCTCAGCCCTCGACATCCCTAGCGGAGTCGCCATTGTGAGAGACCGCCCAAAATGGGTACCCTAAAAAAAGAGATTTGGGTGTTTTTTCAAGACACCTCTCTTTTTGGGTAAGTGATGTGGAGTCACCACTTATTTTTTATACAAAAAAAATAAGAAAAAATAAAATACAAATACATGATTGAATTGCTTCGTTTCATTGATTAAGTAAATGAATACATATTTGAAAATTTAAAATTACATGGCTTTGGGTCCTAGTTACAAACTACCAAATAATTATATGGCTTTTTGTCCTAGTTACGATCTACTTAAAATAAAATAAAAAACAAAAAAATCAAAAGACAAGGCATAGATCTACCTATCCAAAAGAACTAGATTCGGAGGCTAGGTTACGGAATGGGAAGGTGTTCGGCACCCATTCCACCAAGACAAACTCGGGTCTTCTAGACTCAGTCTAGTCTTCTAGACTCTTGTCACCAATGTACCATTTTTATGCATGACATAATGATATGTTATGTAGACATGAAAAACATAATTACACAAGTCTATTTATAAATACACCCTCTTCTTTTGATAAAAATTCAGATCTATGTTGTGATGAAAAGTTGATTTTTGTTTTTAAAGAAAATTAGACCCGTTTATGTTTGTGTAAAAGAAATTAGTTTTTGGTGAAAGAAATATCAGATCTGTTTTTGAGATAAAGTAAAACAAAATCTTTTGGTTAAAAAATATCAGATCTGCTTTTTGGGGACGAGAAAATTTGATTTTTGGGTTTGGTAACCAGATTTGTTTTTGTGTAATGAGAAAAATTAGATTTGTAGACGATTAAAAAAAATTAGATTCATTTTTTTATGGGACATAATAAAAAAATATTTTTAGAAGAGGATTATATTCACAACATCAACCTATGCAACATGCATCAAACAAAACTACTCATGGCTCTTCTTTATTTCAAAAGCTGTTATGTTAAAAAAATCATATCTACATTCAAAGAAAATATAGATCAATTTTGGTTAAAGAAAAATTCAGATCTACATCTAATGAAGATGTAGATCCATTTTTGTTTTGAGAAAAACTCAGATATGCATCTAATGAAGATGTAGATCCGTTCTTATTTGTGAAAAGATTTGATAACAAGCAGATTTTTGAAATTTTAAAAAAAAAATCTCAACAATAAAAACATCATAAACATAATCTAACAAAAACAATATTGACAACATATGAGATGAACATTGCAAAACTAAACACATATTTATTCATGTATCAAAACAAAAAAAACAAAAAAACAAAAACTTAAGAAGAAAGGGTTAATAGAAACAACCTCTTGCATGGAGCACTCTTCTTCTTGAAAGGATATTTTAGGGTTCAAAGAAATTTATGCAATTATCTTTGAAACCTAAAAGCCTAGCTTTAAGAGAAAGAATATCATAAAAGGGAGTCAGAAATATGAGTAATTTGAGAGTGTAAAAACATATCCCCTCTCAGAGCCTAAAAGTGTGTGTTGAATTCGGAGACCCAGTCCATATCTATAAAGGCTAGAGTGCTTAAAAAATAAGTAACGACGTTAAAATGTGAATCGAGACACATCCTTCTACGAAAAGGTCGAAAAGGATGTGACTTATCGTCACTCGAAAGAAGTTGGGCCAAAGCCCAAAAGAGTGTCATTCGGCACTTTGAAAGTGCCGATCGACACTCCAAAATTACCGAATGGCACTCTTGAGTGCTGATTGCACTTTCGTGTTTAGGTGCCTTTTGGACTCCGTTTTTAGGGTTTTCCTACGTCGGGCCATGCACTTAGATGTGTTTCCAATCCAAATTCCAATTTTTGAACTCTTTTCTGGATAATTTCAGTCTTTTCAGCAACAATTATCTCGTAGATAAATACTCTAAAATAAATCTTGATAAAGTTCAGATTATCCACAATTTTATTGTTATCCAATTATCTCTTTTAATCCAATGCAAGCAATCCTATTTTAAACACTAATTATCAACCAATCATAGAAGTATTTAATTAATTTTAATTGTTTAACCAATCAGAATTAATTTAAATTAATCATTTGTAGTCGACCCTACCTAGACACAATGTATGCTGACCGTGCAAACTTGATCATGTGACATCTTTCAATCTGACGGTCTGATTTGGAAACCGGACATATTGTCGCGATTGTTAGAATCCCAAGATCATTTTATGATATGCAATGAATGAATTAATGCATGTAATGAAATCATGATTTTTGGGGTACTTGGATGGTCACTCCAGTCATCTTCCTTGATTAAATCATGGGTGCAAAATCGAGTGTTTACACCAAGGATGGTAGCCAAACATCATTCCAAACCCCAATGGACTCACCACATCCCACTCTCCATCTTGCTCCTTTTAGAAGGACATCTTGGCCCTTTAAGATACTATGCCATGCATAGGACCCATATGGACTCCGACACCTCCATTATAGAACAATGAGGGAAAAACTTTGCTTTAAAGACACGGTAGAACAAAGAGTTCTTGTCATGTAATGGTCTCTAAGCTTGCTTTGCTAGTAATGCTTCATGGAAGGTAGCCAAGTCTTTAAATCCCATACCACCATTGGATTTAGGTTGGCATAGAGTCTCCCATTTCGCCCAATGGACTTTTCTTTGCTCGACTTTCTGCCCCCAACCAAAATCTTCTAATGAGGCTTTCGATCTCCGTGCATAAGCCCACCAGCAATTTACAGCAACTCATGGTTCAAAGAAAAAAAAAACAAAAAGAGAAGTGGGTTAGGTGGGAGTATTTAATGAGTATCTATTTAGTAGTGTTTTTCTTTTTTCTCTCACCATTCAACAAATAAATTTAGGGACAAATCTAATTTCACGACTTGTTAATTTGTAGATTATGAGTGGTAAACACTTTCTGCTGGTAGTGAATAAATTTAGGGATACATCTAATTTCATAACTTGTTAATTTGTGGATTGAGAGTGATGGACATTTTTGCTGCTAATTACATAGAATCATCATTTTTCGTTGACCACTCAAATGGTACAAGTCATCAAGCTGTGAAATTTTGTGTAAAAGTGGGACAATTTTTTTTTTTTTTAAGACTAGACCATTTATGAGACGAAAAATTCTCTCCATATTCAATGAAACACACATATTCAATGAAACACTCACGTTGTGTCCCTACTATGTCTTTAAATAAAGTATTTTAGGCAAACTTTGAAAGGGAGAATTCAGCAATTCCTTTGTATGTTATCATAAAATGGGTTAAACTAATCAATACCTTGATTTATGATAGCTTCTAAAGCTTGCTAAACGTTACATCTCTTGAGTTCAACTTTTCCATATAAAGAATGAAAACCCCTCTCAACATTCACGCGGTCATCTAACTTGACTTCCACAACGAGTCTCATTGCAACTCTCTCTTTCAGTAGTGATGACGGTTTGCCACACTAGACATCACATCCCCTTGAAGTCAATAAAACACTCACATTGTTCACTTACCGCGTCTTTCAATGAAGTATTTTCAGCCTGAATATGGGGGAGCCTAAATTTGAGAAGGAGAGCTTACTAATTCCATTGTTAGTTATCATTAAATAAGTGATAATAATGAATACATTGATTTATGATAGCTTCTAAAATTTGCCAACCTTCTGTCTCTTGAGTTGAAATTTTCCATTTATAAAATGAAAAGCCCTCCAAAAATTCAATAAAACACTCACATTGTTCCCTTAGCGTGTCTTGAATGAAGTATTTTCAGGCTGAATCTAGGGGGAGCCAAAATTTGAGAGGGAGAATTTAGCAATTCATCTATCTATTTTTCATAAAATAGGCGATAATAATGAATACATTGATCTATGACAGCTTCTAAAACCTGCCAACCTTACGTCTCTTGAGTTGAACTTCTCAATTTATAGGAAGAAAACCCTCTCAACATTCAATGAAAACACTTAACATTGTTTCCTTACTGTCTTTAAATGAAGTATTTTCGTACGGAGAGAGCCCAAATTTAGGAGAGAGATTTAGTAACTCCCTTGTCAGTTATCATTAGATGGACTATAATACTGGATATCTTGGTTTATGATAGCTTCTAAAACTTGCTAACCTTACACGGAAAATTATTGAATACTCATAGAATACAATAAATGCGTACTCTTTCCTCTCACATGAATTGTGAGTCCCACCATAAATTTAATTAGTGAGACCCACAGTTATGTGAGAAGGGAGAGTACGTATTTACGGTACTCTGGGAGTACCCAATAATTACCCACCTTACACCTCTTGAATTGAACTCTTCCATATATATACAGAACAGAAAACCCTCTCAAAATTCAATGAAACATTCAGTGTTTGAATGAAACATTCACTTTGTTCTCCTGCAATGTGTTTGAATGAAGCATTTTGAGGCCGAAATAAGAGGGAGCTGTAATTTGAAAGGGGGAATTCAGCAATTCATTTGTTTGGTATTATAAAATAGGCAATTCAAAATTTTGTGGGTGAGATTTGTAGCCGAAATTTGCAGGTCACAAATTCTAGCTTCAAATCCTATCTCATTTGGCGTGATCTTTGTCATCCGTTACTAGGAATGTAGTTGAAAGGGCATTTGAATTGTTCAAAGAGTGTTGGTATATATTGCGCGCACCTTTTTCAACATCAAAATACAAATTAGGGTTACCAATGCATGTTTTATATACTGTATAATTTTATTCGAGTCCATCAACTTGTTGACCCTATTTGTTACAAGATCATGGTCTACAGTTTTTGACTTCTGATATTAAGTTGGTCAACAAGCTGGTGGAAGCTGCTTTCTTGCAAAAATTATCAATCAACAGTCAACACCAAATTACAACAACAGGAGAATCTTAAAGAATGAAGTTGCTATTAGCTACAATTTCTTTACTATTTTAGTTTGAAATATCACAACTACACAGAAGGGGAAAAAAGTATAATCATAGAAGAGGTTCAGAAAGCTCCATTTCATTTGAACCCTGTTGTTCTGTCTCTGGCCGCCGGATACCTACATAGTCAAGTCCAAGCCACTGCCATGGCCAGCATACATATCTAGGCCTGTTTTGGCCCCTCCTTGAGTCTTCCCGGTTTTCAAATTCTTCAAGCTGGTGGGTAAGCTCCTCTAATCTATCCCTCAGCCTAGATGCCCTCAAATCTGCCAACTTCAATGATTTCTCAGCTGCATCTCTTGCTGCCATGGCAGCAGTGGCTGTTTCTTCTTTGAATGTGAGCTTCTTCTCTGACTCCAACATGGACTGCTTAGCCTCTTCAAGCTCCTGCTTAAGTGCTGACAACTGCACACATCCATCATTCAACCAAAGCCATTACCACTTAGAGCATATGATTTAATCCAACTATAAGAGAAACATTCATAACATTTTGTTTCTTTTCGTTTTCTCTTCTTTTTTTTTTAGGGGGGGCATGATAAGGTACCCATAGGATGATTCATATGGCAGGTGATTAAGGGGTATTTTGCATCTGAGTTTCTTTTTTTTTTTTTTTTTTTTGCCATATAAAAAGCGGGAAAAGATATGGAATATCGCCAATGAGCTCAACTGGCACTTCCTTTTCCCATAATAATGGGATGAAGGATAAGGTCATGGGTTTAAGACCCACTAGATGCATGTGTAACTTAGCAATAAAAAATAAATAAAATTGAGATAAAGCATCTTAGAAAAAAGATGGAATATAGTAAACAGGTTGAAATTTATATACTTCGCTTTAAAAATATATTGCAACTGCAACTAAAAAATAAGCATATTATCCATGAGCACAATTTTATAATGACAAATGATGAGGCTGCCTCAGATGTATGTATTAGTATGTAACAATGAATGATAGTACATCTGAATTTCAAGCTTAATGACTATGCTTACATATTACAAAACCCCCCCAAGGTCTTTAGAAATAATTCTCTTGTCGCTCAACATATATTGCTTTTCTTGATCTCAGTTTATTCTTTGACTTTCTCCAAATTATTCAGTAAACGAGAGAGAGAGAGAGAGAGAGAGAGAGAGAGAGAGAGAGCAACAAGAAGCAAAAATTTCATTGCTTGTTCAAGAAATAATTCTAGCAACCATTTAAAGCCATTATCCCCCTCAAAGTTGCTTCAAGAAACCTCATTCTGTAATCATTTGAATATATATATATATATATATATATATATTGATAAGTGAATGCTTGAATATTTGATTAACAGATTCAATAAATAGCATAAGAATGTGTATGAAGAAGAATGGCCAAACTACAACTTTGGTCCCTATATATTTGCCACAGATTCAATTTCATCCCCAAACATTTAATTGTGTCAATTTCGTCCTCCAATTTTCATGGTCCCTCAGCTATTAATTGTGCCAATTTAGTCCCTCAATATTTAAAATCAAGTCAATTCCAGAACAGGATTCTCTCCTTGCTAAATTGAATTGGAGATTTCACTCGGAACAGGATGCTCCTTGGTCCCAAGTGTTGAGGAGGAAGTACCGCACTCACCAGAGGCTCAACTCCAGAAATAACAAGAAGCTACCTTGCTCGCTAGTGTGGAAAGGCATTAGGAAGGGAATGAACGCTTTCCAGTGAGGAGCTAGATGGACTCTTGGGAGAGATAGCAATCTTAGTTTTTGGCATGAAAAAGGGTCTAATCTTGAACCATTGAGGAATTCTGTCCAAGGTCCCCTCGTTTTGGAAGAGATAAATCTGAAGGTGAAAGAAAATGTTAAAGTGGGCGGTTGGGACTGATCTAAGGTGTCATTAGACTTACCTATTAATGTCAAAATGGATATTCAAGCTGCCACTAGCAACGATAGACTGGTCTGGTCTGACAATCCGCATGGAAATTTTGACTTGAAAAGTGCATACAAATTGGCAACTGAGAATGATAGTGTTTCTTTTGAAGGAGAGCGGATTTGGAGAATAAAAAAGAATACAGTTCTTTGTTTGGAAGTGTCTCCATAACAGAATAAGGGTTAATTCCTGTCTTGTTGCAAGAGGGGTGACCACTGATACTTTATGTCCTCACCTCTATGTCTGAAAGGGGCTGAGACAATCATTCATGCTCCCCGAGATTATGAAGTCATAAAGCCAATATGGATTAAGTTGGGCATTCCTGGGAATGATAATAATTTATTCTCCTGCAACCTCTCGAATTGGTTAGCTAAAAATCCCAAATCCAACTGTTACCTTGGTTCAAACCAAACCCCCCTGGAAGTTCACTTTTCTCTTTGCCATTTGGGTCATCTGGCAAAAAAGAAATTTTGTTGTTTTCCAGAACAAACCTTTTCCTCGTTACCTTAAGTCTGAAATTTCTCAAAGAGCTTTGGAGTTTGTCCACTGTGCTCACGATGCTAGAGAAACGGTCTGCTATGTTTTGAAGCCAATTAGATGGGAACAGGTTGGCCTTTCTACTTGACTAAATAGCATTCCACTCATGCAGTGGGCATATGGGCTAGCCCAGGGTGTGGTCAGCCATGATATACTCAACTTCTTCTTTGGTAAGTTCATCTACAACATCTGGTGGTGCCCTCATGGGCACATTCCTTTCTTTGGGTCGATCTGGTCTAATCAAAGTCAACTGACTCACATGTAATACAGGGTGAGTTTATTTTTCAAGAAAATTTGCCTTGCTATAAATCTTTCAAGTCACGAAGACGGGCATCGCATTCGGGTAACCAAACGTGGCAACAGCCAAGGTAGTTCCTCATCTGTAAGCCAGGATTGCCACTCATGGTTTTACTGTGATTGGGGATTCTGGCCTCCCCCTGTGGCATCACTATCGGTTGTCTATTTGGATGGATGATATGATAGTGACTACCACACCTGTTGTTGAAGGCTTGCAAAACCTTCTACGAGCAGGACTTGGCATCTACCAAGTGCCCTCCTAGGCCCCTCCATGAGAAACTGAGTAGGGGCTGGATGAAATTAAATACTGATGGATCCTCCTTGGAGGATTCGGGAACAGCTGGAAGTGGAGGAGTTTTTCAAAATGAAGATAGTAACTGGGTCCTTGGGTATTCTAGACACATCAGTATCACATCTAGTTTTATAGCGGAGTTATGGGCCGGGCGGGATGGTTTATCTCTATGCATTGATCGAAACTTTCTAGCTGTTGATATTGAGCTGGATGCAAAAGCTATTATTGAAGTGTTAACCCCAATCAAACTAATTCTGTTATTTCTACCATTATGGATGATTGCAGGCAGTTGGCTTCCCAGATTCCCCAGGTTCGTTTTTGTCACTGCTTCAAGGAAGCAGACAGGTGTGCTGATGGATTAGCTAGAATGGGAACACAGCAACCTTTAGGTTTTATTTTGTATAATAGTCCTCCTATGGACTTAGTGCTTTTTGCAGACTTTGATCATTCTGGTTTGTATCATAACAGGTGTTGTCCTGAGATGATTGTTAACCTTTAGTTTCTTTAATTATGTTTCCTTTCTACCAAAAAAAAAAAAAGAATAAAATTGACTTGATTTTGGAAGTTGAGGGACGAAATCAACAAAATTAGATGTAAAGGGATGGAATGGTAATTACACTCATTGTTGGAGGACTGACTATAGTTTGACCAACAAGAAATTAGTACTAGAAATGACAAACTACATATCAATGTTAACACAAAAAGAATTTTTTCTGGCCAAATAAGCAAGAATACCTGCACCACAAACTCTTGTTCAACAGCCCTGCCTGCAGCAGCTTCTTGCTCTGCTGCTACTTTCCATCTTGTAATTTCTTCTTCAGCAGCAGCAATGTCCATCATAAGCCCTTCAATCTTCAATATATATAGACCAAGTTGATATCAAATACCCCCAAATATAAAAGGCACAAACAAGTTCAAAGTTTCAACCAGCACAGAATTAAAGAGTGGTGCAAATCAGTTCGAAAATTTCATACTTCAGCTGTTATGTGCCTAATTTTTTTGAATTATTATTGGATCAATATTGGTAGAGATATGTTTTATTTATTCAAATAAATTATTTTGGATTATGATTATTAGCTAGATTGGTTTGGATTATGATTAGATTTATCAACAGATTTTAGGAAGTTATTATTTATCTTTATCGATTTGGAAGTCTATTTTGAGTTCAGATGTTGACAATGAATAAAGGGCAATCATAAATTTCTGAATAAATTGTTAGCTAGTCTAACATGGAAGTCTGGACTCCCTCAAAGTAATCCATTTATGAAATTAGGGGGTATTGTTTCCCTAGAACTAGAAGCAACCAACATATAAATTGGGTCCATATCATCACCAGATATCAAATGCTGCCAAATTGAATGGAAAGTAACAATACATTATTGAGCTGTAAACAAAACATAAATAACTTACACTTTCATTTGCCACTCTCTCCTTTTCTTCGAGTTCCTCTATTTGATGCATTCTATGGTTGAGCTCCTTAGCTTGAGCCTCTACATGCTCTTTAAGTAAACTCGACTCTGCCCTTCATACAGTGAAGCAGTATGAAAAACAGAATAATACCAGGTCAGGAAAATAGCAAGTGCTTATAACTCTAACTATCATTGAAGGGGCCCTTAGACCCAGCTTTACAATAGGTGAACATGCAAGTTTTACAGTCTATGTGCAGCTATATAATATTGAGAATGCTAGTAAGTACCTTAGTTCACCCACAGAATGCTGCAGCTCAATGATCTCAAGCTGAGATGCCTTGACAATCTTCTCCAATGCACCAGCCTGTGTAAAGCAAATAAATATCTCAGCAAGGGAAAAACAGGGTCTGAAAAACATACCAAAACCTTAAACACAAACTAGCGCTTAGAAAATCTTTACCAAAGTGTATATTTCATCATCCTCTGTCCCCATCGTATCCACATTGTCATTATGAGACTTTCCATCCCCAAGAAGCTTACTGAATTTGAAATCTATCCCAGCCTCTCTCAAACCATTTTCTGCAACTTGAAACAACTCATTCGTTTTGGAAGATGGGTCCAATGTCACCCTATTAGACAGAGCACTCCTCAGTAAGGATCCAATATGCTCTTTTTCCTTAACCAATCGACCCACTGTTTCATCTAAACTCTTGATTTCACGACCCTTTTCCTCTACAAAACCCCTCGTTTTTTCAACAACAATTTTGGTTAATTCATATATGGATTCCATCCCAGCTAAAGCAGCACGTATGTTCTCCTCCGTGTCCGTTTCTTGTGGGACAAACAATGAGTCCGAGAACTCTGACTGGTCCAAATTGTTAACATCAACCATCTTAATCACATCATATATCCGCTCATGAATTCTCGACACAAGACTCAACTGATCAATCAGTAAAGGCCTCTGCGATTCCATCTTCGATTCCAAACTCCTCAACTTATCATCATACTCATTAACTAACTCCCTCAACTCCGAACCTTCATTCTCCATCTTATTCAATTTCTCCTTCATCTCTCCTTCAATCTCAGATAACTTCTTTTCCAAATCCTCAGCAGCAGAGGTTTTATTCGCAACTTCCTCCCTTAACCCGCTTATCGTGGCTTCGAGCTGAGAAACCTCAATGGCAATCTCATAACTCCTATGCTCCATCTGCTCCCTCGTTTCATTCCTCGACTTCGCCGTGGCGTCAATCTGCTTAACGAGCTCTTCCACAATCTCATTCGTCCGCTTGATCACGCCATACGCCACCGCCGGCAAGCCAGAGTACTTCTGCGATCTCGGCAACCCGGCAGCCGCGAAATTCTTAAAGCTACTGACTTTCCCGGATATCTTCTCAATCCCAGTGGCGAGCATATGGTTAGAATTCCCAATCTCCAATATCAAACCGTCTCTCTCCTTCACCAACTCGTCGATTTGCTTCGAAACCTCGTCCCTCGCCTTGTTCGCCTCCGCCAACTCCGCCGTAACCTTCTCGTTCAACCTAGCCGCCTCCTCCTTCTCGCGCAGAGCATCGTCCCTCTGCCTCCCCCACTCGTCGCGCTTCTTGATCGCCTCGTGAGCCAAAGCCTTCAGCCTGTTGAACGAAACCTGCAACTCCGATTTCGAACTCTCCGCCGCCTCGCGCGCTTGCCTCTCCCGATCGAGCTCGGCGAGAAGCTCCCGAAACCTCTCCACCGACACATCCTCCGCGCTCGGACTCTTTATCGAAATCGGCACCGGTTCGTCTCCTTCCTCCACGTCGCTGAGCACCGCATCGGCTTCTTCGTCTCCTCCGCCACTCGCCATTTCATAAATACACACACACACACAAAAACAAAAACAAAAATCACTCTTGCCGATCGATCACGCAAACCTCCATTTATCAAGCCCTAGAATTCAGAGAGAAGAGAATGAAATAATTTCAATGTGAGAGAGAGAAAGATTGCTTAAAATAAAAAAGGTGAGATTGGATAAGGTGAAACGTTGCTAAATTTTGAAGAGAGATTGAGACATAAGAGGAGATCGCACCTGAAAGATGATGAAGAAGACCGAGACGGTGCGTATTAGAATACAACTACATCCACCAACCAGTCTCGGTCTGTGATTTTCTTTTTCTTTTTTTTTTTAATTAAAATTATATATATATATATATATATATATATATAAAAATTAGAATTGAAAATTATTGGGATTGGGTTTGAATTCGAGTAAATCGCAGAGAAATGATATATTTACCATATTTTTATAATATTTTTATAACAAATTTTAAGTGGTAGATTGTTATGAGGTATTATTATTGAAGTAAAAAAATAATTTTAGTGTCAGATTTAAATTTGAACCAATAACAATTAACCACTTATAATTTATTATAAAATTGTTATGAACGTAATAGCCCTCAAATTGCGGAGGTCTAAAATAGGGACTCCTTGAGAACGTGCCACGTTTGATTATTGTTGTACCTGGGTCTTACGAAATTTGATGGTTCTGATCTGGTGGTGAAGGCTTTGGTTTTTTCGCAAATCCTTGTTTGTGTTGTATGTCGGGGAGAATTGGAGAAAGGAAGGAAGCTAAGAAGCTTCACTTTGTGAAGATCAAATCAAAGTCCGGGTCCACGTTTTACGTTGAGACAACGCCCAAGGGGGGTCCAAGCCTCCTCGCCCTATCTTTTAACGGCCCCTTTTCTCTTTTATTACTGGTCGTTCGCTCGTGTTTTGTACAAAAATTTACTTATTATTTATGAGATAAGTTAAAATAATTTTATAAAATTTTAAATTAATTAAAAAATTATACCATTGCATGATTTGTTTTTGTATATGACTTCAATTAGAAGTCATTACTTGAACGTGCAATGGTTTACAAAAAAATATTAAAGAATCAGATGATTCACTGCTTAGAAATTATTGAAACAAAACAAAATATATATAACTACACAACAAGAAAATATAAGAAAAAGATGTGTTACCATCAAAAGAATAATTCAGAAGTTAAAACTTATAAGGGCCCGTTTGGTAAAAGAGTTTTAGTAATATTATTTGGATGTTTTTGATATACGTGTGAGTGAAAATGTGTGTGAAAATGTGTCTAATGTTGTTTAAAATGTGAGTTTAAACTTGCCTACCAAATAGAGCCTAAAATGCCAAAAAATATTAAAGAATCATAAGATTTACTTCTTATAAATTTTGGAAACAAAAAAATATATATATGATTACACAATAGAGAAATATAAAAAAAAAATTTAATTACCTTCAAAAGAATAATACATGGTATAGTCATTGAAATCTGCTAAACATGTTCAAATATTGCAAAAACTAACATAAATTCAAATGTTAAAACTTCGAAAATGCCAAAGAAGATATATATTTAAAGAATAAGTTATTGAAACAATTAAAAAAAATATGACTATTCAAAAGAGAAATATAAGAAAAAGAAAAAAGTACACAAACTCATAAAGTAATAAGTTTTAAGTTTTAATAGGTCTAAACTTTAAACGATGAAACAAAAATCATATACATGTGGGGAGTAAAAAGACCTGAGCAGGTATTTGGGCCTTTGGGCTCTGACAAGAAGGGCCAATTCATTCTTGATTAAAAGGTCGTTAGGACTGCAAATCGGCCCATACGCCGAGGGTCCGAGGATACATCTGAGGATAAATCTCTCCTCAGATAGACCCGGGAGGACTTGGAGATTCACTAGAAAGATCAAGACAGAGTTCCGGAAAGACTGTTGGTTAAGAGGGGGATCCCTGTACCCTCTAAATGCACCGGTGTTAGAGAAATATCTTAGAAAAAGGCTGTCACCACCACATTAAAGATCCTGCACCTACCTCTCTGGCCGCATTAATGGGGAAGTAACCCCTGAACAGTAGAACTGAACCTTCTGGTTACTATTTAAACACGTGAAGAAGGTGGTGTTAGAGGGGGAGGAGAAGATTTGTGCAACACGTGGATAAAGCACTAAGAGAAGAAGTATTTAAGGAGAGTAGAGGCCAAAGAAAAGGGGGATCGATCAGTTATCAAAAAAGGAACTAAGAATTGTAAACTTCAAGGAAGAAAGAGAAATAATACAGAAATTGTCCTCGGCTTATGTCCGAGGAAGTTTCTTTGCAATAATCATTTACTATTCGCAAGTATTTTAACACCTTAGCTCGTTTATTAAGTTTCCAGTGTCCCTAAACTAGATTTTAGATCCACACTCTACAAATTTCATTATTTAAGGCTCATTAGGCCTGAGCCCACAGTTGTTTTTGGGTCCAGGTGCAATTGTGCACTTACAATACACATGAAAAACCATAAAATAAATTTTTTTTTTTTTTAACAAAGTAAAGGAGAAGAAAATAACAGAAGAAGAGCTTATACCTATACTTGGTTTAAGAAATATATATTGAGATTTTCACTGCTTTTATAGTATTCATGATTATCAACATTTGAGTTTGAGTTTAAGTTGGACTTGTCAGAGAGATAGAGTTTCACTCCTTGTTAAGTTTGGACTTTGGTTGTCGATGTCAAAATTAATCCTCCTCGGGTTGAAGTTGATATTTTTAATTAAAAAAAAAGTTAAATAATTTTCTTTAAAAATAATAATTTAGTTTAAAAAAATAATAATGATGTGGTAAGTTTTGGAGAAGGTCAATAAAAAGTCAAAGGCTTCAGTGTGTGTATGTATGTGTAGATAGATAGATATATAATTGTGGGGGGCAAAAAGATCCTAATGGGAACGTGGGCCTTGTGGGCCGTGTTAAGGAAGGCCGACCTGATCCTGGGTTTAGAAATTGTTAGTACTATGGGTCGGCCCATACGCCGAGGATCCGAGGATCCAGCCGAGGGTGACCTTATCCTCGGATGAATGTTGAAGAACTCGAGATTTCATAGTAAAGATTAGGGGATGACATGGTTAAGGCCAATGGTTAAAAGGGGTGAACCCTAGAACGTCCCAGAAGCACTGGTGTTGAAGAAATGTCAAAGATAAAGGCTGCTACCTCCACATTAAAGACCCTGCACCTACCACCCTGGCCGCATTTATGGGGAAGTAACACCTGAACAGTGGAAGAGAAACTTCTGGTTACTATTCAAAGGCACTGAGAAAAGAAATATCTAGGCTAAGGGGAAGGTGATGCAACACGTGTACAAAGCATTCAAAAGAGTAGTATATAAAGAGCAATTTAAGGCAGAAAGGAAAAAACTTTTGTAACCTAAAAAGAAAGAAAAGACTAAGAAAGGGATAATATAAGAACAGCTCTCGGCTTATGTCCGAGGAGGCCAATTTGCAATATTCCTTATTGTTTCCAAGTATTCGAAATCCTTAGTTTGTCATTTAATCCCCACATACTTCTAACCTGGGTTTCAAGCCCACACTCTACAAATTCATATTGTTTAAGGCTCATTGGGCCTAGGCCCGTAACTGTTCTTGGGGCCAGGTGCAATTGTGCACTTACAATTGGCGCCGTCTGTGGGAATCTAGTCTAGAAGAAGTAGGGATATTATGGCAGGCTTAGGCTCTCACCATGCAGAGTCACAAGGATCACAACCGGAAGATCACTTTGAACGTCTTGAACATCGTAGGGATCGTGAGGGAAGCGTCCATACAGAATACCCAGGGGCTAGCCATACTTATGGAGGAGGTAGCACTACTCACGATGAGGGTTCTAAATCCATGCAGAAGGAAATCAATCGTTTAAAGAGGAAGTTACGCCGTGCTAAACGTAAGGTTTCCCCGTCCTCTTCTAGTTCTTCCTCAGGGAAAGATAGGGGGATTGTCTACAGTTCAAGGTCACGTTCCCCCACCAGCGCAACATCCTTCGGTGAAGAAGACGATCAACCAACTGGCAGGCGTAAGAAGTTTCGTTCTAGGGGCTTAGGTAACGATACCATGAGTAGGGCGTTGCACCAACTCTCTAAATCTCCGTTTTCACGGAGGATTGAGAGGGGAGGCTTCCGGGAGGTTCACCCAGCCCACGTTTACCATCTATAATGGCCGGACTGACCCGGTGGAGCACGTGAGTCACTTCAACCAGAGGATGGCAGTGCACTCTCACAACGAGACTTTGATGTGTAAAGTCTTCCCCTCTAGCTTGGGACCTGTGGCTATGAGATAGTTTAACGGTCTCAAATCAGGATCCGTAGGCTCATTTGGGGAGCTAACCAGGGCATTTGCTTCGCGGTTCATTACATGTAGCAGAGTCCCTCGGCCATTGGACTCGTTACTATCCATGGCCATGAAGGAAGGGGAGACAACGAAAGCATACTCCGACCGTCTTGGGAGATGTTTAATGAAATAGATGGCGACTTTGATGAGGTGGCGCTTAATACTTTTAAGGTGGGTCTCCCTACCGACCACGACCTAAGAAAGTCCTTGACGAAAAAGCCTGTCCGCGGCGTACGCCGTCTTATGGATCGTATTGATGAATATAAGAGGGTAGAGGAAGACCGGCGAGCGGGGAAAGGAAAGGAGAAGGTTATCCCGCGGGGAGAGAAGGGATTTCGGGTCGGACGGATATCACAACAAGCCGAGGAGGGATTACTTCGGACAATCCGGCTCGGCGGCACCCCAGTTTGTAAATGCGTGTTCCGAGAACCGGTGCATCGATTATTAGAAAAAGTTCGTAAAGAGCCCTTCTTCGGATGGCCGGCAAGATGGCGGGGACCTGCTAGAAGAAATCAAAACATTTTACGTCGGTACCATCGGGATGTGGGCCACACTACCGAGAAGCTGTCGGACCTGTGGAACCATCTAGAGCGGCTCGTCGGTGAGGGAAAGTTAAAGCGGCACTTGTGTCGGCCCACCGGGCAGGTCGGTCAAGTTGGTTCAAACAATCGGAGGAACAGTTCATCTCGGCCGGCATTGGGAACAATTAATGTTATCTTCGCTGCACTGGTAGGACCGGCTCGGGTCCCACTAGGGTTATGGCGGTTTCCCATCCGCAAGCCGAGGATGTGGGTAGCGAGCCGAAGAGATTAAGGAGCACTTTACTGTCTTGGGTTTCTCCGAGGAGGATAAGGTAGGGACTATCCGGCCCCATGATGATGCTCTTGTGGTTACCCTCGGAATAGGGAACTATGATGTGAGAAGGGTGATGATAGATCGGGGCGGCGGTGCGGATATCATGTACCACGATCTATTTAAAGGGCTAAGATTGGAGTTGGAAGATTTAACCCCTTATGACTCCCCACTTATAAGCTTCGAAGGAAGGGCCGTTATGCCGAAGGGACGGATCCGTTTACCCGTTCAATCCGGCACCGAAACGGTTGAGGTAGATTTCATTGTGGTTGACGCGTACTCTCCATATACGGCCATCCTCGCCGAGGCCATGGTTGCACGCCTTGGGAGCTGTCTCCTCTACCTTACATGTTAAGGTGAAATTCCCCTCGGGGGAGCATGTTGAGGAAATCCTCGGCGGCTAGGTAGTGGCTAGGCAATGCATATCATTGCGGTGCTTCGTCGGTCGAAATTGAGTCATCAACCTTGCCCATCCGGGAGTCATAGCAATTAACGGCTCGGAGGCACTGGAGCGATGACAGGAGACGAGGCTATTTGTGAGGAGTTAGAGAAGTTTGTAATAACAGATGATCCAGAGAGGTTTTTCCAAGTTGGCATACTTTTGCCACACCAAGAGAAGATGGAGTTGTTGAAATTTCTGAAAGATAATTTAGATGTTTTTGCGTGGGACCCCTATGAGGCTCCAGGTGTAGATCCGAACTTTATTTGTCATCGTTTAAACGTCAATCCTGCCATTGTTCCGAGGAGGCAACCACCTCGGCGATCTTCCCGAGAACATTCTGAAGCTGTGAAGGAAGAGGTTCTTAAACTCAAAAGGGCGGGGGCTATCAAAGAAGTTTTCTACCCTGAATGGTTGGCTCATACTGTTGTTGTTAAAAAGAAGAGCGGTAACTGGAGAGTATGTGTGGACTTTGCGATGCGAACAAGGCCTGTCCTAAAGATTCGTTCCCAATGCCACGGATTGATCAACTGGTAGATGCCACTGTTGGACATCCTCGGATGAGTTTCTTGGACGCCTTCCAGGGTTACCACCAAATTCCCTTGGCGTTGGAGGATCAGGAGAAGACTGCTTTCATTACTCCAACCGGGAACTATCATTATAAGGTCATGCCGTTTGGATTAAAAAACGGCGGGGCTACTTATCAAAGAATGATGACCCGAATGTTTGAACGGCAAGAATCGGGGAAAACCATCGAAGTATACGTGGATGATATGGTGGTGAAGAGTAAGGCAATACCATCGCACATGACGGATACGGCCGACACCTTCCAAATGCTAAGGAAGTATAAGTTGCGCCTTAACGCCTCCAAGTGTTCTTTTGGCGTGGGATCTGGAAAGTTCTTGGGATATATGATTACTCATAGGGGCATAGAGGTAAACCCGGTACAGGTTAAGGCTATTCAGAATTTGCAGCCGCCTAGGAACCCAAAAGAGATTCAGAAATGTTGGAATGGTGGCTGCGTTGAATAGATTTATTTCTCGGTCAGCTGATCGGTGTCGTCCTTTCTTTCAGTTGTTGCACAAGTGGAAAGGGTTTCAATGGACTGAGGACTGCGATTTAGCTTTCCAACAGCTTAAGCAATATCTTTCTCGCCCACCTATTTTATCTCGCCCTGAGGTGGACGAGGTTTTATTCGCTTATCTGGCCGTGGCTATTCACGCGGTGAGCTTAGTCCTTATAAGGAATGAAAGCGAAGTACAGAGACCGATCTACTACGTTAGTAAGTCCTTGAATGAGGCCGAGGTGCGCTATACGCCCTTGGAAAAGGCACTTCGGCTGTAGTCCACGCCACGCGCAAACTTCCTCATTATTTCCAATCTCATCTTGTGGTTGTTTTGACCCGGTTGCCTCTTAAGGCCGTGTTGCGTAGTGCTGATTACTGGCGGGGTGGCAAAATGGGGAACCATTTTGGGAGCCTTTGATGTTAAATACGAGGCCTCGCACATCGGTAAAGGGACAGGTCCTCGCAGATTTGGTGGCGAGTTTGCGAACCATTGATAGAAGAAACTTCAAAAGAAGCACACATGGGTGAAAAATCAGTTGGTGTGATCACGGACGTATCGCCCTCGGTTTGGAGAGTTCATGTGGATGGGGCTGCTAATCAAAGAGGGTGCAGTGTTGGACTTGTTCTAATGTCCCCTGAAGGAATTGTCTTCGAAAAATCTTTGAGATTGGCCTTCTCGGCTACTAATAACGAGGCCGAGTATGAAGCAGTCTTGGTAGGCATGCAAATGGTACATAAGATGGGTGGCAAGGAAATCCACGTGTTCTCGGACTCTCAGTTAGTGGTCGGCCAGGTCATGGGAACCATGGAGGCTAGAGACCCCAGAATGCAGGAATATTTGGCCCAGGTCAAACGCTAGCAGGCTGAATTCGACTCCTTTTCCTTAGCTCACGTTTCTAGGAGTGGAAACACTCATGCAGATTCCTTGGCTACTTTGGCAACGTCCTCGGCTCAAGGGTTACCAAGGGTTATCCTCGTTCAGGATTTGGTAGAACCTTCTCTTGTAACTGCTAACGCACCTCGCATCCATCTAATAAGGCCTGGTCCTAGTTGGATGGATTCGATCATATCTTTTCTTAAAAATGATATTCTCCCCGAAGCCAAGGTTGAAGCAGAAAAGATACATCGAAAGGCGCCGCGTTTCTGGTTGTCCGAGGACCGAAAAGTACAAACGATCCTTCTCGGGACCGTATTTATTATGTGTGCACCCTGAATCAACGAGAGACATTCTTGGAGGAATTGCATGAGGGAATTTGTGGGAGCCACACGGGGGAAGGTCTTTAGCCCATAGAGCCACGACGCGGGGGTTATTGGTGGCCTAATATGCGAGAGGGAAGCTCGGGACTATGCTAGAAAATGCGATCAATGTCGAGAGGTTCGCCCCTAATATCCACCAACCTGGAGGGGTTCTTAACCCTCTCTCCGGCCCTTGGCCTTTCGCACGGTGGGGCTTGGACATTGTAGGGCCATTTCCGAGGCTTGTTGGCAACAAAAGATGGCTTGGTGGGAACGGACTACTTCACTAAATGGGTTGAAGGCGAGCCCTTAGCCAATATCCGAGATGTCGATTCGAAGAAATTCATATGGAAAAACATCGTTACTAGATTTGGTGTACCACACACACTCATGCGACAATGGTGTCCAAGTTCGATAGTATGGCTTTTAGGAAGTATTGTGGTGTCATGGGTATCATAAACGGATATTCCACCTGTTTATCCTTAGGTGGAAATGGACAAGCTCTGAGGCCGTTAACAAGGTTATAGTTAACGGGCTCGAAGAAGAGGTTGGACAATGCAAAAGGTAGATGGGTAGAAGGCTCCCTCGTATCTGTGGACGTATCGGACCACGCCGCGCGGATCCTTGGAGAAACGCCATTCTATGACTTATGGAGCCAAGGCGGTGATACCTTTGGAATCTGGTTTTCCTACTCTAAAGACAAGTTCTTTTAGCCCAGAGAATAACGAGGGACTTCTAGAGAAAGGTCTTGATTTACTTGAGGAACGGCGTGAGGCAAGCTATGGTCAGGATGGCCTATTATCGGCGAAGCTAAAGCTAAAACGAGGATATGATGTCCATGTGAAGCTAAGACCACTTGCACTGGTGATCTTGTATTAAGGAAAGTTGTAGGCACTTCTAAGAGCCGGCTTGGGGTAAGCTAGGGACCTAACTGGGAAGGCCTATCGCATTGTTTCGGTAGCGGGCATAGGGTCATATAGGCTAGCCGATCTAGACGAACGGATTGTACCACGTCCATGGAATGTAAATAATCTTAGAAGGTATTATTATTAATAAAATGAGCTTTTCTCGGTTGTATTTCAAAGTTATGAGTAACTGCGACATTAAGTGATTGTCGAAAGTTATGAGTGGAAATTGCTTGTCATTTGTTAAACGGAACCTTAGTTATAAATGAAGTGATAATTTTTAAGAAGTCAGAAAACTTGGTTAAGTGGAGTCCTCGGATCACGAAACCTTGTGGAAATTGATGTCTTTTCATTTGTTAAATAGAACCTTAGTTATGCCGGGTCTTCGGACCTCCTACTTTGGGAAAATTAACATTTGAAGTGATAATTTTTAAGAATCAAGCAGAAACTTGGTTAAGCGCAGTCCTCGGATCACAAACCTTGTGGAAATTGATGTCTTTTCATTTGTTAAAACGGAGAACCTTAGTTATGCGGGTCTTCGGACCTCTGACTTTGGGAAAATTAACATTTGAAGTGATAATTTTAAGAATCGAAACGAAAGCTTGGTTAAGTGCAGATCCTCGGATCACAAACCTTGTGGAAATTGATGTCTTTTCATTTGTTTAACGAGAACCTTAGTTATGCGGGTCTTCGGACCTCCTACTTTGGGAAAATTAGCATTTGAAGTGATAATTTTTAAGAATCAAACAGAAACTTGGTTAAGTGCAGTCCTCGGATCACAAACCTTGTGGAAATTGATGTCTTGTCATTTGTTAAACAGAACCTTAGTTATGCCGGGTCTTCGGACCTCCTACTTTGGGAAAATTAACATTTGAAGTGATAATTTTTAAGAATCAAACAGAAACTTGGTTAAGTGCAGTCCTCGGATCACAAATCTTGTGGAAATTGATGTCTTGTCATTTGTTAAACAGAACCTTAGTTATGCCGGGTCTTCGGACCTCCTACTTTGGGAAAATTAACATTTGAAGTGATAATTTTTAAGAATCAAACAGAAACTTGGTTAAGTGCAGTCCTCGGATCACAAACCTTGTGGAAATTGATGTCTTTTCATTTGTTAAACAGAACCTTAGATATGCCGAGTCCTCGGACCTCCTACTTTGGGAAAATTAACATTTGAAGTGATAATTTTTAAGAATCAAACAGAAACTTGGTTAAGTGCAGTCCTCGGATCACAAACCTTGTGGAAATTGATGTTTTTTCATTTGTTAAACAGAACCTTAGATATGACGGGTCCTCGGACCTCCTACTTTGGAAAAATTAACATTTGAAGTTATTGCTCTAAAGAATCAAACAGAAACTTGGTTAAGTGCAGTCCTCGGACCACAAACCTTGTGGAAATTGATGTCTTATCATTTGTTAAACAGAACCTTAGTTATGCCGGGTCCTCGGACCTCCTACTTTGGGAAAATTAACATTTACAGTTACAATTTTTAAGAATTAAACGAAAGATTGCTTAATATTTATCTTCGGACTACGGCTTTGATTAAAGTTAACTTCTGATTGTGTCTGGATGTTAATACGTTACTGTTTATTAACTCAAATCGTAAAGTTAACTTCTGATTGTGTAAGGAATGGTCCTCGGCTCTTACATCTTACTAGAAACAGAGCTATGCATTACAAGGGTTTAATCGTTATATGAGGCCCTCTCTTCTTCTTATGAGGCCCTCTCTTCTTCTTAATCGAGGCATTATTCAAATGAATTAACCATGTCACCTTGTATTAAATCTTTAATAATATACGCATGATTATGTGGAAGTTATGATTGTGCAATCCTTGGAGTTTAATTTTTTATACTCTGAGAAACTTTTGATATGACTTAATGGGAAACTTTTGTAATAAGTACAAAAAGAATAAAGTAAAAGCAGACACAATCCAAGTGAAAAGTAAACAAAATCGTTCTTCATTAATCAGTTGAATATGCATTACAATATATAATTCAAAAACAAAAAAAAAAGAATGGAAAAAGAGAAGCCCTAAGCTAAGTCCTAAGCTGTTGGAGGAGGATCTTGCTGAGAGGTACTAGTGCCCTCGGTTCTTTCTAACTCAGCTCGAAAGGAGTCATAACCTGCTTTCCTTTATCCACTTGTCTTTGTTGGAAGGACGTTGGGTTTCACCTGCTGGTTCAAGTCCTTCTCTCGCATCCACTCCTCCTTCCTTTTCTTTATTGGAACCAAAGGTTCTCTGTAGGATCGAATTTCTTTGTGGGACCACTAGAGGTAGAGCAGGAAGAGTTGTCTCAGGGGTAGGAGTAACAGCAGGAGCCTCTTCAATCTCCTGTATTTCCAGGGGAAGCCAAACGTTCTCGGACTTCCTCAAATCCGAAGATTGGGGAACTCCTGCTACGTTTAAAGCTTCCCCCCATACTTTTTGACAGTAATCGCGGCATAAAGCCGCGAACTCCTCTGTCAGCTGTTCCTCGGTGGTTGCTACCCCTTCATCAAAACTTGCCTGCTTGGCGGCGAGGAGAGAAAGTTGGAAGGAGCTAGCTTCTTTCTTCATTAACTCCAGTTCCTTCTTTAGATCCGAGCACTCCCTTTGAGCTTGGGAGATCTCTTCATCTCTTTCACGAAGGAGCTTGCGTTGTCCTTCTATCTGGGTCTTCATGGTCATCAAATTTGACTCGACCCCATTTTTCTCTCTCCTCAGATCAGCCACCTCCAAGGTCAACTTCTCATTCGCAGCAAGGGCTGTGCCCAAGGACTTCTCAGTTTCCATCCTGATTTCGAGCTCAGTCCTGGCTATTTTCCGAGTGTCTTCAATAAACTTCTCAGCTACGAAGACCTCCTGAATAGCCTGTGGTAAAGTATGATGGAGTTAAAAAACAACAAAAAAACAAACTTACTTATAAATATTGTTAAAAGGAGAAATACTTACCAACGCTAAGTCTCTTTTTAGTGAGAGGAATAGTTGTGGCTGGCCCATCTTTTCCAAGGTCTCCATGTCCTTGGGCGACGGGAAGAGGCGTTCCAAGACCTCGGCCAGGTGGTGGGCGTGGCCTTGTTGAGCTGCCCTTATGGATTGGCAGGAGATGGGAAACGCCGTCCAATCTTAAATCGGGGGACAGGTGGTCGGTGCTCGTCGCACTTCGGCCTCGTCCTGATTTCCCCAATTTCAGGCCGAACGGGCTCTACCCTTGCCCTTGTCCAGCTTCTCCTGCGGGCCGGTGGGAAGTTGTTGGCGTGGTTTCTTGGGGTCTTTAGTAATCGTCCCTCGTTATCCACTTCCTTCTTCTTCTTGGGATCCTCAGTGGCGGTTTTGGCTGGGCTGGAGGAGGAGGAGGAGGAGGTAAGTTGGGAACTTGAGATGTCCCTTTCTTTTTCTCGGCAACCTTAGCAGCCCTATTGGTGAGGAGACCCTCCATTCTTCCCATGTCTTCTTCAAATTCGTCTTCGGGAAGGGCAACCACAAACCCTGCAATTCCAGAGGCCTCGGTGGCTTCTTCCTCCTCGTCGGAGAGTACCCTGAGCTGGTTTCCCGCGAGGTCTCTCGGTGTCTTCGAGATGGAATTGGTCTATCTCGTCGTCAAGTGTGTGTGAAGAAGACACCTGCTCTTCTGGAACGACAGTTGCTTGTGAGTGCACGGCGAGAGGGACTGCTGCTATCGGCCGGTTGTACAAAATGGTATTAGGAGCGTCCGGGAGGTCACGGTCGTCTAAAAAGTGGGGCCGAGCTACGTTTATCCTCTTTCGTCTTCGGTCGCCCGCAATTATGGCGTTCTCTATCTCCTGGAAGTCTTTGGAAAGGGGGGTGTACCCAAGGATAAGGTGAGCAGCCCGGAGTTGTAGGTCTTCACTAACGAACACCTCGGAGCGAAGTACCCGGTTTAGATCTGCGATGTTACAGTGACTCAGGCGAGGACGCACGTGTTGCTTATCTGCAAAAAAGACGTCAAAACAAACAAACTTGGTCAGATTTACATAGATGTTTAACAAAGTTAAGTAAGTACGAATACGTATTTCTGTGTGTGTGTTAGGAGAAGTTGTGTTGTGGGGAGGTTAATCCTACGGCGTCGCACCTGGATCCCCCCACTCAACTGGGCAGTGGAAGTCGTCGTGCCAGTTCCCAAACACGATCAAGTAGTCGTCCTTCATGCCTTTGTTTGATTTGGGCAGACAGGAGATTAGCCTAACGGTGCTGGACCGAGATTTAATGTAATAACCTACTTTAGAAAGTTTGTGAGACTCATATAGGAACACGACATCGTGCCATGTGAGGTTTAAACCCATCTGCTCGTTTAGAGCATCTACACTACCTAGAACTCTAAAAACGTTTGGGAGGCATTGATCGGGACACAACCGGTGGTTGCGAAGGTACTCCACGTTAGAGGTTTCATTGGAAGGGTCATCCCACCCTCTAGAAAGGCTATCATAGGAATGATAACCTCTCCCTCTTTCCTAGAACCAGCCACGGCTGTTGCCGGGCAGTATTTTAGTCCTACATCGCTGGGAATACGGTACTTGGCTCTAAAGCCTTCCATCCCAGCGGCGGTATCAACTAGACACTTGAATTTTCCCATTACAGAGGAACGATAGACTAAACTCTAAGAGGGATAGTGTTTGTAGTGATAGCCGAGGACAAATATCAAGGAGAAAAAGGTTAAGAATAGGAGCAAGAACTTACGAGGTTGAAGGAGTGCAAATTTCCACGGTTTTCTGCAAGTAAGGAATGATGGCTAATGTCTTGATGGGATTACCCCCAGAGGAATTAAATGAAGGCGCAGGTTCCCGAAGCGTCACGACGTGCGAAAAGGCGGCCTCGAAATTATGTTTGTCCCGCCTAAAATTTCGTGGGGTGATGTGGGCCGTTGGATGTCCATCTCACCGTTGAACGTGAGGGACAAAATGTAACTGTCAGTATTGAATACGCGCGTTGTTCAAAATAAAACCGCCAAATGGCATCTTCTGGGACGCGAAACGATTTCCACACGTGCCATTACTCACAAAATGATTGGAGTAGGTTCTCGTCGGATCAAAACCCTATTTTTCTCCTCGGACGTTGAAAATTAGAGTTTTGAGGGGCTATTGTGGGGGGCAAAAAGATCCTAATGGGAACGTGGGCCTTGTGGGCCGTGTTAAGGAAGGCCGACCTGATCCTGGGTTTAGAAATTTTTAGTACTATGGGTCGGCCCATACGCCGAGGATCCGAGGATCCAGCCGAGGGTGACCTTATCCTCGGATGAATGTTGAAGAACTCGGGATTTCATAGTAAAGATTAGGGGATGACATGGTTAAGGCCAATGGTTAAAAGGGGTGAACCCTAGAACGTCCCAGAAGCACCGGTGTTGAAGAAATGTCAAAGATAAAGGCTGCTACCTCCACATTAAAGACCCTGCACCTACCACCCTGGCCGCATTTATGGGGAAGTGACACCTGAACAGTGGAAGAGAAACTTCTGGTTACTATTCAAAGGCACTGAGAAAAGAAATATCTAGGCTAAGGGGAAGGTGAGGCAACACGTGTACAAAGCATTCAAAAGAGTAGTATATAAAGAGCAATTTAAGGCAGAAAGGAAAAAACTTTTGTAACCTAAAAAGAAAGAAAAGACTAAGAAAGGGATAATATAAGAACAGCTCTCGGCTTATGTCCGAGGAGGCCAATTTGCAATATTCCTTATTGTTTCCAAGTATTCGAAATCCTTAGTTTGTCATTTAATCCCCACATACTTCTAACCTGGGTTTCAAGCCCACACTCTACAAATTCATATTGTTTAAGGCTCATTGGGCCTGGGCCCGTAACTGTTCTTGGGGCCAGGTGCAATTGTGCACTTACAATAATAATATATAGACTAATAAGGGCATAAAAAAAGTTCATACAATTCATTGTTAATAATTGATGTTTTGTGAACTTGATCTAATCCGATAAATCCAACCCCACAGTTACTTTATCAACATGAAATCTCTTTCAACTTTTAGATGGATAATGTAGAACTGTAGATATAATAACAATAATATATATATATACACACACATATTGCCCACCAGACACATGTTTAAACTTCCGTGCAATTTTTCTCAAAAAAAGTTCCATGCAAGTCAATTTTTCTTAATAATTTTGTTTTAAAAAAATAATGATGATGTGGCAAGTTCTGGAAAATTTTTGTTATAAAATTTTAGTTGAAGTAGAATTTTCAAGCTCTTAAAACATATATCTAATAGAGTTTTAATTAAATTAAACTATTGTATATAAGATATAAGATATAAAACCTAAAATGAAAAGAAAAAGAAAATAATGGTAACGTAAAAAATTGTGAGAGCTTCAGAGATTTTTATTATATATATATAATTAAATTTTAAGAGTAAATACTAATAACATACTCCAAAGTTTTTACTAATTCCAAGTTCAGGATATTTTTTTGTTCAAAAAAAAGTTCAAGATATTTCAAAAGTGATTAATTTGGTTCCTAAAGAAATGTCAATCCTTTAATTTTTTTTTTTCTTTCTCAAATGTGTCTCTAAGCCTCCTCGCACTAAGTTCTAATGTCCCATTTTCTCTCATTCCTCTCTTGCTCTCTTAGACCTCTCTTCTCTCTCTACACCTTTGTTTTTCTCTCAAACCTCTCTTCTCTCTCTTCAACCTGACCCATTGTCCTCTCTCTGACTCACCGTTTTCATTGTCTCTTTCTTCTCTCAAGCAACGGTAGTGGTCATGGTTGTGGGAAGTCATTCGCGTTGGATGTGGTTTGTCAATGATGAGTCCTGGTTTTGTTATGGGTTTTTGGTGGTGATTGGTTTCAATGTGCGGCAAGTTTGTTGTGGGTTTTTGAGATTTTTAATTTGGGTTTTGTGGCTGGTGGTTATTTTCGATTGTGGTGGTAGGTCCAATTTGGAATGATTTTGCAGTGGAGGTGGATGTGGGTTCCAATGTGGTGAGGGGTTTGTTGTGGATTTTTTGAATTTGAGTTTTATTAATGTGGGTTTGGATAGGATTTGTGGCCAATGATCGCACTAGGTTCCAATATGGTTGGATTTCGTAGTGGGGATGGTTTTGGGTTCCGATGTGGTGGTTTTGTTGCTATGGATTTGGTTGGATTTTGGTATGGGTAAAATTAGGTTGCAATTGTTGTTGTTGTGACTAATCTAAGCGGTTGTGGCTAGTCTAAGGTTAGATAGAGATTAGTGAAGAAAGGAGTAATAGAGAGGGACAGAGAGAAGAGCAAGAAACTAACGGAATGTTAACAGTGTTTAGGGACTAAATAGTCTTTAGGGATCAAATTGGTTAATTTTGGAATGTTTTGAACTTGGTTGGCATTAACCAAACCTTAGGGTATGATAATGGAATTTACCCTATTTTTAAATATTTATTCTAGAGAAACACACACACACACACACACACACACACATATAACTTTTAGGCTAAAATGCAAAATTCATTTTCTATGTTTCACTAGAATTTATTTCAGTCCAACTTTGCATTCATTTATTTCAGTAATCTAAATTTCAAGTTTATTTATTTAAGGCATCTTCGTTAATTAAATGTTGAGGTTACTTGTCCAAATTTTTAATCATTTTCTTCAAACTTTTTACATTAAAAAATCTAATCAATGATTGAATTTTTTTTAAAAATAAAATAATTTTAATGGAAGTTGACGGAGAAACTTAATTGAATAAACTTTACACTTAGATGATTGAAATGAAGGGAAGCAAAGATAGAAGGCTAAAGATTTTTTTTTTTGGTTTTTTCGGAGAATCTGCATACAATAATTCAATTTATTCAATGAAGTTTAAAACCGATTATTTATCCTATAAATTGTGGTACTCTTCTAAAACAAATTTTTTAAGATAATGTTTTCTACATTAGAGGTGTTTTATGCAGATAAAATTCTTTAATAAACGGTTTCAAAAAAAAAAAAATTCTTTAATAAACAAGATTTTATTAATCAACAAAAATTTAAGGTCAAACAAAGAGGTTTCCTTAGAGGGATATTACATTTCTATTTCTATCCAAAGTTCTTACTTGCTCTTATTTATATATTTATAAAATAAATAAATAATTATTAATCTACCAAAATTTAAATTCAAACGAAGAGATTGCTTTCAAGGGATTTTACATCTTTATTCTATCCAAAGGTTCTCACTTGCTCTTATTTATATATTTACTAGTATTATGCATGGGCGATGCACAACTTAATCGAGAATCATGGGTAAAACTAAAGCAAATAAGAAAATAGTTTATAATTTAATTAAAATAAAGCAAAGAGAAGTAATCTTTTATTTTAAGTTATATAATGAATGCATGCGTGTAAGATTAAGTTTGTTTTTTATAAAAAAAAAAAAAATCATATATAAGTCCAAAATTAACTATATAACTAATATAAAAAGAGATGGCTAAAAAAATATAAAGAGAATCTACAAAATAATATATTAAGCTTTAACGCTCAAGTAGTCACCACTGCATATTTAAATAAATAAAAAACTATATGCATATTTGAAAGACAAATCAACTGCATGTAAAGTGTGAACTATATGCATATTTGAAAGACAAATCAAGTGCATGTAAAGTATAAAAAAAAAATACTTGCCTATGGTGGTAGTGATGTCTTCCATGTCAAACTACTTCTAGGAGAGGGAGAGAGAAAGATATATTTTTTTTTTTTAATGGAGAGAGAGAGAGAGAGACTTAGTTTGAAAATTAAAGGAGTAATACATAATAGTAAAATATTAATATTTGGAAGTGGTATTTGATGCGGATAAGATTTCAATTGTGATCAAATTCAAATTCTCTTTTTTGTATTTATTTTTTATTTTTATTTTTATGTTTTATGCGTCTTACTCTTTATCTAATTAGTTTTTTTTTTGTTCCTTGTAATTCATTTTAATTAGAAGTTTTTGTATTCGTGTTTTATCTAATTAGTTTTGGGAGTTATATTTGATTTAGATTGGGTTTATCTAATTAGTTTTTGTTGATCTTTGTAATTAGAAGTTAATATGAACAAAAAGTCTAATGTTAATATAATATTAGTTGCTGCAATTTAAGATGCATTAGACTTTATATATATATATATATATATATATATTCTTTTTAAAATCTAAAATTTTAAAAAATTTCTTCAATTTCTTCAATGCATTAGACTTCTACATTGTTGCTTTTTTTTTTTTTGCGTAAATATATAATGAATCATGAAACAAATTCAATAAGTTTTTTTATTAAAAAAATTTGATAGACATTAATTAATAATTTTTAATAAATAAGAGTCAATGATTTGGCCTTGGATCAAGTCAAATTCAGCCCAATTACTAACACATGTACATGACATGAGTAAAAGTAAAATCTATTACTTTAGACTAAGTTTAATTCATAATCCCATAAATGCACAGGAAGACTTTACATAAATGTATATTGTATCATGTATAATCCATGGCTATAGTTGATAGGTTCAGTTATTGATAAAAATGAACTCAAAATTTCAAACGTTAAAACTCTCAAAAGGCTAAACATATTAGATTTTGGAGAGAAAAAAAAAGTAGATGTCAAAACTTCCAAAAGAAAAAAAAAAGAAAAAAAGAAAGAAAAAAGAAATAGATGACTCAGAGCGAAGAATTAATTGAAACAATCAATATATATATATATATATGACTACACAACTGAGAAATATAAAAGATAAGGAAACAGATAAGGTAACAGTTTAAGAGAAGATAAGGTACCCTCGAGAGAATAATCCAAGGTTATAGCTATTGAAATCTGGCAAATAGATTCAAATATTGCAAAAAATGAACCAACAAAATTCAAATGTTAAAACTTTCAAAATACCATAAAAATTAGCAAATCAGACCATTCAAAGCCTAGAGAAACATATAACTACACAACAAAAAAATATAAGTGAAAATTTGGTTAGCCTCTAGAAAATTATCCATGGTAGCGTTGGTAAAGATAGCTATAGCAATAGTGGAGCCGTTGGTAGTGTGGTAGCAAGAGAGAACATTATATTTAGAGGCTTTTGTTTCATGTAGGATTTGAAGTCTTAAGAAAAACAACCGCCAAATTAGACACTTCTAAGCTAAGTCGGCTTTGGATTTTTTTTTTTTTTTTTTTTTTGTAGTGTAAATTTTGTCAAGCCACCGAATGGTCATGTCATGTGGTAGTCGTGTTTTTAAAATTTTTTTTTCAATAAATTGACCAACTACCGCCATGTCCATGCGTATGCTCTAGGCTCCAGTGGATCCGCTTGACTCTCTTTCTGTTACAAACATCAAATACAACGAAACTGGATGGAAGGAGATTGAGAGAGATCTAGATGCCACAGAGAAGAGGCTTGGATGGAAGTGAATGGGAGTAGGTTCTATTGTTCTAGGTTTAGGGTTTTGTGTGAATGGGAGGCTTGGATGCATGTTCTTTTTTTATTATATATAAATGTTTTCTTTTTAGGTGTAGTATAGTATAATAATTAAATAAGGATTAGATGAATCAAGTGAAGAATTTGAATTGTAATTAAATTAAGATTTTTATCAACTTAGAAATTATAAGAGAAGAAAATTTTTATCTATATATATATATATATATATTTAAAATCTAAACATCTTTTTTTTTTTTTTTGAGGAACAAAATCTAAACATCTAAATATATATATATAAAATTCTACAATTTTTTACGTGTAATAAAAAATTTATGGAAGTGTGAAGCTAAATTTTGTTTTAAGTGTTCTACTTACTGTTGAGGGCGAAAATGTTTTCCTTCCGACAAATAAAATTTGTGTTGAGTTGGGGGCTTAAACCGAAACTCGACAATGGGCTCGAGGCACGGCCTAAAGGCTATTGGTGAAGATCCAAAGAATTCACTTCATTTTGTGCCTTGGGCTTAGGTTGAGATTGACAAGAATGGCCCATGAACAATTTCTATAGCAGACACGTCAGCTTGATTAAAATGCATACTGTAAAAAATAGCTCAGCAGTAAAATGTTTCTATAGAAAATAGTCCAGTGGTAAAATGTTTCTGCAGAAAATGTCCCAGCGGTAAAGTGAGACAGAACAGAATAAACCTCCAACTGTTAGCTATTTCACAGATTAAGGAAAGTATCGACACTTTCAAACTCATCACCCATTGGCTCTGGAAAGGAGTCTTCTAACACAACAATATGAGAAAAAAAATTATATAGTGACAGTTACATCATAACCTTCAATAGTAAGTGAGTAAATGAATATTATGGGCTCCATTATAACAAGTAATGAGAAAAAGTTAGTGTGAGATGAAGGGAGAGAAAGAGATTCCAATTAGCACAGCAAGATCATTATGGTGCCAAGACATGCTCATGAATATAGTATAAGTAGTGAGTAATGAGGGACATTTCAGGTAGTATGAGTAGTGAGAGAGAGTGTTTAGCGTAGCTGCTGGGACTTTCTCCTAGGGACTAGTAAAAGCTTATAAGTAGAGATGTAAGTGGTGTTTTTGAGCTAGGAGCTAGAGAACTCAGTTTCTGTAATTGAAGCTGAGAGCTTAGTAACTCAAAACTGTGCTAGAGTTTAGAGAAGTCTAAACAGAGAAGTTAAGGAAGAGTTCTTCTCTATGAGTGTATTTCTTAGTGTGTTGGTGAAGCATTAATGGAGAGTTCTATTTATAGTTGGGCTTTAGGGGGTAATTAGCAAATAATCTCTGCTAAATCTTCCTCAATCCTCAGAAAATCCTCAGAGAATCATTCCTAGGATTTTGGCCAAGAGTAGTAAGCTTAGCCTTAGGATGTTCTTGCTGTTTTGGGTAATAACAGCTGTGATTCTGGCCTAACATTAAATGCTGATTTGGCCTTAGCTGATGGGATTAATGGATGTATTAGGCTAATGATCTTGGTTTTGCTGCTACTGCTAGAATCAGAGTTCCCTAAAGCAGATTGTATCACCCCAAGCTAGGTGTCAATCTTAGAGCCCTATGCTGGGGACTCTGCAAGGATCCCTTTGGTGCCCTTCAAACCACATTTCCCTAAATTTTCCCATTTGGGTTTATGTGTTTGATCCATGAACCAAAGAGTACACGTTTTTGGCATGATAATGAATTGATTTCATGTTGTTCCAGAAGCTTTCATGGCCTGGTTATGGCTGCCCTTGTTCTTTGATTGAATGGGTTGGAGAAGGAAGGAGATATAGCTAGTTGAAGCTTCCTAACTTTTTGTTATGTCACCTCAGCTTTATGTCATATGAGAAATGATGGAATTTAGCTTGGCAAGGAAGGGTTTAACCCCTACCAGTCACGTGTCCCTCTTCTAATCTGATTGGACATGTTGGAACTGATGGTGATGGACTCCAGCTATCAGGTTGTGCTGAAGTTTGATTGGACAACTCACGTAAGCTCCAGCTGCTGGGATTTGTATATGAGCTGGGCTGGCTCAGCTGGGCTTTAAGCTTCCTTGGGCTTAGTCATCCCTACAAAAATGAATGGTTTTGACATGGGTAATATATATGGGCTTTTGTAGTTAGTTGGTTATGGAAAAATAAGCCTAGTTCCCATAAATTTTGTGAAAGAAATATTTTTGAGAGATGAGTAATTTATATTTCCCATGAGTTAGGGACTTTAGTATATATTTTGCCAAGAAATAGTTTTGGGCCTCGAGCATAATGTAATTGTTATTGCCAAAATAGTATTTTGGGCTTTTATAAATAATTGCCCAAAATAGATTTGGGCTTTGTAAAGTAGTGCCAAAATAACATTTAGGTTTTATAAAATAGGTGCCAAATTAGTATTTGGGCTTTGTAAAATAAGTGTCAAATTAGTATTTGAGCTTTATAAAATAGGTGTCAAATTAGTATTTGTGCTTTATAAAATAGGTGCCAAATTAGTATTTGGGCTTTGTAGGATTTTGTAAAATATTGTCATGTAGCAATGGACTTAGTAAGAATGCCGTGTGGCAACGAGTTTTAGAGGCGTCGTATCGTAATGGGCTTTAGAGGTGCCATATCATAACGGGCTTTAGAGATGCCGTATCGTAACGGGCTTTTAGATAGCCGTATCGTAACGGGATTTTTGATTGTCGTATCGTAACGGGTTTTTAGAGTGTTATATCGTAACGGGCTTTAGAGGTGTCATATTGTAACAGGCTTTAAAGGTGCCATATCGTAACGGGCTTTTAGAGTGTTGTATCGAAACGGGCTTTAGAGGTGTCGTATCGTAATGGGCTTTTAGAGTGTCGTATCGTAACGAGCTTTAGAGGGGGTTTTGTTGGGCTTTTTCGATTTTCCCACAAGGTAAATGTTTTTGGGTTTTTTGGTGGAGATAGTGTAATTTTGTGGCCCAATTTTGGTAGTAATATGATGGGTATTTTTTGTGAAAACCTAAGTTGAATAACATGTGAGTAATATGTGTTAGAGGACCCAAGATAATTTATGAGGCTTATATATGGAATATTTGTTAGAGCCCAAGTTGGGTAATAATGTGAGAAATATTTGTGAGAGCCCAATAAAATGGAGCATATTTGAGTAATAGGTGGGGAATATATATGCAGGCTCAAAATAGTTCATGGGCTTATATGGGTATTTTGTGAGTGGGCTAATGAAATTAAAGCCCGAAAATTTGTACCTCAACACTTATCAACTTATAAATTATAATAAGATAAGGATTAGTTGAAGAATTTGGATTGTAATTAAATCAAAATTTTTATCAACTTAGAAATTATAGGAGAAGAAGATAAGAACAAATATATATTTATAATTTTTTATTTTTTTTTAAATCATGCAATTTGGTGAAGCCACTTGGCGTAACCACGGTTTCTAAACCCAGCTTTTATTATATATAATAATAATAATATGATATGATGTGTGACACTTTTTTTTTATCAATATATTTCATGTTAAATTTTTTTTCCTTCAAAATTTTGAAATAGATGGATGGATGGTGGACTCGTGTGGACTTTTTTTTTATTCATCACCATTTTGTTTTGAATTGTGCCAAATAGTTGGTAGGCGATTAAAAGATTAACAACCCATCAACTTCTATATAAAGTAATTGTACTCCTGCTTATTCTTCTTGTTTTTAGTTTTTGTTGCAACTACCAAGCTAACATTTTTATTTATGAATACTGTAAAATCAAAGTTTCACAACAACAAAAATAATTTTGTACATTGAAAAAGAAATTACCTACATAATTTAGTATAGAATCAATCATATATTATTTTCAAGAATAAAAAATATATATATTGAATTTCATTTTGATAAATGACTGATGTAAAATATATTAAAACATAATGATTGATGTAAAATATTTGAAACATATATGTACCTTTCTTTTGTTTATATAAACTTTTAAAGACTGAATGGTTACTAGAGTCTATACCACTGGTTCTAGGAGTACATAAAGTCATGAGCTTTTTTTTTTTTAATAACCATTCTACTAATTAACTTAAATAATATAATTTCAAACTATAATTCAGTTATGTGGTATAATTTTTTTTAAGGGGCAAAAAGTATTGGACATGTTTACTATATGCAGAGAAAGAAAAGAGTTAATCAAATAATTTGTAAATTCCTAAAGTTATTCAACAACAAATTAATCAAATTTAAATATGTGACCTATCTTGATGACAGGGGTGGCGGCACTTGTTGTTTAGGGGTTCATGAACCCCTTGACTTCACAAAAAAATATCTTATATATAAAAACTGTCTTTTATTAGTTTATTTTATACTTAAAAATATTTTTGCGTACATTGGCTGAAATCTTACACACCCTAATCATAGATCAGTACAACCTAAAACTAAACAACAATTAGACATTTAGTGTATTATTTATGTTAGTACGTAATTGAAGAAAAAAAAAATAGTAAAGCTAGCGATTGTTTAAATATTTGATTGGTTAAGCAGACACTTAAGGTAATATTTATGTATAGATGAATATGGATGTGTGAGTTAATAAATAATATACTGTTAGTGGGTTGCATTTTGTCATATTAGTTTAAAATATTATTATAAAAATAATGACAATTGCATAGAAATAAATAAATGTTATTCAAACTTAACAAAATAAAATGGTTACGCCTAGCCACATTGACAATAGATAATAAAAACTGATAATAAACTATCATATAACAATTTTAAAATATAAAAACTCGTAGAAGTTGTAAAATTTCATATATTTGCAATTTTTTTATGACTCGAGATATTCAAAAAAAATTTGTATTAAATTTTATTTAATTTAAATTTCTTACTAACCCCCTTAAGAAAAATTTCTAGAGCCACCGTTGCTTGACGAAAAAGATTTGTTTTATTTAATCAACATGATGATGAGGTTTATTCTCAAAAAAAAAGAAAAAAAAACCTTGATGATGTGGTTAAGCTCAACTTATGTAAAAAAAAAAAAAAAAAAAATTCCAATTTTCCTTTAATTGGGCCAGCTCGTTTACAGCAATAGTTCATAAAAAAAAAAAAACAGAAATCGTTTTGCATTTCGAGTATGATTATGGGCTTCTACGTAGGTACAGTATCTAGGAGCATGGTCCAGTCCAAATAAGCCCAGTAATGGCTGCTAGAGCTTGGGTTGGGTTAACTTTCGGAGCATGACTGTATGAGACAGAGATGCTGAGCCTAGTTTCGAAAGCATTGAGGTTTTTTCTTTGGGGACTACAAGACAAGATACAAGTCCTGGTCTTGGTTTTCCTATGGAAATTTGTCTTATCGTATAGACTTTGTTTAATACACCGGTCGTTTACAAATATGACTTGTCGTCAGAGTGAAGCGAGCTAGTGAAGGTGTCAAAATCAATTACCATGTGGGACGAAATAAGAAACATCAGCCCAAAAAAGAATAAATCTGTCTTCGTACGTATGGATCATTTTTAAAATACTTTTTTTTTTTTTTCTCATGTGAAATGGTTAGAAAGAGCAACCATATTAGCATGTATATAGTCTTCTAAAATAGAAAAAAGGTTCCTGATGAGGGTGATTTTATAATTAGCTCCCAACACCTTAAGAAGGCGACGGGAGTAACGAGCATGTCAGCTATGGTCATTGAACCACCTTCCTTCGACGTCCGCGACTCTGCTTCACATCTAACGGCATTAGGTTGAAGGGAGCAAGTTGACAAGATTAAGCTGAAGACTCTTAGCTGACGACCTTTCCGGGAACAGCTCCGTAAGCTGATGACCTTAGGAAGGAAAAACTGACGGAGGGAAAAGTTGAAGGGGATAAGCAAACCTTCGTCCACAACCTTGCTTGCCCCTCACGTGTACATGTATAAAGAAAGTTCTTACGCTACACGTTTGACCTTAATTAAGAAGATTCCTATAAGGAAAAGAACTCTAGGTAATACGTAAAATCCCCAAATTACTCTCTTAGAAAGAAAATACTTCCTCACCAAGGCGCTTATTTCGGCCCTACACTATTATAAATACCCCAAAACCCTCATAAACTAAGTTACACATAATTCACTTTAGCTATAGCATTTTAGGGTTGCAAATAAGAAAAAAGTTCTAACTTGACATTCGGAAGGTTTTTGGCTGGCACCACACCGGTGCCCTTTGTTTGGTCTTGTCTTTTGTTGTGTAGGTGTTGTTTCGAGTCAAGTGAAGGCCACGCGACAACTGGTGAATTTTTCTTTATTATTAGTTGGCATCGTCTGTGGGAATCAAACATCAGCACTCAAGAGTAATCAACCTTTGCTCTACCCTTAAGAAAAAAGTTGCATGGTGCTCACTCGATCGAAGGCAATAACCAACAATCAAGGAGACGAACCGCACACCACAGTCTTGGAGAGGCAAGTCCAAACACTTGCAGCGGCGATTGAGCGTTTGACCAAACAGAATCATGATCTGGAGGAGCAACTATGGCAAATGAATACACACCCTAGCGCACTGGAGGAAGACCAGGAAGGTGCAAGTGCGGATGGGACGAACTTGGAAGGGCCTGAGGGTAGCAACGCTCTAAGTAGACCGGAGTGGCAGGACACTAACCGGCCATCCATCTCGGATACCCTACCACCTCACATAGCAGCTGAGATGTAGGAGATGAGGGAACGGATGGATGTGATGATGAACGCCCTTAGAGGTCGAATCTCCAGTTACCTGGATAACTTAGTCTAGAGAACTGATTCGCCTTTCACAGTGCTCATAAGTTCATGCCCCCTTCCCCCAAAATTTCGCATGTCTTAGGTGGAGAATTACGACGGATCCAAGGACCCATTGGATCACTTGGAATCTTTCAAGACCCTAATGCATCTTCAAGGTGTACTAGATGAGATCATGTGTAGGGCTTTTCCCACCACATTAAAAGGACCTGCGAAGGACTGGTACAGTAGGCTGACGCCAAATTCCATCGGCACTTTTAATGAATTAGGCGCACAATTCATATCACACTTTATCGAGAGTCACCGACTTAAGAAGTCTACTGCGTGTTTGATGAACATTAGACAACGAGAAGACGAGACTCTAAGATCATACATAGCTCGCTTTAACAAGGAAGCCCTCTCAATAGACGAGGTGGATGACAAGATACTTGTAGCAGCATTCACAAACGGGCTGCGAAAGGGTAAGTTCTTATTTTCTTTGTATAAAAACGACTTGAAGACTATGTCCGAAGTGTTTTACAGGGCAACCAAGTACATGAACGTAGAAGATGCGTTATCGGCCAAGGAAGAAAAGCCTAGAAAAAGGGGAAGACAAGAAGACGCACACTCGAATAGGGGGCAAAAGAAGGCTAGAACTGAAGAACGACGAGATGATCGACGCCCTAGACCACCCGCGGGGAGATTCACAAGCTTCACTCCCCTAACCGCTCCTATCGACCAGGTACTAATGTAGATTAAACATGAAGGAGTCTTGACTTTCCCAGACAAGCTAAAGGGAGATACCAACAAGAAGCCAAGGGAAAAATACTATCGTTTTCATCAAGATCATGGCCATGACACCGCGGATTGCTACGACTTGAAGCAGCAAATAGAAGCTCTTACTAGACGAGGAAGGCTGCAGAGGTTCGTCAGCAAGGAGAGGATAGACCTGCCACAAAATCAAGTTCCTCGACGAGATAACGATCGCCCCAAGCAACCACTAGGAGATATAAGAATGATTGTAGGGGGCACCACGACCATTGGGTCATTGAAGAAAGCCCAAAAGACATACCTCAGAATGGTTTAGAACATCGAGTGTCGGGTTCCACGCCTAAAATGTCGCGGATTGACAATCCCTCCATTGGATTCTCAGAAGAAGATGCACGGTGTTTTCACCATCCCCATGATGATGTGCTCGTCGTCACCATACAAGTAGGAGACTACAACATGCACCGAGTCCTCGTCGACAACGGCAGTTAAGCAAACATCCTCTACAACCCTGCTTTCCAACAAATGGGGATTGAAAGGGAGCGACTAGTTCCGACTAACGCCCCACTCGTCAGCTTTGGAGGAACGAGGGTATTTCCACTTGGCGTCGTCACTTTGGCAGTAACCATTGGAGACTACCCACAGCAGATCACCAGGAATGTAGCATTCCTCGCAGTCAACTGCTCGTCAGCCTACAACGCCATCATAAGACGTCCAACCCTCAACTCGTGGAAGGTTGTAACCTCAACCTACCATTTGATGATAAAATTCCCTACTGATTATGGAGTAGGAAAGTTGAGAGGAGATCAAGTAGCCGCACGCGAATGTTACGTAGCCATGATGGAGATGGACAACCACCTTTAGGCCATGAACATAGAAAAACGTTGGGAAGCGATGGAGCTCATTGAGAGGCTTAAAGACGTACCTCTTGACGAATCCCAACCGGAGCGGACGACTAGAATTGGCCTTGCAGACCTGACGGTGCGTCAAGAACTCGCGACCTTCCTAAAAGAAAATCGGGATGTGTTCGCATGGAGCCATGAAGACATGCCAGGAATTGACCCGTTAGTCATGGTACATAGGTTGAATGTGTCGCCATCTTTCCCGCCTATCCGACAAAAGAAAAGAATCTTCGCCCAAGAGAGAGATCGGGCGGTAGCAGAAGAAGTCCGCAAGCTACAAGAGGCGAGATTCATTAGGGAAGTTTATTACCCTGATTGGTTGGCAAACGTCGTGATGGTCAAAAAGAACAACGAAAAATGGAGGATGTGTGTCGACTTCACGGACCTAAACAAAGCATGCCCCAAAGATATCTTCCCCTCCCGCGGGTCGACATCCTGGTGGACTCTACAGCCCAACATCAGCTGCTGAGCTTCATGGATGCATTTTTCGGATACAACCAAATCCGAATGGACAATACTGATTAGAAGAAGACTTCGTTCGTAATAAGCTAAGGCCTTTTTTGTTACAAAGTCATGCCCTTTGGCTTGAAAAACGCTGGCACAACCTATCAAAGGCTCATGAACAAGATGGTTGCACGACAGATTGGAAGAAACGTCCAAGTATATGTTGATGACATGCTAGTGAAAAGCCGAAGGGAAGAAGATCTTCTGGGAGATCTCAAAGAAACCTTCGATACTCTTCGCTCCTACAACATGAGGCTTAACCCAGGCAAGTGTGCCTTCGAAGTGACGACGGGAAAATTCTTAGGGTACATGGTGTCCCAAAGAGGTATTGAGGCTAACCCGAACAAGATCTGGGCCATAATGGAGATGGCGCCTCCTAAAAATATAAAGGAAGTACAAAACCTTAATGGCAAGGTCGCCGCGCTTAATAGATTTGTGTCAAGGGCAATGGATAAATGTCTACCATTCTTCCGCATACTGAAGAAATCTTTTGAATGGATGGCTGAATGTTAGCGAGCGTTCGAAGACTTGAAGGCCTACCTTTCTTCACCACCGCTACTAAGTCTCTCACAACCTGGAGAAGAACTTTTCCTCTATCTAGCTATCTCCTCGACCGCTGTTAGTGTAGCCTTAGTCAGAGAAGACAATAGGGTGCAAAGGCCCGTATACTACGCTAGCAAGGCGCTGCATTGTGCAAAAGAAAGGTATCCCCTCATGGAAAAACTTGCCTTTGCTTTAGTCACGGCGGCCCATAAACTCAAGCCATACTTCCAAGCCCATTTAATAGTCGTCCTAACTGACAAACCTTTACGTCTAGCAATGGGCAGTCCTGAAGCTGTCAGATAAATGACATTATGGTCAATAGAGTTAAGCGAGTTTGATATACAGTATCGCCCTTGTACCACCATCAAGGGACAAGCAGTTGCCGACTTCATTGCAGAGTTCGCCAGCGCAGAAGGCGAAGGGGCAGAAAATCCCCAATGGAGCATATTCACAAATGGGTTGTCCAACAGGAAGGCTGGTAGAGCAGGAATTGTACTCAAATCTCTAGAAGGCGGTGAGATCGAATGTATGATCCATCTCGATTTCCCAACGACTAATAATGAAGCCGAGTATGAAGCCCTGATAGCAGGTTTAGACCTTGCCAAGGCCGTAGGGGCCGTAAACATGGTTGTTCACTGCGACTCCCAGGTCATCACAAGCCAAGTGAACAACAAATTTGAGTGTAAGGGTGAAAAGATGAAAAAGTATTGGGAGCAAGTGAAAATGAGAGTGGCTGAGCTACAGGCCAAGATGGTCCAAATCCCAAGAGGAGAAAATGAGCAAGCTGACCGTCTTGCCAAAACCGCGTCAACAGAGTAGATGATCGCCCTCGACAAGGTACTTTCTTTTATTCAACCCTCACCACTGATAGATGTCGTCAACATACAGGAGATAGGTTCCAAAAATAATTGGACCACCACTTAATCTCTTACTTAAAAGACGGCACGTTGCCTGCCGAGAAGGAGGCGGCAAGGAAGCTGAAGGTCCAGTCGACGCGGTTCGTCTTGATAAAGAACGTCCTGTACAAGAGGGGATTCTCTCGACCATATTTAAGATACTTAAGTCCCGAAGAAGCGGATTATGTCATGAAGGAAGTACACGAAGGGATTTGTGGCAACCACTCAGGGTCACGAGCATTAGTGCATAAGCTGATCCAGGCAGGATACTACTGGCCGTCCATGCAGAAGGACGTCGTGACATATGTGAAGGCTTGCGACAAATGTCAAAGGTTCAGTAACATAATTAGGCAACCAACAGAAGAGCTGACTCCAATCACAACTCCATGGCCGTTCACCCAATGGGGCCTAGACATCATGGGCCCTTTCCCTACAACAATAAGGCAGCTAAAGTTTCTAATAGTCGGTATAGACTATTTCACCAAATAGGTGGAAGCTGAAGCATTGGCCACCATCACTGAGAAGAATGTGCGAAGTTTTGTTTGGAAAAACATAATTTGTAGATACGGAATCCCCAGGGTCTTAGTCTCAGACAATGGTAAGCAGTTTGATAATGACGCCTTTAGAGACTTTTGTTCGCAGTTAGGAATCCGGAACCACTACTCCTTTCCGGCTTATCCTCAAGCTAACGAACAGGTTGAGGTTACGAATCGATCCTTGCTTCGAATCATCAAGACTCGGCTCGAAGGAACAAAAGGCATATGGCCAGAAGAGTTACCAAGCGTTCTATGGGCGTACAGGACGACAGCCAGAACCGCCACAAGAGAAACTCCATTTCGACTAACGTACGAGAGCGATGTAGTCATCCCAGCTGAGATTGGGCTCATGAGCTATAGAGTGGACAATCACGACGAAGGGAGGAATAACGAGGCCATACGTCTACAGCTTGATTTGATTGACGAGGTTAGAGCAGCAGCTGAACAAAGACTCACACGATATCTGGACCTCATGGCCAAAAACTACAACTCTCGAGTCAAACACCAAGACTTCAAAGTTAGAGACATTGTCTTAAGGAAAGTGATGGGCGCCGCTAGAGATCCTGCACAAGGAAAGCTTGGCCCATACTGGGAAGGACCTTACAAGATAACATCATGGCTAAGGAAGGGAACCTACCACTTAGAGACACTTGATAGGCAGAAACTACACCACCCATGGAACGTCGAGCACCTCAGGAAGTACTACCAATAGAAGAAAGCAAGAAGAACACCACTTCTCATTTCCAGTTTATCCAATATATTTATTTTAATCATTTATCTTAGTTTATTTTTTGCCTACAATACATTTTAAGCCCAAGGGGCTAAAGGTTTATTCATTTTGAAACAATTATTCTACTTATGCATTCATCATAATAAGAGGAGTTTATTCAGAAACGATTGATGGATTTGTTATGTTAGCCAGTGTTCAAGGAGACAGCGTTGTTTAGACCACAAAGTGGACGACCTTGTGGTTAAGTCCACAAAGTGGACGAATCTACTACTAAGACCACAAAGTGGACGACCTTATAGTTAAGTCCACAAAGTGGACGATTCTACTATCAAATCCACAAAATGGACGATCTTATGATTAAGACCAAAAATTAGATGACCTTCTTAAGTCCATAAAGTGGACGGGTTCAGTATAACATCCACTAAGTGGCCAACTGTTACAAAACCTACAAAATGAATGAATAGTCAGCTAAGAGAAAGCTGACACCGTTTCCCATAATGCTAATGGGTAAATAAAAATGGCTTGACATAGGTTTCAGCTGAGAAAGCAGACGCCGTCACCCATAAGGCTGATGGGTAGATAAAAACGGTTTGACATAAGTTTCAACCGAGAAAGTAGATGCCGTCACCCACAAGGCTGACGGGTAGATAAAACGGCCCCATAAGGCTGACGGGAATATAAAACAGCTTGGAGTTTCAGCTAAAAGAAAAAAAAAAAAACTGACACTGTTACCCATAAGACTGACGGGTATATGGAAACAACTTAAAATAAGTCACTTATTAATCAGTTAAAAGAAAGCTGGCGCCGTTGCCCTTAAAGCCAACGGGTATAGAACAACCTAAAGTATGTTCAGTTGAGAAAATTGACACCATCACATGTAAAGCCAACAGGCACATAAAACTGACGTCATTATTATTAAGTTGACAGGTTCATCACAAACAACAGAGTTTTGTAGAAAAGAGAAATATGCCTCAAATTTAAAGCAACACATTGAAATTAACATAAATAAAGTAATGTCTCTATAAAAGCACAAAGCAACGGGCGTCAAACATTGAAATTTGTTTATATTTTACAAAAAGAGAAGTGCCAAAGTTCACGAAGCGGGGGGGTCTTAAGACTTTCCGTCACCTTTGGCAATAGAAGGTTGGGCACCAGGAGTAGAAAGGTTGACGGTGTTCTGATCGTCGCCATGAGGATTAACTGACGGAGTTTAAGGACTCACAATCCTATATAGACGCTTGTGCCGCCTATTATGGCGACAGGTTTGAGGACTGCTTGAAACAAGTTAAGTTCGTTTATCCTGATTTAGATTTATCCAAGATTACCATGGACGAGCCTACTCTGTTAAGTCTTGTAGGCAACACTGTCAATGTGGAAGGTGACGATGCTAACGAGCTAGAGGTAAACCAAAGGAATGATAGCATTGTTCTTGCTCAGCCAGCCGTGGACAAGCCCATTACTTCAACTCTGTCAGTTAATCCTCTTGGCAGCAGCAACAGCCTGTATTCTTTGTCTAGCTGACTCCATTTCTGCAAAAGATAGAGAGGGTTAGAAAAGAAACAATGTCAGGGTATAGACGGAAGAAATTGGAAAATACTCACATCAACGAGAGTAAGCATTTAGTTTGCAAGCCTCCTCCGTCGGCTCCAGACCACCATAATACAAATGTAAAGTGTCTAGTGTGATTAGGTCCCGACACTTCTGCTCGTCCAAGGGAATAGCCGTCACCCGATAGATGAAATCCTTTTGTCCCGCGGTAATGCGTGGACGGGTGTTAACTAGAAAGAAAAGGAGATGAGGTTAAGGATCAAACAGACAGACGAAGTAAAAAAGCAGACGGGGTCAACCTGAGTTCCTGACGTATGCCCAGGTGTTGTCAAAAAAACCATGAGGCATTGACTCCCACTCCTCCTGACGGCATACCCAATTCATCCCCTCTACAAAGAAATATTTGTCCTTCCACTTTCTATTGGAATCAAGTATGTCCGATACCAACTTTAACTCTTTCTCCCTAACTGCGAAATGATATACCCCCTTTGATGAGGAGATATGCTAAGGGCGGTAGCACCAAAAGAACTCGTCTAGGGTTAACTGACGGTTCCCACCACTTAGACGACCCCACAGGATCTCAGCACCAATGAATGTTCGCTAGGCGTTAGGGGCAATCTGACTGACGGATATCCCTAGAAAGTTAGCCAGCTGACGATGTAACGTCATCAGTGGTAATCTTAATCTAGCAGTGAATATGGCATCATACATGCCAACATCCGCAATTCGTCCCAAATAACATCTCTCACCCTCCTCAGGGAGGCGAATTGGGATATCATCTGGTATTTGATATCAGGCCCGCAAATTTTTGAAAATATTTTCCAACATCGTTGGAGGGAATTTGTTGACGGACCATTCTGGGGGTAGGATGAAAGGACGATCGTCACCAGA